>NC_092340.1:343320000-343950833 GCF_046630445.1 Rutidosis leptorrhynchoides | reverse complement strand
TCTTCCCCTTCGTTAATCTTCCTTCATCAATCGATTGAGTATTCGATTCATTGATTCATGAAATAGGTAATTGATTCATTGATTTTCTATTAAATTCATTATCCCTCTAAATTTATATTTTGTATATGTATATGAATCGAATACGAATAGAATTAAATGAGGTTTTTGAAAGGTTTAGTAGTAGTCGACTGTAGTTAAGGGTTTGCTTGTGGTTTTGGTTATTAATAGCAGTAGTATAATTAACTGCAGAAGATGATTGAATGGTTGTTGGGTTGGTGGGTCTCCGATGGTGTTTGGCGGCCAAAACAGTAGCAATAGAGAACCTGCAGCATCCTTTAAACGATGATGGTGGTGCTTATCAAATTGGTGATGGCGTTCGAAAGCAACAAAAAAAAATTATATAATAACAATGAAAGTGTGGTTGTGAAGGTGATGGTTTACGGACAAACAAACAGCAACACAGATGGTTTATTGCAACTGCAAGTATGTATATCTTCCTTGTTTTAATTTAAACAAAAGTAGTAAACAGAAGTGATTGATTTGTTGTGGTCGAATTTGTAGATCAGTAGCAGTAGTTTGGAGTGGAGATTAAACCGTAACAGAGATCCAAACGATACAGTGTCATACCCTGTCCTAAACCATCTGGACGAAGTCACTAACATCTGGCTCCATTGCGATGATCGACTCCAAATAATGTCTTTACAATGAGCAAATGCACAGCGGAAGATTTCTTTCATACCTGAGAATAAACATGCTTTCAAGTGTCAATCAAAAGGTTGGTGAGTTCATTAATTTAACATAAATAATCATTTCTTAATTTTAATAGACCACAAGATTTCATATTTCCATTTCTCATAAACATACGTCCCATGCATAGAGACAAAAATATCATTCATATGGATTGAACACCTGGTAACCGACATTCACAATATGGATATAAGAATATCCCCATCATTCCGGGATCCTCCTTCGGAAATGATATAAATTTCAAAGTACTAAAGCATCCGGTACTTTGGATGGGGCTTGTTGGGCCTGATAGATCTATCTTTAGAGTTCGCGTCATTTAGGGTGTCTGTTCCCTAATTCTTAGATTACCAGACTTAATAAAAGGGGCATATTCAATTTCGATAATTCAACCATAGAGTGTAGTTTCGATTACTTGTGTCTATTTCGTAAAACAGTTATAAAAACAGCGCATGTATTCTCAGTCCCAAAAATATATATTGCGAAAGCATTTAAAAAGGGAATAATGAAACTCACCATATAATATTTTGTAGTAAAAATATTCATACGACGAAACTGAACAATGTAGGGTTGGCCTCGGATTCACGAACCTATTATTCAATCATGTCCAATTAATACATGAAATGGTAATCGAACAATATATATATATATATATATATATATATATATATATATATATATATATATATATATATATATATATATATATATATATATATATATATATATATATATATATATATATATATATATATATATATATATATATATATATATATATATATATATATATATTATTAGTGATTTTATTTGTTATTTTATATCATATGTTTTATTAATACTTAATTAGATACATTTATCTCTATATAGATAATTAATATTTATTACAAAAGTGTTAATATGATTAGGTTTTTATGTCCTAAATATATTTCTATATAAAAAGTCTTCATTTGATATATTTATAGTAATAATAATGATAATGATAAAAGTAGTGCTTCTTATGATAAAAATTATGATAATTCTAATAATAATAAAAATGATAATTTTAATATTAATGAGAAAGATAGTATTAATAATAAAATTGTTTGTAATAATAATACTAATAATGTTTAATGATGATACTAATAATTATGATATAATTTTGTTAATAATAATAAATAATCTAACAATAATAATAATAATAATAATAATAATAATAATGATAATAATAATAATAATAATAATAATAATAATAATAATAATAATAATAATAATAATAATAATAATAATAATAATAATATCAACAATCAATAATAATAATAATAATAATAATAATAATAATAATAATAATAGTTATAATAAAAATAGACATGGCAACCTTTAAACAAGTTTAAAAAAAACTGTCATTGCTCAACCTCGAACCCGAGACCTCTTGCTTGACCCAAAACTATTTTAACCATCCGACTGTTCCTTGACTTTCTGTTATCATCCTTATTCTAAATTTAATTAACTCGTTTCTTTTCATTTCGGCCCAAACACAATTTACAAGCCCAACATCTAAGATAGCCCAATTGATTATATAATCTAGCCCAACTTCATATAGATCATGATTGAGTTATGGTTCGATGTTTCAATCAAAAATACAGGAGACACATAGTAGCCGTAGGTTTCTCATCACAAGTCATCATCGTTCTTATCATCATCGACACCCTGCATCATCTAACATCCTAGTCTAGTCTTATCTTAATCATAACCCAAAAAAAAAAAAACATAATCCTAATCATCTTTAATCCCTCAACACCGATCACCATCATATCATGATTAAAATCTCTCGGCCCAATTCAAAAATCATAAACATGGCAGCTCAATCTTCACGTGTTTAGGATTTTAGTTGTTAAAGGATTCATGGGACTCGACAAAATATATAATACTAACTCCACTAGTATTACTTTATTACACAGCAAATCGAAATATAGCACTAAGTTTTATTATATCTCAAAATCAAAACTGAGTGGGTTGTGGGGTTAAATTTGTGTCGGCTGCCACTCATAAAGCAAGAATATCGATTGCTTTCAATCATGTATCATGTGATTCTCTTA
The DNA here is from genome assembly GCF_046630445.1 of Rutidosis leptorrhynchoides. Taxonomy (NCBI): domain Eukaryota; kingdom Viridiplantae; phylum Streptophyta; class Magnoliopsida; order Asterales; family Asteraceae; genus Rutidosis; species Rutidosis leptorrhynchoides. Next base: position 343,948,011 of record NC_092340.1, on the reverse strand, counting down.
TTTCTTTTATGTGATAGTAGGGTTCGGTTTAAAAAAAAGAAGCAAACAAAGAGAATATGGTCGTAGCATTCAACATGGTTCACCTCCATCAATTAAGTTATCTCCAACTCACTTACCACTAACCTTTTATCTTTATAACCATTCTTCATCATATTATTTTCGTTACCTTGTTGTGATTTGTGCGAGTATCATTTTTAATACGGTAGCAGTAGTAACAGCAATTTCGAGAGGTAAACAGAATGGTGTGATGGGTTGTAGTCTGTCGCAACCAAGAAGAAACTGAAACTGAAACCGAAGGGTGGCGGGTTGTGGTGTTTCAAGAGGGTTTTAATGATGGTTCATGGGTTTACGTTTGACAGACGAAACTCTCAAGATTGGAAGTGTCGGTGATCACAAGGTGATTGTTGTCGATGGGAATAAAGGGTTGAAGATGGTATGATTTTTTTGATTCCAACGGAAATGGAACAAGGTAATAAACTTATTAAGTTTTGCAGCGTTTATATCAAGAGTTTTGAAGGTTAGCCGAGAGTGGTGGTTCTCTGGTGACTGAAAAGAAAGTAGAAGAATAACAAAGTGAGCGAAGGATGTCGTTCGTTGAATGAGGTGGTAGTTTTGGGGTGGTGATGGAAGTCGAACATAGACAGATGGTTTCATGTTGGTGAGTTTGGATTTGTGTTAATGTTTTCATTATAGCCGGCAATATCATAACAAAACAGTGATGGTTATATGGTAGTATTGTGGTTCGTAAGATGGTAGTGAATGGGTTCCTCATTTGTAGTTTGAGAACGAAACCAAATATAGATAGATGGTTTGTTGGGTTTTTGTGAGAGAAGATAAAGATAGATAGATTAAGGTTATGAGTAAGATAATGCAATTGTTGGAGTTTAGATCGAGCAGAAAACAAGAATCGGTGATGACCATTGTTTGATGCTCGTGGTTTTTGATGTATGTTAAAACAATTGGAGTCACACTCTCTATAAGCATATAAGAGCCAATATAATAAATAATTCAATCATTAAAGTGTTAAACAGTGTTGTTGAAAACTTAATCCATATGCATTGTATGTTGACCGAATAATTCGAGCAGGTAAGGTAAAGGAGACAGAGACAAAAAGAAAATATATACAGATAGGGACGTATAACAAATTTTTACTCCTGATATTATAATTTACTTAAATATTAATAACAATAAGGATGAAAGTAATTATAGAAATGATAATAATAATATTATTAATGATAGCTATAATAAATTGTATTATTTTTATTATAATAATTTTGATAACTATAATAATAATGTTGATGATAATAATAATATTATTAATGATACTAATAGTAATACTAATTACAATAATATTAGTAATTATAATATAAAATTTATATTTATATCTATTTTCATAATAATATTACTAATACTAATATAGATGTTAATATTGAAAGTAATATTAATATTACTATTACTATAATAATTATAGTTTAACTTATAATTAAATTTATTATATTAGTTATTAACATTACATGTTATTAATTATATGATACATATAATGATAATAATAATTCTTAATGATATTATTTACTAATAATAATTCTTAATTCAAATGATTAAATTTTATTGTTTCTAATTATCGTATTTATTTACATATATATATATATATATATATATATATATATATATATATATATATATATATATATATATATATATATATATATACACACACACACTTGTACATATTTATTTACAAATAATAGTTCGTAAATCGTCGGAAACAGTCAAAGGTTATATGATTTCATGGAAATAGTTCAAACATTATAAGACTCAGTTTAATAGACTTTGCTTATCGTGTCGAGATCATATAAAGATTAAATTTAATTTTTGGTCGGAAATTCCCGGGTCATCACAGTACCTACCCGTTAAAGAAATTTCGTCCCGAAATTTGAGTAAGGTGGTCATGGCTAATAATAAAAATGTTTTCATGACGAATATGAGCTGATAAATAGAGGTTTCATCATTACAGAATAATAATGATAAAATAATTCGATTATTCGAAGAGCACGAATGAAACTATCATGAGAGAGGTCCTAACGGGCATCGTCCACCTTCGCCTAAAAACTTGCCCAAAATTTTAGCCGTTAGCAAAATAAAAAAAAATTTCACCGGCTATCCCAACGGTCACTTTTACACTATAAAAACACCAATCATATACTTCATTTTATACACTCAAACATATATTTCTTTTATATTTTCACCTTTCTCAAAATCAAAATCAAACACTCCCAAACTGCAAATTGTTAACACTTCCCCCAATGATTGTTTCATTCGATGTTCATTATGGAGGTGATTTCCGTAATCAAATGAAGGAATATAAGTGGGGCAACAGTATTTCATTTGACGATATCGACATTCGTGATGTTGGTTTACAAGACTTGCTATCCTTTCTGAAGGAAAAAGTTCCGTGTGAAATCACGTCTGTGTTCTTTTATAAAGACGATTATGATGCGGATTGTAGGGCAAGTTTTCTGTGTACCGATGATCAATGGTACTTTATAAAAGATACCATTGAGGATCGCGGTAAACGCATTTCTTTGTATGCGGTTCTTGAAGATGAAGAGACGTTGGGTTATTGTTACCTCGATGAATCAGCTAAAGCAGCAGTTGAAGCATCAAGAGAAATACCGATGTCTCCAGAGTACCTCACGGATGGTGAAATGACTGGTGAACGCTACTTTGCAGATAACAATTGACGACGATGAGTAGTTTGATTGTAATCTTTTAATTTTTAATTGTCGTGATGTTTTAATTTTTAATTATTGTAATTTCAGTGTTGTTGTCGAGTTTTATATCTTCCTTTATGTTTCGGAGCTCTTCGTCTTTTTAATCTCCTCTCAATCTCTAGTAAAACGAGTAATGGTCTAGAATTTGTAAGTATGGAGTTTCGAATGAATTTAATGTTATAATCAAGAAAGAACGTAATAGCATGATTTGATTCGTCAAATTACCAGAATCATTGAGAATAGAGCTATCAAGAATATACTTTCTTGATATGTTCAGAAGTTAATTAGAATGAAAGAGTTACGTAACATGACACATTATGGTGATATGATCTACTGTGAACCATCATGTCCCATTAGAACTCAGCATGACTTACTGTAATATAATCACGTTGATCAAGTGTCATTATATTATACTAACTCATGTATCATTTCTCAACATTACTTCAATAACATTCATATTTTAAGCTCGAGAGTTTACAGAATATAGAAACTAACAGTTTCTATATGATGTAACACTGATATCATGAAGAGATTAATAATTTCAGATAAGATTAGTTATGAAAATATATTCAGAAATATCGAGGATATTTATAATGAAAGATACGATAGTATCTCGGAATATTTAAGATCAGAGGATGATAGAAACTATTGTCCGCAAGGGTTTAGAGTAAAGATCAAGATATTCGCTAAAGACTTTAGCAGGCATTGAATCATTTAGATTCTTTGAAGTCAAAATTATTCATTGTGATTTATCCACGGCTTTCTTCATAGTTTCGTATAATCTGCTTTTCGGTACTAAATTTTCTCTTGAATGCTTCTAGTATAATGATACACAGGAAGCACGAAGAGGTATATAATTTCGGACGAGAATATTTTTGAAAATATCCTCAGAAATATCGAAGATATTGATGATGATATTTTGGGATTTCTATGTTCGATGGTTGATGGAGAAAGATTTTCCGCAAGATTTTAACATGACTTCGGAGCAAGATATTCTCTAAAGATTTTACCGGATCCAGAATTACTTGAATCCTTTGAATATAGGGTTTGGTCCTTATATTTGTCCTTGGTCTCCTTCATGGGTAGCTCAATCTGTTTTTCATTACCCAATTTTCTATCGAGCGTTCCTAACACTCCTTTCTTTATCCTCAAACTTTTGGTCGTTTTAGACCATCTACCATTTTTCTGTTTCCTCTGCGTTTAATGCTATGATATCTGAATCATCGGTTATTAATCCGAGGTGGTTTCAGGAAAATTTGTGTTTTTAGATGATTAAATGCTGATGGTAATATGGTGGAATATACAAGAATTCTCCGGTATCAAAAGGGTAATCGTATATATCAGGATTATAGTAAGGCTACTTCGAATGAAAAGTCGAAGTTGACTTGCTGGAGCTGTGACAAAATTAGCTACCTTGAAAAGGGATCGCAAAGTTATTTTTGCTAATAAATGTCAAAGGATCAGACGCGGCTACGGGTTAAACTTTTACTCAGTTGCCGAGAGTTTCTCAGGTGCATAACTATATGCATAAATCTTTCCTTCCGTAGATGAAGTGCGGTTGATTCATCCTATCGATTGAGGTGTTTTCAAGAATCATGAAAGGTTTGAACGCAGATTGTAATCATCAAGATACAATTGAGGTTTAAGATGAAATCAAGTGGTAAACTTGAAGAATTGTTTAATTTCATATGTTATAATTAATATTTTAATTCATTTTAATTGTCCAATATTGATAGTTCACAGTTAGCAGTGTACAATAATAATTCATATATAATTATATATATAATATTCGAATTAATACGTATCGTGACCCGTATACGTCTCAGACTCGATCACAACTCAAACTATACATATTATTGTAGAATTAACCTTAACCCTGTATAGAGAACTCGATCATTACTGCATATAGAGTGTCTATGGTGATTCCAAATAATATATATAGATGCGTCGATATGATATGTCAAAACCTTGTATACGTGTCCCGATATTAAAGGTGCGTAAAATAAATACAGAAATTAAATGACGATAAATAAAATGCGTAAAGTAAATAAAAGAAATTTAATAACGATAGATAAAATTGCGAGAATTAAAATTGCGATAAAATAAATTGTGATAATTAAATTGCGATAAATAAAATGTAATATGGAATTAACAGTTATCTAGGAACATTTAGCTAGGATTTTGTTAGCGTGGTTTCTTAACAAAATTTCATATTGTCAATTAGTCTGTTTCTAATCAATTTTTATTGTGTCCATTATTTTCTTCATTATGCCACTTGTTGAATTCTGATATATCAAAATCCAAATATGAAATTGGATGAATATGGTTATTCTGTGGTGAACGGATTTGTATATCAGTGGATGTAAGTAGGATAGTAAATGACTGTTGATTTAGATTTGAAAGAATGTACAGTGTACTTATTAATGTGAAATCTAAATATTTCTCGGGTATTACCTACCTGTTAAAATATTTTCACCATTAACAGTTTGTACAAAAGAATTTTTAATTACAATCTTTATGAAAACATATATACGTATATATTTTCTTCAGATGTAATCATGGATTTAATGAGTTAATATGATATTAAACTCATTTGGTTTACATTTAGAACTAGAGTACATAATCTCTAAAACATTAGAGGTTACATAACTATCATGTCGAACAAAGATAAATGATGTAGAACGATGATTATCCTCGAAGTACAGAATGTGATATTGAGGCAAGGATTGTTGATGATACAGGTGCTATTACTGATGGTACTGTTGGTGTCGGTGATGTTGCTGAAGCTGGTAAGTTTTGCACCATGTTCTCCAAATTGATTACTCGAGCGCGAAGCTTGTTGACTTCTTCTATTATTTCGGGATGATTGTCAGTTGAAATGAGCGAATAAATAAGGTTTAGAATTGTGGATAGAATATAATCGTGTCGAGCTATTCTAGAAATGAAAGTGAAGATGGTGTTTCGAACTGGTTCACCGGTAAGTGCTTCAGGTTCTTCGCCAAGAGGTGAATTTGGTTGATGGAAATGATTGCCTTCTTTACATCTCCATGGATTAAGTAGACTATGAATTCATCAGATGAATTGAGGATGACTGATTGGTTGATTCATTCTGGTTATACTGTTTTCGGAGTTCTAGTGGAAATCCATATCGGAATAGCTGTCGGAATAACTATCGGAATATCTATCAGAATCTGAGGGACTCTAACTGGTTGAGGGATTCATCTCGTACGATCAGCTGAAGGATTTTCGATAAGAAACAGATTATGGAATGTAGATTAGTACCTGCAATACATAATTTACATATGCATATATAATACTAAAATCCCATAAGTTACGGAGGAATATACGGAAGTTGTCAGGTAAAGGTAACAATAATAGATACACTAAGATATGAATTTATCTATACACTGTCTATGCAATAGAGGCAGTAAGACGTGTCTAGACTTTAGATGATAAGTAAGTGATTCCCTAATAATGATAAGCAGGTAATTTTTGACACGAAATGATAAGCAAAACTTTTGACATGCAGACACGGTCGAAGTCCAGACTCACTAATGCATCTTAACAACTATCAGTTAAACACACTAATGCAAGACCTGGTTCGCTAAGACCATCGCTCTAATACCACATGTCATACCTCGTCCTAAACCATCTGGACGAAGTCACTAACATCTGGCTCCATTGCGATGATCGACTCCAAATAATGTCTTTACAATGAGCAAATGCACAGCGGAAGATTTCTTTCATACCTGAGAATAAACATGCCTTCAAGTGTCAACCAAAAGGTTGGTGAGTTCATTAATTTAACATAAATAATCATTTATTAATTTTAATAGACAACAAGATTTCATATTTCCATTTCTCATAAACATACGTCCCATGCATAGAGACAAAAATATCATTCATATGGATTGAACACCTGGTAACCGACATTCACAATATGCATATAAGAATATCCCCATCATTCTGGGATCCTCCTTCGGAAATGATATAAATTTCGAAGTACTAAAGCATCCGGTACTTTGGATGGGGCTTGTTGGGCCCGATAGATCTATCTTTAGAGTTCGCGTCATTTAGGGTGTATGTTCCCTAATTCTTAGATTACCAGACTTAATAAAAGGGGCATATTCGATTTCGATAATTCAACCATAAAGTGTAGTTTCGATTACTTGTGTCTATTTCGTAAAACAGTTATAAAAACAGCGCATGTATTCTCAGTCCCAAAAATATATATTGCGAAAGCATTTAAAAAGGGAATAATGAAACTCACCATATAATATTTTGTAGTAAAAATATTCATACGACGAAACTGAACAATGTAGGGTTGGCCTCGGATTCACGAACCTATTATTCAATCATGTCCAATTAATACATGAAATGGTAATCGAACAATATATATATATATATATTATTAGTGATTTTATTTGTTATTTTATATCATATGTTTTATTAATACTTAATTAGATACATTTATCTCTATATAGATAATTAATATTTATTACAAAAGTGTTAATATGATTAGGTTTTTATGTCCTAAATATATTTCTATATAAAAAGTCTTCATTTGATATATTAATAGTAATAATAATGATAATGATAAAAGTAGTGCTTCTTATGATAAAAATTATGATAATTCTAATAATAATAAAAATGATAATTTTAATATTAATGAGAAAGATAGTACTAATAATAAAATTGTTTGTAATAATAATACTAATAATGTTTAATGATGATACTAATAATTATGATATAATTTTGTTAATAATAATAAATAATCTAACAATAATAATAATAATAATAATAATAATAATAATAATAATAATAATAATAATAATAATAATAATAATAATAATAATAATGATAATAATAATAATAATAATAATAATAATAATAATAATAATAATAATAATAATAATAATAATAATAATAATAATAATAATAATAATAATAATATCAACAATCAATAATAATAATAATAATAATAATAATAGTTATAATAAAAATAGACATGGCTACCTTTAAACAAGTTTAAAAAAACTGTCATTGCTCAACCTCGAACCCGAGACCTCTTGCTTGACCCAAAACTAGTTTAACCATTCGACTGTTCCTTGACTTTCTGTTATCATCCTTATTCTAAATTTAATTAACTCGTTTCTTTTCATTTCGGCCCAAACACAATTTACAAGCCCAACATCTAAGATAGCCCAATTGATTATATAATCTAGCCCAACTTCATATAGATCATGATTGAGTTATGGTTCGATGTTTCAATCGAAAATACAGGAGACACATAGCAGCCGTAGGTTGCTCATCACAAGTCATCATCGTTCTTATCATCATCGACACCATGCATCATCTAACATCCTAGTCTCGTCTTATCTTAATCATAACCCAAAAAAAAAAAACATAATCCTAATCATCTTTAATCCCTCAACACCGATCACCATCATATCATGATTAAAATCTCTCGGCCCAATTCAAAAATCATAAACATGGCAGCTCAATCTTCACGTGTTTAGGATTTTAGTTGTTAAAGGATTCATGGGACTCGACAAAATATATAATACTAACTCCACTAGTATTACTTTATTACACAGCAAATCGAAATACAGCACTAAGTTTTATTATATCTCAAAATCAAAACTGAGTGGGTTGTGGGGTTAAATTTGTGTCGGCTGCCACTCATAAAGCAAGAATATCGATTGCTTTCAATCATGTATCATGTGATTCTCTTATTTCTTTTATGTGATAGTGGGGTTCGGTTTAAAAAAAGAAGCAAACAAAGAGAATATGGTCGTAGCATTCAACATGGTTCACCTCCATCAATTAAGTTATCTCCAACTCACTTACCACTAACCTTTTATCTTTATAACCATTCTTCATCATATTATTTTCGTTACCTTGTTGTGATTTGTGCGAGTATCATTTTTAATAAGGTAGCAGTAGTAACAGCAATTTCGAGAGGTAAACAGAATGGTGTGCTGGGTTGTAGTCTGTCGCAACCAAGAAGAAACTGAAACTGAAACCGAAGGGTGGCGGGTTGTGGTGTTTCAAGAGGGTTTTAATGATGGTTCATGGGTTTACGTTTGACAGACGAAACTCTCAAGATTGGAAGTGTCGGTGATCACAAGGTGATTGTTGTCGATGGGAATAAAGGGTTGAAGATGGTATGATTTTTTTGATTCCAACGGAACTGGAACAAGGTAATAAACTTATTAAGTTTTGCAGCGTTTATATCAAGAGTTTTGAAGGTTAGCCGAGAGTGGTGGTTCTCTGGTGACTGAAAAGAAAGTAGAAGAATAACAAAGTGAGCGAAGGATGTCGTTCATTGATTGAGGTGGTAGTTTTGGGGTGGTGATGGAAGTCGAACATAGACAGATGGTTTCATGTTGGTGAGTTTAGATTTGTGTTAATGTTTTCATTATAGCCGGCAATATCATAACAAAACAGTGATGGTTATATGGTAGTATTGTGGTTCGTAAGATGGTAGTGAATGGGTTCCTCATTTGTAGTTTGAGAACGAAACCAAATATAGATAGATGGTTTGTTGGGTTTTTGTGAGAGAAGATAAAGATAGATAGATTAAGGTTATGAGTAAGATAATGCAATTGTTGGAGTTTAGATCGAGCAGAAAACAAGAACCGGTGATGACCATTGTTTGATGCTCGTGGTTTTTGATGTATGTTAAAACAATTGGAGTCAAACTCTCTATAAGCATATAAGAGCCAATATAATAAATAATTCAATCATTAAAGTGTTAAACAGTGTTGTTGAAAACTTAATCCATATGCATTGTATGTTGACCGAATAATTCGAGAAGGTAAGGTAAAGGAGACAGAGACAAAAAGAAAATATATACAGATAGGGACGTATAACAAATTTTTACTCCTGATATTATAATTTACTTAAATATATTAATAACAATAAGGATGAAAGTAATTATAGAAATGATAATAATAATATTATTAATGATAGCTATAATAAATTGTATTATTTTTATTATAATAATTTTGATAACTATAATAATAATGTTGATGATAATAATAATATTATTAATGATACTAATAGTAATACTAATTTCAATAATATTAGTAATTATAATATAAAATTTATATTTATATCTATTTTCATAATAATATTACTAATACTAATATAGATGTTAATATTGAAAGTAATATTAATATTACTATTACTATAATAATTATAGTTTAACTTATAATTAAATTTATTATATTAGTTATTAACATTACATGTTATTAATTATATGATACATAAAATGATAATAATAATTCTTAATGATATTATTTACTAATAATAATTCTTAATTCAAATGATTAAATTTTATTGTTTCTAATTATCGTATTTATTTACATTTATATATATATATATATATATATATATATATATATATATATATATATATATATATATATATATATATATATATATATACATACACACACACTTGTACATATTTATTTACAAATAATAGTTCGTGAATCGTCGGAAACAGTCAAAGGTTATATGATTTCATGGAAATAGTTCAAACATTATAAGACTCAGTTTAATAGACTTTGCTTATCGTGTCGAGATCATATAAAGATTAAATTTAATTTTTGGTCGGAAATTCCCGGGTCATCACATACAGGACTACCAACAACAGATGGGTTGCAGTCGTGATTGCTGGTGGTGGAAGGTGAAGGTGGTGGTAGGGCTGTGGGAGTTGTATGATGAGTGTGGTAGAGTGATGATGCTAAACGAACCATAAAAGCTCGAAGTGATGGTGGTGTTCGAAAAGAAAGAGGAAAACAGAAGTTTGAGTAGTTGTTTCGAGTAGACTGAAACAATGTTCAAGTGGTGATTATAGGGAATTTTACAAGGTGGTTCAAGGTATTTACGATGGAGGGGGAAAACGGTTTAGTGATTGTGGTTCAAAACAGAAAACAAAGAAGAAGTTCAAGCAAGAATGGGAGAGAGACATGAAGGTTGTGGTGGCAGTGGGTGTTTGGTTTAGTGGTGTTTTTCGGTGATCATGGGTGGTGGTGCCTCATTGTTGCAGTCGCCAAAACAAAAGTAGAGATGGTGTTTGGTGATTATGGTGATCGATTTATGTGGTGAAGATTATGTGAGTGTAAGTGTAAATGTGATGTATATGTGTATGCATATATATATATATATATATATATATATATATATATATATATATATATATATATATATATATATATATATATATATATATATATATATATATATATATAATGTAATATATATATTGTAATATAGATAGATAGGTGTAGTAGTGGAAAGCAAAAGGTGAAATAAAATAAACTATATCTCAATTATATCAATCATCACGGGCATAATAGGTGATATTATAATACTAACCTAATTTAATTAGCATCCTTATGTCAACATCCCAATTTAATTTATGGACTATTTTTGGTGTTGGTCGAAAAAGATGAAAAACAGAAAACAAGTTGTAACTCGGAAGGTGATAGATAGGTGAGGTGGTGTTTGTCAATCGCACACATAAGTTAGCATACAGAAAAGAAGTTGTGCTTTAAAATCCCACCACATGTGTATGTTTTTTTTTTTAATATATATTTGATAAAGTGTTGATAACTTATAAAAACAGTGAGCTCCTATGGCTTAATTAAATCACACATTTTTAAGAAGATAAAACTAATTCGGTATTAGTGTTATGTGTGATCATGGATTGGTGTGGGTCCTGAATCTTAATAAAGATTTAATCATTCAATCAAACACAGTAAGCCGCCCATTATTCTGTCCACATAATATCTAAGGTAATTTTTCCTGCTCCTTACTAGTCAGTGGTGGATAAAAGTATTGTAGAAAAATCTCATTTTCAGATCACCGTTTATTTTAAAATCATATAAGTTCAATTTAAACTTTTCTAAATAGTAATCGAAACGTCAAACGAGTATTACAATCAATTAATTATTATTTTTAATCTACTTATATATACTTAATTATATCGTTTATTATTTTACAACTTAATTCTTACAATCACATCATTTATTATTATATTTCGTATATTTATATATTTACATATGTATCTATTTACAAATAATGGTTCATGAATCGTTAAGAACAGTCGAATGGTAATTGAATATATGAAATAGTTCAAAATTTTTGAGACTCAACCTAACAGACTTTGCTTATCGTGTTAAAGATATTAAATCGTATCGAGAGTTTGATTCAAAATTAGTCGAAATTTTTCGGGTCGTGACAGTTTAACATAAGGTTTATCCTTAACTTTGTTATCTTCATTAACCTTTTCAACTACCGGTTCTTTTTCCTTATCTTGATCAGGTTGTGTTTCTTGTGGAGTAGGAATAGTTTCATCAGAAGTTACAGGTAATTCAGGTGGTTTAAGTGTTGTACCACTTCTTGTGGTAATGGCTTTAGCTGTTTCATTCCGGGGGTTAGCATTTGTATCACTAGGTAAACTTCCCGGTTTTCTTTCACCTATTAACCTTGCTAGGTTACTTACTTCTTGTTCCAAGTTTTGAATAGAAGCTTGTTGATTTCTAAATGCTTGAGCATTTTGTTCATTAGTTTGTTTTTGAGATGTGAAAAACTGCGTTTGAGTTTCAACTAGCTTTGACATCATATCTTCTAAATTCGGCTTTTTATCATCGGTTTGTGGTGGTTTGTTTTGAAAATTAGGTCTTTGCTGATTGTAAGTATTATTGGATACTTATTGATTACTAGGACCTTGTTGGTTGTTGTATGGAATATTTCGGTTATAATTCTGATTTTGATTGTAAATCGGTCTTGGCGGTTGATAATTATTCTGATAATTATTTCCAGGCCTTTGGTTTATGTATGAAATATTCTCTCTTTGTTCCATTGTTAATTCAATACTGAGACAATCTTTTGTCAAATGTGGTCCTCCACACTGCTCACAACTAATTCGTATTGAGTGGATATCTTTAGTCATCTTTTCCATTCGTCTCTCGACAACATCTATCTTTGCGGAAATGGAATCTAAGTCATGGCTAGAATCGGCTCTAGCTGGTTTAGATGATCTAACGATATCTTTTTCTTGGTGCCACTCATGTGAGTGGGAAGCAGTGTTATCAATAATTTTGTAAGCATCAGTTTCTGTTTTATTCATAATAGAACCACCAGCTGCTATATCGATGTCTTTCCTTGTAGTGATGTCGCATCCTTGGTAGAATATTTGTACTATTTGACAGGTGTCTAAACCATGTTGCGGACATCCTCTTAATAACTTTCAAAATCTTGTCCATGCCTCATATAGAGTTTCATTTGGTTTCTGTGTGAACGTAACAATTTCTCCATGAAGTCTTACGGCTTTAGATGCCGGAAAGAATTGTTTAAGAAATTTTTCAACTAAAACGTCCCATGTATCAATCGCCCCTTCAGGTAACGATTCTAACCAATCTTTGGCTTCTCCCTTTAAAGTCCAGGGAAATAACATGAGATATATCTGTTCATCCTCCACTTCTCTTATTTTAAATAGTGTGCAGATCCTATTAAAGGTACGAAGATGTTCGTTTGGATCTTCCTTCGGCGCACCACTAAATTGGCATTGATTAGTCACCATATGTAAAATTTGTCCTTTGATTTCATAATCTGGCGCATTAATGTCTGGATGAGTAATTGCGTGACCTTGACCAGTGCGTTTAGCTCTCATTCGGTCTTCCATACTTAAAGGTTCCAGATTCTCCATAATTGAATTTGTTGAATCTGAATCACTAGAGGATTCTGATTTAATGGTTCATTCCTCAACAATCTCTGTTTGAATGATTGGTGGTTCTGGAGGAAAATTTAATGGTTCAGGATCTACGAATTGTCCCTGAATATTCTCCGGATTCTCAATTGTGAGGTCGGTTTCAAAAAATGGATTATCGGAAATTTGAACTGGAGTACTTGGTCGACTGGATGACGATTCTAAATAAAAATCAACGACAGTAATATTAGCTAAATGTCTTGATCTAGTTACAGGTGGTGAACGTACAAAAGGTGGTGAACGTCTTGCTCGGTGCATTCACTGAATATCCTATTAGTTTTTAAAAGGAAAGAAAAATTATATAAGTTATCCAATTAATAGACTTTTCTGATTTTGCCCACGTTTCGAATAGCCAAAAGATGCAGCAGAGGGGCAGGATTCGTTTGGTCTCAATATAATTGAGTACTGTTTGGCTCCAATAACCCGGTCCACGTACAAATCCAACTATTACTACGAACCAGAAAATTTTGATGTCTATCAATTTAACCACTTAAAATAAATTTTCGTAATTTTAAGAAATTTAGATAAGAAGTAGAGAAAATTCTAAGTCCTAAAAACTAGAATAGCGAGAAATAAGAAAGAAAAAGAGCGCGTCGAAAAAGAAAAGGGTTGAAAAATAAAAGGCGTCAAAAAATAAGAAAGAAAAAGAGTGACTTATAAAACTTTAAAACACTCGACTAACCCAACCTTATTACTACCACTAACTTAAAATTATAATTGCAAATTGAGATTACTAATTGGAATGATAATTGATACATAGGTAAAAGACATCTAAAAATATTAAAGCTTACAAGTAAATCTATATCCCAAATGGCAATATCTTAAAAAGGTACTAAAACTTAAAAAGATGTCACAAAATTCTAAAGCACCTAAATCTTAGTCTAAAGAAAAAGCACTTAAGAAATTTTACGGCAAAGTCTAAAAATCTAAATAAAAAAAAATAACTATGGCAAAAACTATGAATTAATAACTAAATACGAGCGAAAAATACAAAAATTACGCTAAAAACAAATAAAAAGGGACAAAATATAAAAATATACTAATAGTTGTAAAAATTACAATTTTTATAAAAATATTATTTTTATATTATTTATTTTATAAAACTATTAAGTTTATATAAATTAATTAACTAATTAAAACTAAATAATACAAAATAATAAAATTAAAACTAAATATTATAATAATAATAACCTAATTAGGGTTAAAGTAATAATAATATAAATAAACCCCGTAATAAATGCTGAATTAGGGTTGCAGTTGGCGTGTCAGACACTCTCATGCGATCGCATGAGATTTTGCCTTCGGGCTCATGCGATCGCATGAGCTGAGGTTTTGGGCCAGGATACGGGCTGTAACAGTATCTGGACTCGAGTGTTTTTATTTTTATTTTTTTTCTGTTTTGTTGTTTTAATAAAAAATTATGTAATATATTTATATAAATTAAATAAAACTTATTTTTTTTAAAATAAAGATAAAGAAAATTTTTATATAACTTACAAACTCTTAAAAATATTTATATTTTTGTTTTTCTTTTTATATTTTCGAATATTTAAAACGTATTTTTACAAAAGCGTATTTTTTTTTTATATTTAGCGTTGCGCTTCCGGCTTTTAAGCTAGATGTTCCCCGGCAGCGGCGCCAAAAATACTTGATAGTTATGCGACGTGTATATGAAATAGCTTATAATTTTACTAGGAAATACTATTAAATACAATACAATTTTACACAAGATATTTATTTATTTATAGAATGGATATACTTAAACCTTGCTACAACACTTATAGGCAGTGTACCTAATCGTACAGTAGTGTAGTTTTTAGTAAGTCCGGTTCGTTCCACAGGGAAAATCTTTAAACAAAGCTTAACGCTATATTAGTTTAAATTTATAAAAATACAAATATATATAAGTAATATTATTATTATAAAGGGGGGTTTTTACCGTTTAATGACCGGTTTGTCAATTTTAAAACTTTAGTCGCAGTTAAAACCAAATGTAAATATTAAAAATAAATACAAGACTTAATTTAAAGCGTAAAGTAAATAACGATAATGAAATTGCGATAAATAAAAGTGCGATAAAATAAACTTGCGATAATTAAAAAGTACGATAATTAAAAGTGCAATTAAATACAATAACAATAAATAAAAGTGCGATAATTAGAAGTGCAATTAAATATAAAATAAAGGAAATTAAATATGAAATAAAAGAATTATGCTTATTTAAACTTCCGTAATCATGATGTTTGACGTGTTGATTTTAGTTTTATGCCCATGGGTTAATTGTCCTTTGTCCTGGATTATTTAATATGTCCGTCTGGTTTTTGTCCATAACAGTCCATCAATCATAAATATAAAGTGCGAGTGTCCTCGTCAAATTATCCTTATACCCGAAGTTAAATATTCCAACTTATTGGGGACTTAAACTGTAACAAGGTTTTAATACTTTGTTTAATAATTACACCAGGATGTCGACTGCGTGTAACCCAAGGTTTTAATACTTTGTTATCAATTATGCCAAGTGTCCTTGTACATAATTTCACCCCTGTTTTAATAATTCTAGTGGTTATTAATCCATTCCCGTGTCTGGTTAAATGAACGATTATTCGTACATATAAATACCCTGCCCATCGTATCCGATCGAGTGTATATGGTTATTTATAGGGATGTCCAATTGTAAATCTTTATATTAACATTAACAAATTATCATTTAGTTAAACAAATATAAAGCCCATTAATAGCCCATAGTCTAATTTCCATAAGTGTCGTTCTTTTGTCCAAACTCAATTATGGTACAAAGCCCAATTACCCAATTTTAGTAATTAGCCCAACATCATGATTACTTCGTTTTAAATAAGCATAATAATAACTTAGCTACGAGACATTAAATTAAAAAGGTTGAACATGACTTACAATGATTAAAAATAGCGTAGCGTTACACGGACAGAATTGCGACTTACACCGTTACAACATTTGCTAACATACCCTTATTATTAGGATTTAAAATTAAAATTAAAATTAAAATATAAATATAAATATTACGTATAGATATATTGAGATAGAAAAAGATGTGTTTTGTGTTACACCAAAGCTCGATTTTTATAGGCCTGTGATCTGGAAAAGATGCTCATGCGATCGCATGAGCTTTACCCTTCAAGGCCATGCGATCGCATGACCAGCTGGGGAGAGCCAAATTTGGTTGTTTTCTTCTGCCGACGTTTATTTAAATATAATATAATATATATATTAATTTTAAGAATTAATTATATATTATATTATATTCATATGCATAGTTGACTTGTATTTAGTCCGTTGCGTCGAGCGTTGAGAGTTGACTCTGGTCCCGGTTCCGGATTTTTGAACGTCCTTGCGTACAATTTAATATCTTGTACTTGCATTTTGAATCTTGTACTCTTGTAATTTCGAGACGTTTCTTATCAATAATTGGAACCTCTTTGATTGTATTTTGTTCTTTTGAGCTTTTTGGTCGTTTGCGTCTTTAATTCGTCGAATCTGTCTTTTGTCTTCACCTTTTATTATTTAAACGAATATCACTTGTAAATAGAACAATTGCAAATAAAAGCTTGTCTTTCTTGAGGGATAATGCTATGAAATATATGTTCGTTTTTAGCATTATCAGTGGAGGACCACATTTGATAAAAGATTGTCTCAGTATTGAACTAACAATGGAACAAAGAGAGAATGTTTCATATCTAAACCAAAGGCCTGGAAATAATTATTAGAATAATTATCAACCGCCAAGACCAATTTATAATCAAAACCAGAACTATAACCGAAATATTCCATACAACAACCAACAAGGTCCAAGTAATCAACAAGTATCCAACAATACTTACAACCAGCAAAGACCTAATTTTCAAAACAAACCACAACAAACCGATGATAAAAAGCCGAATTTAGAAGATATGATGACGAAGCTAGTTGAATCTCAAACGCAGTTTTTCACATCTCAGAAACAAACCAATGAACAAAATGCTCAAGCATTTAGAAATCAACAAGCTTCTATTCAAAATTTGGGACAAGAAGTAAGTAACATAGCAAGGTTAATAGGTGAAAGAAAACCGGAAAGTTTACCTAGTGACACAAATGCTAACCCCCGGAATGAAACAGCTAAAGCCATTACCACAAGGAGTGGTACAACACTTAAACCACCTGAAATACCTGTAATTTTTGATGAAGCTATTCCTACTCCACAAGAACCACAACCTGAACAAAATAAGGAAAAAGAACCGGTAGTTGAAAATGTTAATGAAGATAACACAGTTAAGGCTAAACCTTATGTTAAAGCATACCAACCACCACTTCCTTACCCGAGTTAAATGAGAAAAGAGAGACTTGAAGCCGAGCAATCCAAATTCTTGGATATGTTTAAACAAATAAATGTAAATCTTCCTTTCATTGATGTGATTTCAGGAATGCCTAGATATGCTAAATTTCTGAAAGATCTAATCTCGAATAGAAAGAAAATGGAAGAACTCTCGGCTGTTACTATGAATGCAAATTGTTCTGCAGTGCTGTTGAATAAGATACCAGAAAAATTATTAGATCCAGGAAGTTTCACAATTCCATGTTTTCTGGGTAGTCTTAGTTCAATAGAAGCATTGGCAGATTTAGGTGCTAGTATAAATTTAATGCCATATTCACTATACACTAAACTAGACCTTGGAGAATTGAAACCAACAAGAATAAGCATACAACTAGCCGATCGATCAATAAAATATCCTAGAGGGATAATGGAGAACATGCTAGTTAAAGTTGGTACTTTAGTATTTCTAGTAGATTTTGTTGTTCTGGATATGGAAGAAGATTCTCAAGTTCCTCTCATATTAGGAAGACCATTCTTAAACACGGCTAAAGCAATGATAGACGTGTTTGGTAAGAAACTGACACTAAGTATAGAGGATGAGAGTGTTACCTTTTTAGTTGATAGAGCTATGCAACAACCACAATCTGCAGATGATACATGCTATTATATTCAAACTATAGATTCACATGCAGAATTGTTAGAAGAATTTCCAGAATTACAAGGAACAGGAGAATGTTCTTTAGGAGAAGGAACTGAACCAATTGATGAAACTGAAATGTTAGCTACATTAATGGCTAATGGATATGAACCAATAACAGAAGAAATTCAAATGCTAAAAGAAGAAGACAGATATTGATATAAATCATCGATAGAAGAACCACCGATATTAGAGTTAAAGCCACTTCCAATCCATTTGGAATACGCTTATTTACATGGTGAATCTGAATTACCTGTAATAATATCGTCTTCTCTTACTGAAAATAAAAAATCTCAACTCATTTCTGTGTTGAAAGCTCATAAACCAGCTATTGCATGGAAGATTCATGATATTAAAGGAATAAGTCCTTCGTATTGCACACATAAAATCCTTATGGAAGAAGGTCATAAAACATATGTGCAACGCCAACGAAGACTAAATCCTAATATGCAAGATGTTGTTAAGAAAGAAATTATTAAACTGCTTGATGCAGGTTTAATTTATCCAATCTCTGATAGTCCATGGGTAAGCCCAGTTCAATGCGTGCCTAAGAAGGGTGGCATGCCTGTCATCACAAATGAGAAAAATGAGCTTATTCCTACTAGGACTGTAACAGGATGGCGTGTTTGTATTGATTATAGAAAATTAAATGACGCCACCAGAAAAGATCACTTTCCCTTACCTTTTATTGATCAAATATTGGAAAGATTAGCCGAAAATAGTTACTATTGTTTTCTTGATGGTTTTTCCGGATACGTTCAAATTCCAATAGCACCCGAAGACCAAAAGAAAATCACGTTCAAGTGCCCTTATGGTACTTTTGCTTACAAACGCATGCCATTTGGACTTTGCAACGCCCCTGCAACCTTTCAAAGGTGCATGATAGCGATTTTTCACGACATGATAGAAGAATGCATGGAAGTTTTCATGGATGACTTTTCAGTCTTCGGTGATACTTTTGAAACATGTCTAGCTAATCTGGAACGAATGCTTATTAGATGCGAACAATCAAATCTAGTACTTAATTGGGAGAAATGCCATTTCATGGTTAAAGAAGGCATCGTTCTTGGACATAAAATTTCAAAGGAAGGAATTGAAGTGGATAGAGCTAAAGTAGATGTAATTGCTAAATTCCACATCCCACCAATGTTAGAGGAGTTAGGAGTTTTCTAGGGCATGCCGGTTTTTACCGACGTTTCATAAAAGATTTTTCTAAAATTGCCACTCCTATGAATAAACTCCTAGAAAAGGATGCTCCATTCATCTTTTCAGATAAATGCATCAAATCTTTTAATATTCTTAAAGAGAAACTCACTAATGCGCCGATCATGATAACACCAAATTGGAATCTACAGTTTGAACTAATGTGTGATGCAAGTGATTTTGCAATGGGAGTCGTTTTAGGACTAAGGATTGAAAAATGATTTCAACCTATATATTATGCTAGTAAGACGTTACAAGGAGCACAAACGAATTACAAAACTACTGAAAAAGAACTCCTTGCTATTATCTTTGCTTTTGACAAATTTCGATCATATCTCGTTCTAGCTAAAACGGTGGTCTATACCGACCATTCTGCTCTTAGATACCTATTTTCGAAACAAGATGCCAAACCAAGATTAATCCGTTACATCTTACTCTTACAAGAGTTTGATATTGAAATCCGAGATAAAAAAGAAGCAGTAAATCTCGCCGCTGATCATCTTTCTCGTCTTGAAAATCCTGAATTAGAAGTTCTAAATGAATCGGCCATACAAGACAACTTTCCTGATGAATATCTATTAAAGATAGATTATAATGAAATTCCATGGTTTGCAGACTATCCAAACTACTTAGTATGTGGATTCCTTGAAAAAGGATTATCGTGCCAAAAACGAAAGAAATTCTTTAGTGATATAAAACACTATTTCTGGGAAGATCTACATTTGTTTAAAAGTTGTCCTGATGGAATAATACGCCGATGTGTATTCGGAGATGAAGCTAGTAAAATTTTAAACCATTGTCACACAGGACCAACAGGAGGGCATTATGGGCCTCAACTCACAGCAAGAAAAGTTTACGATGCTGGATTCTATTGGCCTACAATTTACAAAGACGCACACCTTCTTTGTAAATCCTGTGATGCTTGTCAAAGGGCCGAAAAAATAAGTCAACGTGATGAAATGCCACAAAATGTCATTCAAGTATGTGAAGTATTTGACATTTGGGGTATTGACTTTATGGGTCCATTTCGAAAATCTCATAATAATCTCTATATTCTCGTTGCCATTGATTATGTATCCAAATGGGCGGAAGCACAAGCTCTCCCAACTAACGATGCACGAGTTGTAGTCAACTTTTTAAAACGTCTTTTTGCAAGGTTTGGAACACCGAAAGCTTTAATAAGTGATCGGGTACTCATTTTTGTAATAATCAACTTGAGAAAGTTCTTAAAAGATATGGAGTTACTCATAAAATCTCCACCGCTTATCATCCACAAACAAGTGGACAAGTTGAAAATACCAACTGAGCTTTAAAACGTATTCTAGAGAAAACCGTAGGATCGAATCCGAAGGAATGGTCCATTAAATTGGAGGATGCACTTTGGGCTTTTAGAACAGCCTACAAAACTCCAATTGGAACCACACCTTTTAGACTCGTTTATGGAAAAGCATGTCATCTTCCAGTAGAAATTGAACACAAAGCATTTTGGCTTTGAAGACATGTAATCTTGATTTACATGAAGCTGGACGTCTACGGTTAAGTCAATTAAATGAATTAGAAGAATTAAGACATGAAGCATATGAAAATTCGTTAATCTATAAAGAAAGAACGAAGAAATGGCATGATAAAAGAATCAGAAGTTCAAAAGAATTTAAAGAAGGAGATAGAGTTCTTCTTTTCAATTCACGATTCAAGCTATTTCCTGGAAAATTGAAATCAAGATGGTCTGGACCATTCATAGTTGTGACGACCCGTCCTTATCCACCTGGACGAAGTCATCAACATTTGGTTCCATTGCGATGATTGACTCCAAGTAATGTCCTTAAATTGAGCAGATGCACAGCGGAAGACTTAATTCATACCTGAGAATAAACATGCTTTAAAGTGTCAACCAAAAGGTTGGTGAGTTCATAGGTTTTTTTATAACAAACATTTCAATATTTTAATAGACCACAAGATTTCATAATAATAAACATAATACACTCGCAAGTGTATGTAAAGCATTCTAAGTGGTTGAGCACCTGGTAACCATACTTAACATTTAATCACATCGCATATTCCCTTTATTATGAAATCTCACTACACCGTACCAAGTGTAGTCACCGAAACAAAGTACTGTGCAACCGTTGAATACTGGTCGTCCAGTCCGGTTGGGGTTGTCAGGCCCGATAGATCTATCAACAGGATTCGCGTTTACAATACACATGTAAATAGTAGTTACCAAGCTACAGGGAAGTATGCCAGTGGTACAACTCAACGTAGAATGTATTTTTAAGTACTTGTGTCTATTTCGTAAACATTTATAAAAGCAGCGCATGTATTCTCAGCCCAAAAATATATATTGCAAAAGCAATTAAAAAGGGAGCAAATGAAACTCACCGTAATGTATTTTGTAGTAAAAATACATACGACTATATTGAACAATGCAGGGTTGGCCTCGGATTCACGAACCTATATCATTTGTATTTTTATTAATATATATATATATATATATATATATATATATATATATATATATATATATATATATATATAGTTGTAATCGAATAATATATATATATATACATATATATATAATTTATTAGTTATATTCTTTTTATATTAAATATATATAAGTTTCATATATTCTTTTTGTATATAAAGGATATTAAATTCTGTTATGTTATACGTATTAAATATATTTATTTTTAAAAAAAAATATCATTTGTTTGCTAATGAAAATAGTAATTAGTACTCTTTAATAATAAAAAAACTAATACTTGTAATAATAATAATAATAATAATAATAATAATAATAATAATAATGATGATAATAATAATAATAATAATAATAATAATAATATTAATAATAATAATAATAATAATAATAATAATAATAATAATAATAATAATAATAATAATAATAATAATTAAAAATCAAATTTGCTACCTTCCAAATAACTTCCTAAAAAAAAAATACTTGTCACCGCCCGGGCTCGAACTCGAGACCTCTCTTCCACACAAACGCTCCTAACCGTCAATCCCTATCCGTTTTCTTATTATTATCATGACTCAGATATATATAAGCTATTCTCTGTTTTCAATCCGAAAAGCTCCAAACACATTTGGCCCAACAGACTCATTTGGTACCCAATTAGAAACCCACGACCCAATGTAATAATAGAAGATTTCGACAGCCCAATAGTAGGAAATCACGGCCCAAAACAGGAATTCGCTAAGCCTGCTGTTTTAAAAAAATAAAAGAAGAAGCTGCTGTATGTGAGAATCGAACACAGGACCATTCGCTTAACAAACACGTCATGAACCAACTGTACTAATCTGTTTTTTTTGTGTTTTATTTTAATTCTCATATATATCTAACCCGTAATCATCTGTTTCATCATCTTCATTTTCTTAAATTCATCATCATCGTGATTCTCTAATATCACAGACATCGAACAACATCACTACCTCTCCATCATATCTCTCTTCATCAACCTCGTTATCATCTTCTTCGTCATGTCATCACAATAAACAGAAGTAACAACAAAGTGGTGATTGATGGCGATGTTCATGTGGTGGTTACAGGTGATTTGGTTCGTCATTAACAGCAAGCACCGTGTACAATTTGTTGTTGATGGGTTTCAATAAAAATGGTGATAAATGGAGGTGGTGAAGTGGTAGTTTAAGGTGGTGGTCGACGGTTGTTATAGTTCCGGTTGCAACAGGCATGTTAACAGTCACTTTAACAGTGATCTGAACATGGGTGAATCAACTGAAAACAGAAAGGAGAGAGAGAGAAGTGAGAGAGAAGTTGAAGCTGTAACAGTAGCGAATGGTGGTGATGCAACGACACACAAAAAAATTTAAAACGTTGTGATGGTGGTTTCTCAACTTAATTAGGAAAAGAATGGTAGGAAATGGGGTTTTAACGAAGAAGAAGAGGAGAGATGGACGGGAGAGAGAAAGATCGTGATCATGGTGGCTCAAGGGTGGGAGACCGTGATGGTCATGGTGGTTGTGGTGATGATGAAGAAGGTGATGAGACGGGTGTTGTGGTGTTCAAAGGACGATGGTGACTGTGGTTGTTGTTGGTGGTGATCGGTAACCGGTGGTCTACAAGGTTGATCGATGAGGTGATGTCAGGTTGAGGTTAGAGATATATATTTCTTGTATATGTAAGTATATATATATAAGATACATGAAGTGAATGGCAATATATATCATAATTATATTACTCTGTATAATTAGTATGTAAAGGACTAATCAAAAACAGTAAAATAATTCAATCAAACATACAGTAATCTTAATTATTACATAATGAATTATTCAAAATATCACGGATCTATTAAATATAGTCTGCCGACACTCTTACTCGGATTGTGATAACGTGGTCCATTGCTAAATAGTTACGGATAAAAGTATTCCTAAAAATCTCAAACTTTTAGGTTAGATATAATTAATTATTTCACTGATTAACTGTTTGAATCCTGATCAAAAAGGTTCGTCTATAATTTATTTTTAATTCCAATTAATCTGTACGGAGTATTAAAATTCAACTTATCAAAGTAAAAAAAAATATTTTTAATAACTCTAAACTTTACATAACTTAATTATAGATCAATATTTAATTCCAACTTCTCATAAGTTCGAATCTTAAACTTGTTTAATATCGTTCATAAAAATTGACTGTCATTCGAGCTAGGTCTCAACTAAAAATTTAATATTATTAAAATTAATAAAGTAGATTCTAAATATGTTTTTAGTAAAGCTAAAATTGATACAACCTATATTCGGATCATCGTTTATTCTAAAATCACATAAGTTCATTTTTAACTCGCTTAATACCGATGAGATGATAACTGAGTGTCCTTGTCGTTTACAAAATAAATTCGAAACCACATATATATATTTAATATACTTCATTTATATATATATATATAGATATATTTTAAATAATAACTTTTATCTATTATTATTAGTCTACATAATTAATTCTAACAATTACGATATATAATATTTCATTTTAAATATATGTATACATATTTACAAGTAATCATAACGTGAGTCGTCGGGAATTGTCAAATGTCAAATGATATCATGAAAATAGTTCAAAATTTTTGAGACTAATCCTAAAAGACTTGGCTTATCTTGTCAAAAATATAATATCGTATCGAGAGTTTGGTTTAAAATTAGTCGAAATTTTCCAGGTCGTGACAGTACCTACCCGTTAAAGAAATTTCGTCCCGAAATTTGAGTGAGGTGGTCATGGCTAACAATAAAAATGTTTTCATGACGAATATGAGTTGATAAATTGAGTTTTATCATTATTGATTAATATACATAAAACGATTCGATTATGTGAAGCGTACGAGTGAAGCTATCACAAATGAGTGAAATGAGAAAATAAAGATTCGTCTTGACTTTTTGACGTAGTCATGGTGGATTTCCGGAATTCAAGGAATTTAAGGAAATCTTCTAATCATAAAGAAATGTATTAGCACGATTTATTAGCAACCTTGTGGAATTACAAAAGAACAGAAATATCAAGAAAATATTTTCGTGATATGCTTAGAGCTTTAGTAGAATGGAAGAGTCGTGTAACATGGCACATGATGAGTGTAAGATCTGTGAACCATCATCACGTTCCGTTAGAAATTTAGCATGACTTACTGTAATATAATCACGTTGGCCTGACGTCATTATATTATACTAACTCATGCTTCAATTCCTAATTAAACTCGAATTTTAAAGAAATTTAGAAACTAAAATGGTTTCCTTTATGATGTAATACGGATAGCACGAAGAGATAACTAATTTCGGACAAGAAGAATTATGAAAATATCCTCAGGAATATCGAAGATATTTATGATGATATTTTAGGATTTCTAAGTTCAATGGTGGTTGAAAAAAAAAATTTCCGCAAGATTTTAACATGAGTACGGAGCAAGATATTCGTTGAAGGTTTCATCGGATCCATAATTACCTGGATTCTTTGAATATATGGTATGGTCCTAGTATTTGGCCTTGGTCTCCTTCATGGTGTGCTCAATCCGATTTTTAGTACCAAATTTTCTATCGAGCGTTCCTAACATTTCCTTCTTTATCATCAAACTCTTAGCCATCCAGGCCATCTACAATTTTACTGTTTCGTTTGCATTTAATGCAGCCATATCTGAATCGTCGGTTATCAATCCGAGGTGGTTTCAAAAGAATTGTGTTTTTAGATGACTAAACGCTGATGGTAATATGGTGGAATATAAAAAGGTTCTCCAGTAATGATAAAGATACGCATATATATCAAGGTTATAATAAGGTTGTTTCGAACGAAAAGTCGAAGTTGACTTGCTGGAGCTGTGACAAAATTGGCTACTTTGGAAAGGGATTGCAAAGTGATTTTCGGTAGTAACATCGCCAAAGATGCTAGCACAGATATGTGTTAAACGTTTGCTCAGGTTCCGAGTGTTTTTCATGTGCATAACTATGTGTATCAATCTTTTCTTCCGTAGATGAAGTGTGGTTGATTTATCCTCTCGATTGAGGTGTTTTAAAGAATCATGAAAGATTTGAACATGGATTAGAATCGTCAAGATTCAAATGAGGTTTAAGATGAAATCAAGTGGCAAACTTGAAGAATTGGTTAGTTTCATATGTTATAATCAATATTTTATTTCATTTTAATTGTCCAAAGTTAGCAGTCCAATAGTCTAATAAATTCATATATAATTTAATATATAATATTTGAATTAATTAATACATATCGTGACCCGTATATGTCTCAGACTCGATCACAACTCAAACTATATATATTATTGTAGAATCAACCTCAACCCTGTATAGCTAACTCCCGCATTACTGCATATAGAGTGTCTATGGTTATTCCAAATAATATATATAGATGCGTTGATATGATATGTCAAAACCTTGTATACCTGTCCTGTAGTGACCCGAACTTTTCCATGTTTATATATATTAATTGAGATTGATGTTTACATGATTAAATGTTTCCAACATGTTAAGCAATCAAACTTGTTAAGACTTGATTAATTGAAATAGGTTTCATATAGACAATTGACCACCCAAGTTGACCGGTGATTCACGAACGTTAAAACTTGTAAAAAAAAACTATATGATGACATATATATGGTTATATATATAGTTTACATGATATTATGATAAGTAAACATATCATTAATTATATTAACAATGAACTACATATGTAAAAACAAGACTACTAACTTAATGATTTTGAAACGAGACATATATGTAACGTTTATCGTTGTAACGACATTTAATGTATATATATCATATTAAGAGATATTCGTACATCATAATATCATGATAATATAATAATTTAAAATCTCTTTTGTTATTATAAACATTGGGTTAACAACATTTAACAAGATCGTTAACCTAAAGGTTTCAAAACAACACTTACATGTAACGACTAACGATGACTTAACGACTCAGTTAAAATGTATATACATGTAGTGTTTTAATATGTATTTATACACTTTTGAAAGACTTCAATACACTTATCAAAATACTTCTACTTAACAAAAATGCTTACAATTACATTCTCGTTCAGTTTCATCAACAATTCTACTCGTATGCACCCGTATTCGTACTCGTACAATACACAGCTTTTAGATGTATGTACTATTGGTATATACACTCCAATGATCAGCTCTTAGCAGCCCATGTGAGTCACCTAACACATGTGGGAACCATAATTTGGCAACTAGCATGAAATATCTCATAAGATTACAAAAATATGAGTAATCATTCATGACTTATTTACATGAAAACAAAATTACATATCCTTTATATCTAATCCATACACCAACGACCAAAAACACCTACAAACACTTTCATTCTTCAATTTTCTTCATCTAATTGAACTCTCTCAAGTTCTATCTTCAAGTTCTAAGTGTTCTTCATAAATTCCAAAAGTTCTAGTTTCATAAAATCAAGAATACTTTCAAGTTTGCTAGCTCACTTCCAATCTTGTAAGGTGATCATCCAACCTCAAGAAATCTTTGTTTCTTACAGTAGGTTATCATTCTAATACAAGGTAATAATCATATTCAAACTTTGGTTCAATTTCTATAACTATAACAATCTTATTTCAAGTGATGATCTTACTTGAACTTGTTTTCGTGTCATGATTTTGCTTCAAGAACTTTGAGCCATCCAAGGATCCATTGAAGCTAGATCCATTTTTCTCTTTTCCAGTAGGTTCATCCAAGGAACTTAAGGTAGTAATGATGTTCATAACATCATTCGATTCATACATATAAAGCTATCTTATTCGAAGGTTTAAACTTGTAATCACTAGAACATAGTTTAGTTAATTCTAAACTTGTTCGCAAACAAAAGTTAATCCTTCTAACTTGACTTTTAAAATCAACTAAACACATGTTCTATATCTATATGATATGCTAACTTAATGATTTAAAACCTGGAAACACGAAAAACACCGTAAAACCGGATTTACGCCGTCGTAGTAACACCGCGGGCTGTTTTGGGTTAGTTAATTAAAAACTATGATAAACTTTGATTTAAAAGTTGTTATTCTGAGAAAATGATTTTTATTATGAACATGAAACTATATCCAAAAATTATGGTTAAACTCAAAGTGGAAGTATGTTTTCTAAAATGGTCATCTAGACGTCGTTCTTTCGACTGAAATGACTACCTTTACAAAAACGACTTGTAACTTATTTTTCCGACTAGAAACCTATACTTTTTTTGTTTAGATTCATAAAATAGAGTTCAATATGAAACCATAGCAATTTGATTCACTCAAAACGGATTTAAAATGAAGAAGTTATGGGTAAAACAAGATTGGATAATTTTTCTCATTTTAGCTACGTGAAAATTGGTAACAAATCTATTCCAACCATAACTTAATCAACTTGTATTATATATTATGTAATCTTGAGATACCATAGACACGTATACAATGTTTCGACCTATCATGTCGACACATCTATATATATTTCGGAACAACCATAGACACTCTATATGTGAATGTTGGAGTTAGCTATACAGGGTTGAGGTTGATTCCAAAATATATATAGTTTGAGTTGTGATCAATACTGAGATACGTATACACTGGGTCGTGGATTGATTCAAGATAATATTTATCGATTTATTTCTGTACATCTAACTGTGGACAACTAGTTGTAGGTTACTAACGAGGACAGCTGACTTAATAAACTTAAAACATCAAAATATATTAAAAGTGTTGTAAATATATTTTGAACATACTTTGATATATATGTATATATTGTTATAGGTTCGTGAATCAACCAGTGGCCAAGTCTTACTTCCCGACGAAGTAAAAATCTGTGAAAGTGAGTTATAGTCCCACTTTTAAAATCTAATATTTTTGGGATGAGAATACATGCAGGTTTTATAAATGATTTACAAAATAGACACAAGTACGTGAAACTACATTCTATGGTTGAATTATCGAAATCGAATATGCCCCTTTTTATTAAGTCTGGTAATCTAAGAATTAGGGAACAGACACCCTAATTGACGCGAATCCTAAAGATAGATCTATTGGGCCTAACAAACCCCATCCAAAGTACCGGATACTTTAGTACTTCGAAATTTATATCATATCTGAAGGGTGTCCCGGAATGATGGGGATATTCTTATATATGCATCTTGTTATTGTCGGTTACCAGGTGTTCACCATATGAATGATTTTTATCTCTATGTATGGGATGTGTATTGAAATATGAAATCTTGTGGTCTATTGTTACGATTTGATATATATAGGTTAAACCTATAACTCACCAACATTTTTGTTGACGTTTTAAGCATGTTTATTCTCAGGTGATTATTAAGAGCTTCCGCTGTCGCATACTTAAATAAGGACAAGATTTGGAGTCCATGCTTGTATGATATTGTGTAAAAACTGCATTCAAGAAACTTATTTTGTTGTAACATATTTGTATTGTAAACCATTATGTAATGGTCGTGTGTAAACAGGATATTTTAGATTATCATTATTTGATAATCTACGTAAAGCTTTTTAAACCTTTATTGATGAAATAAAGGTTATGGTTTGTTTAAAAATGAATGCAGTCTTTGAAAAACGTCTCATATAGAGGTCAAAACCTCGCAACGAAATCAATTAATATGGAACGTTTTTAATCAATAAGAACGGGACATTTCAGTTGGTATCCGAGCGTTGGTCTTAGAGAACCAGAAAATTTGCATTAGTGTGTCTTATCGAGTTTGTTAGGATGCATTAGTGAGTCTGGACTTCGACCGTGTTTTCTTTAAAAATGATTGCTTAACATTTTTGTTGGAAACTATATATTTTTAACATATGAATATTATGTGATATATTAATCTCTTAACGTGTTTGATATTATGTGATAGATGTCTACCTCTAGAACAAGTCCCATTGACTCACCTAATAATAATGAAGAGTCAAATGTAAATTGGAATGATTTGTGGACTGATTCACAAGTTCCCGAAGAGGAACCGGAAGAAGAGTCGGAACCGGAAGAAGAATCGGAACCGGAAGAAGAATCGGAACCGGATGAAGAAATAGAACCGGTGGGGGAAATAATAAAACGGTTAAGTAAAAGAAAATCCTCAACCAACCGACCAAAGTTAATTATGGTCAATGGTGTTTCCGCCAAGGAAGCAAAATATTGGGAGGATTACCAATTCTCCGATGAATCGGATTCCGACGAGAATTCCGATGATGTTATAGAAATTACCCCAACTGAATTTAAAAAGGCAAAAGAAAATAATAAGGGAAAGGGCATAAAAATAGAGAAATCTAATTCCAACCCCGATGAACTTTATATGTATCGTCAACCCCCGAAGTCCTTAAGTTGTAACAATGACCCGGGAACCTCTAAACCACCAGGTTTTTCTAAACCAATGTGGACAACGACGGCTCGTATTAGGGGAACATCATATATCCCTAGAAACTTGGCAAAACGAACCAAAACCGAAGAAGAAGAAACGAGCGAGTCGGAATAAGATAGTTGTATTCGTGTGGTGTAATATATGGAATATAGTGTTCTTATGCTTTATGATATATGTAAAAATTGCTTGTATTAATAGTTGTATTAAAAACACAAAATGGATAGACAACCCAATATTTTAAGAGACCTACCCGGAGACATGATTGATGAAATCTTGTCTAGAGTCGGCCAGAATTCTTCGGCACAACTATTTAAGGCGAGATCAGTTTGTAAGACATTCGAAGAACGTTCCAAGAATGTCTTGGTTTATAAGAGACTTTCGTTTGAAAGATGGGGGATATCACATTGGGAAACCCATAAGTTACGATGTGTTTACTTTGACGCATATATTGCGGGGAACCCAAATGCTATTTTACGCAACGGGTTAAGAAATTATTTTGACTCAATATATCCGAATATTGGACTTCGTGATTTAGAAAAAGCGGCTAACATGCAACATAAAGAAGCATGTTATGCTTACGGATTAGTAATGTTCGCTTCTCACCAAAGTGAGAACAAGAACATCGGGCTACAACTATTAAACAAAACGTTTCCACAAGTGACGGAGTTGGTAATTGGGGTAAGAAATGAGGTTTTTAGATTATTACGGGACTGTTGGACATTACGTAACCCTCGTCCCTTTGATGACGTTACAACACGCTGTCTTATCAACGGCCATAACGGTTATGTTGCACAAGACCAAGGATGGGAAGTAGTCCTAGTAAAACCAGAATGCATGACTTGTTTCTGGACGTATGAATTACGTGTCTTTATTGCCTTTGCTGAACGACTTGTGTACTAGCTAGAATTGTCTTCACAACTATCTTGTATCAAAGTTATTGTGTGCTATATTTCATGCTTTATGTAAAATAAGCGGTATTGTAAGTTTGTAAAATATTGTATAAAAGTTTGAACGCGAAATATTATTATAATCAGTTTTTCATATAGAATTGTAGTAGTTGAATTGTATATTAGCTACTAAGTATGAACTTAACGGGTAGGTACTACCCGAATTTAAACTTATAAAACGCTAATATGAAGAAAAAGCTTTTATAAATGAGTTCATATTATGCTACGAAATACTATTAACTACTCTTAATATTCTGTATGATTAACTTGTTCCATTTAACTATTTTGAAGGAAATGGCACCGACTACTCGACACACCGTGAATATGAATGAAGAGGAATTCCGTACTTTTCTAGCTTCAAACATAGCCGCAGTACAGGCTGCGCTACATACCAACAATAACCTTGGATCTAGCAGTACAGGAAATCGTGTAGGATGCACCTACAAAGAATTCACTGCCTGCAAACCTTTGGAATTTGATGGAACCGAAGGACCGATCGGATTGAAACGGTGGACCGAGAAGGTTGAATCGGTGTTTGCCATAAGTAAGTGTACTGAAGAGGACAAAGTGAAGTACGCTACGCATACCTTCACAGGTTCTGCGTTAACATGGTGGAATACCTATCTAGAGCAAGTGGGACAAGATGATGCGTACGCACTACCGTGGTCAGCATTCAAGCACTTGATGAACGAGAAGTACCGTCCCAGAACCGAGGTCAATAAGCTCAAGACAGAACTTAGAGGGTTACGAACCCAAGGATTTGATATTACCACGTACGAAAGACGATTCACAGAATTGTGCCTATTGTGTCCGGGAGCATTCGAAGATGAGGAAGAGAAGATCGACGCGTTTGTGAAAGGATTACCGGAAAGAATCCAAGAAGATATAAGTTCACACGAGCCCGCCTCCATACAACAGGCATGTAGAATGGCTCACAAACTAGTGAACCAGATTGAAGAAAGAATTAAAGAACAGACTGCTGAAGAGGCCAATGTGAAGCAAGTCAAAAGAAAGTGGGAGGAAAACGGTGATAAGAATCACCAATACAACAACAACAGCAATTACAACAATAATCGCAACAATTATCCCAACAATCGCAACATCAATCGCAACTACAACAAACGGCCCAACAACAACAACAACAACAACAACAACAGCAACTACAACAATCATCCCAACAACAATAATAACCGCAACAACAACAACAACAACAACAATCAGAAGCAACTATGCCAAAGGTGTGAAAAGAATCACTCGGGGTTCTGCACCAAATTTTGCAACAAGTGTAAAAGAAATGGTCATAGCGCGGCGAAGTGTGAGGTCTACGGACCAGGGGTTAATAGAACGAAAGGAACAAATGGTGTCGGAACAAGTAATGGCGGAGCAAGTAGTGTCGGAGCAAGTTATGCCAATGTAGTTTGTTATAAATGTGGAAAACCAGGCCACATTATTAGAAATTGCCCGAACCAGGAGAACACGAATGGACAAGGCCGTGGAAGAGTTTTCAATATTAATGCGGTAGAGGCACAGGAAGACCCGGAGCTTGTTACGGGTACGTTTCTTATTGACAATAAATCTGCTTACGTTTTATTTGATTCGGGTGCGGATAGAAGCTATATGAGTAGAGATTTTTGTGCTAAATTAAGTTGTCCATTGACGCCTTTGGATAGTAAATTTTTACTCGAATTAGCAAATGGTAAATTAATTTCAGCAGATAATATATGTCGGAATCGAGAAATTAAACTGGTTAGCGAAACATTTAAGATTGATTTGATACCAGTAGAGTTAGGGAGTTTTGATGTGATAATCGGTATGGACTGGTTGAAAGAAGTGAAAGCGGAGATCGTTTGTTACAAAAATGCAATTCGCATTATACGAGAAAAAGGAAAACCCTTAATGGTGTACGGAGAAAAGGGCAACACGAAGCTACATCTTATTAGTAATTTGAAGGCACAAAAACTAATAAGAAAAGGTTGCTATGCTGTTCTAGCACACGTCGAGAAAGTACAAACTGAAGAAAAGAGCATCAATGATGTTCCCATTGCAAAAGAATTTCCTGATGTATTTCCGAAAGAATTACCGGGATTACCCCCACATCGATCCGTTGAATTTCAAATAGATCTTGTACCAGGAGCTGCACCAATAGCTCGTGCTCCTTACAGACTCGCACCCAGCGAGATGAAAGAACTGCAAAGCCAATTACAAGAACTTTTAGAGCGTGGTTTCATTCGACCAAGCACATCACCGTGGGGAGCTCCTGTTTTGTTTGTCAAGAAGAAAGATGGTACATTCAGGTTGTGTATCGACTACCGAGAGTTGAACAAACTTACCATCAAGAACCGCTACCCACTACCGAGAATCGACGACTTATTTGATCAACTACAAGGCTCGTCTGTTTATTCAAAGATTGACTTACGTTCCGGGTATCATCAAATGCGGGTGAAAGAAGATGATATTCCAAAGACTGCTTTCAGAACACGTTACGGTCATTACGAGTTTATGGTCATGCCGTTTGGTTTAACTAATGCACCAGCTGTGTTCATGGACCTTATGAACCGAGTGTGTGGACCATACCTTGACAAGTTTGTCATTGTTTTCATTGATGACATACTTATTTACTCAAAGAATGACCAAGAACACGGTGAACATTTGAGAAAGGTGTTAGAAGTATTGAGGAAGGAAGAATTGTACGCTAAGTTTTCAAAGTGTGCATTTTGGTTGGAAGAAGTTCAATTCCTCGGTCACATAGTGAACAAAGAAGGTATTAAGGTGGATCCGGCAAAGATAGAAACTGTTGAAAAGTGGGAAACCCCGAAAACTCCGAAACACATACGCCAGTTTTTAGGACTAGCTGGTTACTACAGAAGGTTCATCCAAGACTTTTCCAGAATAGCAAAACCCTTGACTGCATTAACGCATAAAGGGAAGAAATTTGAATGGAATGATGAACAATAGAAAGCGTTTCAGTTATTGAAGAAAAAGCTAACTACGGCACCTATATTGTCATTGCCTGAAGGGAATGATGATTTTGTGATTTATTGTGACGCATCAAAGCAAGGTCTCGGTTGTGTATTAATGCAACGAACGAAGGTGATTGCTTATGCGTCTAGACAATTGAAGATTCACGAACAAAATTATACGACGCATGATTTGGAATTAGGCGCGGTTGTTTTTGCATTAAAGACTTGGAGGCACTACTTATATGGGGTCAAAAGTATTATATATACCGACCACAAAAGTCTTCAACACATATTTAATCAGAAACAACTGAATATGAGGCAGCGTAGGTGGATTGAATTATTGAATGATTACGATTTTGAGATTCGTTACCACCCGGGGAAGGCAAATGTGGTAGCCGATGCCTTGAGCAGGAAGGATAGAGAACCCATTCGAGTAAAATCTATGAATATAATGATTCATAATAACATTACTACTCAAATAAAGGAGGCGCAACAAGGAGTTTTAAAAGAGGGAAATTTAAAGGATGAAATACCCAAAGGATCGGAGAAGCATCTTAATATTCGGGAAGACGGAACCCGGTATAGGGCTGAAAGGATTTGGGTACCAAAATTTGGAGATATGAGAGAAATGGTACTTAGAGAAGCTCATAAAACCAGATACTCAATACATCCTGGAACGGGGAAGATGTACAAGGATCTCAAGAAACATTTTTGGTGGCCGGGTATGAAAGCCGATGTTGCTAAATACGTAGGAGAATGTTTGACGTGTTCTAAGGTCAAAGCTGAGCATCAGAAACCATCAGGTCTACTTCAACAACCCGAAATCCCGGAATGGAAATGGGAAAACATTACCATGGATTTCATCACTAAATTGCCAAGGACTGCAAGTAGTTTTGATACTATTTGGGTAATAGTTGATCGTCTCACCAAATCAGCACACTTCCTACCAATAAGAGAAGATGACAAGATGGAGAAGTTAGCACGACTGTATTTGAAGGAAGTCGTCTCCAGACATGGAATACCAATCTCTATTATCTCTGATAGGGATGGCAGATTTATTTCAAGATTCTGGCAGACATTACAGCAAGCATTAGGAACTCGTCTAGACATGAGTACTGCCTATCATCCACAAACTGATGGGCAGAGCGAAAGGACGATACAAACGCTTGAAGACATGCTACGAGCATGTGTTATTGATTTCGGAAACAGTTGGGATCGACATCTACCGTTAGCAGAATTTTCCTATAACAACAGCTACCATTCAAGCATTGAGATGGCGCCGTTTGAAGCACTTTATGGTAGAAAGTGCAGGTCTCCGATTTGTTGGAGTGAGGTGGGGGATAGACAGATTACGGGTCCGGAGATTATACAAGAAACTACCGAGAAGATCATCCAAATTCAACAACGGTTGAAAACCGCCCAAAGTCGACAAAAGAGCTACGCTGACATTAAAAGAAAAGATATAGAATTTGAAATTGGAGAGATGGTCATGCTTAAAGTTTCACCTTGGAAAGGCGTTGTTCGATTTGGTAAACGAGGGAAATTAAATCCAAGGTATATTGGACCATTCAAGATTATTGATCGTGTCGGACCAGTAGCTTACCGACTTGAGTTACCTCAACAACTCGCGGCTGTACATAACACTTTCCACGTCTCGAATTTGAAGAAATGTTTTGCTAAAGAAGATCTCACTATTCCGTTAGATGAAATCCAAATCAACGAAAAACTCCAATTCATCGAAGAACCCGTCGAAATAATGGATCGTGAGGTTAAAAGACTTAAGCAAAACAAGATACCAATTGTTAAGGTTCGATGGAATGCTCGTAGAGGACCCGAGTTCACCTGGGAGCGTGAAGATCAGATGAAGAAGAAATACCCGCATCTATTTCCAGAAGATTCGTCAACACCTTCAACAGCTTAAAATTTCGGGACGAAATTTATTTAACGGGTAGGTACTGTAGTGACCCGAACTTTTCCATGTTTATATATATTAATTGAGATTGATGTTTACATGATTAAATGTTTCCAACATGTTAAGCAATCAAACTTGTTAAGACTTGATTAATTGAAATAGGTTTCATATAGACAATTGACCACCCAAGTTGACCGGTGATTCACGAACGTTAAAACTTGTAAAAAAAAACTATATGATGACATATATATGGTTATATATATAGTTTACATGATATTATGATAAGTAAACATATCATTAATTATATTAACAATGAACTACATATGTAAAAACAAGACTACTAACTTAATGATTTTGAAACGAGACATATATGTAACGTTTATCGTTGTAACGACATTTAATGTATATATATCATATTAAGAGATATTCGTACATCATAATATCATGATAATATAATAATTTAAAATCTCTTTTGTTATTATAAACATTGGGTTAACAACATTTAACAAGATCGTTAACCTAAAGGTTTCAAAACAACACTTACATGTAACGACTAACGATGACTTAACGACTCAGTTAAAATGTATATACATGTAGTGTTTTAATATGTATTTATACACTTTTGAAAGACTTCAATACACTTATCAAAATACTTCTACTTAACAAAAATGCTTACAATTACATTCTCGTTCAGTTTCATCAACAATTCTACTCGTATGCACCCGTATTCGTACTCGTACAATACACAGCTTTTAGATGTATGTACTATTGGTATATACACTCCAATGATCAGCTCTTAGCAGCCCATGTGAGTCACCTAACACATGTGGGAACCATCATTTGGCAACTAGCATGAAATATCTCATAAGATTACAAAAATATGAGTAATCATTCATGACTTATTTACATGAAAACAAAATTACATATCCTTTATATCTAATCCATACACCAACGACCAAAAACACCTACAAACACTTTCATTCTTCAATTTTCTTCATCTAATTGAACTCTCTCAAGTTCTATCTTCAAGTTCTAAGTGTTCTTCATAAATTCCAAAAGTTCTAGTTTCATAAAATCAAGAATACTTTCAAGTTTGCTAGCTCACTTCCAATCTTGTAAGGTGATCATCCAACCTCAAGAAATCTTTGTTTCTTACAGTAGGTTATCATTCTAATACAAGGTAATAATCATATTCAAACTTTGGTTCAATTTCTATAACTATAACAATCTTATTTCAAGTGATGATCTTACTTGAACTTGTTTTCGTGTCATGATTTTGCTTCAAGAACTTTGAGCCATCCAAGGATCCATTGAAGCTAGATCCATTTTTCTCTTTTCCAGTAGGTTCATCCAAGGAACTTAAGGTAGTAATGATGTTCATAACATCATTCGATTCATACATATAAAGCTATCTTATTCGAAGGTTTAAACTTGTAATCACTAGAACATAGTTTAGTTAATTCTAAACTTGTTCGCAAACAAAAGTTAATCCTTCTAACTTGACTTTTAAAATCAACTAAACACATGTTCTATATCTATATGATATGCTAACTTAATGATTTAAAACCTGGAAACACGAAAAACACCGTAAAACCGGATTTACGCCGTCGTAGTAACACCGCGGGCTGTTTTGGGTTAGTTAATTAAAAACTATGATAAACTTTGATTTAAAAGTTGTTATTCTGAGAAAATGATTTTTATTATGAACATGAAACTATATCCAAAAATTATGGTTAAACTCAAAGTGGAAGTATGTTTTCTAAAATGGTCATCTAGACGTCGTTCTTTCGACTGAAATGACTACCTTTACAAAAACGACTTGTAACTTATTTTTCCGACTAGAAACCTATACTTTTTTTGTTTAGATTCATAAAATAGAGTTCAATATGAAACCATAGCAATTTGATTCACTCAAAACGGATTTAAAATGAAGAAGTTATGGGTAAAACAAGATTGGATAATTTTTCTCATTTTAGCTACGTGAAAATTGGTAACAAATCTATTCCAACCATAACTTAATCAACTTGTATTATATATTATGTAATCTTGAGATACCATAGACACGTATACAATGTTTCGACCTATCATGTCGACACATCTATATATATTTCGGAACAACCATAGACACTCTATATGTGAATGTTGGAGTTAGCTATACAGGGTTGAGGTTGATTCCAAAATATATATAGTTTGAGTTGTGATCAATACTGAGATACGTATACACTGGGTCGTGGATTGATTCAAGATAATATTTATCGATTTATTTCTGTACATCTAACTGTGGACAACTAGTTGTAGGTTACTAACGAGGACAGCTGACTTAATAAACTTAAAACATCAAAATATATTAAAAGTGTTGTAAATATATTTTGAACATACTTTGATATATATGTATATATTGTTATAGGTTCGTGAATCAACCAGTGGCCAAGTCTTACTTCCCGACGAAGTAAAAATCTGTGAAAGTGAGTTATAGTCCCACTTTTAAAATCTAATATTTTTGGGATGAGAATACATGCAGGTTTTATAAATGATTTACAAAATAGACACAAGTACGTGAAACTACATTCTATGGTTGAATTATCGAAATCGAATATGCCCCTTTTTATTAAGTCTGGTAATCTAAGAATTAGGGAACAGACACCCTAATTGACGCGAATCCTAAAGATAGATCTATTAGGCCTAACAAACCCCATCCAAAGTACCGGATGCTTTAGTACTTCGAAATTTATATCATATCCGAAGGGTGTCCCGGAATGATGGGGATATTCTTATATATGCATCTTGTTATTGTCGGTTACCAGGTGTTCACCATATGAATGATTTTTATCTCTATGTATGGGATGTGTATTGAAATATGAAATCTTGTGGTCTATTGTTACGATTTGATATATATAGGTTAAACCTATAACTCACCAACATTTTTGTTGACGTTTTAAGCATGTTTATTCTCAGGTGATTATTAAGAGCTTCCGCTGTCGCATACTTAAATAAGGACAAGATTTGGAGTCCATGCTTGTATGATATTGTGTAAAAACTGCATTCAAGAAACTTATTTTGTTGTAACATATTTGTATTGTAAACCATTATGTAATGGTCATGTGTAAACAGGATATTTTAGATTATCATTATTTGATAATCTACGTAAAGCTTTTTAAACCTTTATTGATGAAATAAAGGTTATGGTTTGTTTAAAAATGAATGCAGTCTTTGAAAAACGTCTCATATAGAGGTCAAAACCTCGCAACGAAATCAATTAATATGGAACGTTTTTAATCAATAAGAACGGGACATTTCATGTCCCGATATTTAAAGTGCATAAAAATAAATAACAGAAATTAAATGACGATAAATAAAGTGCGTAAAATAAATAACAGAAATTAAATGACGATAAATAAAATTGCGATAAATAAACTGTGATAAATAAAATGTAATCAGTTAGCTAGGAACAGTTAGCTGGAACAGTTAGCGTGGATTCTTAACAAAGTTTTTTTTTTTTTTTTTTAGTTAATTTGTTTGTTTCTATCATATTTTTATTTCGTCAAATGTTTTCTTCATTATGCCACTTGTTGGATTCTGATAGGTCAAAATCCTAATATGAAATTGAATGAAAATGGTTATTCTGTGGTGAACGGATCTGTATATCGATGAATGTAAGTAGGATAGTAAATGACTGTTGAATCAGATTCGAAGAATGTACAGTGTAACTTATTAATGTGAAACTCCAATATTCTTCGGGTATTACTTACCCGTTAAAATATTTTCACCATTAACAGTTTGTACAAAAGAATTTTTAATTACAATCTTTTTGAAAATATATATACATATATATTTTCTTCAGATGTAATCATGGATTTAATGAGTCAATATGATATTAGACTCATTTGATTTATCGTTAGAATAAGAATATATAATCTCTAAAACATTAGAGATTACACAATCGCCATGTCGAACGAAGATAATCGATATAAAACGATATGCAAAACGGAGATTAATGATATAGAGCGATATGTAGAACGATGGTTATGCTCGAGATACAGATTGTGATGTCAAGGCTGGTGATGCGGATGTTATTGTTAGTGGTACTGGTACTGCTGGTACTGTTGCTGAAGCTGATAGGTTTTGCACCACGTTTTCCCAATTGATTACTCAAGCGCAAAGCTCGTTGACTTCTTCCATTATTCCGGGATGATTGTCGGTCAGAACGAGCGGATGAATAAGATCTAGGATTTGAGATAATATATAGTTGTGACGAGATACTCTGGAATTGTGACTGAAAATGGTGTTTCGAACAGGTTCGCCGGTAAGTGATTCAGGTTCTTCGCTAAAAGGTGAATTCGGTTGGTGGAAGGGATCGCCTTCTTCTCGTCTCCATTGGTTAAGTCGACTACGAACCCATCAGATAAATTGAGGATGGCTGATTGATTGATTCATTCTGGTGACGCTGCTTCTGGGGCCTGAGTGGGACTCCCTATCGGAATTCGAGGGACTTGATCTAATGGTGAGTTCCATTGCGTACGATTGAATAAGGGATTTTTCGATATGAAATAATTTTCGGATATCGGATGATATTCTAATTATATAGAATACCTATGTATAATACAGAAGATCCCGTAGATTACGGAGGAGATTAAGGAAACGTGTCAGGCAAAGTTTACAGTAACAGATACGCTAAGATATGAATTTATTTGTAAACTATCTATCAAATAAGTGCAGGAAGTCGTGTCTAGACTTAGGAATGATAAGCAGGTAATTTTCCAATAGGAATGATAAACAATACTTATAATATGCAGCTAAGGTCGAAGTCCAGACTCGCTAATGCATCCTAACAACTATCAGTCAGACACACTAATGCAAGACATGGTTCGCTAAGACCACCGCTCTGATACCACCTGTGACGACCCGTCCTTATCCACCTGGACGAAGTCATCAACATTTGGTCCCATTGCGATGATTGACTCCAAGTAATGTCCTTAAATTGAGCAGATGCACAGCGGAAGACTTAATTCATACCTGAGAATAAACATGCTTTAAAGTGTCAACCAAAAGGTTGGTGAGTTCATAGGTTTTTTTATAACAAACATTTCAATATTTTAATAGACCACAAGATTTCATAATAATAAACATAATACACTCGCAAGTGTATGTAAAGCATTCTAAGTGGTTGAGCACCTGGTAACCATACTTAACATTTAATCACGTCGCATATTCCCTTTATTATGAAATCTCACTACACCGTACCAAGTGTAGTCACCGAAACGAAGTACTGTGCAACCGTTGAATACTGGTCGTCCAGTCCGGTTGGGGTTGTCAGGCCCGATAGATCTATCAACAGGATTCGCGTTTACAATACACATGTAAATAGTAGTTACCAAGCTACAGGGAAGTATGCCAGTGGTACAACTCAACGTAGAATGTATTTTTAAGTACTTGTGTCTATTTCGTAAACATTTATAAAAGCAGCGCATGTATTCTCAGCCCCCAAAAATATATATTGCAAAAGCAATTAAAAAGGGAGCAAATGAAACTCACCGTAATGTATTTTGTAGTAAAAATACATACGACTATATTGAACAATGCAGGGTTGGCCTCGGATTCACGAACCTATATCATTTGTATTTTTATTAATATATATATATATATAGTTGTAATCGAATAATATATATATATATATATACATATATATATAATTTATTAGTTATATTCTTTTTATATTAAATATATATAAGTTTCATATATTCTTTTTGTATATAAAGGATATTAAATTCTGTTATGTTATACGTATTAAATATATTTATTTTTAAAAAAAATATCATTTGTTTGCTAATGAAAATAGTAATTAGTACTCTTTAATAATAACAAAACTAATACTTGTAATAATAATAATAATAATAATAATAATAATAATAATAATAATAATAATAATAATAATAATAATAATAATAATAATAATGATGATAATAATAATAATAATAATAATAATAATAATAATAATAATAATTAAAAATCAAATTTGCTACCTTCCAAATAACTTCCTAAAAAAAAATACTTGTCACCGCCCGGGCTCGAACTCGAGACCTCTCTTCCACACAAACGCTCCTAACCGTCAATCCCTATCCGTTTTCTTATTATTATCATGACTCAGATATATATAAGCTATTCTCTGTTTTCAATCCGAAAAGCTCCAAACACATTTGGCCCAACAGACTCATTTGGTACCCAATTAGAAACCCACGGCCCAATGTAATAATAGATGATTTCGACAGCCCAATAGTAGGAAATCACGGCCCAAAACAGGAATTCGCTAAGCCTGATGTTTTAAAAAAATAAAAGAAGAAGCTGCTGTATGTGAGAATCGAACACAGGACCATTCGCTTAACAAACACGTCATGAACCAACTGTACTAATCTGTTTTTTTTGTGTTTTATTTTAATTCTCATATATATCTAACCCGTAATCATCTGTTTCATCATCTTCATTTTCTTAAATTCATCATCATCGTGATTCTCTAATATCACAGACATCGAACAACATCACTACCTCTCCATCATATCTCTCTTCATCAACCTCGTTATCATCTTCTTCGTCATGTCATCACAATAAATAGAAGTAACAACAAAGTGGTGATTGATGGCGATGTTCATGTGGTGGTTACAGGTGATTTGGTTCGTCATTAACAGCAAGCACCGTGTACAATTTGTTGTTGATGGGTTTCAATAAAAATGGTGATAAATGGAGGTGGTGAAGTGGTAGTTTAAGGTGGTGGTCGACGGTTGTTATAGTTCCGGTTGCAACAGGCATGTTAACAGTCACTTTAACAGTGATCTGAACATGGGTGAATCAACTGAAAACAGAAAGGAGAGAGAGAGAAGTGAGAGAGAAGTTGAAGCTGTAACAGTAGCGAATGGTGGTGATGCAATGACACACAAATAAATTTAAAATGTTGTGATGGTGGTTTCTCAACTTAATTAGGAAAAGAATGGTAGGAAATGGGGTTTTAACGAAGAAGAAGAGGAGAGATGGACGGGAGAGAGAAAGATCGTGATCATGGTGGCTCAAGGGTGGGAGACCGTGATGGTCATGGTGGTTGTGGTGATGATGAAGAAGGTGATGAGACGGGTGTTGTGGTGT
This sequence comes from Rutidosis leptorrhynchoides, assembly GCF_046630445.1. Lineage (NCBI taxonomy): Eukaryota > Viridiplantae > Streptophyta > Magnoliopsida > Asterales > Asteraceae > Rutidosis > Rutidosis leptorrhynchoides. Next base: position 343,904,402 of record NC_092340.1, on the reverse strand, counting down.
TCGAAGGACGATGGTGACTGTGGTTGTTGTTGGTGGTGATCGGTAACCGGTGGTCTAGAAGGTTGATCGATGAGGTGATGTCAGGTTGAGGTTAGAGATATATATTTCTTGTATATGTAAGTATATATATATAAGATACATGAAGTGAATGGCAATATATATCATAATTATATTACTCTGTATAATTAGTATGTAAAGGACTAATCAAAAACAGTAAAATAATTCAATCAAACATACAGTAATCTTAATTATTACATAATGAATTATTCAAAATATCACGGATCTATTAAATATAGTCTGCCGACACTCTTACTCGGATTGTGATAACGTGGTCCATTGCTAAACAGTTACGGATAAAAGTATTCCTAAAAATCTCAAACTTTTAGGTTAGATATAATTAATTATTTCACTGATTAACTGTTTGAATCCTGATCAAAAAGGTTCGTCTATAATTTATTTTTAATTCCAATTAATCTGTACGGAGTATTAAAATTCCACTTATCAAAGTAAAAAAAAATATTTTTAATAACTCTAAACTTTACATAACTTAATTATAGATCAATATTTAATTCCAACTTCTCATAAGTTCGAATCTTAAACTTGTTTAATATCGTTCATAAAAATTGACTGTCATTCGAGCTAGGTCTCAACTAAAAATTTAATATTATTAAAATTAATAAAGTAGATTCTAAATATGTTTTTAGTAAAGCTAAAATTGATACAACCTATATTCGGATCATCGTTTATTCTAAAATCACATAAGTTCATTTTTAACTCGCTTAATACCGATGAGATGATAACTGAGTGTCCTTGTCGTTTACAAAATAAATTCGAAACAACATATATATATTTAATATACTTCATTTATATATATATATATAGATATATTTTAAATAATAACTTTTATCTATTATTATTAGTTTACATAATTAATTCTAACAATTACGATATATAATATTTCATTTTAAATATATGTATACATATTTACAAGTAATCATAACGTGAGTCGTCGGGAATTGTCAAATGTCAAATGATATCATGAAAATAGTTCAAAATTTTTGAGACTAATCCTAAAAGACTTGGCTTATCTTGTCAAAAATATAATATCGTATCGAGAGTTTGGTTTAAAATTAGTCGAAATTTTCCAGGTCGTGACAGTAGTCAAAAGAGTTTTCCCATACGGAACGATAGAATTAATAAATTCAAATGGGATTGAATTTAAGTTAATGGTCATAGAGTTAAACACTACATAGATAGTCTGATGGAAGTTGACAACGAAGTTAATCATAATTTCGACACCACAGCTAACTAAGTGTGGGGAGAATCAAGTCTTTAAAGGATAATATGTATTTCTGTTAGAGTTAGATTTTCTGTTTTCATGTAGTTCTCGAAAATGGAACCCGAATGGTCTTTCCCTAGCAGACCCTAAAGAACTAGTCTTCTCCCCCCATTCTGAATTTTTATTTTTTTTAGGTTTTTACGAAATGAAGACTTCCTGTGAACTAAACCATGGTCTAATGCTACACGCTTTGATTACTAAACGTAATAATGACACACTTCTGATTGAACTGGTATCAGTAATCAGAGAAAAATTGGACGGAGTAAGAAAAGAATCCAGATGCGAAGATAATAAGTTACAATTTGGTAAAGGAAAATCAAAATCCGCAGCGAAAAGAAGAGCACGACACCTTGAAAGATGTCACAAATGCGGAAAATGGTCACGCGAAGGAAAATGCTCGACAAATCAGACATATTCTAATACCGAGTTTGTTACTTTATGCAGAGACGGACCGTTCATATGTTTGGAAGAAAAGACGTTAAATGCTCGAGGTTACACCTATGTAACTATGGAAAACCAATTAGTTCGACTATCTTATGAGTGGGCTAGAGCATATCACCAAGAAATCTATCTCACAGGTAAGTTTGTACAGTTTTTATTTTTTATTTTTATTTTTAACCTTTTTATAATAAACGCTAATTTGTTCGCTCTAAATATTAAATTGGTATTCAATAAAATTAGGTCTTGCGACCGAAATTATTGATATCATACAAAAAATTTATTACATCACTGCAAAATTTAACGTTTATTCTTAAGGTATAAATATCTTTAATCAATCAACCCAAAATATTTCAAAAATTCGTCATGAGTTAAATAAGGTCATGGAAACGAAATTACTTTACCAAAAAGAGGGGCGTATATTTTTGATAATATTTGATTGATTAAAGTGGGATAAAAGACTAAAAAGATTTTTAATTTTATTTTTACCATGTTTTTAAAATTAATATATAAATATTAAATTAATATTGTGAACTTTTTAAAATCAATATATTTAAGTTTGTAAATATTTGAAAATTTTAATATTTTTAATATAAGTTTGTATAAAAACAAAAATATAATTTAAGTTTGGTGTGAATTTTTAATTTTTAAAAAATATGAATTTTATTTTAATTTTATGCATTTTTAATTTTAAGTTTGGTGTGAATTTAAAAACAAAAATTTACTTTATTTCGCTAAGTTAAAAATATGATTTTTAAAATTCGTCGTAAGTTGAAAACTAGGTCATTGAACCGAAATTTTTACCCGAGGGAGGAACGAGAACTTTTATTATCATTATTTTTAATCTTATAGAATTAAAGTATGTCAAAAACATAAAAAAACCTAAAACTCTTTACTTTTAAAATCGCGCTTTAAAATGACGAAATTTTAAAATTTTGTCGAGGGACGGACTAGGACATCGTTCCGAAACGCCCTCATCCTAAAAAGAAACAAAATTTTAATTTTTAAATTAATTTTATGTTTTATAAAGTTATAAGGTTTTATAAAATCAAAAAAAAAAAAAAACTACCGCGACTCGCGGTGCTTTGTGGGTTCCTACCACCGCACTCGCGGAGGTCAGAAAACCCAGAACACATATCTGGTCGAACAGACCAGTCCCCTTCACCACCACACCCATTTTTCAAGAAAAACACACACAAAAACCTCTAAAAATCGAAATTTTTCACCATAAATCGTCAAATTTGTTGCTAAAATCACAATGAGGAGACTATTATCAAGGAATTACTCAAGGAAATCGGTAAATTTCTACACCTAAACACCATTTAATCCGAATTTTTAGTGTTCTTGAACAATTTCATACCTAATTCGATTTTGATGCTTTCTAGTGTAATAATGCTTCAATTGTATATGTATTATGCTTGTATAACCTAGATTGATGCTATTTAACATGATTAGAAGCTTTGAACTTCAATTTTTGAATAATCTAGGGTTTGTGTTCTTGAGTAAATTTAGGGCTTTTTGATATAAACAGGTTATGGCCGAATTTTGTTGTTAGTTTATGCTAAATTGAGTAGTGTAACATGTTTAGGTTGCTAAATGATCAAAACTTTGATCCTAAACATGATTTATTAAGATTAAAGTGGACTTTTTGAACCAAAATTGCATAAACTTGATTTAATTGATATGAATGCCATGAGGAACTTGTTTAATTGTTATATTGATTATTTTTGACATATTTTAGAAGTTAAATGCGAAGAAACTTTGTATACATTTTTGTATAAGTATATTTGGAAAAGTATAGAATTGTAAAAAAAAAAAAAATGTGAAAATGTGTATAAGTTTAATTTTGATTTAACATGTTATTGAGATTATTTTAAGTTTTTATTTTGCTAAAACTAATGCATATTTGGATGCACAAAAATTGTGTTTGATATATTTTACAGACTGAAAGGGGTGAATCTTCATCCCAGGCTCGCAATGTTCCTTCGGAAAATGCAGATCAACAGGAAATTAATAACCATTACCGACAAGATATGCCTCACCCAATTGTTTCATATTCAAACATTCATGAGGCAGATTTACATCCGAATTTGAAATTTGATAGATATTGGATAGACTATCCAAAATATCAAAAGAACCTGCACAACCTTGTGTCTAATAATGTTGAGGTACCCAGAGTTATAGATTGGGAGCCATTAGAGGTAGTGGAATTGGCCGAGCCAATCAGGGAATTACTTACTCAATGGTATGGTAATTCTACTTTTAGTGATTGGGTACATTTATTCAACATGCACAGACCTGTATATAGAGAATGGTGTATAGAGTTATTGTGTACTATTGAAATAAATGATCGGGTAGATACTTTAACCGATCGTAGTTTTATTAGATTTTTATTATGCGGGGAGATGCGCCATATGTCTTTACTAGACATGGCTCGGGCTTTTAGTATATATACGCCCGAGGAGCTAGCATCTTATGATTGCCAGAGGTTAAGAGTTTATGGTAGGAGGGTAGATGAGAATTTTGATACAAATGAAGTATGGAGTAGGATGACTAGCCATCGCCGATTCCAGGGGGATTATACTCTTATCTTGATATTGATAGAGCTGAATTAAGAGTAATCCATAGGTTTTTAGCCAATTCGATTACACAATAAGGTAAGAATAAGGAAAAGGTAAATGAACATGATTTGTTTTACCACATGTGTATTCGAGACCCACAGAGCGCTGTAAGTATACCTTTTTGTGTGGGTTATTATTTATTGACTATGGTTAGGGGTATGAGGCGTGGTAGCATAATAGGAGGTGGTATATTTATTACTTTAATTGCTGAATATCTCGATGTGGATAGAAGTCGGGGGAAATATTAATGGCAGAACCAGAACCCCGCGATAGAATAGATTTGCGTGTTTATCATGGTGCTAAGGTCTTAAAGAAACGAAACAACGCGGCAGCACGTTATGATGGCAGGCATCCACGGGTTGAGAGAGATCAACAACAAGGTCAACCGGGAGGGGGTAATCCAATGACGGAAATTCAAATTTTTATGTCTCGACACGAGTATGAAATGGCTAGACAAAAAGCATTTCAAGATTGGCAGTATCATCAAAGCCAAATCATAAGTCATTGTACACACGTAGGTAGAGACTACATTCCTACCGTTATGCTCGAATTTGCTCCTTGGACTTTAGAGAGCCGACCACCATATCCTACATATGACCCGGCCCAAGCATTTTACAGCATCTATGGATACGCTTGGGACCCATACTGGAACCATCCTCCTCATCCGTAATTTTCTTATTTTATATTTTTGTTTATTTTATTGTAATGTTACTAATTTTTAATTTTCTTATTTCTTATTTTATTATTATAATAGCTTTTATAATTTTCTAACTTTATTAGATTTTAATAATTTTTGAATGAGGTGTGAAAACCCAACTTCAAAAATATGTATATATGTGTTTGTAGTTTATCTCATGTACAAAACATGGTAAAACATCGCATTTTCAAAGACTGGCATTAAGTTCAGCAAAAGCTAGTACTTTTGACGAAAAAAAAATGAAAAACAAATGTGATGTACCAACAGACGGAATGAACAAATGATGTGCACCATTTATCATTCAGCAAACAAACGCCAATTTGTTTGGAAACTTTGGTAAAATTTAATCATTTTTCTACTGCTAATCATCCTCAATAATTTAAATTGTTACTGATTTCTTGCAAATGAGGGCATTGCAAGATCTTAAGTGTGGGAAGGGGTTAAATTCTTTCGGATTTAAAAAAAAAATTTGATTTAAACACTTGCTTACCATTAAAAATACTAGTAACGCAGTAGTTGTATTAGAATCTAGTGCTCTCTGATAATAAAGAACAGCCCTAGTCTTATATACTGACTACCCAATTCTAGTAAAAATTTTCAAAATTTTCAATTAAATGAATTCAAAATCATGTTTATACATATTTATGAACGATAAAACTAGGTGTTAACACCGAAATTATTGTTACCTCGGAAAGGACATAAATTGAGAAACAAACCAAAATGTTAGAATTCATTTAAAATGGAATAGAGGATAATAAAAAGGCAAAGAAAGAAACTAAGTGTGGGGAGAATGTACCAAGTTATTCAATTAAAAACTATCTATCATATGTTTCTGTAAAGTTATTGCAGGTGCTTTTGTTTTGGACTAAATTAATTGTTTTACCCGATTTATTGTAATACATTTGAAAGAAAAGATGGATCTACACGATGAATCAATTCCATCATTAAGAGGAAGTAAAGTCTTCCGGAAAAAGACACGCGCTTCTTGATTTAGGTCAGGAAGTTGTCGTCCAGACCAGCTGTAGGTTGACGAAAAATCTAGAAAAGTCATCTCTAAAATCAGCAGGAAATCCACAGACCTCAGCATCAAACAGGGTCGCCATGTGGTCAGACTTCTCCTAACCATGAGAGGATCTGTCTCGTAAAATGGGAAGGACGCCGTGCAAATTAGCTGGATAAGACTAATGAATCAGATCTCTAAAAAGGATAATCTCCTTAAAAGATCAAAAATCAGCTTTTAAGCCTGATATTACTCAATCCTAGAGATTGACCTTAAAGATTGAGAATTACAAACTCATGGAATTCGATGATATCTAAACTCGAGCTTGAACGAGAAAATATTTTGATCAAAATTACAAACCGATTTGTTTTCTGAAAACCCATTTTCAATGCGTTCATTACCATTGAACGTAAAATCCTAGGAATTCACCTGTAATTCATTAGGTCACCTGAACCAAATCGGGTGTCAACCGTAAGAACGGTGGTTGCATAGTATGGTCAAAGACATGACCTTGTGCCAAACCGACAAATTATAAGGGTGAGCTTTAATATTGCTCCTACCAAGGATAGTAATTGCATCCGACACGTTATAGACCATAATTAAAAGCATGTCAGGGGACATTGCCTTAACAGTAGCTTGTTCAACGCTTTCCTTTACAACCGGACGGTAGTTTACCGAAAGGTAATATACGGAGCAAGTATACTAGACGTGTTGCTTTCCCAATACAAGGTTAGCAAGTGGGTGACACAAAACCGCAAGTTTTGAGCTAAAATTTTCAAATCTGAAACCCACCAAACCTACAAAAACAATTTGCAAACACCGGTGAAGGGTTATTCTGGAAAACTTATCTAGGGTAAAAGCTAGATTTAATTTTCAAAAGATCAAATGTTTTCATAAAGATCTAATTTCCTAAAGGATCTAAATTTTTATAGTCATGTGGGACTGCAAACCACATCGTTACTACCATTGTTTATACCGCCATATAGAAATCACTGATGTACAAAGTGTGAAGAATAAAGAAGTGATTCTAGTATGTTTTTATTCAAGACTATATTGCTTGAGGACAAGCAACGTTCAAGTGTGGGAATATTTGATAATGCTAAAAATGAACATATATTTCATCGCTTTATCCCTCAAGAAAGACAAGCTTTTAGTTGCAGTTGTCCTATTTACAAGGAATATTCGTTTAAATATTAAAAGGTGAAGACAAAAGGCAGATTCGACAAATTGAAGACGCAAACGACCAAAAAGCTCAAAAGTACAAAATATAATCAAAAAGGTAGCAATTATTGATAAGAAACGTATCGAAATTACAAGAGTACAAGACGCGAAACGCAAAATACAAGATATTAAATTGTACGCATGGACGTTCGAAAATCCAGAACCGGGACCAAAGTCAACTCTCAACGCTCGACGCAACGGACTGAAAGTTACAAATTAATTATTTATATAAATATAATATAATATATAATTAATTATATAAATTATATATTTATATTATATTTATATAATAAAATCCATTGGCAGACTAAGATCCAAACTGATGTGAGCTGGATTCCACAGCTTCGCACTCGTGGAGCTTATAAAGACAAAAACCTCCACACTCGCGGAGGTCAAACAGTATTACGTGGGCCTATAAAAGGCCGAGCATTCGCCCGATTTTTTTACACCTTTTTCATTTTCATCATACGTAATATATATATATATATATATATATATATATATATATATATATATATATATATATATATATATTATAATTTTAATTTTAATTTTTAATCCTAATAATAAGGGTATGTTAGCGAATGTTGTAAGGGTGTAAGTCGAAATTCTGTTCGTGTAACGCTACGCTATTTTTAATCATTGTAAGTTATGTTCAACCTTTTTAAATTAATGTTTCGTAGCTAAGTTATTATTGGGCTTTGTACCATAATTGGGGTTTGGACAAAAGAACGACACTTGTGGAAATTAGACTATGGGCTATTAATGGGCTTTATATTTGTTTAACTAAGTGATAGTTTGTTAATTTTAATATAAAGATTTACAATTGGACATACCTATAAATAACCATATACACTCAATCGGACACGATGGGCGGGGTATTTATATGTATGAATAATCGTTCATTTAACCGGACACGGGAATGGATTAATATCCACTAGAATTATTAAAACAGGGGTGAAATTATATACCAGGACACTTGGTGTAATTGTTAACAAAGTATTAAAACCTTGGGTTACACGCAGTCGATAACCTGGTGTAATTATTAAACAAAGTATTAAAATCTTGTTACAGTTTAAGTCCCCAATTAGTTGGAATATTTGACTTCGGGTATAAGGATAATTTGACGAGGACACTCGCACTTTATATTTATGACTAATGGACTGTTATGGACAAAAACCATACGGGCATATTAAATAATCCAGGACAAAGGACAATTAACCCATGGGCATAAAACTAAAATTAACCCGTCAAACATTATGATTACGGAAGTTTAAATAAGCATAATTCCTTTATTTTCATATTTAATTGCACTTCTAATTATCGCACTTTATTTTATTGTTATTGTATTTAATTGCACTTTTAATTATCGTACTTTTTAATTATCGCAATTTTATTTTATTGCACTTTTATTTATCGCAATCGTTATTTACTTTACGTTTTAAATTAAGTCTTTTATATTTTTAATATTTTACATTAGGTTTTAACTGCGACTAAAGTTTTAAAATCGACAAACCGGTCATTAAACGGTAAAAAACCCCTTTTTATAATAATAATATTAATTAAACATATTTGTATTTTTATAAATTAAAACTAATATAGCGTTAAGCTTGGCTTTAGTATCCCTGTGGAACGAACCGGACTTACTAAAAACTACACTACTGTACGATTAGGTACACTGCCTATAAGTGTTGTAGCAAAGTTTAGGTATATCCATTCTATAAATAAATAAATATCTTGTGTAAAATTGTATCATATTTAATAGTATTTCCTTGTAAAAATAAAGCTATTTTATATACACCTCGCATAACATCAATTATACATGTATTCTAATATATTATGTAATCTTGGGATACCATAGACACGTATACAAATGTTTTGACATATCATATCGACCCATGTGTATATATTATTTGGAACAACCATAGACACTCTATATGCTGTAATGTGGGAGTTAGCTATACAGGGTTGAGGTTGATTCCAAAAATATATATACTTTGAGTTGTGATCTAGCCTGAGACGTGTATACACTGGGTCGTGGATTGATTCAAGATAATATATATCTATTTATTTCTGTACATCTAATTGTGGACAACTAGTTGTAGGTTACTAACGAGAACAGCTGACTTAATAAACTTAAAAATCATTATAATGTAATAAAAAAATATTGTAAATATATTTTGAACATACTTTGATATATATGTACATATTTGTTATAGGTTCGTGAATTGACCAGTGGCCAAGTCTTACTTCCCGATGAAGTAAAAATCTGTGAAAGTGAGTTATAGTCCCACTTTTAAAATCTAATATTTTGGGATGAGAATACATGCAGTTTTATAAGTGTTTTACGAAATAGACACAAGTAATTGAAACTACATTATATGGGTGAATGATCGAAGCCGAACATGCCCCTTTTGCTTGGTAGCCTAAGAATTAGTAAACCGATCTACTAATTGACGCGAATCCTAAAGATAGATCTATTGGGCCTAACGAACCGCATCCAAAGTACCGGATGCTTTAGTACTTCGAATTCGTTTTTATCATGTTCGAAGGATTTCCCGGAATGATAGGGGATATTCTTATATGCATCTTGTTAATGTCGGTTACCAGGTGTTCACCATATATATGATTTTTATCTCTATGTATGGGATGCATATTGAAATATGAAATCTTGTGGTCTATTATTATGATTTGATAATATATAGGTTAAACCTATAACTCACCAACATTTTTGTTGACGTTTTAAGCATGTTTATTCTCAGGTGATTATTAAGAGCTTCCGCTGTTGCATACTAAAATAAGGACAAGATTTAGAGTCCATGCTTGTATGATATTATGTAAAAACTGCTTTCAAGAAACTTATTTTTGATGTAATATATTCTTATTGTAAACCATTATGTAATGGTCGTGTGTAAACGATATATTTTAGATTATCATTATTTGATAATCTATGTAATGCTTTTTAAACCTTTATAGATAAAATAAAGGTTATGGTTGTTTTAAAAATGAATGCAGTCTTTGAAAAACGTCTCATATAGAGGTCAAAACCTCGCGACGAAATCAATTAATATGGAACGTTTATAATCAATATGAACGGGACATTTCAGTTGCCTCATGTTCAGCTGTTTTTGATCAAAAATATGTTGAAGGCTTTTATGATCGGTAAACACAGTGCATTTAACCCCATATAAGTAGTGTCTCCATATCTTTGATGCAAACACTACTGCTCCCAGTTCTAGATCATGCGTCGTATAATTTCGCTCGTGAATCTTCAATTGTCGGGATGCGTACGCAATAACTTTCTTTCGTTGCATAAGGACGCAACCAAAACCTTGTCGCGAAGTGTCACAATATATCTCAAAATCATCGTTCCCTTCAGGTAACGATAAAATAGGCGCTGTAGTCAACTTCTTCTTCAGTAATTAAAATGCACTCTCCTGCTCAGAAGTCCATTCGTACTTCTTCCCTTTTTGCATTAACGCTGTCAATGGTTTAGCTATTTAGGAAAAATCTTGAATAAACCTTCTATAATAACCGGCTAAACCCAAAAATTGACGTATTTGTGTTGGTGGCTTAGGAGTCTCCCATTTTTCAATGGCCTCAATTTTAGCTGGATCAACCTGAATTCCTTTGCTACTAACAACGTGGCCAAGAAATTGCACTTCTTTCAACCAAAATGCACACTTAGAAAATTTGGCGTATAACTGTTCTTTTCTTAACAATTCTAATACCAACCTTAAATGATGCTCATGCTCTTGCTCATTTTTATAATAGATAAGAATATCGTCAATGAAAACGATAACAAACTTATCTAGATACGGACTACAAACTTGATTCATGAGGTCCATGAATACAGTTGGCGCATTCATCAATCCAAACGACATGACCAAAAATTCGTAATGACCGTAGCGTGTCCAGAAAGCAGTTTTCGAAATATCTTCTTCTTTGACGCGTAGTTAATGATAGCCCGATCTTAGGTCGATTTTTGAGCAAACACATGATCCTTGCAGTTGATCAAATAAGTCGTCAATTCTTGGTAGTGGATACCGATTCTTAATAGTTAACTTATTTAATTCACGGTAATCTATACACATTCGGAAGGATCCATCTTTATTCTTGACGAATAAAATCGGAGATCCCCACGGTGAAGTGCTCGGTCGAATGAAACTACGGTCCAGTAATTCTTGTAACTGGCTTTGTAACTCTTTCATCTCAGATGGTGCAAGTCTGTATGGAGTACGAGCCACTGGTGCAGCTCCTGGTACTAGATCTATTTGAAATTCTACAGATCTAAATGGAGGTAATCCCGGCAACTCTTTCGAAAAGACTTCAGGAAAATCTCTTGCCACAGGCACGTCGTTGATGCTTTTCTATTTTTCCTTTGTTTTGACTTTATTAACATGTGCTAGGATAGCATAACACCCTTTCTTCAAGCACTTTTGGGCTTTCAAACAGTTAATGAGTTTTAACTTTGAGTTACCCTTCTCTCCATAAATCATTACTAACGTTTTATCCTTACGAGGAATGCGAATTGCCTTCTTGGCACACACAACTTCAGCTCCTATTTTGGACATCCAGTCCATGCCGACTATTATATCAAAACTTCCTAATTCTACGGGTATCAAATCAATTTTAAACGTTTCTCCGGCTAAATTTATTTTACAATCACGGCAAATTTTATCGGCTTTAATTAGTTTACCATTAGCTAACTCAATCATGTACTTAGCATCTAGAGGTAATGATGAACAATTCAATTTAGCATAAAAGTCTCAACACACGTAACTTATATCGACACCAGTATCAAATATAATAGATGTTGATAAGTTATTAATGGTAAACGTACCCGTAACAAGCTCTGGGTCTTCACACGCCTCTATAGCATTAATAATAAATGGTCTTCCACGTGCAGGTCCGTTATTCTTCTCTGGATTTGGGCACTGGCTCTTATAATGACCCTGTTTCCCACACCCATAACAAGTAACAGTGGCCAGGGCAGTTCTATTTGCTTTGGTGGCAGGAGTCTTGGTGCCATTTGTATTTGTAACGGGAATCCTACAATCTTCAGCAAGATGACCCCTTCGATTACATTTGTCGCACACCACATTGCAATAACCAGTATGATGTTTGTGGCATCTGTTACATAAAGGATTTCATCCCTTGTAACCTCAGCTTGAACCACTACCCACACCTTACGTGGTTTCTTGTTTCTTGTTGGATTGTTGATGATTACCTTCCCACTTTCTTTTGTTTTCCGATGTCTTGACATCGGTGTTCTTATCCAGAATAATCTGGTCCATCAACTCGTTTGCCATAGTGATGGCTTCATGAACAGTCTTGGGTTTCGATGCTGTAACATTTGCCTTGACATTTTTAGGCAAACCATCTTTGTACAGTTCTATCTTTCGTTCTTCGGTTGGTACTAATTCGGGACATAGCAAAGCTAATTTCATGAATCGCTGATTGTAGTTGGTGAGTTCAGTACCAACAACTTTCAGGCTTCGTAATTCAGCTTTCAGCTTTCTAACCTCGTTCCTTGGACAATACTAATTAATTAGCATTGTTTTGAATTCTTCCCATGGAGTATCATAAGCTACATCTCCTCCTACGGCCTTCACATAGTTTTTCCACCACGTGAGTGCACTATCTTGTAAGGTGCACGATGCATACTTGGTCATGTCCTTCTCAATACAATCACTGATTTTAAACACAGACTCAATCTTTTCTATCCACCAGGTTAAACTGACCGGTCCTTCTGTTCCACTGAATGATGAGGGCTTGCAACCTTAAAAAGTTTTGTAGGTGCATCCCACATGAGGATTTGGGTTAACTGCCGCACCTCTTGCAGCCTCGACCCATAACATTCTGTCGTTCACTCGCAGATTGATGAGTTCCTCGATTTCTTGTTCCGTCATTCGGTTCAATCGCGCCATATTCTTCAATAAGAATGAAAAAAATAATTATTCACATGGAATATTATAGATGTAGTGTGTATTTACAGTACATCGTAGCTTATTAATAATATGAACCAGTTATTATTATAAAAGCTTTTTCTTCTTATTAGCGTTTTATAATTATATCTAGGGTAGTATCTGCCCGTTAAAGTTCATACTTAATAGCTTAGTATGGAAATCAATTACTACCACCCAAATAATACTCAACCATGGAAAATTATTGCATTTCACACTTCACTATTTTACATATGCTTATCTTACATCAAACATCAAGCAAACCACACTAGTAATATTATACAAAACATTATATGTTCCCATGGTTTAAAACAACTGCGCATCATTTAGCCTATATCCCAAAACGTTTGTGTTCAGGGAATCGCTTAACGCTAATCCTAGCTGTCTCCCTACGTTTTGGCTGAGGGGCTGAAGAACTGGATGTCAGGATAGAACTAATAGGAATAGCGGGAATAGGGGTGGAAGTGTTTGGTGGAGTTGGTGCCACAACATCCTCACTAAACTCTGGATTTGGAATTTCCAATTCAGTAGCCTTTCATTTCTTTCCTCGTTCGAACTTGTCTTTCGTAATTTCCTGTATTTCTTCCTCCTCGGGATCACTTTTCGATTCCTCTTCAATTGATTCATCCGGGAATTGTGAGTCTTCCCCAAAGGTGTCGTTTTCATCATCGGATAGGTTAATGACTGGAACACTATCAGAGGATTCTGGTTCGGAGTCGCAGAATGTGATAACAAGTTTTAAGCCAGACATCTATCACACAATAACTAGCACGTTAGTACCACATAATATTTACATATTAATTTTTAACCAACAAGTATAAGCAATATTTTTCGAAATCAGACACGGTCAAAGTCCAGACTCACTAATGCATCCTAACAAACTCGATAAGATACACTAATCCAAATTTTCTGGTTCTCTAAGACCAATGCTCTGATACCACCTGAAGCGTCTCGTTCATATCGATTATAAATGTCACGTACTTATTGGTGTCATTGTGAGGTATTGACCTCTATATATGACATTTTTCAAAATCTGCATACGTTTTTATGATACAAACCATAACCTTTATTATAACTAAAGGCTTAAACAACATAATAATGATTATCGTTTAGCGATAATCTTAGTCTTACAAACTTTACACTTGATAATAACAATACGATTTCCAACATATTTCATATTACAAATCTTTCGGTATGCAGTTTTATTTTTGACACAAATATGCATACTCCAGATCTTGTTTAAATTCGGCATAATGCAGCGGAAGCTTTTAATTATCACCTGATATAGGTTTAATGCTAGCAGCGTTATAAATATAGACCACAAGATTTAATATACATAAACGTTTTAATAAAAATATTCTAAGTGGTTGAGCAGTTGATAACCATACTTAACATTTAATCAACGTCGCATATTCCCTTTATTATGAAATCTCACTACACCGTACCAAGTGTAGTCACCAAAATGAAGTACTGTGCAACCGTTGAACACTGGTTGTCCAGTTCGGTTGGGGTTGTCAGGCCCGATAGATCTGTCAACAGGATTCGCTTTTACAATACCCCATTTAAATAGTAGTTACCAAGTTACAGGGAAGTATGCTAGTGGTACAACTCAACGTAGAATATATATTTTTAATCAATTGTGTCCATAACGTAAATCATAAAATGCATGTATTCTCATCCCGAAATATTTAGAGTTTAAAAACGGGACTATATACTCACTTTTGCCTTGAAGATATTTAACGCAACTTGGTCTCCGATAGATATCACGAACCTAACCATATATATAATATATCAACATATTTTCTTTTCAAATAATCGTTACATATATACTTATAATACTTTTAATATCTACTAGTCCGTAGTTAGCAGTACGATGTTAGTGGTTCACAATTAGTTGCTCAATAAAATAAATAAAGACCCCATCGTATTCGTATTGATTAGAATTAATCTCAACCCATGGTACCATGTTGTCAAATGACGTGTTGCGTACATAAAGTACCGTGTTGTCAAATGGCGTGTTGCATACAATCATGAGGTCTTATAATTAATCTTCTCGTGTTGTTTACGGGTGGTCCTGAAATATGTAAAATCAAATCATGAATAAATATATATAAAATATCATGTTAATTCGCCAAGATATGATTAGTATAATTTTACTCCAATTAATTTCGTAGCTGAACTAGCTTCGGATACACGATTTTGTTTTAGCCATAGTTTCTTCAATACAACTCCGTTTTTATTGGTTCAACTTGCCACTTCCTTGGATCGAGCCATTATTTATGAATATGAACTGTAAATACCTTAGTTTACATTCGAAATCACAGGTTATAGGTCAAACTTGGGTGAATCTTATGGAAGTGATCATTTCTGTCGTAAAAACAACATCTAGATGATCATTTTTACAAAAATACTTACACTTTGAGTTACACCATGAGATTTTTATATATTAATATATTCATAAAAAAATATCATTTTTTCAGAATATAAACTTCCAATTCAAAGTTTAAGATGGTTTTTAATTATCCAACCCAAAACAGCCCCCGGTTGCACTCCAACAATGTAGATTCAGTTTTAAGGTGTTCTTTGTAAAAATCAAGTTGTATCTTGTTAATTTAGCATATCATTATGATATATTACAGGTCTTGAAGTATTTTAAAAGTCAAGTTAAAAGGATCTATTTAGTTTGCAAACAAGTTTGAAATCATTCAAACTATGTTCTTGTTGTTATAATTTGTAACTCAAAATAAGATAGCTATATGAATATGAATCGAATAAGATTATGAATAAGGTTACTACCTCAAGTTACTTAAATAAAGCTGCTGGAAAGGAAGTATAACTCTTGATCCTAAGGAGTGGTGAAGTTGGATTGAAAGATTGGAAGTAATATTGCAACTTCTTGATTCTAAGTTGTTTTTATGATGATTAAAGCTTGTAATTGAAGCTAAATGATGGGGAAAATGTTTGGAGATGATCAAGTATGAAGTTAGGAGTGTTTTGAGAGAGAAATGGGAGTGTAAGTATGAGAAAATGGAATGAAGAAATGGTGTTCATGGATAAAAATGTTTTTAGTTTATAAAGAAAGAAAAGATTCCTAATTTTGTTTTCTTGCTAAATAATTCATGTTACTTGACAAATGGTTGGTTCCACATGTTCCTTAATCATTTAAGGCTACTAAGGATGATAATTGGTGTGTATATACCAATAGTATATACATCTAGAAGCTGCGTACAATACGGTTACATATACCCTAGGTATATGTGTAGAAATCTTGAGGAAACGGAACGAGAATTCAAATATAACTATCTTTTGTGAATATAATTATATTTTTTTATGTACTTAAGCCCTTTAAAAGTGATTAAATACGTATTTATACGATACTTGTATAAGCATTGTAGGTTATAGGTATATATGTCAAAGAATGTTACGTATAATTACCGTTTTGAAAACTTAAGTTAGTAGTCTCAAAGTATACTTATACCTTATTGTTATTAGTACACAATGAAATATTAAACCATCCTAAAATCTTGTTAAATATGTATAAATACATATATGCACATAATCGTATAATTATTGTGTGTTATATAGTTCGTGATATCATCGGTCAAATTGGATGGTCAAACATTGTGTAAAACTCTTTTCAAAACACAAGACTAACAATTTGGATTGCTTATCATGTTGATAATGTTTAACTTATGTAAATATTAATCTCATATGTATAAAACAGTTAAAAAAATCCGGGTCATTACATACGAACCCATCAGATGAATTGGGGATGACTGATTGGTTGATTCATTCTGGTGACGTTGATAGGTGAAACTCCATATCGGAATAGCTGTCTGAATCCGAGGAATTCGAACTGGTTGAGGGATTCATCTTGTACGATCAGATGAAAGATTTTTGATATGAAATAGATTATAGGATGTAGATTAGTACCCTGCAATACATGATTTACATATGCATATGTAATACTAAAATCCCATAAGTTACGGAGGAATCTACGAAAACTGTCAGGCAAAGATAACAATAACAGATACGTTAAGATATGAATTTATCTATACACTGTCTATGCAATAGAGGCAGTAAGACGTGTCTAGACTTTAAGGATGATAAGTAAATAATTTTCGACACGAAATGATAAGCAAAACTTTTGACATGCAGACACGGTCGAAGTCCAGACTCAATAATGCATCCTATCGACTTATCAGTTAGACACACTAATGCAGACCTGGTTCGCTAAGACCACCGCTCTGATACCAACTGAAATGACCCGTCCTAATCCATCCGGATGAAGTCCATATCGATTATAAATGATTCACAACAGTTGATTACATCGCGAGGTACTTGACCTCTATATGATACATTTTACAAACATTGTATTCGTTTTTGAAAAGACAATATTTCATTACATCGAAAGTTGACGACATGCATACCATTTTATAATATATCTAACTATAATTGATTTAATAATAATCTTGAAGAACTCAACGACTCGAATGCAACGTCTTTTGAAATATGACATGAATGACTCCAAGTAATATCTTTAAAATGAGCATTTGCACAGCGGAAGACTTCTTTCATACCTGAGAATAAACATGCTTTAAAGTGTCAACCAAAAGGTTGGTGAGTCCATTAGTTTAACATAAATAATCATTTCCATCATTTTAATAGACCACAAGATTTTCATTTTCAGTTCTCATAAATATACGTCCCATGCATAGAGACAAAAATATCATTCATATGAATTGAACACCTGGTAACCGACATTAACAAGATGCATATAAGAATATCCCCATCATTCCATTGGACATGATAAAAAAACTCGAAATACTAAAGCATCTGGTACATTGGATGGGGTTCGTTAGGCCCAATAGATCTATTTTTAGGATTCGCGTCAATTAGTAGATCGGTTTACTAATTCTTAGGTTACCAAGCAAAAGGGGCATATTCGGCTTCGATCATTAAACCATATAATGTAGTTTCGATTACTTGTGTCTATTTCGTAAAACATTTATAAAAGCGCATGTACTCTCAGTCCTAAAAATATATATTGCAAAAGCATTTAAAAAGGGAGTAATGAAACTCACCTAATGTATTCTGTAGTAAAAATACATATGACTATATTGAACAATGCAGGGTTGGCCTCGGATTCACAAACCTATATCATTTGTATATTTATTAATATATATAATCGCAATTGAACAAATTCATATATTATAACTTATGTTATATATTATATATATTTAATTTGTGTATACAAAAATGATTAGTGTTTAAATAGTTATAATAATATATATTCAGTTAGTTTTATATTAAAAGTACCTGATTTGTTATATATGAATATTCGTATAAAATTCGTTAATATGATTAATACGTACTTTTATGTAATATCACCTATAAATATATTTTTATATACTTAATATTTATTTAGTAAAATATTATTAATAATGGTAAATGAAAGTTGTATTTGATTATAATAATAATATAAAAAAATAGCAATACTGATAACAATAATTATTATGGTAATTTTACTGTTAATAATAGTTACGATAATAGTTTTAGTAGTAATAATAACGATACTCATAATATTGATAATAATACTTATAATATTCTGATAATACTAATAATAATGATAATATTAATATTACACAATAATAATACTCATACTTATAGATTGATGTTAATGTTAATATTTATGAAAATAATAATAATAATAGCATTAATAACACTTCTTATAACAATAATAATGATAAATATGATATTAATAATTATAAGTATATTGATAAAAATAATATTTATAAAAGGATAACAATCCTAAAATTAATGATAATAATAATATATTTTTATTACTTCCATAATAATAATAATGATAATAATTATAATACGTCTACATATGATAATAATATTAATAATTTTAACACTAATAGTAATAATAATAGCAATAACAATAATAACAATAACAATAACAATAATAATAATAATAAAAATAATAATAATAATAATAATAATAGTAATAATAATAATAATAATAATAATAATAATAATAATAATAATAATAATAATAATAATAATAATAATAATAATAATAATAATAATAATAATAATAATAAGGAACTTATGAAATTAAAAGGGAAATAACTACCTCAAGGTTTTCTAAAAAAAATACACCTCAACGGGACTCGAACCCAAGACCTCTCGCCCTTCCGCTAACACCCTTAACCGTATCACCAATTCTGCTTTTCTATTTAATACACTAACCCATTTAATATTAACCCATATTATGCTGTCATCTTCTTCCTTCCATTCGAATTAATCAGAGACCACCCATTATAAGATAGTTTCACATTTGTTTTATGATATGAGATCGAAATAGATATAACTGGCAAATACCGATCAGGATTAACAGAAAAAAAACAAATTAAAAAAAAATACAGCAGCAGCCTTCGTCGCTGTCTGAAAATAATTAAAAAAAAATTGATTGTGCAATTTGTTACGATTTTGCTAAAGTTTATAATACGATTTAGTTTGCAAAGTGTTTATAGAAACTAATGGAATCATAAATTTTACCTTAACATTAACATATAACACTAATTTGAGTGAAGAACATTTGTTGACTTTTTAAGAACAAAAATTTGACCTCCAAATTCGAACACGATACGAAAAATTAGCTGTTGAAACTTTACAGGAAGTTTAAACGAATGATTCCTAACAATTTTGCATTAATAGATTTTAAGATTTGATTTAAAATCTAATTTTGGCAAAAAAGTAGATATACAGAGAACCGATGGTAAAATAAAATTAAAAAAAAATATCACTCCCTCTTTTTGATTTGCAGACAAAGTTTAACACAGTTGATGAGTTTATAATTGCCACAGATTTGATTCACTTGTTTTGTAGTTTTGATTGGTACGAATAATTTGGGAGAAAAGACAGCAAGCGAAGAAAAAAATATAAAGTGATAGTGAGATGCAACTGAACTCGTTTTTATCTGTAATATTATATTTAATATTCTTAAATAATAAATATAAATATATTATTAATAATAAAATAATAATAATAATAATTATTAATAATAATTATTAATAATAATAATAATAAAATAATAATAACAATACGAATTAATAATAATTTTATTAATGATATAATTTTATTAGTAATAGTATTAATAATATTGTTAAGGATATTAATAGTAAAAGTGGTAATATTATCATGATAATACTAGTAACATTAATAACAATATTAATAATTAAATTAATGCTAATAATAATATTAGTCATAATAATAATGATATAACAAATTAATTATGTTAAATTTCATATTCATATTATTTATAATAAAGCATCTAATACTTAACATTTATCTTAACATTAGTATTAATAATAATAATGAAGGTAATAATAATATGACTATAATTACCATATTCTTAACTTGTAATTACATATAATATATATTAACTTTATATTGTATTACTTATATATTACTTATTCTATATAATAATATATATGGATAGTTAACATTTATTTAATATATATTACAATATAATAACTATTAATGACAATCATATATATGTATGTATATCTATATAAATTCATTTTAAATTATTTATTTATTTTGTATCTTATTATTTTAATTTATTATATGTGCCTATATTTATATTATATACCTATCTATTTACAAATATTTATTCGTAAATCATTGGGATTTGTCAAAGGGTAAATGATTACATGAACATAGTTCAAAATTTCTTGAGACTCAACTTTACAAACTTTGCTTATTGTTTAGGAACATATAAAGATTAAGTTTAAATTTGGTCGAAAATTCCCGGGTCATCACAATAGTAGTGGTAGTAGTGACACTAGTGGTAGTAGTAGCAGTAGCACTAAGTAGTAACAATAATGACAATAGTAGTAGTATAACATAACACAAGTATTACAATCATACCAAGTTACTAAATATAGAATAATACCGCATGCAATAAAAGATAATAGTTATTAATAGCACAAACCACCATTATTATAAATGAAATCCATCAGTGATAAACCAATATTCAAGAGTAGTAACCCAAACAATAAACATAATGTACTAGTAGCCCGGTTTATAACACCCGGTAAGTTTTATATAACCAATTAAAGAAAGAATGGTGGGTGGAAAAGAAGTTCATGGTCAATGACCCTTCACTTCCTCTTCTGTCGGGTACGGAAGGCAGGTCCATCATTCCTCGGCCTATTACGTTCCACCTCCAATGCAGCAACCATGGCAGTCAAGGCCGCTATCAATCTCGTCATCTCAACGAACCTCGCTTCGGCCTCATACATATATACCTGTGACACTTTCGTCCAACCTATCAAGATCATCGGGGTGCGGGTATGTCCTAGCAATATCACTAAAAGCGTTAACACGATCAACTACATCCCTATTGCGGTTAGTGTGAATCAAATCCAATGCATAAAGGTTCACGGGATGATTGGGTATCTGATGCAGAGCAGGTGCTGGTGCTGGTGCTGGGGCAGGAGCAGGTGCATTCACCTCAGCCACACTCAAGTCTTTGCTACTGTTTCCTGAATCCTGTGACATCTAGCTCACAATGCAAGAACACAACCGAATAGATTAGTCAAGTAAATAACGTTAGTCACAAAGTACTCATGTAATGATTAAGTCCTGGTCGTAGTCTAGACTCTTTAAGGTGTCCTAATGACCATATCAGACACTCTAATGCAAGTCCTAATTTTCCTACGAACCGTTAGCTCTGATACCAACTATAACCAAATTTCCATCTGACGGCGCATTAATCCAGGTCCCACATTTAATAGTTACGCCCTCTATATGAGACGTTTAAAGCAATCGCATTTAATTTTATTAAAAGTTGACTTTCAAAAACATAAGTCAATAATCCCAAAATAGAAACACTGTTGTGATCGTAACCACAAGCCAACAGTATTTAAACATTATTAAAAGTTTTAAATGCGAAAGTAAATAATGTTCAATAAAACAAATGCTGACTCCACGGCCAGACATGCAGCAAACACAGCGGAAGCCTACCTCTTAAGGACCTGAGAATAAAAACACGCAAAACATGTCAACAATAATGTTGGTGAATCTACAGGTTTAAAGTAATGTAGCAGTATCTGAAAAATAGTTATCATAAAAATAGTTTAGTTTCCTTGACCACGATATTTTAACGTTTGCATAATCTGAGCACCTGAATACTATCAATTACCCGAGTATAGAAGCCACTATACCCGCCTTTACCTCCTAAAATGTTATACACTTGTTCGAGCGTATCTAATGTTCAAAATAAAAGCACCACAGTTTTTATAGCAGGTGAGGTTGTCAACCTAACGGATCCGTCCATCTAAATCGTGCTTACACCGATGGTATTAAAAGTATTCAAGCTAGAGGCTTTTTGAACAAACTCAGTACACATATATAGTACTCGTGTCAATAAAAAAGTATTTGATAAAGTAAGTATAACAGCGTGTATTCTCATCCCTGAAAACATGTAAAAAGCGGGACTGTAGACTCACCTTTGAATAAGCTTGGATGACTGACAAAAACTTGTACGGTTTACTGCTGAGTAAGGAAACCTAGGTATACGTATTTAGGTTGGTCAATATATGTATCTTAAATAAGGGTGGTTTCATAGTATACGTTGTCTTATTGCTCGACTCGACGCGTTTCAAAGTAAAAGTCAACTATATCATTCAAGTCAAACAAAGTCAACCGAAGTCAAACCAAAAGTCAAACTTGGTCAAAGTAGTAAACTAAAGTCAACATCAGTAGGTTCATGTCAAATGTTGGTCAACATGTCAAACCTAAGTCAAACAATATGTTTCAGGTCATGAATAATCATTTTCACAATTTCAGTTTATCGTTGTGCACAAAGTTCATGAACACGTAGCATACTTAGCACATTATCTCATTGCACAAAATTCAAGTAAACATGGAAAACTCCAGATCATAAATATACTTAAAATAAATTCCAAAAATTCTGGCCAGGGACTCATACGATAATTAAAATTCATGAATCAGAAGGGGTACATTTTGGGTTTTCCCATTCAGTTTCTGACCGCACACTGATTTCGTTTTGGATATAACCGGAGTTAGGGGCATGAAATTGATACAAGACCAGTGGCTATAGTTCAAAGACAAGTCAAAGTAACACATATCAATAATTTAGCAACTTTTGTTAAGCGAATTTGTACAGTTTATTCGTGCAATTTGAATATTCAGTTTTCAGCTCAAATCAGAATTTACATAAAGTATGGCTCTATTGTGCCCAATGCATAAGGTTTCAGAGATTGATATAAACTAAAAATAAGTCATATATCATGTTAAGTTTCATTTTCCAGAAGTATATATTCTCATGCAATAAACACAATCCACAGAGTACAAAAGAGTGAGCAAGTTACAGATTCGATTCCCATTTAGTTAGTCACATTCGTATGCGATTATCCGAAGATCTAGATACAATTAGCCTATGATATCTACATGAAAGATGAAGTACTTTTTGTGTATATTTCAAATATGTAAAGCTTTAATCACAGAAGTAAAAACATTTTATCATACAAGGTTATTTTCATGCAAGTACTGTATAAAACTACTTTTACACTAATTCAAGCATATCTCGGGTTATACGTAAGCAAACGACATGATATCCTAGTCTAAATTGAGTGTTTTAAAATTATCTTTCCAGTGGTATAAGTCTCACATGCCCATTCATTGTATATCAATACCAGATTTCTGATCAAGCAACAAAAACACAACGATAATTCAAATTGACATAATTTAATCATACGGAAAACGAAATCGAGCGAATCCAAAGCCTAAACTCAATAGTTTTTCGCAAGGAATCTGAATAAACATAATAATTAACATTTGAAAAACTTAATTTTTCTGATCAAGCAAAAACAAATTCGCTTTTAAACCCTAGCGCATCAAACAATCAAAATAACGATAACAATTTACACGTACGCGTATAGACTTGAGCAATTGACAACATAACTATGAAACTATATTAAAAATCAGATTTTACAATTTAGGGTTCATGTAAATATACCTTAGATCGCTAAAAGAATTATACCAACGCGTAGAGGAGATCGAGAATTGCAACGTTTGTTCTTGAGGTTTGATCAAAAATTGAAAATTGAATGTGTGTGTGCGTGTGGGTGATGGTCGCCAGCCAAGAGGGAGAGGAGAGGGATCGACTGGTGCAGTTTATTTGTGAGGGTTTTATCTAATTTTAGGTTAATACTTCTATTTATACTAACCCTAGTTTAAACAATTAGCACATAAGCCCCTCAAGTTGTCAAAAATTCAACATGAAAGGCTGGGGAGGGGTTTTCAACCGAATGGGCCACATGGGGTATTCCCGGGCTTGCGTTGTCCAATACCTTGTACTCGTGGTCCGTTTCAAGTGTTGTTTAGTCGTACCGAAGGCCCGGAACGCAAAACCGATCGTTAAAACGCAACCAAACGTTAATTTATTAAAAACCCAATAAATTAATTATTTTTAAAAAGTTAATAATTAATAAAATTAATTATTAAAATAAACCCGAGCGTTTCATTTCTCAAAAAGCAGTTATCAAAATCGTATCGTTTTAATCGTATTTCATCATTCGAAATATTTATTTGAATTAATATCAACCCATATTAATTATTATAACTCTCCAAAGATCAAGTACGCATTTATTACACGTAAATGCACAAAAGTCAAATAATTGCCGTTAAATTAACTAACAGAAGGTTAACGGAAGTAACAGAAAAAGCAGGGTTGTTACACTAATACACCCATTTCACTAACACTAAGTGAGTTAGTGTTCTAATCAACACTTTAGGCTTACAAACCTAATTTGTAACCTAAAACCCTAGATTATAAATCTTTAAGTTTAGTTACTAGCATCATACCCAAAATCACACATTTTTCATGAAAATGGAGTTCACACCCAACCCAAAAACAAATCACTATTCATAACACCAATTACACATTAAGAGTTGGAATTAATGCTTACAATAACACCAAGAGGTGATTAGTAGGTAGATTCAACAAGAACACAACTCGATTTGATGGAAACTAGCTTCTTCTTCTCTAAATCTCAACTTTCTCACTCTAGAATTTCAAGCCCTCTCTCTCTAAATTGAAATGTTTAAGTGGATAATAATGAGCTCTAAGGTAGCCTTGAGATCAGTTTTGTGCCATAAAAACCGACCTTAGGGTGAAAAGACCAAAACACCCCTTGAAACCCCTTTTTAAAATGAGTTAGGAGGGCAAAACTGTACCCGAATTGCGACCGGAATACCCTACTCTAATCGTGATCGCGATTGTTATGTTGCGACCGCGAAGCTAGCCTGAAATTTTTTTTGTCTTTCTTGTTGATGAATCGCGACCGCGATGGTCCTTATTGCGACCGCGATGTTGGGTTTCTAGCATTTAACTAGCTCGATTAACTTAAATATTAAACGGGGTTAAGGTATAAGTGTAATAAAGATCAAAATCGTACCTTAAAGCTTCGCTAAACGTCCAACTCAACACATTTAAGAAAAACTAGGTACTACATATATTCAAGTAACCAAACAAGTTAAATATTTAACTACGACTTAATTAGTTAATTAATTAATTTTGATTAATTAATTAATATGAATCTACACTTCTACATCTACATCTACACTTCTACATCTACATCTACATCTACATCTACATCTACATCTACATCTACATCTACATCTACATCTACATCTACATCTACATCTACATCTACATCTACATCTACACTATACATTATAATAAAAGCTTAATTGAGATATCTTAAAAAAATTCTTTTAATTATAGACCTTGAATAATTAAAAAGACATCCGCTACATCCATCATCTAACCATACATGTGTATTATTTAGCAATAAGTTACGATTAGTCATTAAACTACCCTAAATACCCTTAAACATACGCAATAAATAACACAGATTAGGCGTCTAATCCCTTTTAGTTATGACATTCATACACAAAAACACGTTGATCAACAAACTCTCTTACCATATTACAATTTCAATTGCTCTCTACAATCCGTCAATAGCCAATCGACATCTTCATATTTTAATCACAAAGGGAAGACTGCTTTTTTCGATGTTATGGATTGCTGATGGTGATAGGTTAGGGTTTAATTTCTTTTTTTCCTTACGATTCGTTATCGAAAAACTTTTAACGCGATTGATGGTAGTGAAAGGTTAGGGTTTAATTTCTGTTTTTTTTTCTTACGACTCACAGTTACTTTCTTGTGTATATTCGGGGTTTAATTTGTGGTTTAATCCCAGATGTATTTTTATGATTTGGTAATTATAGGGCTTTCTTCTGCAGCTTACAAATTGTTTGATGAAATGCCCAAGAGAAAAAGATTACCAAAGGTATATATCAGTTTTTCTGATTTCATGCTTTTCAGTTATAATATGGGTATAATACTGAAAGTTAACTTTTTTATCCTTTATCATCAGCAAAAAGGATAACCTTTTTAATCATGATTTCGTACTTTTCAGTTATAATATATACATGATTATGTTGATTTCATTTATAAGGTTTTGTGGTTGTACCAAGTGATGTATCAAGTGATGCGACTGACTGAAAATGGAGTAATTGACACGAAAGCGTCTATAGCAGAAGAAGAACTACTTCTCAGATCTGCTTAAAATGAAGGAGTAATTGACATGAAAGCTTCAGTAGTAGATTTACTCTACTTAGGTTTTTGATAACCTGGCCTCATATCTATTATGTCAGGTATTTTACCGGAATAGTAGTATAATTTTCCATCTATGTTTGAATCAATTAGTAAATGACTATATCAAATTTCTCAACAAAAAACGTAAAACATACTCACTATCATCACTTCCTTCTACATCTATTTTGCACAGTGGAAGGGATAGAGTTATACGTAAGCTTATAGCTCACTAAATGAACATATCAGATATTGGAAATATAATTTTGAACATATCTATCGTTGTACATATAAGATCTAATATAATTGAATTTGTTTTCAAATTGTTTTGGACTTATAGTCATGGTAATAACTTTGTTCTGTTTCCCAAATGGTCAGCCATTGTTGTCCCCATACTTACCAGCAAGAAGTGGAAATGAGTACTTTACACCATTATATTGTTGATGATACATAAACGAAACTCGCTTTGACAGTGAGGATATCCTGTTTATAGACGCCGTGAGGCTGGTAATTTTATCGTGAATACAAGGAACCAAGCTTGACAACAGGTAATGATCATTTTAGTACAGTTTTCTCAAAGTTTGTGATGACGGTTCATTGTTTCAAATGGGTCATTAAGCTGAATGTTGTTTCAAATGGGTCAAAACATACAACAAGTCGAATGTGTGACGACCCGAGAATTTCCGACCAAATTTAAACTTAATTTTTTATATGGTTCTGACACGATAAGCAAAGTCTGTAATGTTAAGTCTCGAAAACTTTGGAACGGATTACATGAATGCATTTACCCTTTGACCATCGACTGTTCTCGACGATTCTCGAACAATTAATTGTAACTAGATATGTGTGTATATATATATAAACATAGTAATTGGAATTATAAATTGTAATATTATATGTCATAATATATATACATAGATAATAAATATTAAAGATTCAATATATTGTATAATTGATAAACAGTAATAAATTCTAATATATTAAATCTAATTACAAGTTTGAATATAATTATCGTTACCTTCAACATTATTATAAATAGTAATATTAATATTAAATTCAATATTATTAATAGTATTATATAAAAATAGAAACATGTAATTTGTTATATTTTCATTATCATTAGATATTATATACTCATTATTATATAATATGTATTATGTATATATATTATATGTAATACGATTATATTAAATATAGTTGTTTTAAAATTGTATTTACTTTTAATATTAATATCAATACTAGTGTAATTAATAAATATAAAAAAATTCATATATATATAAATTGATATAGCATTATTATAGTTTGTAATATTACTATTAATAATAATATTGTTATAAATATTATAGTAATTATTATCATCATCATTAGTAATAATATTATTATTATTACTATTATATTATAAATTTGTATTATTAATAGATGTAATATAATTATGTTTGTAAATATAAAAATCTATAGATTTCATATATATAATCGATTATATGAATACAGAAACATAAACAAGCACATATGTATATATAAGATACGGTTGTATATATATAATTATATATACAGATATAAATATGTATAAATACTGATATACACTTTTAAATACTGATAAATATGCATGATTTTGGAATCCAGAATCAATTACAAATAGCTATTAAACTGTGCCATAATCTGTATTACATCTACTAATCGATTCCCTTGTCTCGGTATCAAACAAAATCGGTTAAGGGTAGACATCTTCTTTCAATTTTTTATTCTTCATTCGTACATGATGAAACAGAAACTGTCGACGACCTTTGGCTTTAAACAAAGGAATGATTGCTGTACTCACATAATCATTCTATTGTCTAACATCTTTATCAATTTCAACGAACCCAAGATGATGAGTTTAAACAGAAAACTCAAGGAAACCATCTCATCCCCTTTCTTTATAATCATCATAACCGGACACCAACATATCTTCCTCTATCTCTCTCTACAAACCTTTGATGTGAAACCACTCCAACATCACCATGTCTGCCACCACCCTTGGCCATTACCACCGTTAACCACCTTCTAACACCACTCCATTTAAACCACCAAGATTGCCACTTACGGCTGCAACACCCATCACTATAACTGCACGATTATTGTTTCTATTGGACTCCCAAACAGCCACCTTCTGTCACCTTGTAACCATTGACAAATCACCACCGGCCACCTTCATTAGAACTACATAAACCGCTGTGACGACCCGACTTTTTCGACTTGCTTTTATGCCTTGTATTTTTGCGAAACTGCGTATTTGTGCGTACTGTGAAATGTCCCGTTCTTATTGATTAAAAACGTTCCATATTAATTGATTTCGTTGCGAGGTTTTGACCTCTATATGAGACGTTTTTCAAAGACTGCATTCATTTTTAAAACAAACCATAACCTTTATTTCATAAATAAAGGTTTAAAAAGCTTTACGTAGATTATCAAATAGTGATAATCTAAAATATCCTGTTTACACACGACCATTACATAATGGTTTACAATACAAATATGTTACATCGAAATCAGTTTCTTGAATGCAGTTTTTACACAATATCATACAAACATGGACTCCAAATCTTGTCCTTATTTTAGTATGCAACAGCGGAAGCTCTTAGTATTCACCTGAGAATAAACATGCTTTAAACGTCAACAAAAATGTTGGTGAGTTATAGGTTTAACCTATATATATCAAATCGTAACAATAGACCACAAGATTTAATATTTCAATACACATCCCATACATAGAGATAAAAATCATTCATATGGTGAACACCTGGTAACCGACATTAACAAGATGCATATATAAGAATATCCCCATCATTCCAGGACACCCTTCGGATATGATATAAATTTCGAAGTACTAAAGCATCAGGTACTTTGGATGAGGTTTGTTAGGCCCAATAGATCTATCTTTAGAGTTCGCGTCAATTAGGGTGTCTATTCCCTAATTCTTAGATTACCAGACTTAATAAAAAGGGGCATATTCGATTTCGATAATTCAACCATAGAATGTAGTTTCACGTACTTGTGTCTATTTTGTAAATCATTTATAAAACCTGCATGTATTCTCATCCCAAAAATATTAGATTTTAAAAGTGGGACTATAACTCACTTTCATAGATTTTTACTTCGTCGGGAAGTAAGACTTGGCCACTAGTTGATTCACGAACCTATAGCAATATATACATATATATCAAAGTATGTTCAAAATATATTTACAACACTTTTAATATATTTTGATGTTTTAAGTTTATTAAGTCAGCTGTCCTCGTTAGTAACCTACAACTAGTTGTCCACAGTTAGATGTACAGAAATAAATCGATAAATATTATCTTGAATCAATCCACGACCCAGAGTATACGTATCTCAGTATTGATCACAACTCAAACTATATATATATTGGAATCAACCTCAACCCTGTATAGCTAACTCCAACATTTACATATAGAGTGTCTATGGTTGTTCCGAAATATATATAGATGTGTCGACATGATAGGTCAAAACATTGTATACGTGTCTATGGTATCTCAAGATTACATAATATACAATACAAACCAACGAAGCATTGCTTCAATGGTACCGCGGTTACATTTGTGTACTCGCAGGGCTAGAGGTCTCGGGTTCGAGCCTCGTCACCCGCTCTAGGAATTGAAATATATTCCTTGAATGTGGCCCAAAGGGAAGGTTTTACCGACCCGCTCCGGGACTAAGATCCGGCCCGCCTGCCCCTCGGGATGGTTAAAGGGTCGGATCCTCAGAGTGTGGTTCGGGTTTCCTGCCCGAAAGCGCGTGTGTGTCTGCAAATGATGACTAGGCTTCGGTCCGGACTGATGCAAGCTTGCCTTTCAAAAAAAAAAAAAAAAATACAATACAAGTTGATTAAATTATGGTTGGAATAGATTTGTTACCAATTTTCACGTAGCTAAAATGAGAAAAATTATCCAATCTTGTTTTACCCATAACTTCTTCATTTTAAATCCGTTTTGAGTGAATCAAATTGCTATGGTTTCATATTGAACTCTATTTTATGAATCTAAACAGAAAAATTATAGGTTTATAGTCGGAAAAATAAGTTACAAGTCGTTTTTGTAAAGGTAGTCATTTCAGTCGAAAGAACGACGTCTAGATGACCATTTTAGAAAACATACTTCCACTTTGAGTTTAACCATAATTTTTGGATATAGTTTCATGTTCATAATAAAAATCATTTTTCCAGAATAACAACTTTTAAATCAAAGTTTATCATAGTTTTTAATTAACTAACCCAAAACAGCCCGTGGTGTTACTACGACGGCGTAAATCCGATTTTACGGTGTTTTTCGTGTTTCCAGGTTTTAAATCATTAAGTTAGCATATAATATAGATATATAACATGTGTTTAGTTGATTTTAAAAGTCAAGTTAGAAGGATTAACTTTTATTTGCGAACAAGTTTAGAATTAACTAAACTATGTTCTAGTGATTACAAGTTTAAACCTTCGAATAAGATAGCTTTATATGTATGAATCGAATGATGTTATGAACATCATTACTACCTCAATTTCCTTGGATAAACCTACTGGAAATGAGAAAAATAGATCTAGCTTCAAAGGATCCTTGGATGGCTTGAAAGTTCTTGAAGCAGAATCATGACACGAAAACAATTTCAAGTAAGATTTCCACTCGAAATAAGATTGTTATAGTTATAGAAATTAAATTAAAGTTAGAATATGATTATTACCTTGTATTAGAAAGATAACCTACTGTAAGTAATAAAGGTTGCTTGATATTGGATGATTACTTGGAATGGATTTAGAAAACTTGGAAGTAAACTTGCAAATCTTGGAAGTATTCTTGATTTTATGAAACTAGAACTTTTGGAATTTATGAAGAACAGTTAGAACTTGAAGATAAAACTTTAGAGAGATCAATTAGATGAAGAAAATTGAAGAATGAAAGTGTTTGTAGGTGTTTTTGGTCGTTGGTGTATGAATTAGATATAAAGGATATGTAATTTTGTTTTCATGTAAATAAGTCATGAATGATTACTCATATTTTTGTAATTTTATGAGATATTTCATGCTAGTTGCCAAATGATGGTTCCCACATGTGTTAGGTGACTCACATGGGCTGCTAAGAGCTAATCATTGGAGTGTATATACCAATAGTACATACATCTAAAAGCTTTGTATTGTACGAGTACGAATACGGGTGCATACGAGTAGAATTGTTGATGAAATTGAACAAGGATGTAATTGTAAGCATTTTTGTTAAGTAGAAGTATTTTGATAAGTGTCTTGAAGTCTTTCAAAAGTGTATGAATACATATTAAAACACTACATGTATATACATTTTAACTGAGTCGTTAAGTCATCGTTAGTCGTTACATGTAAATGTTGTTTTGAAACCTTTAGGTTAACGATCTTGTTGAATGTTGTTAACCCATTATTTATTATAACAAATGAGATGTTAAATTGTTATATTATCATGATATTATGATATATAATATATCTTAGTATGATATATATACAGTTAAATGTCGTTACAACGATAATCGTTACATATATGTCTCGTTTCGAAATCATTAAGTTAGTAGTCTTATTTTTACATATGTATTTCATTGTTAATACACTTAATAATATATTTACTTATCATTTAACATAATTAACCAAGTGTATCAGTATCTTAATATGATTCATATGTACCTAGTAAGACGTTGTTATAACGATAATCGTTATATATATCGTTTTCGAGTTTCTTAAATTAATAGTCTCATTTTTATGTATATAACTCATTGTTAAAATACCTAATGAGATACATACTTATAATAAAATCATGTTAACTATATATATAACCATATATATGTCATCGTATAGTTTTTATAAGTTTTAACGTTCGTGAATCACCGGTCAACTTGGGTGGTCAATTGTCTATATGAAACCTATTTCAATTAATCAAGTCTTAACAAGTTTGATTGCTTAACATGTTGGAAATACTTAATCATGTAAATAACAATTTCATTTAATATATATATAAACATGGAAAAGTTCGGGTCACTACAGTACCTACCCGTTAAATAAATTTCGTCCCGAAATTTTAAGCAGTTGGAGGTGTTGACGTATCTTTTGGAAATAAATGCGGGTATTTCTTCTTCATCTGATCTTCACGCTCCCAGGTGAACTCGGGTCCTCTACGAGCATTCCATCGAACCTTAACAATCGGTATCTTTTTTTGTTTAAGTCTCTTAACCTCACGATCCATTATTTCGACGGGTTCTTCAATGAATTGAAGTTTTTCATTGATTTGGATTTCGTCCAACGGAATAGTGAGATCTTCTTTAGCAAAAATTTTTTCAAATTTGAGACGTGGAATGTGTTATGTACAGCCGCGAGTTGTTGAGGTAGCTCCAGTTGGTAAGCTACTGGTCCGACACGATCTATAATCTTGAATGGTCCAATGTACCTTGGATAGTTTCCCCCGTTTACCAAATCGAACAACGCCTTTCCAAGGTGAAACCTTAAGCATGACCATTTCTCCAATTTCAAACTCTATATCTTTTCTTTTACTGTCCGCGTAGCTCTTTTGTCGACTCTGGGCGGTTTTCAATCTTTGTTGAATTTGGATGATTTTCTCGGTAGTTTCTTGTATTATCTCCGGACCCGTAATCTGTCTATCCCCCACTTCACTCCAACAAATCGGAGACCTGCACTTTCTACCATAAAGTGCTTCAAACGGCGCCATCTCAATGCTTGAATGGTAGCTGTTGTTGTAGGAAAATTCTGCTAACGGTAGATGTCGATCCCAACTGTTTCCGAAATCAATAACACATGCTCGTAGCATGTCTTCAAGCGTTTGTATCGTCCTTTCGCTCTGCCCATCAGTTTGTGGATGATAGGCAGTACTCATGTCTAGACGAGTTCCTAATGCTTGCTGTAATGTCTGCCAGAATCTTGAAATAAATCTACCATCCCTATCAGAGATAATAGAGATTGGTATTCCATGTCTGGAGATGACTTCCTTCAAATACAGTCGTGCTAACTTATCCATCTTGTCATCTTCTCTTATTGGCAGGAAGTGTGCTGATTTGGTGAGACGATCAACTATTACCCAAATAGTATCAAAACCACTTGCAGTCCTTGGCAATTTAGTGATGAAATCCATGGTAATGTTTTCCCATTTCCATTTCGGGATTTTGGGTTGTTGAAGTAGAACTGATGGTTTCTGATGCTCAGCTTTGACCTTAGAACACGTCAAAAATTCTCCTACGTATTTAGCAACATCGGCTTTCATACCCGGCCACCAAAAATGTTTCTTAAGATCCTTGTACATCTTCCCCATTCCAGGATGTATTGAGTATCTGGTTTTATGAGCTTCTCTAAGTACCATTTCTCTCATATCTCCAAATTTTGGTACCCAAATTCTTTCAGCCCTATACCGGGTTCCGTCTTCCCGAATATTAAGATGCTTCTCCTATCCTTTGGGTATTTCATCCTTTAAATTTCCCTCTTTTAAAACTCCTTGTTGCGCCTCCTTTATTTGAGTAGTAAGGTTAGTGTGAATCATTATATTCATAGATTTTACTCGAATGGGTTCTCTATCCTTTCTGCTCAAGGCGTCGGCTACCACATTTGCCTTCCTCGGGTGGTAACGAATCTCAAAGTCGTAATCATTCAATAATTCAATCCACCTACGCTGCCTCATATTCAGTTGTTTCTGATTAAATATGTGTTGAAGACTTTTGTGGTCGGTATATATAATACTTTTGACCCCATATAAGTAGTGCCTCCAAGTCTTTAATGCAAAAACAACCGCGCCTAATTCCAAATCATGCGTCGTATAATTTTGCTCGTGAATCTTCAATTGTCTAGACGCATAAGCAATCACCTTCGTCCGTTGCATTAATACGCAACCGAGACCTTGATTTGATGCGTCACAATAAATCACAAAATCATCATTCCCTTCAGGCAATGACAATATAGGTGCCGTAGTTAGCTTTTTCTTCAATAATTGAAACGCCTTCTCTTGTTCATCCTTCCATTCAAATTTCTTCCTTTTATGCGTTAATGCAGTCAAGGGTTTTGCTATTTTGGAGAAATCTTGGATGAATCTTCTGTAGTAACCAGCCAATCCTAAAAATTGACGTATATGCTTCGGAGTTTTTGGGGTTTCCCACTTTTCAACGGTTTTGATCTTTGTCCACCTGGATACCTTCTTTGTTTACAACACTTTTAATATATTTTGATGTTTTAAGTTTATTAAGTCAGCTGTCCTCGTTAGTAACCTACAACTAGTTGTCCACAGTTAGAAGTACAGAAATAAATTGATAAATATTATGTTGAATCAATCCACGACCCAGTGTATACGTATCTCAGTATTGATCACAACTCAAACTATATATATTTTTGAATCAACCTCAACCCTGTATAGCTAACTCCAACATTCACATATAGAGTGTCTATGGTTGTTCCGAAATATATATAGATGTGTCGACATGATAGGTCGAAACATTGTATATGTGTCTATGGTATCTCAAGATTACATAATATACAATACAAGTTGATTAAGTTATGGTTGGGATAGATTTGTTACCAATTTTCACGTAGCTAAAATGAGAAAAATTATCCAATCTTGTTTACCCATAACTTCTTCATTTTAAATCCGTTTTGAGTGAATCAAATTGCTATGGTTTCATATTGAACTCTATTTTATGAATCTAAACAGAAAAAGTATAGGTTTATAGTCGAAAAATTAAGTTACAAGTCGTTTTTGTAAAGGTAGTCATTTCAGTCGAAAGAACGACGTCTAGATAACCATTTTAGAAAACATACTTCCACTTTGAGTTTAACCATAATTTTTGGATATAGTTTCATGTTCATAATAAAAATCATTTTCCCAGAATAACAACTTTTAAATCAAAGTTTATCATAGTTTTTAATTAACTAACCCAAAACAGCCCGCGGTGTTACTACGACGGCGTAAATCCGGTTTTACGGTGTTTTTCGTGTTTCCAGGTTTTAAATCATTAAGTTAGCATATCATATAGATATAGAACATGTGTTTAGTTGATTTTAAAAGTCAAGTTAGAAGGATTAACTTTTATTTGCGAACAAGTTTAGAATTAACTAAACTATGTTCTAGTGATTACAAGTTTAAACCTTCGAATAAGATAGCTTTATATGTATGAATCGAATGATGTTATGAATATCATTACTACCTCAAGTTCCTTGGATAAACCTACTGGAAATGATAAAAATAGATCTAGCTTCAAAGGATCCTTGGATGGCTTGAAAGTTCTTGAAGCAGAATCATGACACGAAAACAATTTCAAGTAAGATTTCCACTCGAAATAAGATTGTTATAGTTATAGAAATTGAATTAAAGTTTGAATATGATTATTACCTTGTATTAGAAATATAACCTACTGTAAGTAACAAAGGTTTCTTGATCTTGGATGATTACTTGGAATGGATTTAGAAAACTTGGAAGTAAACTTGCAATCTTGGAAGTATTCTTGATTTTATGAAACTAGAACTTTTGGAATTTATGAAGAACACTTAGAACTTGAAGATAGAACTTGAGAGAGATCAATTAGATGAAGAAAATTGAAGAATGAAAGTGTTTTTAGGTGTTTTTGGTCGTTGGTGTATAGATTAGATATAAAGGATATGTAATTTTGTTTTCATGTAAATAAGTCATGAATGATTACTCATATTTTTGTAATTTTATGAGATATTTCATGCTAGTTGCCAAATGATGGTTCCCACATGTGTTAGGTGACTCACATGGGCTGCTAAGAGCTGATAATTGGAGTGTATATACCAATAGTACATACATCTAAAAGCTGTGTATTGTACGAGTACGAATACGGGTGCATACGAGTAGAATTGTTGATGAAACTGAACAAGGATGTAATTGTAAGCATTTTTGTTAAGTAGAAGTATTTTTATAAGTGTCTTGAAGTCTTTCAAAAGTGTATGAATACATATTAAAACACTACATGTATATACATTTTAACTGAGTCGTTAAGTCATCGTTAGTCATTACATGTAAATGTTGTTTTGAAACCTTTAGGTTAACGATCTTGTTGAATGTTGTTAACCCATTGTTTATTATAACAAATGACATGTTAAATTGTTATATTATCATGATATTATGATATATAATATATCTTAGTATGATATATATACTGTTAAATGTCGTTACAACGATAATCGTTACATATATGTCTCGTTTCGAAATCATTAAGTTAGTAGTCTTATTTTACATATGTATTTCATTGTTAATACACTTAATAATATATTTAATTATCATTTAACATAATTAACCAAGTGTATCAATATCTTAATATGATTCATATGTACCTAGTAAGACGTTGTTATAACGATAATCGTTATATATATCGTTTTCGAGTTTCTTAAATTAATAGTCTCATTTTTATGTATATAACTCATTGTTAAAATACCTAATGAGATATATACTTATAATAAAATCATGTTAACTATATATATAACCATATATATGTCATCGTATAGTTTTTACAAGTTTTAACGTTCGTGAATCACCGGTTAACTTGGGTGGTCAATTGTCTATATGAAACCTATTTCAATTAATCAAGTCTTAACAAGTTTGATTGCTTAACATGTTGGAAACACTTAATTATGTAAATAACAATTTCATTTAATATATATATAAACATGGAAAAGTTCAGGTCACTACATACTGTACTATCTTATACTATGAATTCTTTATATACATGGCTTATGAAATGCCCCGTTCATAATAATTATAAACGTTTAATATTAATTGGTTTCTTTGCGAGGTTTTGACCTCTATATGAGACGTTTTTCAAATCTTGCATTCGTTTTTTAAAAACAACCATAACCTTTATTATTGAATAAAGTTCTTAATGACATAATTTAGATTGTCTATCAAAGACAATCTCCTCAAATAAATAAGTTTTTACACAACCCATTACAATATGATCAAATATATTACAACAAATACTCCGAATGCAAGTTTAAACAATATAAACAATTATGCCGACTCCAAATCTTGACCTTGGGTTGGCATACGACAGCGGAAGCATTTTTAATATTCACCTGAGAATAAACATGCTTAAAACGTCAACAAAAATGTTGGTGAGTCATACGTTTAATTTCTATATAATAATCATAACATTTAATAAGCCACAAGATTTCATTTAATTAAATGTGCAGGATCATTACAACTGCAAAAATCATTCATACGATGAGTCACCTGGTAACCGACCTTAACATAGAGCGCTTAAGATATCTGGCATCATACATTCCACTATTCAAATATAGGACAAGAACCCTTCAAAGTACTAAAGCATTTCCACTATTTGAAAATGGGGGTGGTTGGTGCCCGTAGATCTACCTTTAGAATTCGCGTCAATTAGTGTTTTTCACTCATTCTTAGGTTACAAAGCATAATAATAATAAGTACAGATATCTGATATAACAAATCAATCGTAGAATGTAGTTCCATGAACTTGTGCTTATTTTGTAAAACATTTATAAATTTTGCATGTATTCTCATCCCTAAATAATTTAAATAGTAAAAATGGGACTATAACTCACTTGTGATGATTTCCGAATAGATGGTGATAAGACTTGGCCTTTTGACAAATTCACAAACCTAATAATAATATTCTTGTGTCAATATATATATATATATATATATATATATATATATATATATATATATATATATATATATATATAAAATTAATATTCCATACTTATGATACTTGTGATAATTTTAATTGTCCATTGTTAGTAGTCCAACGTTCGTAGTCCAATAGTCCAACAGTATAAATATATATATAAATATAAATGCGTATATTGTGTTAGAATTCACTAACACTATAATATATTGTCTTAATATAATAAGACACATAATATGTATATTGTCTAAAGCAATCCGCGACCCATTGTATACATGTCTCAGACTCGATCACAACTCAAAGTATATAATATTTTGGAATTCACTTTGACCTACAGCTAACTCGAGATTACTGCCAATGGTGTCTAATAGTTCGTTCCAATAATATATATAGAAGAAGTCAAAATAATATGTTAAAACTTTGTATACGAGTCCACGGTGATCAAGTCATATATATATATGGTGCCTTACGATCTTTATTAAGACTATAATATATTGTCATAGAACTTAATCACGACTATTATAAATTGTATTTCCATAAGTTCGGGAACAAGACATGTATAAATACATGTAGGATACTGTAACGACCCGGAAATTTCCGACCAAATTTAAACCCTAATCTCTATATGTTTCCGACACGATAAGCAAAAACCCTAATGCTGAGTCTAGAAAGTTTGAAATCTACATTCGAATAATCAATTACCCTTTGACCATGCCTGACGATTCACGAACAATTATGTGAATTAGATATATAATATTTTACATGAATGTATTTTGTTTTCATTAACAAGACTAAATGATAATATAATCAGATATTTTGTATTACGGCTTTAAAATATAATTATTATTTCCATTACTATTATTAACATTAATAATAATATCATTACTTGTCAAATTGTTAATTTTAGTATATATATATATATATATGTATGAAAATTTATACAATTAATATCTTATGGTTACTAATATTTTTATATGATTAATTTTATAACAAAATTTTGATTTAGGTTATCATTAGAATTACTATCATTATTATATTTATAATTATCATTATCATTAAAAATCATTAGCAAAATTATAAATACTATGATAGAAATAATACAATTTATCATTATTATTAATAATATCACTCTTAATTGTTGTTAATAATTACTATTATCATTGTTATTTATATAATTATTATCTTTATTAGTATTATTAGTATACTTAATTATTTATTTATATTAATCATATAGAATACAGATTTATACAATTAAACATCGAATATATATGGGTTTGGATTTATCTGTTTAGCTATATCCTTTAGAATCGGATAAAATCACAGATTCAAACAAATCTGTAACAATCATATACAATATACAGGCTTATCTTTATTTATTTATTTATTTTTTTATTATTCTGTCATTGTATCTGATTAACTCAAAATCCATTATATAATAAATCGATTTTTGAGTTAGGATATTCATACAACATCCTTTCATCGACTAACAGCTATACACTAATCTTAGCAGATATAATTCACTCGAATTTAAAGGAATAAACCAAAAACAACCACGGTGCCTCTGTTCTTGAACGTTTCCGGTAACAACACAATTCTAAATGAAATTTCAAAATCCTTAAATACAATTTTGTTAGGAACTGATCAATTAATCTATCTGCAAAAGCTCAATATCAAATTCTTTATATCCAATTCCAATTTCGAGGATCAAACCTTAATTACAAAAGTCAATTAAATTGTTTTTGAGAGAAATTGGAATTCGTTTTTAGTATTCAAGATAAATTGATGGGTGATAAAGGTTCTAGATGTGAATTAAAACCTACTTCGTATTATAGGATTGGTCTAAAACGATCTCTAGTTCAAAAGCACGGTTTATATTTTTTTTTTGTTTTATGTCGCTACTGCAGTAGCAGTTTACTTATATATATATATATATATTTTTTTCTGTTTTCTTTTTAATACAAACATTTGATGTTGATTAATTATGATTATTTATGGTATCTAAATTAGTGTTGTGATGGTTTAAAGAGTTTGGGTCGATTTTGGTATTGAAAGGAAGGAGATGAAGAAAAACAGAAAAGTGTCGATATATAATTAAGTAGGTGGATATAAAATCAGTAAAAAATGAATTGGAGGGATGGTTAAGGGAGTGTGTTGGGTTTCGAGAGATCTCGAGTTCAATCCTTGCTAGTGGAATTCTTTTTGAGATAACCTTATAAGGTAGTTAATTATCATCCATTATTTTTATTATTAATATTTATATAGTTATTATTATTATTATTATAAAAATTATTAACCCTAAAACTTATTTATGACTTAAATGAATTATAAATATCATTATTATTAATATTATCATAAGTATTAGTATTATTAATAATATTAGTAGTATCATTATCATAAGATATTATTAACATTATTAAAAACATCATTTTTAATATTATTATCATTATTATTATTATCTTAATATTATTATCTTAATATTATTATAACAATTAGTTATGTAAAACTATATTTAATACATATAACATAACTATATTTTTATATATATTCAAAATACATAAAATGAATATAAACACATAAGTCATTAATATAAAAATTGACATCACCAATAAAGATATAAATACGTAAATTTGTTCTATTTCAATTATGTGTTTTAATAGATATACAAATGATATAGGTTCGTGAACCCGAGGCCAACCCTACATTTGATCAATGATGTTATATGTATTTTTACTACAAAATACATTAGGTGAGTATATAGATCCCTTTTAAACTCTAAATATTTTTGGGCTGAGAATACATGCGCTGCTTTTATAAATGATTTACGTTATGGACACAAGTAACTGAAAAATATATTCTACGTTGAGTTGTACCACTGGCATACTTCCCTGTAGCTTGGTAACTATTATTTACAGCGGTATTGTAAACGCGAATCCTGTTGATAGATCTATCGGGCCTGACAACCCCAACCGGACTGGACGACCAGTATTCAACGGTTGCACAGTACTTCGTTTTTGTGACTACACTTGGTACGGTGTAGTAAGATTTCATATTAAAGGGAATATGCGACGTGATTAAATGTTAAGTATGGTTACCAAGTGCTCAACCACTTAGAATATTTTTATTAAATGATTATATACGAAATCTTGTGGTCCATTGTTATAACGCTGCTAGCATCAAACCTATATATCTCACCAACTATATGTTGACGTTTTAAAGCATGTTATTCTCAGGTCTTGAAAGAAATCTTTCGCTGTGCATTAACTCATATTAAAGATATTATTTGGAGTCGATCATCGCAATGGGACCAACTGTTGAAGACTTCGTCCGGGAGGATTAGGACGGGTTGTTAAAGTTGGTATCAGAGCGTTGGTCTTAGCGAACCAGGCCTTGCATTAGTGTGTCCAACTAGTAAGTTGTTAGGATACATTAGTGAGTCTGGACTTTGACCGTGTCTGCATGTCAAAAGTTTTGCTTATCATTTCTAGTCGGAAATCATCTACTTATCATCCTTAGGGAATTACCTGCTTATCATTCTTAAGTCTAGACACGTCCTACTGCATTTAGTGCATCGATAGTGTATAGACAAAATTTGTATCCTAGCGTATCTGTTACTATAGACATTGCCTGACGAATTTTAAAGATTCTCCGCAATTCACGGGATTTTGAGTATTATAAATACATATGTAAATTATGGATTGAAGAATACCAAACCCAACTCCTATAATCTATTCCAAACTAAAAATTCATTTCCCCGACTATACAAGATGGATTCTTCATCCAGTTCGAATTCCTCCGACTTCGATAGCTACGCCGATATGGATTTCCATTCGAGCTCCGAGAACAACATCACCGGAATGGATCAACCAATTTCCCATCATCTATTCTGGATGAATTGGGGATGGGTTCGTAATATACTGAATTTCTGGAGGCAAGAAGAAGGTGATCCATTCCATCCACCAAATTGTCCTCTTAACGATGAACCTGAAGCACTTACCGGCGAACCTATACGAAACACCATTTTCTCGCTCATTTCTAGAGTATCTCGTCATGATTACATACTATCCCATATTTCAAATCTTGTTCATTCGCTCGTTCCAACCGTCAATCATCCCGGTATAATAGAAGAAGTCAACGAGCTTCGCGCTCGGATAGTGGCTTTAGAAAATACGGTGCGAAGGTTACAAACACCAGCAGCAGCATAATCTGTATCACCATCATCAACGTCGACAGTACTCTTATCACCCCCAAATCACAATCACACCGTAAATCTTAACATTACAAACTGTATCTCGGATATCAACATCACATACCTCAAAAACCTCATCGGAACTTCAAGTATGATGTTCGTTCTATATGTCGTTCTACATCGATTATCTTCGCTTTACGTATTGTTTTACCTCATTTATCTTCGTTCGACCTGGCGATTATGTAATCTCTAATGCTTTAGAAATTATGTAATCTAGTATTAACGATAAATCAAATGAGTTTAATATTTTATTGACTCATTAAATCTATGATTACATCTGAAGAAAATATATATGCAAGAATATTTTCATAAAGATTGTAATAAAAAAATTCCTTCGTACAAACTATTAATGATGAAAATATTTTAACGGGTGGGTAGTACCCGAGGAATATTTAGAATTCACATTAATAAGTTACACTGTACATTCTTCGAATCTGATTCAACGATTATTCACTATCCGATATACGTATCCGTTCACCACAGAATAACCATTTCTATTCAAATTTCATATTTGGATTTTGACCTATCAGAATCCAACAAGTGGCATAACGAAGAAAACATTGGACAAAAATAAAAAGTGTTAGAAACAAATGAATTAATTAATTAAAATTGTAATAGGATTACACGCTAACTGTTCCGGCTAACTGTTCCCAGCTAACTGATTAACATTTAATTTATCGCAATTTACATTCTCGCAATTTTAATTTCTGCACTGTACATACTGTCGGGACACATGTACAACAATACGTCGGATTAATTCTGAGACAACACGTTGTATAATGGGTCATGATATATATTTATTTATTTTACGCATCTTAAATAACGGGACACGTATACAAGGTTTCGACTTATCATATTGACCCATCTATATATATATATTTCGGAACAACCATGGACACTCTATATGCGAAGGTGGGAGTTGGCTATACAGGGTTGGAGTTGATTCCAAAATATATATATGGTTTGAGTTGTGATCGACACTGAGACCGGTACACGGGTCACGATACGTATTAATTAATTCAAATATTATATATTAATATATATATGGATATATTGGACGATTGAACAATTGGACTATTGGACTACTAACTTTGGACAATTAAAATGAATTAAAATATTGATTATAACATATGGAACTAAACAATTCTTCAAGTTTGCCACTTGAATTCATCTTAAACCTCATTTGTACCTCGACAATTATAATCCTCGTTCAAATCTTTTCATGATTCTCGAAAACACCTCGATCGAGAAGTTGAACCAGCCGCACCTCGTCTACGGAAGAAAGATTTATGCATACAATTATGCACCTGAAAAACTTTCTAAACCAAAGTTACAGTCTAACACGTATTTGTGTCAGATCCTTTGGCATTTATT
The DNA here is from genome assembly GCF_046630445.1 of Rutidosis leptorrhynchoides. Taxonomy (NCBI): domain Eukaryota; kingdom Viridiplantae; phylum Streptophyta; class Magnoliopsida; order Asterales; family Asteraceae; genus Rutidosis; species Rutidosis leptorrhynchoides. The sequence continues at coordinate 343,860,134 of NC_092340.1, read as the reverse complement.
AGCAAAAACAACCTTATGACTCCTTTTCAAAGTAGCCAATTTTGGTCACAGCTCCACTTCAACTTCTCAGTGAGACTACTCTTATTATAACCTCGATATTTATACATTGTCCTTTCGCCGTCGTTACCGGAGAACCTTTTATAATCCACCATACTACCATCAGCGTTTAATCGTCTAAAAACACAATGCTCCTGAAATCACCTCGGTTTGATAACCGATGACCCGGATCTGTTAACTTTGAAAACGCTGACGAAGCAGCATGTTGTAGATGGTCTTAATGACCAAAAGTTGATGGTAAAAGAAGGAAGTGTTAGGAACGCTCGATAGAAAATTTGGTACTGAAAACCGGATTGAGCAAACCGTGAAGGAGACTCTGAACAAGTTACAAGGACTAAACTTGTACATAAAGAATCATGACGATTCTGTAGCAACCACCTTGCTTCTGAATCTAAACCCTTACGGGTCAATCTTCATCATCATCCTTCGACATTAGAAATTCCAAGATATTATTATACCTTTCATTATAAAATACCCTCAATATTTCTGAAGATAGTTTCACAACTATCCTTATCTGAGATCATTTATCTCTCTGTAATATCTGCGTTACAATATAAGAGAAACTGTGTTAGTTTCTAAATTCCGAAACCTCCGAGATTAAAATATGAATGTTTTGAAGTAGTGTTGGGAACTGATACATGAATTAGTATAATATAATGAAACTTGATCAACTTCATTATATTACAGTGAGTCATGTTAAGTTTCTAATGGAATGTGATGATTCACAGTACCGTCATCATATGCCATGTTACACGGCTCTTACATTCTATCCAATCTCCAAACATATTAGAACGTATCACCCTGATAGTTTTAATTTTCCAAAATATTCTGGTAATTTGACAAATCAAAATCGTGCCATTACCATTTCTTTCTAATAGCATTAGCTATGCTTATTCCAAAATTTCATACCTACGAATTCCGGACCCTTACTCGCTTGACTCGAGGACGAGAAGAAGAAACGAAGGGACAAATCCCCACAATAGAAATTGGAGTATAGACCGCCGCAAATAGAAGAGAGTATTTACTGTGGATGACAATGATTATAGAAGACAGAAGCAGGAACATCGAAGTATAAGGGAAGATATCAAACCCAACAACCATCCAGAAATTACAAACCGTGTACATCAATGCAGATAGCAATATAGAGACACGGGAGGACTAGAAGCACTATCAACGCAAGAGTATAGTAGAAGTAAATAGACTCTTCTGGTGGTAGATGAAATAGAAGAATGACGGATGTGAAAATTTAGAGTATATCAAGAATTAGAATGGGATGAAGCATATTGACGAATGTCTTAAGGTAGAAATAAGGAGAAAAAGTAGAAGATGTGGGATATGGAAATAAGGAAACGAAGAAGGTAGATTTATAGTGAAATATCCGACAAAGAAATCACAACAGATTTGCCGCATTAAATCAAAGGAGATCCTGTTTCCTAAATCGCCGAAGAACCAAATCTTATCACGAAAGATTTTCTATAAATCTCGTGAATTCCGGAAATCAATCATAACCACGTCATCAGTTAAAACGATACCATATTACTCATTTCTCTCTTTTGTGATAGTTTCGCTCGTACGCTTCACATGATCGAAATGTTTTATCTACATCTATCAATAATGATAAAACTCTATTATTACCCCATATTCGTCATGAAAACATTCCTATTGTTAATTATGACAACCTCTACCAAATTTCGGGGACGAAAATTCTTTAACGGGTGGGTACTGTAACGACCCGGAAATTTCCGACCAAATTTAAACCCTAATCTCTATATGTTTCCGACACGATAAGCAAAAACCCTAATGCTGAGTCTAGAAAGTTTGAAATCTACATTCGAATAATCAATTACCCTTTGACCATGCCTGACGATTCACGAACAATTATGTGAATTAGATATATAATATTTTACATGAATGTATTTTGTTTTCATTAACAAGACTAAATGATAATATAATCAGATATTTTGTATTACGGCTTTAAAATATAATTATTATTTCCATTACTATTATTAACATTAATAATAATATCATTACTTGTCAAATTGTTAATTTTAGTATATATATATATATATATATATATATATATATATATATATATATATATATATATATATATATATATGTATGAAAATTTATACAATTAATATCTTATGGTTACTAATATTTTTATATGATTAATTTTATAACAAAATTTTGATTTAGGTTATCATTAGAATTACTATCATTATTATATTTATAATTATCATTATCATTAAAAATCATTAGTAAAATTATAAATACTATGATAGAAATAATACAATTTATCATTATTATTAATAATATCACTCTTAATTGTTGTTAATAATTACTATTATCATTGTTATTTATATAATTATTATCTTTATTAGTATTATTAGTATACTTAATTATTTATTTATATTAATCATATAGAATACAGATTTATACAATTAAACATCGAATATATATGGGTTTGGATTTATCTGTTTAGCTATATCCTTTAGAATCGGATAAAATCACAGATTCAAACAAATCTGTAACAATCATATACAATATACAGGCTTATCTTTATTTATTTATTTATTTTTTTATTATTCTGTCATTGTATCTGATTAACTCAAAATCCATTATATAATAAATCGATTTTTGAGTTAGGATATTCATACAACATCCTTTCATCGACTAACAGCTATACACTAATCTTAGCAGATATAATTCACTCGAATTTAAAGGAATAAACCAAAAACAACCACGGTGCCTCTGTTCTTGAACGTTTCCGGTAACAACACAATTCTAAATGAAATTTCAAAATCCTTAAATACAATTTTGTTAGGAACTGATCAATCAATCTATCTGCAAAAGCTCAATATCAAATTCTTTATATCCAATTCCAATTTCGAGGATCAAACCTTAATTACAAAAGTCAATTAAATTGTTTTTGAGAGAAATTGGAATTCGTTTTTAGTATTCAAGATAAATTGATGGGTGATAAAGGTTCTAGATGTGAATTAAAACCTACTTCGTATTATAGGATTGGTCTAAAATGATCTCTAGTTCAAAAGCACGGTTTATTTTTTTTTGTTTTATGTCGCTACTGCAGTAGCAGTTTACTTATATATATATATTTTTTTTTCTGTTTTCTTTTTAATACAAACATTTGATGTTGATTAATTATGATTATTTATGGTATCTAAATTAGTGTTGTGATGGTTTAAAGAGTTTGGGTCGATTTTGGTATTGAAAGGAAGGAGATGAAGAAAAACAGAAAAGTGTCGATATATAATTAAGTAGGTGGATATAAAATCAGTAAAAAATGAATTGGAGGGATGGTTAAGGGAGTGTGTTGGGTTTCGAGAGATCTCGAGTTCAATCCTTGCTAGTGGAATTCTTTTTGAGATAACCTTATAGGGTAGTTAATTATCATCCATTATTTTTATTATTAATATTTATATAATTATTAGTATTATTATTATACAAATTATTAACCCTAAAACTTATTTATGACTTAAATGAATTATAAATATCATTATTATTAATATTATCATAAGTATTAGTATTAGTAATAATATTAGTAGTATCATTATCATAAGATACTATTAACATTATTAAAAACATCATTTTTAATATTATTATCATTATTATTATTATCTTAATATTATTATAACAATTAGTTATGTAAAACTATATTTAATACATATAACATAACTATATTTTTATATATATTCAAAATACATAAAATGAATATAAACACATAAGTCATTAATATAAAAATTGACATCACCAATAAAGATATAAATACGTAAATTTGTTCTATTTCAATTATGTGTTTTAATAGATATACAAATGATATAGGTTCGTGAACCCGAGGCCAACCCTACATTTGATCAATGATGTTATATGTATTTTTACTACAAAATACATTAGGTGAGTATATAGATCCCTTTTAAACTCTAAATATTTTTGGGCTGAGAATACATGCGCTGCTTTTATAAATGATTTACGTTATGGACACAAGTAACTGAAAAATATATTCTACGTTGAGTTGTACCACTGGCATACTTCCCTGTAGCTTGGTAACTATTATTTACAGCGGTATTGTAAACGCGAATCCTGTTGATAGATCTATCGGGCCTGACAACCCCAACCGGACTGGACGACCAGTATTCAACGGTTGCACAGTACTTCGTTTTTGTGACTACACTTGGTACGGTGTAGTAAGATTTCATATTAAAGGGAATATGCGACGTGATTAAATGTTAAGTATGGTTACCAAGTGCTCAACCACTTAGAATATTTTTATTAAATGATTATATACGAAATCTTGTGGTCCATTGTTATAACGCTGCTAGCATCAAACCTATATATCTCACCAACTATATGTTGACGTTTTAAAGCATGTTATTCTCAGGTCTTGAAAGAAATCTTCCGCTGTGCATTAACTCATATTAAAGATATTATTTGGAGTCGATCATCGCAATGGGACCAACTGTTGAAGACTTCGTCCGGGAGGATTAGGACGGGTTGTTAAAGATACAAGGTAAGTTAGCTAGGATAAGGTTAGCATCCATTTTTATAAATCATGTCCGTAACTAAAAATTAAGAAAAATATCCAATTTTGTTTTACCCATAATTTCTTCGTTACAAATCCGTTTTGAGTGATTTGAGTTGCCATGATTTCGTATCGAACCCAACATTATTAATCTTAATAGAAAAAGTATAGGTTTATAGTCAAAAATACAGCTTAGGTGTCCAATAAGAGAAGATAGTCATATCCGTCGTAAGAACGACATCATGATGACCCTTTTGAAAAACATACTTCCACTTTGAGCTTAACCATGGATTTTGGATATATTTCATATCCATATAAAATAAGATTTTTTACCAAAGGAAATCTTTTAATTCAAATTTTAAATAGGTTTTTAAAATTAAACCCAAAACAGCCCCCGTTCTACTAAGACGGCGTATATTCGATTTTAAGGTGTTCTTTGTGTTTACAAGTTTTATATCCTTATGTTAGCTTGACATACTGTCATAATACATGTGTTGAAGTGTTTTAAAAGTCAAGTTAGAAGGATTAAGTTTATTTGCAAACAAGTTTAGAAATAATCTAAACTATGTTCTTGTTGTTATTAGTTATACCTCAAAATAAGATTGCTATATGAATACGAATCGAATAAGATTATGAATAAGGTTACTACCTCAAATCAAATGAGTAAAGTTGCTGGAGAAATAAGGAGAATATCTTGAGTTCAAAGATACCCTTGATGGCTTGGAATTCTTGAAGTGTTCTTGATCAAGCTTTGTTATGATGATTATAACTTGGATTATGAGACCAATACTTGCTGAATTGAATGGAGGTTTGAGAGAGTGTTTGAGTATGTGTTAAGAGAGTAAAATGATGTAGTTAATTGGAATGAAATGGATGGTTATTTATCCTACATGTTGGCATCAAAATGGGGACAACAACATGGCTCCATGGTTTGTAATTTTATGCATTTAGTCATACTAGTTTCCAAGCCATGGTTCCCATAAGTCTACATGTTTATACATGTCTCACAAATGATTGAGGGCTGCTAAGATCAATGATTTGGTATGTATATACCCATAGTAAATACGTATAGAAGCTGGGTATTATACGGGTATAAATACCATATAAATACGAATAAGATTCTTGATAAAATTGAATGAGAAAATGAGTATAGCTATCTTTAATGAGTATAAATATATTGATATATATTATTAAGTCTTTCAAAAGTGTATTAATATATATTAATACAATATATTTACATACATTTTAATTTATAAGTTATTACAACGTTAATCGTTATATATATGTATATAGTCTTGAAATCTTTAAGCTAGTATTCTCATTTTATGTATATAACCAATTATTATTATATATAATGAGATACTTAAATATCATTTTAACAAATCATAAGTATATATATATATATATATATATATATATATATATATATATATATATATATATATATATATATATATATATATATATATATATATCCATATATACATCATTATATAATTATTTCAAATTATGATGTTCGTGAATCGTCAGACAGACTGGGTGGTCAAACATTTGCATAAAATCCATTCCAAATATATATATCTTGACAAGTTTGATTGCTTAACATGTTGGAAACATTTAATTATATAAATATTAATCTTCAATATATTAGCGAAAAAATTCAGGTCGATACATTACACACCCGTTAAATTAAATTTCGTAATGAAATTTAGAATAGTACCTAGTTAACGTGCGATCTCGGAAAAAAATGTGGGTACTTCAGCTTCATTTGGTCTTCTCGTTCCCAAGTGAATTCAGGTCCTCTACGAGCATTCCACCGAACCTTAACGATTGGTATCTTTCTTTGTTTGAGTCGTTTGACCTCACGATCCATAATTTCGAAGGGTTCTTCGACGAAATTTAGTTTCTCGTCAATCTTAATTTGGTCTAAAGGGATAATGAGATCTTCGGTAGCTAGGCATTTCTTCAGGTTCGAAACATGAAAGGTGTTGTGAATCTTTTCTAATTGTGGAGGTAGTTTAAGTCGATAGGCCACCGGTCCAATGCGTTTTTTGATCTTGAATGGCCCAATGTATCTTGGGCACAATTTCCCTCGCTTTCCAAAACGAATAACACCTTTCCAAGGAGATACCTTAAGCATAACCATATCACCCTCCTCAAACTCTAAAGGTTTCCTTCTAACATCCACGTAGCTCTTTTGCCGACTCCGGGCTGTTTTCAATAGTTGCTGAATATGAATGACCTTGTCGGTAGTTTCCTGGATAATTTTCGGACCTGTAATCTATTTTTTCCTCACATCACTCCAACAAATCGGAGACCTGCACTTCCTCCCATAAAGTGCCTTGAATGGTGCCGCCTCAATACTAGAATGATAGTTGTTGTATGAAAACTCAGCTAATGGTAGATGTCGATCCCAACTGCTTCCAAAATCAATAACACATGCTCGTAGCATGTCTTCGAGGGTCTGAATCATCCTTTCACTCTGCCCATCAGTTTGTGGATGATAGGCAGTACTTAAATCTAGACGAGTTCCCAATGCTTCGTGTAATGCCTGTCAGAATCTAGAAGTAAATCTGCTATCACGATCAGAGATAATAGAGATTGGTATACCATGTCTAGAAACAACTTCTTTCAGATATAATCATGCTAATTTCTCTATACCATCCTCTTCTTTTATTAGCAGAAAGTGTGCTGACTTAGTAAGACGATCGACTATTACCCAAATCATATCATAACCACCTGCTGTTCTCGGTAACTTAGCAATGAAATCCATGGTAATGTTTTCCCATTTCCATTCTGGGATTTCAGGTTGTTGGAGTAGACTCGATGGTTTCTGATGCTCAGCTTTAACTTTAGAACAAGTTAAACATGCTCCCACATATATGGCTATATCGGCCTTCATTCCTGGCTACCAAAAGTTTCTCTTGAGGTCTTGGTACATTTTTCTCGCACCGGGATGTATTGAATATCTGGTTTTATGTACTTCATCTAGTACCACTTTCCTCAAATCCCCATTCCTTGGTACCCAAATTCTTTCAACTAAATACCTGGTTCCGTCTTCCCAAATATTAAGCTGTTTTTCTAATCGTTTGGGTATTTCCCTTCAAAAAATTTCTTCCTTCAAAACCTCTTGTTCTGCCTCTTTTATTCGAGTAGTAAGATTAGTATGAATAATCATCTTCATAGCTTTTACTCGAATAGGTTCTCTTTCCTTTCGACTCAAGGTATCGGCTACCACATTTGCTTTCCCCGGGTGGTAACGGATTTCACAATCATAATCATTTAGCAGCTCAACCCACCTACGCTGCCTCATATTTAGTTGCTTTTGATTTAAAATATGTTGGAGACTTTTGTGGTCAGTGTATATGATTAACTTGACCCCATATAGATAATGTCTCCACATCTTTAATGCAAAAACAACGGCGCCCAATTCTAGATCGTGTGTGGTGTAGTTTTGTTCATGAATTTTGAGTTGTCGAGAAGCATATGCAGTCACCTTCTTCCGTTGCATAAGAACACACCCAAAACCCATTCTTGATGCGTCGCAGTAGATAACAAAATCTTCCATTCCGTCAGGTAACGATAAAATTGTTGGAATTCATCATATTAACAATTACATATAAGTACATGTCAAAACCGATTTCAACATTTAAGCGGAAGCATTTTTATAAACAAATTAATATGAAGTTAACCTTTTATACATGAATTCCAAAACCATATCAAGTCTAGAAAATATGCTTACAAAGTAAAAGAGCTAGTAAAAAGGATGTACCTACTCCAAGTTAGGAGGTTAAAAGGATGTTGAAGATGATGGAGAAGATGATGAATAAGAAAGCTCCTTACTTGAAGCCTCAAGCTTGTAATACCCACAAGTCTTGATCACCAACACACCCTTTGTTTTAGTTAGGATTTAGAACACTTAAATGTAATAAAATAGCAAGCAAGGAACCCTCCCTTTTACTCAAAAAAGTTCGGCATTTTAGGAGTGCTGAACCAGAATTTTTGTTTGCTATTTTTAAGTCTCTCACTTGTATCTTTTAGTCAAGGCCTTGGTTAATACATAGGCATCTCCCTTGGCACTTGTGTGGTCTTAAAATCTACAAAGACTATTATGGGTGTCTCCTTGGAGACCCAAACTTTGTCCCCCATGCATGTCAAGTAACAAGATTCATATTTTTATAAACATGTTATAAAAAAAAGAAGTCTTGCAAGTATTTATAAAACTTGCTATATAAACATGCATTTGTTAATTTATTTACATTTTATAAACCAATTTATAAAATATAACACCACATAATTATTTAAACCTATAAATAATTAAATATAAATTATCCAAATAATTTATCTCAAGTGATAATATTTTAGAAAACCGATTTTCTAAAGTTTAAGTGTCGCGTATTTACTTAACGATCCAGTTGTTAAGATTAAATACTTATGAAGTGTTGGTAAGCTTGTTATTGGGTATGACTCGACTTGGATCATAACACATTAGCCACATTAATTTAATATGTCTCTCGGGCATACGAAAAATTCTTGGGCATACGAAAAACCTTCAATCTCCCATTTGCACGAGAAACATAAGAAATTAATGCAAGTGATGGATACCATCTAACGACCGTCCATCACCCCCAATATGTTATGACTTTGTGCCATTCAATAACATCATCCCTTTCGAGTTCCCATCTCGAATATGAATAGGTAAATCTTTCATAGTATCCTTTCGTCCTAGATGTCATGTTAAATCCAAGAGATACAGAGTGATCACTCTCTTCTAGATTTAACTTTATCAGGCCTTAGACATCTGACTCTTAACGAATAAGAGGGACAAATTCCATCTTGACTACATATGTCCTAAATATGTACCTTGCATTATACCTGAACTCTTCCTTATGAACTACCATATTTCAGAATAGCGAAGAAAAGAATCAAGGCACCATACCTGGTAAATATCCGAACCCAATACGTATCTCAGGTCATAGGATACAGTGATATTCGTCTTTACTCAAGATTACATGTGATCAACCACAAAGGCTCCATTTAGTAAATCTTGAGAGCGGGTCTTCCAATATTTGCATCCTACAAATATCTATGAACCTTGGTTGCAACCTTGCCCCACATTCATCCCGTGAATGTATACCAATCCAAGTTCATAATAGTCTAAACCTCACATTTGATCCCACAAATGTGATCGACTACGGAATTTAGAATAATTACTTATTCATGGATAAAATATGCAAAATAGGAACATAACTCAAAATAAATTAATGCCATAATTATATTAATGAGTTTGAACAATTTCGTTCCGTTACAATACTTAAAACAGATCATGACCAATCACTAGAATATCGAAGCCCTAATGCACAAACATGTCCTGCATGTTTTGATCCATGTAAGAGCTTCGTGAGAGGATCCGCTATATTAAGATCTGTGTCAACTTTGCGAATACATATCTTTCCCTTTTCAACTTCATCCCATATGTAGTTTAATCTCCGCTCAATGTGACGGGTCTTTTGGTGAGCACGAGGTTCCTTGATTTGAGCAATCGCACCCTCGTTGTCATAAAAGATCTCAAGAGGGTCCTGAATGGAAGGGACTACTCCTAAGTCATCGATGAATTTCTTCATCCATGCAGCTTCCCGAGCTGCCAATGATGCGGCGATGTACTCTGACTCTATAGTGGATAAAGCAACAACATCCTGTTTTGAACTCTTCTAAGAGACCGCACCTCCATTTAACGTGAAGACATAACCGGATAGTGATCGAGAATCATCTCGATCAGTTTGGAAACTCGCATCCACGTAACCTTTTACAGCGAGTTCCTCCTCACCAGACCCATATATTAGAAACATATCCTTAGTCCTCATAAGGTATTTCAATATACTTTTAACAGCAATCCAATGACTGTTTCCTGGGTTATTCTGGTATCTACTTGTCAAGCTAAGAGCGCATGACACATCCGGTCTAGTGCATATCATTGCATACATGATTGACCCAATGGCAGACGCATATGGGACTTTCTTCATTCTCTCCTGTTCATCTTTCGTGGTGGGGCAATGAGATGAACTGAGAAGTGTTCCCTTTTGAATAGGTACCAAACCTTTCTTAGAGTTCTCCAGCTTGAACCTTTTCAAGATGTTTTCAATGTATGCACTTTGATTCAAACCTATCAGTTTCTTGGATCTATTCCTGTAGATCTCAATCCCCAAAACGTATTGTGCTTCTCCAAGATCCTTAATGGAGAAGCATTTACTTAGCCAAGTTTTAACTCTTTGCATTGCCGGAATATCATTTCCAAATAACAATATATCATCCACATATAGTACAAGGAACATGATAGTGCTCCCACTAGCTTTCTTATATACACAAGCTTCATCACCATTTTTAATGAAGCTAAATTTCTCGGCTTCCTCATTAAAACGATGATTCCACATTCTAGATGCTTGTTTCAATCCGTAGATTGACTTCTTTAACTTGCATACCTTTTTAGGATATTTCGGATCAACAAAACCTTCAGGCTGAACCATATAGACATCTTCCACAAGATATCCATTTAGGAAAGCGGTCTTGACATCCATTTGCCATATTTCATAATCATAATGAGCAGCAATGGCAAGTAATATTCTAATAGACTTTAGCATTGCCACAGGCAAAAAAGTTTCATCATAGTCAACCCCTTGAGTTTGAGTGAAACCTTTTGCTACAAGTCTAGCTTTATATGTATCCAAGTTTCCATGTATGTCGGTTTTCATTTTGAAAAGCCATTTACAATCAACTAGCCTTGAGCCAGTCGGTTGTGTAACAAGTTCCCAAACTTGGTTGTCATACATGGATTGCATCTCAGCGTTCATGGCTTCCTTCCATTTATCTTTATCAATCCTTGATAAAGCATCTTGGCAGTTTGTTGGTTCATCCAAATCAACCACATAGCAACCATCAATGAGAAACCCATATCTCTCAGGTGGATTACTAATCCTACCAGATCTGCGAACGTCTTGTATATTTTGATCATCCATTTGATCATTCTCAACATTTTCATGTTGAGTGCTAGTGTCAACCAATTGTGTATCATATACTTGATCTTGAACCTCCTCAAGATCTATCTTCCTTTCACTATTACCTTCCATTAGGAACTTAGTTTCAAGGAATTCAGCCTTCCGAGCAACAAATACATTTTGCTCGGATGGATCATAGAAATAGTATCCCATATCATCCTTGGGATATCCTATGAAGATACACTTCGTGGATCGAGCATTCAACTTATTAGGGACGTAACGCTTAGGGTAAGCTTCACATCCCCATACCTTTAAGTATGATAGAGATGGAGGTTTTCCAAACCACATCTCATGAGGTGTTCATTCTACTTTCTTGGTTGGGGCCATATTTAAAATACGAGCCGCAGAGCATAGACAATAACCCCAAAATGATAGAGGTAACGAGCTTCTAGCCATCATAGATTGAACCATATCCATTAGGGTTCGGTTCCTCCTTTCGGACACACCATTAAGCTGTGGTATCCCTGGTGGAGTAAGCTGTGAGATAATCCCACAACTCCTAAGATGATCTTGGAATGCATCGCTTAGGTATTCACCTCCTCTATCGGTACGAAGTACCTTGATTGTCTTGTTGAGTTGATTTTGTACTTCGTTTTGATACTCTTTGAATGCTTCAAAAGTTTCGTCCTTATGTCTTAACAAGTAGATATATCCGAAACGACTAAAGTCATCAATGAAAGTAACGATGTATCTTTCACCCTTCCTAGTTATGGGTTTAAAGGGTCCACATACATCCGAATGTATTAATCCCAATAAGTCCTTAGCCCTTTCGTAGGTCCCTTTGAAAGGTTCTTTAGTCATTTTGCCTTGTAAACAAGATTCACATACATCAAACGAGTCTAGTTCGTTTGATTTCAAAAGGCCATTCTTTTGGAGTGTATGCATTCGATTCTTGTTTATGTGACCAAGGCGACAATGCCATAAGTAGGAATCACTCAAATCCCTTTTGAGTTTCTTGGTGCTAGTGTGGTATATTGAGCTACTAGATGATGTGTCATCATGAACCAATTCATAAATTCCATTTGAAGGCGAAGCCTTAAAATAGAATACAATATCTAAATAAACGTGGATATCATCATTAACAAAATTAAGATAAAAACCACATTGTTTTAAACGGGAAACTGAAATAATGTTTCGACATAAATCCGGTGCATACAAAATATTGTTCAAAATAAATTCCAAACCACTTGGGAGCTTTAATACAAAGTCTCCTTGAGCCTTCACTTGCACTTTGGCTCCATTACCCATAAAGAGACTTGATGTTCCCGTTTGCTTGCTACTTCTTTTGAACCCCTGCAAAGAATTGCAAATGTAAGTTCCACATCCAGTGTCTAATACCCATGTATTAGAAGAAGTAATACTAAGCTCTATATATACCATATATATATTACCCGAGGTTTAGCCCGCATCCCTCTTTTCCTTCAACTCTTTAAGGTAGACCGGGCAGTTGCGTTTCCAGTGAACCATTTCACCGCAACCGAAGCACGGGTCTTCCTTAGGGTTTGCTTGTCCGGCAACCTTTTGCTTCTTGTTCTTGTTTTTAGTTGGGGTAACCATCCTCCCCTTTCCCTTGCCTTGATGGGCGGGTCTTTTCCTCTTAGCCGCCTTTGGCTTAGAGGTGTTGTTACCTTTGGACCCACCATCATTGATCAATAGCACGGGTGAAGCCCTCTTACCCATGCAAGTTTCTGCCGTCCTAAGCATGCCATGAAGTTCGCCAATGGTCTTATCCATCCCATTCATATTGTAATTAATTACAAATTGGTCAAACCTCTTTGACAAGGAGTTTAGGATAAGATCCGTGGCTAGCTCATTAGATATGTTGAGATTAAGACGGTTTGCGCGATCAATGAGGCTTTTCATCTTGAGGACATAAGATGAAACGGATTGGGAGTCGTCCATACGACATGCATGAAGTGCTCGAACGGTCTCGAAGCGCTCGACACGTGCTTGTTGAAGGAACATCTCCTTCAATTGCGTGATCATGTCGTATGCAGTATGATGCTCGAAATCCTTTTGGAGTTCGGGTATCATAGTCCCAAGCATTAGGCAAGCGACTTTCACCGAATCGGCCCAATACTTATCCCAATAAGCCATGCCTTCCGTATTATCCTCGTCGGGTTGATTGGGAATGGGGTCTTCCAACACATACGCCTTATCCTCAAGTTTGAGGACAATCCTAAGATTGCGGAACCAATCCATAAAGTTCATATGGTTGAGTTTGTCTTTCTCGAGGAGAGACCTTAACGATAGGTTGTTTAAGTTAATAGGTGCGTTTTGCATGTTGTTGTTATTGGCGGCCATCTACAAAATTTAACAAAGTTCATTTAAGTATCGATTTTAAATTTAACAATCAATACCCTTTAAATCCAATTGATATATATTAAATTTTAGAATCCAACGGTAAACCAAATTTCAGTTAGGTGACCTTTATCCCGTCATTTGATTTAGCTAGGTAGTCATTATATGACAATTGCAATCCTTTTGCAACTTCTAAGTTATGGGATCATGCAATCCTTTTGCATGACATATTATCCCATCAACGCCTATTTGTTCATCATGCTTCGGTGACCCTAAGTTCATGATTTCCAAATCAAGTCGTCCTACTTGTTTTGACATGTAAACTTAACATACAAGTGGTTAGGTGGCCTTTATCCCACAAGTGTGCTAAATTTACCTTAATCATATTAGTTTGCTCATAACGGTTAGGTGACCTTTATCCCATTATAAGTTCCTTAATACGTCTAAGTGTCATACAATAGGATGGCGTTTAAACTTGCTAACCTAATGTGTTAAAGGGATTTTAAGTTTTCGTTTATTCTAGTTTGAGAAAACTTTTATGCCATACACCAACATGCATTTAGTGTGTGGTACTTATGAAAAACTATTTTCATGTCTTGTAATTAGCCAATTACTTGATATAAACCATTTTATATATATGTGATCCTTTTCTTGTTCTTAATAACCATTTATTAAGGTCTTTAGTTGCTTTTAATTTAACCAATTATAATGTCATTTTGCAAGTTGTTAATATGTGATTTTACTTGTATCATCCAAACATACAAACACAATAATCATACAAGCATGCATAACAACAATGTTCACAATCAAGTCAAGGTGGTGGACACTTGTTTAGCCGAAAACAAGTGTCACCTAAAGGGTTAGATCACAAAGTAAGAGATTTTTCAAATCTCCCACTTAATCTTGCATCCATATGCTCCATCTTGTGTTCTTCCTCCATCATCTTGAATCTTCATTTCTTTTTACAAAAAAAATATACAACCTAATACATTTTTTCTAGGAAAAAGAAATTACAACCTAATCTATTTTACATACCAAAATAAAATAAATTACATTGCCAAATTACAAGATTATTACAAACCAAATGAATGAATAAATATTACAAACCATAAGAATGAATAAATCAACCAAATCATACACACATCCAACCACAAGGTCAAGGCTTGATTGTGAACAACAACTAACAAAAAAACATGACCAAATTTGAAGCTCTAAACCCTTTTGGAAGCCCCATAAATTCGGCCATTTTAACATCCCACCCAAAACCCAAAATTTTTTCATTCTAGTTTCATGCATGTTACTAGATTGTAATCTAAATGGGTTTTCAAGCCAAATACAAGAAGCATATTTCTATGACCTCGGCTCTAGATACCATTGTTGGAATTCATCATATTAACAAGTTTCATATAAGTACATGTCAAAACCGATTTCAACATTTAAGCGGAAGCATTTTTATAAACAAATTAATATGAAGTTAACCTTTTATACATGAATTCCAAAACCATATCAAGTCTAGAAAATATGCTTACAAAGTAAAAGAGCTAGTAAAGAGGATGTACCTACTCCAAGTTAGGAGGTTAAAAGGATGATGAAGATGATGGAGAAGATGATGAATAAGAAAGCTCCTTACTTGAAGCCTCAAGCTTGTAATACCCACAAGTCTTGATCACCAACACACCCTTTGTTTTAGTTAGGATTTAGAACACTTAAATGTAATAAAATAGCAAGCAAGGAACCCTCCCTTTCACTCAAAACAGTTCGGCATTTTAGGAGTGCTGAACCAGAATTTTTGTTTGCTATTTTTAAGTCTCTCACTTGTATCTTTTAGTCAAGGCCTTGGTTAATACATATGCATCTCCCTTGGCACTTGTGTGGTCTTAAAATCTACAAAGACTAGTATGGGTGTCTCCTTGGAGACCCAAATTTTGTCCCCCATGCATGTCAAGTAACAAGATTCATATTTTTATAAACATGTTATAAAAAAAAGAAGTCTTGCAAGTATTTATAAAACTTGCTATATAAACATGCATTTGTTAATTTATTTACATTTTATAAACCAATTTATAAAATATAACACCACATAATTATTTAAACCTATAAATAATTAAATATAAATTATCCAAATAATTTATCTCAAGTGATAATATTTTAGAAAACCAATTTTTTAAAGTTTAAGTGTCGCGTATTTACTTAACGATCCAGTCGTTAAGATTAAATACTTATAAAGTGTTGGTAAGCTTGTTATTGGGTATGACCCGACTTGGATCATAACACATTAGCCACATTAATTTAATATGTCTCTCGGGCATACGAAAAATTCTTGGGCATACGAAAAACCTTCAAAAATAGGTGCTGTAGTCAACCTCTTTTTCAACAATTGGAAGGCACCCTCTTGTTCGGAAGTCTATTCATACTTCTTCCCCTTATGTGTCAATGCGGTTAAAGGTTTGGCTACTCGGGAGAAATCTTGAATAAATCTCCTATAATAACCGGCTAAACCCAAACATTGACGTATTTGCGTTGGAGTTTTTGGGGTCTCCCAATTTTTGATGGCTTCAATCTTGGCGGGATCAACTTTGATTCCATTACTACTGACTACGTGGCCAAGAAATTGTACTTTATTTAACCAAAAAGCACATTTATGTGAAGACCCGTCCTAATCCATCCGGACGAAGTCCATATCGATTATAAACGATTCACAACAGTTGATTACATCGCGAGGTACTTGACCTCTATATGATACATTTTACAAACATTGCATTCGTTTTTGAAAAGACAAACTTTCATTACATCGAAAGTTGACAGACATGCATACCATTTCATAATATATCCAACTATAATTGACTTGATAATAATCTTGATGAACTCGACGACTCGAATGCAACGTCTTTTGAAATATGCCATGAATGACTCCAAGTAATATCTATAAAATGAGTAAATACACAGCGGAAGATTTCTTTCGTACCTGAGAATAAACATGCTTTAAAGTGTCAACCAAAAAGTTGGTGAGTTCATTAGTTTAACTTAAACAATCGTTTCCATCATTTTAATAGACCACAAGATTTCAGATTTCCATTTCTCATAAACATACGTCCCATGCATAGAGACAAAAATATCATTCATATGGATTGAACACCTGGTAACCGACATTAACAATATGGATATATAAGAATATCCCCATCATTCTGGGATCCTCCTTCGGACATGATATAAATTTCGAAGTACTAAAACATCCGGTACTTTGGATGGGGCTTGTTGGGCCCGATAGATCTATCTTTAGGATTCGCGTCAATTAGGGTGTCTGTTCCCTAATTCTTAGATTACCAGACTTAATAAAAAGGGGCATATTCGACTTCGATAATCCAACCATAGAATGTAGTTTCACGTACTTGTGTCAATTTCGTAAAACAGTTATAAAAGTTGCGCATGTATTCTCAGCCCAAAAATATAAAGGGTAAAAAGGCAAATGAAACTCACGATACTGTATTTTGTAGTAAAAATATATATGACGTCATTGAACAATGCAGGGTTAGCCTCGGATTCATGAACCTATATCAATTGTGTATATATTAATACGTATAATGTAAGTTACAAAATTTCATTTATTAATATGTATTATTTATATATTATAGTTTTGTAGAATTTATTCTAACGTTTATTTTAAAACGTATACTTATATTATATTTTAAGTTATATTTTATATATATATATCGATTTTATGTATATATATCTATAATTATTTACGTTTATATAAATAGTGACATTAATATATTTATATACATATATTTGTGGTTAGTATTGTATTTATGAAATTTTATTAGTTTGTTATGTGAATTATTAATACAATCCTAGTATATACCATAAGTATATATATAGTGTACAAAAGATTTATTTGTTAAAATAATAATTTAGATAATAATGATTTACTAATAATAATAATTTTATTAATAATGATAATACTAACAGCAAAAAAATGAAAATGATAACTGTTAATGATACTAATAATAATAACTCTAAAATAATATTAATACTAATACCATACTTATGTTAATAATAAGGGTTCTAATATTTATAAAATGATAAATGATAATCATAATAATACTAGTAAATATTAATGATGATACTGATAAATATGATATTATTAATTGTAAATGTACTGATGATACTATTATTTATAAACCGGTACAAATTCTAATATTGATGATAATAATATATTTTTATTTCCTTCATAATAATAATAATGATAATCATAATCATAATCCTAATGATGATAAAATACTAAAATGATAAGTTTATTACTAATAATAATATTATTAATACCTATCATAATAATAATAGTAATGTCTATAATACTTTCAAATATGATAACAAGTATGATACTAATAATAACAATAACAATAACAATCAAAACAATCACACTAATAATAATAATACTAATAATAATTAATATATAATAACAATAATAAAATTAGAAAAGAAAACTACCTCACATGAAAAGAGTTTCAAAAAAAAAGAAACTGCCGTCCTCTGGACTCGATCTCGTGACCACATGCTCACACGCAAACACTCTCGACCATCCCACCAACTCTGATTCTCTGTACTAATATCGAATTTAAATTTTATATATAAACTGTTTTTCTTCTATTCCTCTTCTTCTACACAAGTCTCATGGATTTAACAAAACATCAATAACCAAAAAAAAAAACAAAATCGGGGTTCGCTTTAAAGCTTCAAAACATTACAGAAAAAAAATAATTTGGGTTCTAAAATAAAAAAAAATATACTAAAGGCCTACTGCAGCGTCGGTTCTTGGAACAAAAAAAAATTGATTTCGTAATAGATAACATTATAGATAATGTTTATAACACGAAATAGTTTTCTAAACATGTATAAAAACTACTGGAATCGTCAATTTGATCAGAAACATATACACGAACGCGAATTTGTCTCAAGAACAATTGTTGACTTTTTTTAAACAAAATTTGACTTCAAAATTCAAGATCGATATAAAGATTTGAGAGTTGAGATTTTGCAGATAGATTCAAAGAAAGATTTCTAACCTTTCTGCATTTTTAGATTTTGAAACTTTATTCGAAATTGAATTAAGAGAAAAAAAAATTGGAGCGTGCAGAGAAGAAGAAAAAAAAAATATCGATGTGCTTTTTAATCCCATTGGATTTCCTTTTTATTTGATTTGCAATTATACATAATCATGTTGTAATAATAGAGATCGGTTGATAAAAATGGAGAAAATGTCAACACAGGTTCACGAGTTGGGAGCAGGAAAGAAACAAAAAAAATAATAATAGAGATAAAGGATACAGAGGTCACGCGTATAATATAGATCCCTACTGTTTTTTTTTTAATTAATAATAATAATATATAATAACAATACTATTAATATCTAATAATATTAATAAAATTAATAATAATGATAAATATAATATTAATGATAATAATAATTGTAAAAATGATAATAATAATAATAATAATAATAATACCATACTAATTATGATAATATTAATATTTTATCGATAATAATAATATTAGTAATAATAATCTAATATATACATCCAATTTCATCTTTATATGATATAAAGTGATATTATGAATACAAATATTGATATTTGACGATACAAAGAACATTACTACAACAACTATATTTGTATTTAAATTTAATTTATTAATATCATCTATTATTATGTAATATTTAATAATTATGTAATATGTATTGTAACATATACTGAATATTATATATTTATGCATTTTAATATAAATATATTATAATATTTATTTACATACTAATTATATTATACTTATGTATGTAATTATGAAAAATATAAATGTTTTATATATGTAAGTATTATATATATTTATTAAAATAGTACATTATTTCATCATAGATATATTATAAATTTCTACATATACATAATATAATAATTATGTATAAAATCATATATATATATATAGTTATATTTATGTATATATGTATACTACCATATATATAAAATCATGTTTTAAATGTTGAGTAGATGATTAATTATGTATATTAAACAATTAACTACAAAGTATAACATTGTACATTTAATATTTTGATAACGTTGGTAAAATATGTTTGAATCATTTATATACAATATACTATATATATATTCAAAATGAAAATCTTTTGTTATTAAATGTTATCTTTTATAATAACAAAATTACTTAATAGTTCATTAATACTAATATAATTAGTTTTATATATAATTATTTATATTTACATTCTTAGTTACAATTAAAGGTTCGTGAATCGTCGGAAATAGTTAAAGGTCAAATGTTATCATGAAATAGTTCAAACATAATGAGACTCGGTTTAATAGACTTTGCTTATCGAGTCGAATCATATAAGATTATGTTTAAATTTGGTCAGAAATTCCCGGGTCATCACAGTACCTACCCGTTAAAGAAATTTCGTCCCGAAATTTGAGTGAGGTCGTCATAGCTAACAATAAATATGTTTTTCTGATGAATATGAGTTGATAACTTGAGTTTTATCATCATTGAGTAATATGGATAAAAATAATTCGATTATTCGAAGAGTGCGGATGAAGCTATTCACAAAAGGATGAAATGAGAAACAAAGATTTGTTTTTAACTTTTGACGTAGTCAGGTTTGAATTTAGAAAATAAGGCGCGTCTTAACTTTTGACATTGCCTTGGTTGAATTCCAGAATTTAAGGGATTTAAAGAAAATCTTGAAGATCTATAAAATCTGATTCTTCGGGATTTATGGAAATTAAGATCTCTTTAATTAAATACGGTGATCTGCCCCGATTACTACGTCTGATATTTCCAGTATAAATTAAGCTCTTCCTTTCCATTATTCTCACCATTCTTATACTTTCTTTCTTAGTTCATACATCCAAAAGATTCTGAAAATGATTAATCCAGTTCTGATCCTTGTCCTCATCCTTACTATCGCAACAATCATTCTCCTTTTCCAACTTCCACCAGAGGAATCTGCTTTCTTCTACTTCGCCCTCGGGATTATAATGTTTTTAATTCTCCCGTGTCTTTATGTTGCGATAAACATTGATATACACGGTTTGTAATTTATGTGTTGTTATCGGACTTTATATTCTCCCTTATATTTCAAAGCTCTATGCTTTTGTTTTCTCTTCCCGACTTCAAGTCAAGCGAATAATGGTCCAGAATTTATAGATATAGAGTTTCGAATGATTATAATGTTCTAAGCATGAAGGAACGTGATAGCACGATTTGATTTTCAAATTTATCAACATCACGGAAGATAGAACCATCAAGAATACATTTTCTTGATTTGTTACGGAGTTAAGTAGGATGAAAGAGTTATGTAACATGGCACATGATGACGTTATGATCTGTGAATCATCACGTTTCATTTAGAAACTCAGCATGACTTACTGTAATATAATCACGTTGATCAAGTGTCATTATATTATACTAACTCATGCATCAGTTCCCATCATTACTTCAATAACATTCATATTTTAAGCTTGAAAATTTACAGAATATAGAAACTAACAGTTTCTATATGATGTAATACTGATAGCACGAAAAGATTAATGATTTCAGATAAGAATAGTTATAAAAATATCTCCAGAAATATAGAGGATATTTATAATGAAAGGTACGATAATATCTCAGAATATCTTAGATCAGAGGATGATAGAAACTATTGTCTGCAAGGGTTTAGAGTAAGGAGCAAGTTATTCACTATAGACTTTAGCAGACATTGAATTATATGAATTCTTTGAAGTCAAACTTATTCTTTGTGATTTATCCACGGCTTTCTTCATAGTTTCGCATAATCTGCTTTTCGGTACTATATTTTCTATTGAATGTTTCCAATATATTGATACACAGGAAGCACGAAGAGGAATATAATTTTGGACGAGAATATTTATGAAAATATCCTCAGAAATATCAAAGATATTGATGATGAGATTTTGGAATTTCTAAGTTCGACGGTTGATGGAGAAAGATTTTCTGCAAGATTTTAACATGACTTCGGAGCAAGATATTCTCTAAAGATTTCAACGGATCCAGAATTACCTGAATCTTTGAATATAGGATTTGGTCCTTGTATTTGTCCTTGGTCTCCTTCATGGGTAACTCAATCTGTTTTTCAATACCCAATTTTCTATCGAGCGTTCCTAACACTCCTTTCTTTATCATCAAACTTTTGTCTGTTTAGACCATCTACCATTTTTCTGTTTCCTCTGCATTTAATGCTATGATATCTGAATCATCGGTTATTAATCCGAGGTGGTTTCAGGAGAATTGTGTTTTTAGATGATTAAACGCTGATGGTAATATGATGGAATATGAAAGGTTACCTGGTAACAATAAAAGAGCACGCGTATATATAAACGTTATAATAAGGTTGTTTCGTACGAAAAATCGAAGTTGACTTGTTGGAGCTGTGACAAAATTGGCTAATTTTGAAAATGGATCGCAAAGTTGTTTTTGTTAATAAATGCCAAAGGATCTGACGCGGCTACGTGTTGAACTTTTACTCAATTGCCGAGAGTTTCTCAGGTGCATAACTATATGCATAAATCTTTCCTTCCGTAGATGAAGTGCGGTTGATTCATCCTATCGATTGAGGTGTTTTCAAGAATCATAAAAGGTTTGAACGCAGAATGTAATCGTGAAGATACAAATGAGGTTTAAGACGAAATCAAGTGGCAAACTTGAAGAATTGTTTAGTTTCATATGTTATATTCAATATTTTAATTCATTTTAATTGTCCAATGTTATTAGTCCACAGTCGATAGTCCACAGTTGACAGTGCAATCATTCATATATAGTTTAATATATAATATTTGAATTAATTAATACGTATCGTGACCCGTGTACATGTCTCAGACTCGATCACAACTCAAAGTATATATATTATTATAGAATCAACCTCAACCCTGTATAGAGAACTCGATCATTACTGCATATAGAGTGTCTATGGTGATTCCAAATAATATATATAGATGTGTCGATATGATATGTCAAAACCTTGTATACGTGTCCCGATATTAAAAGTGCGTAAAATAAATAACATAAATTAAATGACGATAAATAAAGTGCGTAAAGTAAATAACAGAAATTAAATGACAATAAATAAAATTGCAAGAATATAAATTGCGATAAAATAAATTGTGATAAATAAATTGCGATAAATAAAATATAATACGGAATTAACAGTTAGCTAGGAACAGTTAGCTAGGATTTTGTTAGCGTGGTTTCTTGATAAAATTTAATATTGTTAATTAGTCTGTTTCTAATCAATTTTTATTGTGTCCATTATTTCTTCATTATGTCACTTGTTGGATTCTGATAGGTCAAAATCCAAATATGAAATTGAATTTGAATGAAAATATTATTCTTTGGTGAACGGATAAGTATCCCGGTGGTTGTAAATAGGATAGTGAATAACTGTTGAATCAGATTCGAAGAATATACAGTGTAACTTATTAATGTGAAATTTAAATATTCCTCGGGTATTACCTACCCGTTAAAATATTTTTATTATTAACAGTTTGTACAAAAAAATTTTTAATTACAATCTTTATGAAAACATATATACATATATATTTTCTTCAGATGTAATCATGAATTTAATGAGTTAACATGATATTAAACTCTTTTAGTTTTCAGTTGGAACTAGAATAAATAATCTCTAAAACATTAGAGATTACATAATCACCATGTCGAACGAAGATAACTGATGTAGAACGTCATGTAGAATGATGATTATACTCGAGGTATAGATTGAGATGTTGAGGCATGTGATATTGAAATTTGGGTTGTTGGTGGTACTGTTGGTGCCGGTGATTTGGATGAAGCTGGTACGTTTTGCACCATATTTTCCAAGACTACAACTTATGCGCGAAGTTCGTTAACTTCTTCTATTTCACCGGGATGATTGTCGGTTCGGATGAGCGGATGAATGAGGTTTAGAATCTGAGATAGTATATGATCGTGCTGAGATACTTTGGAAATGAGAGAGAAAATGGTGTCTCGAACAGGTTCTCCGGTAAACGTTTTAGGTTCATTGTCAAGAGGTGAATTTGGTTAGTGGAAATGATCGCCTTCTTCGCGTTTCCATTGATTAAGTCGACTACGAACCCATCTCCATTTCATTCAGAATAGATGATGGCTAATTGATCGATTCATTCCGGTTACTCTGCTTTCGGAGCTCGAGTGGAAATCCATATCGAAATAGCTGTCGGAATAACTATCGAAATAGCTATCGAAATCTGATGGACTCGAACTGGTTGAGGGATTCATCTCGTACGATCAGATGAAGGATTTTCGATAAGAAATAGATTATAGGATGTAGATTAGTACCCTGCAATTCATAATTTACATATGCATATATAATACTAAAATCCCATAAGCTACGGAGGAATCTACGGAAGCTGTCAGGCAAAGGTAACAATAACAGATACGCTAAGATATGAATTTAACTATACACTGTCTATGCAATAAAGGCAGTAAGACGTGTCTTAGACTTTAAGGATGATAAGCAAATAATTTTTCGACACTAAATGATAAGCAAAACTTTTGACATGCAGACACGGTCGAAGTCCAGACTCATTAATGCATTCTAACGACTATCAGTTAGACTCACTAATGCAAGACCTGGTTCGCTAAGACCACCGCTCTGATACCAACTGTGAAGACCCGTCCTAATCCATCCGAACGAAGTCCATATCAATTATAAACGATTCACAACAGTTGATTACATCGCGAGGTACTTGACCTCTATATGATACATTTTACAAACATTGCATTCGTTTTTGAAAAGACAAACTTTCATTACATCGAAAGTTGACAGACATGCATACCATTTCATAATATATCCAACTATAATTGACTTGATAATAATCTTGATGAACTCGACGACTCGAATGCAACGTCTTTTGAAATATGCCATGAATGACTCCAAGTAATATCTATAAAATGAGCAAATACACAGCGGAAGATTTCTTTCGTACCTGAGAATAAACATGCTTTAAAGTGTCAACCAAAAGGTTGGTGAGTTCATTAGTTTAACTTAAACAATCGTTTCCATCATTTTAATAGATCACAAGATTTCAGATTTCCATTTCTCATAAACATACGTCCCATGCATAGAGACAAAAATATCATTCATATGGATTGAACACCTGGTAACCGACATTAACAATATGCATATATAAGAATATCCCCATCATTCCGGGATCCTCCTTCGGACATGATATAAATTTCGAAGTACTAAAACATCCGGTACTTTGGATGGGGCTTGTTGGGCCCGATAGATCTATCTTTAGGATTCGCGTCAATTAGGGTGTCTGTTCCCTAATTCTTAGATTACCAGACTTAATAAAAAGGGGCATATTCGACTTCGATAATCCAACCATAGAATGTAGTTTCACGTACTTGTGTCAATTTCGTAAAACAGTTATAAAAGTTGCGCATGTATTCTCAGCCCAAAAATATAAAGGGTAAAAAGGCAAATGAAACTCACGATACTGTATTTTGTAGTAAAAATATATATGACGTCATTGAACAATGCAGGGTTAGCCTCGGATTCACGAACCTATATCAATTGTGTATATATTAATACGTATAATGTAAGTTACAAAATTTCATTTATTAATATGTATTATTTATATATTATAGTTTTATAGAATTTATTCTAACGTTTATTTTAAAACGTATACTTATATTATATAAATAGTGACATTAATATATTTATATACATATATTTGTGGTTAGTATTGTATTTATGAAATTTTATTAGTTTGTTATGTGAATTATTAATACAATCCTAGTATATACCATAAGTATATATATAGTGTACAAAAGATTTATTTGTTAAAATAATAATTTAGATAATAATGATTTACTAATAATAATAATAATTTTATTAATAATGATAATACTCATAGCAAAAAAAATGAAAATGATAACTGTTAATGATACTAATAATAATAACTCTAAAATAATATTAATACTAATACCATACTTATGTTAATAATAAGGGTTCTAATATTTATAAAATGATAAATGATAATCATAATAATACTAGTAAATATTAATGATGATACTGATAAATATGATATTATTAATTGTAAATGTACTGATGATACTATTATTTATAAACCGGTACAAATTCTAATATTGATGATAATAATATATTTTTATTTCCTTCATAATAATAATAATGATAATCATAATCATAATCCTAATGATGATAAAATACTAAAATGATAAGTTTATTACTAATAATAATATTATTAATACCTATCATAATAATAATAGTAATGTCTATAATACTTTAAAATATGATAACAAGTATGATACTAATAATAACAATAACAATAACAATCAAAACAATCACACTAATAATAATAATACTAATAATAATTAATATATAATAACAATAATAAAATTAGAAAAGAAAACTACCTCACATGAAAAGAGTTTCAAAAAAAAAAAAGAAACTGCCGTCCTCTGGACTCGATCTCGTGACCACATGCTCACACGCAAACACTCTCGACCATCCCACCAACTCTGATTCTCTGTACTAATATCGAATTTAAATTTTATATATAAACTGTTTTTCTTGTATTCCTCTTCTTCTCCACAAGTCTCATGGATTTAACAAAACATCAATAACCAAAAAAAAAAACAAAATCGGGGTTCCCTTTAAAGTTTCAAAACATTACAGAAAAAAAATAATTTGGGTTCTAAAATAAAAAAAAATATACTAAAGGCCTACTGCAGCGTCGGTTCTTGGAACAAAAAAAAATTGATTTCGTAATAGATAACATTATAGATAATGTTTATAACACGAAATAGTTTTCTAAACATGTATAAAAACTACTGGAATCGTCAATTTGATCAGAAACATATACACGAACGCGAATTTGTCTCAAGAACAATTGTTGACTTTTTTTAAACAAAATTTGACTTCAAAATTCAAGATCGATATAAAGATTTGAGAGTTGAGATTTTGCAGATAGATTCAAAGAAAGATTTCTAACCTTTCTGCATTTTTAGATTTTGAAACTTTATTCGAAATTGAATTAAGAGAAAAAAAATTGGAGCGTGCAGAGAAGAAGAAAAAAAAATATATCGATGTGCTTTTTAATCCCATTGGATTTTCTTTTTATTTGATTTGCAATTATACATAATCATGTTGTAATAATAGAGATCGGTTGATAAAAATGGAGAAAATGTCAACACAGGTTCACGAGTTGGGAGCAGGAAAGAAACAAAAAAAAAAAATAGAGATAAAGGATACAGAGGTCACGCGTATAATATAGATCCCTACTGTTTTTTTTAATTAATAATAATAATATATAATAACAATACTATTAATATCTAATAATATTAATAAAATTAATAATAATGATAAATATAATATTAATGATAATAATAATTGTAAAAATGATAATAATAATAATAATAATAATAATAATTCCATACTAATTATGATAATATTAATATTTTATCGATAATAATAATATTAGTAATAATAATCTAATATATACATCCAATTTCATCTTTATATGATATAAAGTGATATTATGAATACAAATATTGATATTTGACGATACAAATAACATTACTACAACAACTATATTTGTATTTAAATTTAATTTATTAATATCATCTATTATTATGTAATATTTAATAATTATGTAATATGTATTGTAACATATACTGAATATTATATATTTATGCATTTTAATATAAATATATTATAATATTTATTTACATACTAATTATATTATACTTATGTATGTAATTATGAAAAATATAAATGTTTTATATATGTAAGTATTATATATATTTATTAAAATAGTACATTATTTCATCATAGATATATTATAAATTTCTACATATACATAATATAATAATTATGTATAAAATCATATATATATAGTTATATTTATGTATATATGTATACTACCATATATATAAAATCATGTTTTAAATGTTGAGTAGATGATTAATTATGTATATTAAACAATTAACTACAAAGTATAACATTGTACATTTAATATTTTGATAACGTTGGTAAAATATGTTTGAATCATTTATATACAATATACTATATATATTCAAAATGAAAATCTTTAGTTATTAAATGTTATCTTTTATAATAACAAAATTACTTAATAGTTCATTAATACTAATATAATTAGTTTTATATATAATTATTTATATTTACATTCTTAGTTACAATTAAAGGTTCGTGAATCGTCGGAAATAGTTAAAGGTCAAATGTTATCATGAAATAGTTCAAACATAATGAGACTCGGTTTAATAGACTTTGCTTATCGAGTCGAATCATATAAGATTATGTTTAAATTTGGTCAGAAATTCCCGGGTCATCACAATTTAGAGAACTTAGCATAAAGTTGTTCTTTTCTTAACAGCTCTAACACAAGTCTCAAGTGTTGTTCATGTTCTTGGTTATTCTTCGAATAGATAAGAATGTCATCAATAAAGACAATAACAAACTTATCTAAATATGGACTACATACTCGGTGCATGAGGTCCATGAAAACTGCGGGTGCATTGGTTAAACCGAATGGCATAACCATGAATTCGTAGTGGCCATAACGAGTTCTGAAGGCTGTTTTCGGTATATTGGCTTCTTTAACCCTCAGTTGATGATAACCTGACCTTAAGTCGATTTTGGAGTATACGCTCGAACCTTGGAGTTGATCAAATAGATCGTCGATTCGGGGTAAAGGGTATCGGTTTTTGATGGTTACTTTGTTCAGCTCACCCTAATCGATACACATGCAAAAAGACCCATCTTTCTTTTTAACGAACAAAATTGGAGCTCCCCAAGGTGACGTACTCGGTCGGATAAACCACGTTCTAATAATTCTTGTAGCTGACTTTATAATTCTTTCATTTCGGTGGGCGCAAGTCTATATGGAGCACGAGTGATAATGCTAAAAACGAACATATATTTCATAGCATTATTCCTCAAGAAAGACAAGCTTTTAGTTGCAATTGTTCTATTTACAAGTGATATTCGTTTAAATAATAAAAGGTGAAGACAAAAGGCAGATTCGACGAATTGAAGACGCAAATGACCAAAAAGCTCAAAAGTACAAAAGACAATCAAAGAGGTTCCAATTATTGATAAGAAACGTCTCGAAATTACAAGAGTACAAGATTCAAAACACAAAGTATAAGATATTAAATTATTCGCAAGGACGTTCGAAAATCCGGAACCGGGACCAGAGTCAACTCTGAACGCTCGACGCAACGGACTAAAAATTACAAGTTAACTATGTATATAAATATAATATAATATATAATTAATTCTTAAAATTAATATATATATTATAATATATTTATAATTCGTCGGCAAACAAAGAGCCAAAGCTGAGTGAGCTGTAATTTCAAACTCCGCGACTTGCGGAGTTTGAAGAAGGAAAATGTCGCGAGTCGCGGAGTTCCCCTGGACTCAATTCCCTATAAAAGCCAACGCAGTTCGACGTAAAAAATATCCTAAAATCTCTCTTTCTCTATATGTAAACGTAATATATATATATATATATATATATATATATATATATATATATATATATATATATATATATATATATATATATATATATATATATATATATATATATTTTAATTTTAATTTTAATTTTAATTTTAATTCTAATAATAAGTGTATGTTAGCGAATGTTATAAGGGTGTAAGTCAAAATTCTGTCCGTGTAACGCTATGCTATTTTTAATCATTGTAAGTTATGTTCAACCTTTTTACATTAATGTCTCGTAGCTAAGTTATTATTATGTTTATTTAATCCGAAATAATCATGATGTTGGGCTAATTACTAAAATTGGGTAATTAGGCTTTGTACCATAATTGGGGTTTGGACAAAAGAACGACACTTGTGGAAATTAGACTATGGGCTATTAATGGGTTTTATATTTGTTTAACTAAATGATAGTTTGTTAATGTTAATATAAAGATTTACAATTGGACGTACCCATAAATTACCATATACACTCGATCGGACACGATGGGCGGGGTATTTATATGTACGAATAATCGTTCATTTAACCGGACACGGGAATGAATTAATAGTCTATGGAATTATTAAAACAGGGGTGAAATTATGTACAAGGACACTTGGCATAATTGATAATAAAGTATTAAAACCTTGGGTTACACTCAGTCGACATCCTGGTGTAATTATTAAATAAAGTACTAAAATATTGTTACAATTTAAATCCCCAATTAGTTAGAATATTTAACTTCGGGTATAAGGATAATTTGACGAGGATACTCGCACTTTATATTTATGACTGATGGACTGTTATGGACAAAAACCAGACGGACATATTAAATAATCCAGGACAAAGGACAATTAACCCATGGGCATAAAACTAAAATCAACACGTCAAACATCATGATTACGGAAGTTTAAATAAGCATAATTCTTTTATTTCATATTTAATTTCCTTTATTTTATATTTAATTGCACTTCTAATTATCGCACTTTTATTTATTGTTATTGTATTTAATTGCAATTTTAATTATCGTACTTTTTAATTATCGCAAGTTTATTTTATCGCACTTTTATTTATCGCAATTTCATTATCGTTATTTACTTTACGCTTTAAATTAAGTCTTTTATTTATTTAATATTTTACATTTTGTTTTAACTGCGACTAAAGTTTTAAAATTGACAAACCGGTCATTAAACGGTAAAAACCCCCCTTTATAATAATAATATTACTTATATATATATTTGTATTTTTATAAATTTAAACTAATATAGCGTTAAGCTTTGTTTAAAGATTTTCCCTGTGGAACGAACAGGACTTACAAAAAACTACACTACTGTACGATTAGGTACACTGCCTATAAGTGTTGTAGCAAGGTTTAAGTATATCCATTCAATAAATAAATAAATATCTTGAGTAAAATTGTATCGTATTTAATAGTATTTCCTTGTAAAATATAAGCTATTTTTTATACACCTCGCATAACATCAAGCATTTTTGGTGCCGCTGCCGGGGAACTTAAACGCCGAAAGCGCAACGCTAAATATTAAAAAAAAAAAAATTTATTTTTAGTTTACTTTTATTAAAATATGCTTTTGTAAAAATATGTTTTTAATATTCGAAAATATAAAAAAGAAAACAAATATATAAATATTTTTAAGAGTTTGTGAAATATTTAAGTTTTATAAAGTTTCTTTATTTTTATTTTATAAAAATATAAGTTTTATTTAAATATTTTGTTTTTATTTAAAA
This sequence comes from Rutidosis leptorrhynchoides, assembly GCF_046630445.1. Taxonomy (NCBI): domain Eukaryota; kingdom Viridiplantae; phylum Streptophyta; class Magnoliopsida; order Asterales; family Asteraceae; genus Rutidosis; species Rutidosis leptorrhynchoides. The sequence goes on along the minus strand of NC_092340.1, from coordinate 343,828,872 downwards.
CATAAAATCAAAAACCGAAAAAAAAACATTTATAAATCTAGTTTTAAGAGTTTTATTTATAAAATTAAAAAATATTTCTATTTTTATTTTAGGTTTTAAAATATAAGTTTTATTAAATTTATATAAATATATTTTATTAAAAACAGAAAAATAAATAAATAAAATATAAATAAAACTGACCTGTTGAATTTTGACCTGCATCTCGTCTGAGCCTGAACCCTCCGCGACTCGCGGAGTTATTGAACCGGACCAACCGCGACTCGTGGAGCCGTCTGACACGGGCCACACAGGAACCCTAACAGCATTAATTACGGGATAATTATTATTATTATTAATTTTAAAACCTAATTAGGGTTTGATTAGTTAATTAATTTTAATTAATTTAGTTTTATTTATTTAATTTGTAATATTAAGTTTATTTAGTTTTATTAATATATAAAAATTAATAGTTTTATAAAATAAATAATATAAAATAATATTTTATAAAAAATTGTACTTTTTTTACAACCTTTAGTATATTTTTATATTTTGTCTCTTTTTATTTGTTTTTAGCGTAACTTTTGTGTTTTTCGCTAGTTTTTAGTTTTAAACTTAATTTTTGCCATAGTTATTTTTATTTATAGATTTTTAGGCTTTGTCGTAAAATCCCTTAAGTGCTTTTTCTTTAGACTAAGATCTAGGTGCTTTAGAATTTTGCGACGCCTTTTTAAATTTTAGTGCTTTTTTTTAAGTTATTGCTATTTGGGATATAGTTTTACTTGTAAGCTTTAATATTTTTAGACACCTTTTACCTATGTATCAATTATCATTCCAATTAGTAATCTCAATTTGCGATTATAATTTTAAGTTAGTGGTAGTAATAAGGTTGGGTTAGTCGAGTGTTTTTAAGTTTTAAAGTCATTTTTTTTCTTTCGTATTTTTCGACGCCTTTTATTTTTCGACCTTTTTCGACGCGCTCTTTTTCTTTCTTATTTCTCGTCATTCTAGTTTTTAGGACTTAGAATTTTTTCTACTTCTTATCTATACTTCTTAAAATTACGAAAATTTATTTTAAGTGGTTAAATTGATAGACATCAAAATTTTCTGGTTCGTAGTAATAGTTGGATTTGTACGTGGACCGGGTTATTGGAGCCAAACAGTCCTCAATTATATTGAGACCAAACGAATCCTGCCCTCTGCTGCATCTTTTGGCTATTCGAAACGTGGGCAAAATCAAAAAAGTCTATTAATTGGATAACTTATATAATTTTTCTTTCCTTTTAAAAACTAATAGGATATTCAGTGAATGCACCGAGCAAGACGTTCACCACCTTTTGTACGTTCACCACCTGTAACTAGATCAAGACATTTAGCAAATATTACCGCCGTTGATTTTTCTTTAGAATCGTCATCCAGTCGACCAAGTACTCCAATTCAAATTTCTGATAATCCATTTTTTGAACCCGACCTCACAATTGAGAATCCGGAGAATATTCAGGGACAATTCATAGATCCTGAACCATTAAATTTTCCTCCGGAACGACCAATCATTCAAACAGAGATTGTTGAGGAACAAACCATTAAATCAGAATCCTCTAGTGATTCCGATTCAACAAATTCAATTATGGAAGTAATGGAACCTTTAAGTATGGAAGACCGAATGAGAGCTAAACGCACTAGCCAATATCACGCAATTACTCATCCAGACATTAATGCGCCAGATTATGAAATCAAAGGACAAATTCTACACATGGTGACTAATCAATGCCAATTTAGTGGTGCGCCGAAGGAAGATCCAAATGAACATCTTCGTACCTTTAATAGGATCTGCACACTATTTAAAATAAGAGAAGTTGAGGATGAACAGATATATCTCATGTTATTTCCCTGAACTTTAAAGGGAGAAGCCAAAGATTGGCTGGAATCGTTACCTGAAGGGGCGATTGATACATGAGACGTTTTAGTTGAAAAATTACTTAAACAATTCTTTCCGGCATCTAAAGCCATAAGACTTCAAGGAGAAATTGTTACGTTCACACAGAAACCGAATGAAACTCTATATGAGGCGTGGACTATATTTGGAAAGTTATTAAGAGAATGTCCGCAACATGGTTTAGACACCTGTCAAATAGTACAAATATTCTACCAAGGATGCGACATCACTACAAGAAAAGACATAGATATAGCATCTGGTGGTTCTATTATGAAGAAAACCGAAACTGATGCTTATAAAATTATTGATAACACTGCTTCCCACTCACATGAGTGGCACCAAGAAAAAGATATCGTTAGATCATCTAAAGCATCTAGAGCCGATTCTAGCCATGACTTAGATTCCATTTCTGCAAAGATAGATGATGTCGAGAGACGAATGGAAAAGATGACTAAGGATATTCAAACAATACGAATTAGTTGTGAGCAGTGTGGAGGACCACATTTGACAAAAGATTGTCTCAGTATTGAATTAACATTGGAACAAAGAGAGAATATTTCATACATAAACCAAAGGCCTGGAAATAATTATCAGAATAATTATCAACCGCCAAGACCGATTTACAATCAAAATCAGAATTATAACCGAAATATTCTATACAACAACCAACAAGGTCCTAGCAATCAACAAGTATCCAATAATACTTACAACCAGCAAAGACCTAATTTTCAAAACAAACCACCACAAACCGATGATAAAAAGCCGAATTTAGAAGATATGATGATGAAGCTAGTTGAAACTCAAACGCAGTTTTTCACATCTCAAAAACAAACGAATGAACAAAATGCTCAAGCATTTAGAAATCAACAAGCTTCAATTTAAAATTTGGAACAAGAAGTAAGTAACCTAGCAAGGTTAATAGGTGAAAGAAAACCGGGAAGTTTACCTAGTGATACAAATGTGAACCCCCGGAATGAAACAGCTAAAGCTATTACCACAAGAAGTGGTACAACACTTAAACCACCTGAAATACCTGAAAATTCTGATGAAGCTATTCCTACTCCACAAGAACCACAATCTGAACAAGATAAGGAAAAAGAACCGGTAATTGAAAAGGTTAATGAAGATAACACAGTTAAGGCTAAACCTTATGTTAAACCATACCAACCACCACTTCCTTACCCGAGTAAAATGAAAAAAGAAAGACTTGAAGCCGAACAATCCAAATTCTTGGATATGTTTAAACAGATAAATGTAAATCTTCATTTCATTGATGTAATTTCAGGAATTCCTAGATATGCTAAATTCTTGAAAGATCTAATCACAAATAGAAAGAAAATGGAAGAACTCTCGGCCATTACTATGAATGCTAATTATTTAGCAGTGCTGTTGAATAAGATACCAGAAAAATTATCTGATCCAGGAAGTTTCACAATTCCATGTTTTTTGGGTAGTCTTAGTTCAATAGAAGCATTGGCAGACTTAGGTGCTAGTATAAATTTAATGCCGTATTCACTATACACTAAACTAGACCTTGGAGAATTGAAACCAACAAGAATAAGCATACAACTAGCCGATAGATCAATAAAATATCCTAGAGGGATAATGGAGAACATGCTAGTCAAAGTTGGTACTTTAGTATTTCCAGTAGATTTTGTTGTTCTGGACATGGAAGAAGATTCTCAAGTTCCTCTCATATTAGGAAGATCATTCTTAAACACGGCTAAAGCAATGATAGACGTGTTTGGTAAGAAACTGTCCCTAAGTATAGAGGACGAGAGTGTTACCTTTTCAGTTGATAGAGCAATGCAACAACCACAATCTGCAGATGATACATGTTATTATATTCAAACTATAGATTCACATGCAGAATTGTTAGAAGAATTTCCAGAATTACAAGGAACAGGAGAATGTTCTTTAGGAGAAGGAGCTGAACCAATTGATGAAGCTGAAATGTTAGCTACACTAATAGCTAATGGATATGAACCAACAACAGAAGAAATTCAAATGCTAAAAGAAGAACCTCCAACATTAGAGTTAAAACCACTTCCAAACCATTTGGAATACGCTTATTTACATGGTGAATCTGAATTACCTGTAATAATATCGTCTTCTCTTACTAAAAATGAGAAATCACAACTCATTTCTGTGTTGAAAGCTCATAAACCAGCCATTGCATGGAAGATTCATGATATTAAAGGAATAAGTCCTTCATATTGCACACATAAAATCCTTATGGAAGAAGGTCATAAAACGTATGTGCAACGCCAACGAAGACTAAATCCGAATATGCAAGATGTAGTAAAAAAAGAAATTATTAAACTACTCGACGCAGGTTCAATTTATCCAATTTCTGATAGTCCATGGGTAAGCCCAATTCAATGCGTGCCTAAGAAGGGTGGCATGACTGTTATCACAAATGAGAAAAATGAGCTTATTCCTACTAGGACTGTAACAGGATGGCGTGTTTGTATTGATTATATAAAATTAAATGACGCCACCAGAAAAGATCACTTTCCCTTACCTTTCATTGATCAAATGTTGGAAAGATTAGCCGAAAATAGTTATTATTGTTTTCTTGATGGTTTTTCCGGATATTTTCAAATTCCAATAGCACCCGAAGATCAAGAGAAAACCACATTCACGTGCCCTTATGGTACTTTTTCTTACAAACGCATGCCATTTGGACTTTGCAACGCCCCTGCAACCTTTCAAAGGTGCATGATGGCGATTTTTCACGACATGATAGAAGAATGCATGGAAGTTTTCATGGATGACTTTTCAGTCTTCGGTGATACATTTGAATCATGTCTAGTTAATCTGGAACGAATGCTTATTAGATGCGAACAATCAAATCTAGTTCTTAATTGGGAGAAATACCATTTCATGGTTAAAGAAGGCATTGTTCTTGGACATAAAATTTCAAAGGAAGGAATTGAAGTGGATAGAGCTAAAGTAGATGTAATTGCTAAACTTCCACATCCCACCAATGTTAGAGGAGTTAGGAGTTTTCTAGGGCATGCCGGTTTTTACCGACGTTTCATAAAAGATTTTTCTAAAATTGCCACTCCTATGAATAAACTCCTAGAAAAGGATGCTCCATTCATCTTTTCAGATGAATGTATCAAATCTTTTAATATTCTTAAAGAGAAACTCACTAATGCGCCGATGATGATAACACCAAATTGGAATCTACCGTTTAAACTTATGTGCGATGCAAGTGATTTTGCAATGGGAGCCGTTTTAGGACAAAGGATTGAAAAACAATTTCAACCTATATATTATGCTAGTAAGATGTTACAAGGAGCACAAACGAATTACACAACTACTGAAAAAGAACTCCTTGCTATTGTCTTTGCTTTTGACAAATTTCGTTCATATCTCGTTCTAGCTAAAACGGTGGTCTATACCGACCATTCTGCTCTTAGATACCTATTTTCGAAACAAGATGCCAAACCAAGATTAATCTGTTGGATCTTACTCTTACAAGAGTTCGATATTGAAATCCGAGATAAAAGAGGAGCAGAAAATCTCGCCGCTGATCATCTTTCTCGTCTTGAAAATCCCGAATTAGAAGTTCTAAATGAATCGGCCATACAAGACAACTTTCCTGATGAATATCTATTGAAGATAGATTATAATGAAATTCCATGGTTTGTAGACTATGCAAACTACTTAGTATGTGGATTCCTTGAAAAAGGATTATCGTACCAAAAACGAAAGAAATTCTTCAGTGATATAAAACACTATTTCTGGGAAGATCCACATTTGTTTAAAAGTTGTCCAGATGGAATAATACGCCGATGTATATTCGGAGATGAAGCTAATAAAATTTTAAACCATTGTCACACAGGACCAACAGGAGGGCATTATGGGCCTCAACTAACAGCAAGAAAAATTTATGATGCTGGATTCTATTGGCCTACAATTTACAAAGACGCACACCTTCTTTGCAAATCCTGTGATGCTTGTCAAAGGACCGGAAAAATAAGTCAACGTGATGAAATACCACGAAATGTCATTCAAGTATGTGAAGTATTTGACATTTGAGGTATTGACTTTATGGGTCCATTTCCAAAATCTCATAATAATCTCTATATTCTAGTAGCTATTGATTATGTATCTAAATGGGCGGAAGCACAAGCTCTCCCAACTAACGATGCACGAGTTGTAGTCAACTTTTTAAAATGTCTTTTTGCAAGGTTTGGAACACCGAAAGCTTTAATAAGTGATCGGGGAACTCATTTTTGTAATAATCAACTTGAGAAAGTTCTTAAAAGATATGGAGTAACTCAAAAAATCTCCACTGCATATCATCCACAAACAAGTGGACAAGTTGAAAATACCAACCGAGCTTTAAAACGTATTCTAGAGAAAACCGTAGGATCAAATCCGAAGGAATGGTCCATTAAATTAGAGGATGCACTCTGGGCTTTTAGAACAGCCTACAAAACTCCAATTGGAACCACACCTTTTAGACTTGTTTATGGAAAAGCATGTCATCTTCCAGTAGAAATTGAACACAAAGCATTTTGGGCTTTGAAGACATGTAATCTTGATTTACATGAAGCTGGACGTCTACGGTTAAGTCAATTAAACGAATTAGAAGAATTAAGACATGAAGCATACGAAAATTCGTTAATCTATAAAGAAAGAACAAAGAAATGGCATGATAAAAGAATCAGAAGTTCAAAAGAATTCAAAGAAGGAGACAGAGTTCTTCTTTTCAATTCACGATTCAAGCTATTTCCAGGAAAATTGAAATCAAGATGGTCTGGACCATTCATAGTCAAAAGAGTTTTCCCATACGGAACAGTAGAATTGATAAATTCAAATGGGATTGAATTTAAGGTTAATGGTCACAGAGTTAAACACTACATAGATAGTCCGATGGAAGTCGACAACGAAGTTAATCACAATTTCGACACCACAGCTAATTAAGTGTGGGGAGAATCAAGTCTTTAAAGGATAATATGTATTTCTGTTAGAGTTAGATTTTTTGTTTTCGTGTAGTTCTCGAAAATGGAACCCGAATGGTCTTTCCCTAGCAGACCCTAAAGAACTAGTCTTCTCCCCCCATTCCGAATTTTTATTTTTTTTAGGTTTTTACGAAATGAAGACTTCCTGTGAACTAAACCATGGTCTAATGCTACACGCTTTGATCACTAAACGTAATAATGACACACTTCCGAGTGAAATAGTATCAGTAATCAGAGAAAGATTGGACGGAGTAAGAAAAGAATCCAGATGCGAAGATAATAAGTTATAATTTGGTAAAGGAAAATCAAAATCCGCAGCGAAAAGAAGAGCACGACACCTTGAAAGATGTCACAAATGCGGAAAATGGTCACATGGAGGTAAATGTTCAAATAATCAAACCTATTCAAACACCGAATTTGTTACTTTATGCAGAGACGGACCGTTCATATGTTTAGAAGAAAAAACACTGAATGCTCGAGGTTACGCTTATGTTGCTATGGAAAACCAATTAAACCGACTATCTTATGAATGGGATAGATCATATAACTAAGAAATATATTTCACAGGTAAGTCTGTACAGTTTTTATTTTTATTTTTATTTTTAACCTTTTGATAATAAACGCTAATTTGTTCGCTATAAAGTATTAAATTGGTATTGAATAAAATTAGGTTTGGCGACCGAAATTATTGATATCATTCAAAAATTTATTACATCACTGCGAAATTTAACGTTTATTCTTAAGGTATAAATATCTTTAATCAATCAACCCAAAATATTTCAAAAATTCGTCATGAGTTAAATTAGGTCATGGAACCGAAATTACTTTACCGAAAAGAGGAGCGCATATTTTTAATAATATTTGATTGATTAAAGTGGGATAAAAGCCAAAAAGATTTTTAATTTTATTTTTACCATGTTTTTAAAATTAATATATAAATCTTAAATTAATATTGTGAACTTTGTAAGATCAATATATTTAAGTTTGTCAATATTTGAAAAATTTTAATATTTTTAATATAAGTTTGTATGTATAACGACAAAATTAAATATAAGTTTGGTGTGAATTTATAATATGAATTTTTAATTAAGTTTGGTGTGAATTTTTAATTTTATGCATTTTAAATTTAAGTTTGGTGTGAATTTAAAAACAAAAATTTACTTTATTTCGTTAAGTTAAAAATATGATTTTTAAAATTCGTCGTAAGTTGAAGACTAGGTCTATGAACCGAAATTGCTTTACCCGAGGGAGGGACGTGAACTTTTATTATCATTATTTTTAATCTTATTAAACTAAAGTATGCCAAAAATATTAAAAAAAAACCCAAAAATCTTTACTTTTAAAACCGCGCTTTGAATTGACAAATTTTATAATTTTGTCGAGGGACGGACTAGGACATCGATCCGAAACACCCTCGCTCCTAAAGGAAAAACAAATTTTTAAAATTTAATTAATTATAAGTTTTATAAAGTATAAGGTTTTATATAAAAAAAAAACACCGCGAGTTGCGGAGTTTGTAAGGTCCAAATGCCGCGACTCGCGGAGGACCAAAAACCCAGAAAAAAAATAAAACGCAAAGAAACAGATCAGTCCACCCACAACCACACTCCAAACTGCGAAAACACACCCGAAAATACCGAAAAACACACACCAAATTCGCAATTTTTAACCGTTTTTCATCAAATCTTTTACTAAAATCATGTTGAGAAGGATGCTATCAAGGAATTACTCAAGAAAAATGGTAAATTTCTACACCTAAACACCATTTAATCCGAAAATTGGTGTTCTTGAGCAATTTTTTCCCCAATTCGATTTTGATACTTTTTAGTGTAATTATGCTTAAATTGCTTATGTATTATGTTTGTATAACCTAGATTGATGCTATTTAACATGATTAGAAGCCTTAAACTTCAAATTTTGAGTAATCTAGGGTTTATGTTCTTGAGCAATTTGGGGCTTTTTGATATAAACAGGTTATGGCCGATTTTTGTCATGAATTATTGCTAAATTAAGTAGTGTAACATGTTTAGGTAGTTAAATGATCCAAACTTTGAGCCTAAACATGATTTTGAGAATTAAAGTGGACTTTTTCAAGTCTAAAATTCATGAACTTGATTTTTAAGAGATAATGCCATTTGAAACTTGTTTAATTGCTAATAATGATTATTTTGACATGTTATTTGAGTTGAATGCTTATGAACTTGGCGAACATTTTCGTATATGCTTATTTGAAAAAGTGTAGATTTGATAAAAATATGAAAATGAGCTTAAGTTTGATATAAATTAAACAAGTCATTGTAATTATTTTGATTGATGATTTTGTTGACACTAATGCATATTTGGATGCACAAAAATTGTGTTTGATGTGTTTTGCAGACTGAAAGGGGTGAATCTTCATCCCAAGCTCGCAATGCTCCTCCTGAGAATGCGGAACAACAGGATGTTGATAGCTATTATAAACAAGATATACCTCATCCAGTTATGACATTTTCAGATATGCACTTGGAAGATTTGCACCCGAACTTGAGATTTGACAGACGTTGGATAGATTATCCAAAATACCAAAGGGGCATGCATACTCTTCATTCTAAAGCTGTTGAAGTACCTAGGGTAATAGAATGGGGACCATTAGAAGCTGTAGAATTGGCCGGGCCAATTAGAGAATTACTTACACAGAGGTATGGTAATTCTACTTTTAACGATTGGGTACGTTTATTCAACATGCGTATACCTGTATATAAAGTATGGTGTGAAGAATTGTTGTGTAGTATAGAAATAAATGATCGGGTAGCTAGTTTAACCGATCGATCTTTTATTAGATTTTTGTTAGAAGGTTCGATGCGCCACATGTCTTTACTAGACATGGCTCAGGCCTTACGTATATATGTAGTGACCCGAACTTTTCCATGTTTATATATATATATTAAATGAAATTGTTATTTACATGATTAAATGTTTCCAACATGTTAAGCAATCAAACTTGTTAAGACTTGATTAATTGAAATATGTTTCATATAGACAATTGACCACCCAAGTTGACCGGTGATTCACGAACGTTAAAACTTGTAAAAACTATATGATGACATATATATGGATATATATATAGTTAACATGATACTATGATAAGTAAACATATCATTAAGTATATTAACAATGAACTACATATGTAAAAACAAGACTACTAACTTAATGATTTTTAAACGAGACATATATGTAACGATTATCGTTGTAAAGACATTTAATGTATATATATCATATTAAGAGATATTCATACATGATAATATCATGATAATATAATAATTTAAAATCTCATTTGATATTATAAACATTGGGTTAACAACATTTAACAAGATCGTTAACCTAAAGGTTTCAAAACAACACTTACATGTAACGACTAACGATGACTTAACGACTCAGTTAAAATGTATATACATGTAGTGTTTTAATATGTATTTATACAATTTTGAAAGACTTCAATACACTTATCAAAATACTTCTACTTAACAAAAATTCTTACAATTACATCCTCGTTCAGTTTCATCAACAATTCTACTCGTATGCACCCGTATTCGTACTCGTACAATACACAGCTTTTAGATGTATGTACTATTGGTATATATACTCCAATGATCAGCTCTTAGCAGCCCATGTGAGTCACCTAACACATGTGGGAACCATCATTTGGCAACTAGCATGAAATATCTCATAAAATTACAAAAATATGAGTAATCATTCATGACTTATTTACATGAAAACAAAATTACATATCCTTTATATCTAATCCATACACCAACGACCAAAAACACCTACAAACACTTTAATTCTTCAATTTTCTTCATCTAATTGATCTCTCTCAAGTTCTATCTTCAAGTTCTAAGTGTTCTTCATATATTCTACAAGTTCTAGTTACATAAAATCAAGAATACTTTCAAGTTTGCTAGCTCACTTCCAATCTTGTAAGGTGATCATCCAACCTCAAGAAATCTTTGTTTCTTACAGTAGGTTATCATTCTAATACAAGGTAATAATCATATTCAAACTTTGGTTCAATTTCTATAACTACGACAATCTTATTTCAAGTGATGATCTTACTTGAACTTGTTTTCGTGTCATGATTCTGCTTCAAGAACTTCGAGCCATCCAAGGATCCGTTGAAGCTAGATCCATTTTTCTCTTTTCCAGTAGGTTTATCCAAGGAACTTAAGGTAGTAATGATGTTCATAACATCATTCGATTCATACATATAAAGCTATCTTATTCGAAGGTTTAAACTTGTAATCACTAGAACATAGTTTAGTTAATTCTAAACTTGTTCGCAAACAAAAGTTAATCCTTCTAACTTTAATTTTAAAATCAACTAAACACATGTTATATATCTATATTATATGCTAACTTAATGATTTAAAACCTGGAAACACGAAAAACACCGTAAAACCGGATTTACGCCGTCGTAGTAACACCGCGGGCTGTTTTGGGTTAGTTAATTAAAAACTATGATAAACTTTGATTTAAAAGTTGTTATTCTGAGAAAATGATTTTTATTATGAACATGAAACTATATCCAAAAATTATGGTTAAACTCAAAGTGGAAGTATGTTTTCTAAAATGGTCATCTTGACGTCGTTCTTTCGACTGAAATGACTACCTTTACAAAAATGACTTGTAACTTATTTTTCCGACTATAAACCTATACTTTTTCTATTTAGATTCATAAAATAGAGTTCAATATGAAACCATAGCAATTTGATTCACTCAAAACGGATTTAAAATGAAGAAGTTATGGGTAAAACAAGATTGGATAATTTTTCTCATTTTAGCTACGTGAAAATTGGTAACAAATCTATTCCAACCATAACTTAATCAACTTGTATTGTATATTATGTAATCTTGAGATACCATAGACACATATACAATGTTTCGACCTATCATGTCGACACATCTATATATATTTCGGAACAACCATAGACACTCTATATGTGAATGTTGGAGTTAGCTATACAGGGTTGAGGTTGATTCCAAAATATATATAGTTTGAGTTGTGATCAATACTGAGATACGTATACACTGGGTCGTGGATTGATTCAAGATAATATTTATCGATTTATTTCTGTACATCTAACTGTGGACAACTAGTTGTAGGTTACTAACGAGGACAGCTGACTTAATAAACTTAAAACATCAAAATATATTAAAAGTGTTGTAAATATATTTTGAACATACTTTGATATATATGTATATATTGTTATAGGTTCGTGAATCAACCAGTGGCCAAGTCTTACTTCCCGACGAAGTAAAAATCTGTGAAAGTGAGTTATAGTCCCACTTTTAAAAATCTAATATTTTTGGGATGAGAATACATGCAGGTTTTATAAATGATTTACAAAATAGACACAAGTACGTGAAACTACATTCTATGGTTGAATTATCGAAATCGAATATGCCCCTTTTTATTAAGTCTGGTAATCTAAGAATTAGGGAACAGACACCCTAATTGACGCGAATCCTAAAGATAGATCTATTGGGTCTAACAAACCCCATCCAAAGTACCGGATGCTTTAGTACTTCGAAATTTATATCATATCCGAAGGGTGTCCCGGAATGATGGGGATATTCTTATATATGCATCTTGTTAATGTCGGTTACCAGGTGTTCACCATATGAATGATTTTTATCTCTATGTATGGGATGTGTATTGAAATATGAAATCTTGTGGTCTATTGTTACGATTTAATATATATATAGGTTAAACCTATAACTCACCAACATTTTTGTTGACGTTTTAAGCATGTTTATTCTCAGGTGATTATTAAGAGCTTCCGCTATCGCATACTTAAATAAGGACGAGATTTGGAGTCCATACTTGTATGATATTGTATAAAAACTGCATTCAAGAAACTTATTTTGTTGTAACATATTTGTATTGTAAACCATTATGTAATGGTCATGTGTAAACAGGATATTTAGATTATCATTATTTGATAATCTACGTCAAGCTTTTTTAAACCTTTATTGATGAAACAAAGGTTATGGTTTGTTTTAAAATGAATGCTGTCTTTGAAAAACGTCTCATATAGAGGTCAAAACCTCGTAACGAAATCAATTAATATGGAACGCTTTTAATCAATAAGAACGGGACATTTCAGTTGGTATCCGAGCGTTGGTCTTAGAGAACCAGAATTTTGCATTAGTGTGTCTTATCTAGTTTGTTAGGATGCATTAGTGAGTCTGGACTTCGACCGTGTTTACTTGAAAAATGATTGCTTAACAAATTTTGTTGGAAACTATATATTTTTAACATGTGAATATTATGTGATATATTAATTTCTTAACGCGTTTGATATTATGTGATAGATGTCTACCTCTAGAACAAGTCCCATTGACTCACCTAATAATAATGAAGAGTCAAATGTAAATTGGAATGATTCGTGGACTGATTCACAAGTTCCCGAAGAGGAACCGGAAGAAGAGTCGGAACCGGAAGAAGAATCGAAACCGGAAGAAGAATCGGAACCGGATGAAGAAATAGAACCGGTGGGGGAAATAATAAAACGGTTAAGTAAAAGAAAATCCTCAACCAACCGACCAAGGTTAATTATGGTCAATGGTGTTTCCGCCAAGGAAGCAAAATATTGGGAGGATTACCAATTCTCCGATGAATCGGATTCCGACGAGAATTCCGATGATGTTATAGAAATTACCCCAACTGAATTTAAAAAGGAAAAAGAAAATAATAAGGGAAAGGGCATAAAAATAGAGAAATCTAATTCCAACCCCGATGAACTTTATATGTATCGTCAACCCCCGAAGTCCTTAAGTTGTAACAATGATCCGGGAACCTCTAAACCACCAGGTTTTTCTAAACCAATGTGGATAACGGCTCGTATTAGGGGAACATCATATATCCCTAGAAACTTGGCAAAACGAACCAAAACCGAAGAAGAAGAAACAAGCGAGTCGGAATAAGATAGTTGTATTCGTGTGGTGTAATATAAGTAATATAGTGTGCTTATGCTTTATGATATATGTAAAAAATTACTTGTATTAATAAGTATTTTTTTTATGAATCTAACTCTTGTCTATTTTACAGTATAAAAACACAAAATGGATAGACAACCCAATATTTTAAGAGACCTACCCGGAGACATGATTGATGAAATCTTGTCTAGAGTCGGTCAGAATTCTTCGGCACAACTATTTAAGGCGAGATCAGTTTGTAAGACATTCGAAGAACGTTCCAAGAATGCCTTGGTTTATAAAAGGCTTTCGTTCGAAAGATGGGGGATATCACATTGGGAAATCCATAAGTTACGATGTGTTTACTTTGACGCATATATTGCGGGGAACCCAAATGCTATTTTACGCAATGGATTAAGAAATTATTTTGACTCAATATATCCGAATATTGGACTTCGTGATTTAGAAAAAGCGGCTAACATGCAACATAAAGAAGCATGTTATGCTTACGGATTAGTAATGTTCGCTTCTCACCAAAGTGAGAACAAGAACATCGGGCTACAACTATTAAACAAAACGTTCCCACAAGTGACGGAGTCGGTAATTGGGGTAAGAAATGAGGTTTTTAGATTGTTACGGGACTGTTGGACATTACGTAACCCTCGTCCCTTTGACGATGTTACAACACGCTGTCTTATCAACGGTCATAACGGTTATGTTCCACAAGACCAAGGATGGGAAGTAATCCTAGTAAAACCAGAATGCATGACTTGTTTTTGGACGTATGAATTACGTGTCTTTATTGCCTTTGCTGAACGACTTGTGTACTAGCTAGAATTATCTTCACAAACATCTTGAATCAAATTTTTTGTGTGCTATATTTCATGCTATATGTAAAATAAGCGGTATTGTAAGTTTGTAAAATATTGTGTAAAAGTTTGAACGCGAAATATTATTATAATCAGTTTTTCATATTGAATTGTAGTAGTTGAATTGTATATTAGCTACTAAGTATGAACTTAACGGGTAGGTACTACCCGAATTTAAACTTATAAAACGCTAATATGAAGAAAAAGCTTTTATAAATGAGTTCATATTATGCTACGAAATACTATTAACTACTCTTAATATTCTGTATGATTAACTTGTTCCATTTGACTATTTTGAAGGAAATGACACCGACTACTCGACACACCGTGAATATGAATGAAGAGGAATTCCGTACTTTTCTAGCTTCAAACATAGCCGCAGTACAGGCTGCGCTACATACCAACAATAACCTTGGATCTAGCAGTACAGGAAATCGTGTAGGATGCACCTACAAAGAATTCACTGCCTGCAAACCTTTGGAATTTGATGGAACCGAAGGACCGATCGGATTGAAACGGTGGACCGAGAAGGTCGAATCGGTGTTTGCCATAAGTAAGTGTACTGAAGAAGACAAAGTGAAGTACGCTACGCATACCTTCACAGGTTCTGCGTTAACATGGTGGAATACCTATCTAGAGCAAGTGGGACAAGACGATGCGTACGCACTACCATGGTCAGCATTCAAGCACTTGATGAACGAGAAGTACCGTCCCAGAACCGAGGTCAATAAGCTCAAGACAGAACTTAGAGGGTTACAAACCCACGGATTTGATATTACCACGTACGAAAGACGATTCACAGAATTGTGCCTATTGTGTCCGGGAGCATTCGAAGATGAGGAAGAGAAGATCGACGCGTTTGTGAAAGGATTACCGGAAAGAATCCAAGAAGATATAAGTTCACACGAGCCCGCCTCCATACAACAGGCATGTAGAATGGCTCATAAACTAGTGAACCAGATTGAAGAAAGAATTAAAGAACAGACTGCTGAAGAGGCCAATGTGAAGCAAGTCAAAAGAAAGTGGGAGGAAAACGGTGATAAGAATCACCAATACAACAACAACAACAGCAATTACAACAATAATCGCAACAATTATCCCAACAATCGCAACATCAATCGCAACTACAACAAACGGCCCAACAAAAACAACAACAACAACAACAACAACAACAACAACAACAACAACAACAACAACAACAACAACAACAACAACAACAACAACAACAACAGTAACTACAACAATCATCCCAACAACAATAATAACCGAAACAACAACAACAATCAGAAGCAGCTATGCCAAAAGGTGTGAAAAGTATCACTCGGGGTTCTGCACCAAATTTTGCAAGAAGTGTAAAAGAAATGGTCATAGTGCGGCGAAGTGTGAGGTCTACGGACCAGGGGCTAATAGAACGAAAGGAATAAATGGTGTCAGAACGAGTAATGGCGGAGCAAGTAGTGTCGGAGCAAGTTATGCCAATGTAGTTGGTTATAAATGTGGAAAACCGGGCCACATTATTAGAAATTGCCCGAACCAGGAGAACACGAATGGACAAGGCCGCGGAAGAGTTTTCAATATTAATGCGGCAGAGGCACCGGAAGACCCGGAGCTTGTTACGAGTACGTTTCTTATTGACAATAAATCTGCTTACGTTTTATTTGATTCGGGTGCGGATAGAAGCTATATGAGTAGAGATTTTTGTGCTAAATTAAGTTGTCCATTGACGCCTTTGGATAGTAAATTTTTACTCGAATTAGCAAATGGTAAATTAATTTCAGCAGATAATATATGTCGGAATCGAGAAATTAAACTAGTTAGCGAAACATTTAAGATTGATTTGATACCAGTAGAGTTAGGGAGTTTTGATGTGATAATCGGTATGGACTGGTTGAAAGAAGTGAAAGCAGAGATCGTTTGTTACAAAAATGCAATTCGCATTATACGAGAAAAAGGAAAACCCTTAATGGTGTACGGAGAAAAGGGCAACACGAAGCTACATCTTATTAGTAATTTGAAGGCACAAAAACTAATAAGAAAAGGATGCTATGCTGTTCTAGCACACGTCGAGAAAGTACAAACTGAAGAAAAGAGCATCAATGATGTTCCCGTCGCAAAAGAATTTCCCGATGTATTTCCAAAAGAATTACCGGGATTACTCCCACATCGATCCGTTGAATTTCAAATAGATCTTGTACCAGGAGCTGCACCAATAGCTCGTGCTCCTTACAGACTCGCACCCAGTGAGATGAAAGAACTGCAAAGCCAATTACAAGAACTTTTAGAGCATGGTTTCATTCAACCAAGCACATCACCGTGGGGAGCTCCTGTTTTGTTTGTCAAGAAGAAAGATGGTACATTCAGGTTGTGTATCGACTACCGAGAGTTAAAGAAACTTACAATCAAGAACCGCTACCCACTACCGAGAATCGATAACTTATTTGATCAACTACAAGGCTCGTCTGTTTATTCAAAGATTGACTTACGTTCCGGGTATCATCAAATGCGGGTGAAAGAAGATGATATTCCAAAGACTGCTTTCAGAACACGTTACGGTCATTACGAGTTTATGGTCATGCCGTTTGGTTTAACTAATGCACCAGCTGTGTTCATGGACCTTATGAACCGAGTGTGTGGACCATACCTTGACAAGTTTGTCATTGTTTTCATTGATGACATACTTATTTACTCAAAGAATGACCAAGAACACGGTGAACATTTGAGAAAGGTGTTAGAAGTATTGAGGAAGGAAGAATTGTACGCTAAGTTTTCAAAGTGTGCATTTTGGTTGGAAGAAGTTCAATTCCTCGGTCACATAGTGAACAAAGAAGGTATTTAGGTGGATCCGGCAAAGATAGAAACTGTTGAAAAGTGGGAAACCCCGAAAACTCCGAAACACATACGCCAGTTTTTAGGACTAGCTGGTTACTACAGAAGGTTCATCCAAGACTTTTCCAGAATAGCAAAACCCTTGACTGCATTAACGCATAAAGGGAAGAAATTTGAATGGAATGATGAACAAGAGAAAGCGTTTCAGTTATTGAAGAAAAAGCTAACTACGGCACCTATATTGTCATTGCCTGAAGGGAATGATGATTTTGTGATTTATTGTGACACATCAAAGCAAGGTCTCGGTTGTGTATTAATGCAACGAACGAAGGTGATTGCTTATGCGTCTAGACAATTGAAGATTCACGAACAAAATTATATGACGCATGATTTAGAATTAGGCGCGGTTGTTTTTGCATTAAAGACTTGGAGGCACTACTTATATGGGGTCAAAAGTATTATATATACCGACCACAAAAGTCTTCAACACATATTTAATCAGAAACAACTGAATATGAGGCAGCGTAGGTGGATTGAATTATTGAATGATTACGACTTTGAGATTCGTTACCACCCGGGGAAGGCAAATGTGGTAGCCGATGCCTTGAGCAGGAAGGACAGAGAACCCATTCGAGTAAAATCTATGAATATAATGATTCATAATAACCTTACTACTCAAATAAAGGAGGCGCAACAAGGAGTTTTAAAAAAGGGAAATTTAAAGGATGAAATACCCAAAGGATCGGAGAAGCATCTTAATATTCGGGAAGACGGAACCCGGTATAGGGCTGAAAGGATTTGGGTACCAAAATTTGGAGATATGAGAGAAATGGTACTTAGAGAAGCTCATAAAACCAGATACTCAATACATCCTGGAACGGGGAAGATGTACAAGGATCTCAAGAAACATTTTTGGTGGTCGGGTATGAAAGCCGATGTTGCTAAATACGTAGGAGAATGTTTGACGTGTTCTAAGGTCAAAGCTGAGCATCAGAAACCATCATGTCTACTTCAACAACCCAAAATCCCGGAATGGAAATGGGAAAACATTACCATGGATTTCATCACTAAATTGCCAAGGACTGCAAGTGGTTTTGATACTATTTGGGTAATAGTTGATCGTCTCACCAAATCAGCACACTTCCTGCCAATAAGAGAAGATGACAAGATGGAGAAGTTAGCACGACTGTATTTGAAGGAAGTCGTCTCTAGACATGGAATACCAATCTCTATTATCTCTGATAGGGATGGCAGATTTATTTCAAGATTCTGGCAGACATTACAGCAAGCATTAGGAACTCGTCTAGACATGAGTACTGCCTATCATCCACAAACTGATGGGCAGAGCGAAAGGACGATACAAACGCTTGAAGACATGCGACGAGCATGTGTTATTGATTTCGGAAACAGTTGGGATCGACATCTACCGTTAGCAGAATTTTCCTACAACAATAGCTACCATTCAAGCATTGAGATGGCGCCGTTTGAAGCACTTTATGGTAGAAAGTGCAGGTCTCCGATTTGTTGGAGTGAAGTGGGGGATAGACATATTACGGGTCCGGAGATTATACAAGAAACTACCGAGAAAATTATCCAAATTCAACAACGGTTGAAAACCGCCCAAAGTCGACAAAAGAGCTACGCTGACATTAAAAGAAAAGATATAGAATTTGAAATTGGAAAGATGGTCATGCTTAAAGTTGCACCTTGGAAAGGCGTTGTTCGATTTGGTAAACGAGGGAAATTAAATCCAAGGTATATTGGACCATTCAAGATTATTGATCGTGTCGGACCAGTAGCTTACCGACTTGAGTTACCTCAACAACTCGCGGCTGTACATAACACTTTCCACGTCTCGAATTTGAAGAAATGTTTTGCTAAAGAAGATCTCACTATTCCGTTGGACGAAATCCAAATCAATGAAAAACTTCAATTCATTGAAGAACCCGTCGAAATAATGGATCGTGAGGTTAAGAGACTTAAACAAAACAAGATACCGATTGTTAAGGTTCGATAGAATGCTCGTAGAGGACCCGAGTTCACCTGGGAGCGTGAAGATCAGATGAAGAAGAAATACCCGCATTTATTTCCAGAAGATACGTCAACACCTCCAACTGCTTAAAATTTCGGGACGAAATTTATTTAACGGGTAGGTACTGTAGTGACCCTAACTTTTCCATGTTTATATATATATTAAATGAAATTGTTATTTACATGATTAAATGTTTCCAACATGTTAAGTAATCAAACTTGTTAAGACTTGATTAATTGAAATATGTTTCATATAGACAATTGACCACCCAAGTTGACCGGTGATTCACGAACGTTAAAACTTGTAAAAACTATATGATGACATATATATGGATATATATATATAGTTAACATGATACTATGATAAGTAAATATATCATTAAGTATATTAACAATGAACTACATATGTAAAAACAAGACTACTAACTTAATGATTTTTAAACGAGACATATATGTAACGATTATCGTTGTAAAGACATTTAATGTATATATATCATATTAAGAGATATTCATACATGATAATATCATGATAATATAATAATTTAAAATCTTATTTGATATTATAAACATTGGGTTAACAACATTTAACAAGATCGTTAACCTAAAGGTTTCAAAACAACACTTACATGTAACGACTAACGATGACTTAACGACTCAGTTAAAATGTATATACATGTAGTGTTTTAATATGTATTTATACACTTTTGAAAGACTTCAATACACTTATCAAAATACTTCTACTTAACAAAAATGCTTACAATTACATCCTCGTTCAGTTTCATCAACAATTCTACTCGTATGCACCCATATTCGTACTCGTACAATACACAGCTTTTAGATGTATGTACTATTGGTATATATACTCCAATGATCAGCTCTTAGCAGCCCATTTAAGTCACCTAACACATGTGGGAACCATCATTTGGCAACTAGCATGAAATATCTCATAAAATTACAAAAATATGAGTAATCATTCATGACTTATTTACATGAAAACAAAATTACATATCCTTTATATCTAATCCATACACCAACGACCAAAAACACCTACAAACACTTTCATTCTTCAATTTTCTTCATCTAATTGATCTCTCTCAAGTTCTATCTTCAAGTTCTAAGTGTTCTTCATATATTCTACAAGTTCTAGTTACATAAAATCAAGAATACTTTCAAGTTTGCTAGCTCACTTCCAATCTTGTAAGGTGATCATCCAACCTCAAGAAATCTTTGTTTCTTACAGTAGGTTATCATTCTAATACAAGGTAATAATCATATTCAAACTTTGGTTCAATTTCTATACTATAACAATCTTATTTCAAGTGATGATCTTACTTGAACTTGTTTTCGTGTCATGATTCTGCTTCAAGAACTTCGAGCCATCCAAGGATTCGTTAAAGCTAGATCCATTTTTCTCTTTTCCAGTAGGTTTATCCAAGGAACTTAAGGTAGTAATGATGTTCATAACATCATTCGATTCATACAGATAAAGCTATCTTATAAAAAGGTTTAAACTTGTAATCACTAGAACATAGTTTAGTTAATTCTAAACTTGTTCACAAACAAAAGTTAATCCTTCTAACTTGACTTTTAAAATCAACTAAACACATGTTATATATCTATATGATATGCTAACTTAATGATTTAAAACCTGGAAACATGAAAAACACCGTAAAACCGGATTTACGCCGTCGTAGTAACACCGCGGGCTGTTTTGGGTTAGTTAAATAAAAACTATGATAAACTTTGATTTAAAAGTTGTTATTCTGAGAAAATGATTTTTATTATGAACATGAAGCTATATCCAAAAATTATGGTTAAACTCAAAGTGGAAG
This sequence comes from Rutidosis leptorrhynchoides, assembly GCF_046630445.1. NCBI lineage: Eukaryota > Viridiplantae > Streptophyta > Magnoliopsida > Asterales > Asteraceae > Rutidosis > Rutidosis leptorrhynchoides. The sequence goes on along the minus strand of NC_092340.1, from coordinate 343,807,469 downwards.
TATGTTTTCTAAAATGGTCATCTAGACGTCGTTCTTTCGACTGAAATGACTACCTTTACAAAAACGACTTGTAACTTATTTTTCCGACTATAAAACTATACTTTTTCTGTTTAGATTCATAAAATAGAGTTCAATATGAAACCATAGCAATTTGATTCACTCAAACCGGATTTAAAATGAAGAAGTTATGGGTAAAACAAGATTGGATAATTTTTCTCATTTTAGCTACGTGAAAATTGGTAACAAATCTATTCCAACCATAACTTAATAAACTTGTATTGTATATTATGTAATCTTGAGATACCATAGACACGTATACAATGTTTCGACCTATCATGTCGACACATCTATATATATTTCGGAACAACCATAGACACTCTATATGTGAATGTTGGAGTTAGATATACAGGGTTGAGGTTGATTCCAAAATATATATAGTTTGAGTTGTGATCAATACTGAGATACGTATACACTGGGTCGTGGATTGATTCAAGATAATATTTATCTATTTATTTCTGTACATCTAACTGTGGACAACTAGTTGTATGTTACTAACGAGGACAGCTGACTTAATAAACTTAAAACATCAAAATATATTAAAAGTGTTGTAAATATATTTTGAACATACTTTGATATATATGTATATATTGTTATAGGTTCGTGAATCAACCAGTGGCCAAGTCTTACTTCCCGACGAAGTAAAAATCTGTGAAAGTGAGTTATAGTCCCACTTTTAAAAATCTAATATTTTTGGGATGAGAATACATGCAGGTTTTATAAATGATTTACAAAATAGACACAAGTACGTGAAACTACATTCTATGGTTGAATTATCGAAATTGAATATGCCCCTTTTTATTAAGTCTGGTAATCTAAGAATTAGGGAACAGACACCCTAATTGACGTGAATCCTAAAGATAGATCTATTGGGTCTAACAAACCCCATCCAAAGTACCGGATGCTTTAGTACTTCGAAATTTATATCATATCCGAAGGGTGTCCCGGAATGATGGAGATATTCTTATATATGCATCTTGTTAATGTCGGTTACCAGGTGTTCACCATATGAATGATTTTTATCTCTATGTATGGGATGTGTATTGAAATATGAAATCTTGTGGTCTATTGTTACGATTTAATATATATAGGTTAAACCTATAACTCACCAACATTTTTGTTGACGTTTTAAGCATGTTTATTCTCAGGTGATTATTAAGAGCTTCCGCTGTCGCATACTTAAATAAGGACGAGATTTGGAGTCCATGCTTGTATGATATTGTGTAAAAACTGCATTCAAGAAACTTATTTTGTTGTAACATATTTGTATTGTAAACCATTATGTAATGGTCGTGTGTAAACAGGATATTTTAGATTATCATTATTTGATAATCTACGTCAAGCTTTTTAAACCTTTATTGATGAAATAAAGGTTATGGTTTGTTTTAAAATGAATGCTGTCTTTGAAAAACGTCTCATATAGAGGTCAAAACCTCGCAACGAAATCAATTAATATGGAACGTTTTTAATCAATAAGAACGGGACATTTCAATATATACGCCTGAGGAGCTAGCATCTGCCGATTGTAGAGGGTTTATATTGAACGGTAGGAAAATTGATGAAAATTTTGATACGCATGGTGCATGTATTCAAATGACTAGCCATCACCGATTTAAAGGAGGAAATTACTCTTATTTGGATATAGATAGAGCAGAGTTAAGAGTAATTCATAGGTTTTTAGCCAATTCGATTACACAACGAGGTAAGAATAAGGAAAAGGTAAATGAACAGGATTTGTTTTACCACATGTGTATTCGAGACCCACAAAGCGCTGTAAGTATACCTTATTGTGTGTGTTATTATTTATCAGCTATGGTTAGGGGGATGAGACTGCATAGCATAATAGGAGGTGGTATATTTATTACTTTGATTGCTGAATATCTCGGTGTGGATATAAGTCGGGGGGGATTATTAGTCGAAGAACCAGAACCCCGCGATACAATAGGTTTAAATGTATACCATGGTGCGAAGGTTTTGAAGAGGCGAAATAACGCCGCAGTACAATACCATGGTAGATATCCACAGGTTGAGAGAAACCAACAGCCAGGTAATGTGGGAGGAGGAAATGAAATGACAGAAATGCAAAGGTTTATAGCTTCACAAGAGTATGAAAATGCTAGACATCGAGCATTTGAAGATTGGCAAGTTCATCAAAACCAAATCATAGCTCATTGCCAACATGTAGGTAGAAACTATATTCCTACTCCATCGCCCGTATTTCCTCCCTGGTCTATAGAGATCCAACCACCGTATCCTACGTATAACCCAGCCGAAGCATTTTATAACACATATGGTTATGCATGGAACCCCTACTGGTATCAGTATCATCCCTAGTCTACTTAGTTTTATTTATTTTATAATTTGTAATGTTGATACATTTAATGCTTATGTTGGAATTGTATTAGTTTTTATAATTTACTAATTTTTATTTTTAGATTTTAATAATGTTTGAATGTGGGGTAATATACCAAACTTCAAAAATATGTATATATGTTTGCAGTTTATCTTATGTACACAACAGGGTAAAACAACGCATTTTCAAAAACTGGCATTAAGTTCAGCAAAAGCAACTAATTTTGATGACAAGATGCAAAATAAATGTGATATAACAACAAGAAGGAATGAACAAATGATGTGCACCATTTATCATTCAACACAAACAACAATATGTTTGGAAAATTTGGTAAAATTTAATCATTTCTACGCTAATCACCCTCAATAATTTAAATTGTTACTTATTTCTTGCAAATGAGGGCATTGCAAGATCTTAAGTGTGGGAAGGGGTTAAATTCTTTCGGATTTTTAAAATTTTATCTTAAACACTTGGTTACCATTAAAAATACTAGTAAAGCAGTAGTTGTATTAGAATCTAGTGCTCTCTAATAATAAAGAACAGCCCTAGTCTTATATACTGACTACCCAATTCTAGTAAAATTTTTCAAAATTTTCAATTAAATGAACTCAAAATCATGTTTATACATATTTATGAACGATAAAACTAGGTGTTAACACCGAAATTATTGTTACCTTCGAAAGGACATAAATTGAGAAACAAACCAAAATGTTAGAATTCATTTAAAATGGAATAGAGGACAATAAAAAGGAAAATAAAAGCCAAGTGTGGGAAAAATTACCAAGTTATCTTAAACATATGTCACATATTTCTGTAACAAATAACTGAAAATACTTTTGCTTTGGACTAAACTAAACTGTTTTACCCGATAAAAGAAAAGAAGAGATGGATCTACACGATGAATCAATTCCATCATTAAAAAGAAGTAAAGTCTTCCGAAAAAGAAACGCGCTTCTCGATTTAGGTCATGAAGTTGTCGTCCAGACCAGCTGTAGGTTGATGAAAAATTTAGAAAAGTCATCTCTAAAATCAGCAGGAAATCCACGGACCTCAGCATAAAACAGGGTCGCCAAGTGGTCAGATTTATCCTAACCATGAGAATGATTTATCTCGTACAATAGGGGGGCACCGTGCAAATTAGCTGGATAAGACTAATGAATCAGATCCCCAGAAAGGATAATCTCCTTAAAGATCAAAAATCATCTTTTAAGACTGATATTACTCAATCCTAGAGATTGACCTTAAAGATTTAGAATTCAAACTCATGGAATTCAATGATATCTAAACTCGAGCTTGAACGAGAAAATATTTTGATCAAAAATTACAAACCGATCTGTTTTCTGAAAACCCATTTTCAATGCGTTCATTACCATTGAACGTAAAATCCTAGGAATTCATCTGGAATTCATTAGGTCACCTGAACCAAATCGGGTGTCAACCGTAAGAACGGTGGTTGCATAGCATGGTCAAAGACAGGACCTTGTGCTAGACCGAAAAATTATAAGGGTGAGCTTTACTATTGCTCCTACAAAGGATAGTAATTGCGTCCGACATGTTTTAGACCATAATTAAAAGCATGTCAGGGGACATTGCCTTAACAGTTGCTTGTTCAACGTTTTCCTTTACAACCGGACGGTAGTTTACCGAAAGGTAATATACGGAGCAAGTATACTGGACGTGTTGCTTTCCTAATACAAGTTTAGCAAGTGGGTGACACAAAACCATAAGTTTTGAGCCAAAATTTTCAAATCTAAAACCCACCAAACCCACAAAAATATTTTGCAAACACCGGTGAAGGGTTATTCCGGAAAACTAATCTAGGGTAAAAGCTAGATTAAAATTTTTAAAAGATCAAATGTTTTCATAAAGATCCAATTTCCTTAAAGGATCTAAATTTTATAGTCATGTGGGACTGTAAACCATATCGTTACTACCATTGTTTATACCGCTCTATAGAAATTACTGATGTACAAAGTGTGAAGAATAAAGAAGTGATTCTAGTATTTCAAGACTATATTGCTTGAGGACAAGCAACACTCAAGTGTGGGAATATTTGATAATGCTAAAAACGAACATATATTTCATAGCATTATTCCTCAAGAAAGACAAGCTTTTAGTTGCAATTGTTCTATTTACAAGTGATATTCGTTTAAATAATAAAAGGTGAAGACAAAAGGCAGATACGACGAATTGAAGACGCAAACGACCAAAAAGCTCAAAAGTACAAAAGACAATCAAAGAGGTTCCAATTATTGATAAGAAACGTCTCGAAATTACAAGAGTACAAGATGCAAAACACAAAGTACAAGATATTAAATTATTCGCAAGGACGTTCGAAAATCCGAAACCGGGACCAGAGTCAACTCTCAACGCTCGACGCAACGGACTAAAAATTACAAGTTAACTATGTATATAAATATAATATAATATATAATTAATTCTTAAAATTAATATATATATATTATAATATATTTATAATTCGTCGGCAAACAAAGAGCCAAAGCTGAGTGAGCTGTAATTTCAAACTCCGCGACTTGCAGAGTTTGAAGAAGGAAAATGCCGCGAGTCGCGGAGTTCCCCTAGACTCAATTCCCTATAAAAGCCAACGCAGTTCGACGTAAAAAATATCCTAAAATCTCTCTTTCTCTATATGTAAACGTAATATATATATATATATATATATTTTAATTTTAATTTTAATTTTAATTATAATTCTAATAATAAGGGTATGTTAGCGAATGTTGTAAGGGTGTAAGTCGAAATTCTGTCCGTGTAACGCTACGCTATTTTTAATCATTGTAAGTTATGTTCAACCTTTTTACATTAATGTCTCGTAGCTAAGTTATTATTATGCTTATTTAATCCGAAGTAATCATGATGTTGGGCTAATTACTAAAATTGGGTAATTAGGCTTTGTACCATAATTGGGGTTTGGACAAAAGAACGACACTTGTGGAAATTAGACTATGGGCTATTAATGGGCTTTATATTTGTTTAACTAAATGATAGTTTGTTAATGTTAATATAAAGATTTACAATTGGACGTACCCATAAATTACCATATACACTCGATCGGACATGATGGGCGGGGTATTTATATGTACGAATAATCGTTCATTTAACCGGACACGGGAATGAATTAATAGTCTATGGAATTATTAAAACAGGGGTGAAATTATGTACAAGGACACTTGGCATAATTGATAATAAAGTATTAAAACCTTGGGTTACACTCAGTCGACATCCTGGTGTAATTATTAAACAAAGTATTAAAATATTGTTACAGTTTAAATCCCCAATTAGTTGGAATATTTAACTTCGGGTATAAGGATAATTTGACGAGGATACTCGCACTTTATATTTATGACTGATGGACTGTTATGGACAAAAACCAGACGGACATATTAAATAATCCAGGACAAAGGACAATTAACCCATGGGCATAAAACTAAAATAAACACGTCAAACATCATGATTACGAAAGTTTAAATAAGCATAATTCTTTTATTTCATATTTAATTTCCTTTATTTTATATTTAATTGCACTTCTAATTATCACACTTTTATTTATTGTTATTGTATTTAATTGCAATTTTAATTATCGTACTTTTTAATTATCGCAAGTTTATTTTATCGCACTTTTATTTATCACAATTTCATTATCGTTATTTACTTTACGCTTTAAATTAAGTCTTTTATTTATTTAATATTTTACATTTTGTTTTAACTGCGACTAAAGTTTTAAAATCGACAAACCGGTCATTAAACGGTAAAAACCCCCCTTTATAATAATAATATTACTTATATATATATTTGTATTTTTATAAATTTAAACTAATATAGCGTTAAGCTTTTTTTAAAGATTTTCCCTGTGGAACGAACCGGACTTACTAAAAACTACACTACTGTACAATTAGGTACACTGCCTATAAGTGTTGTAGCGAGGTTTAAGTATATCCATTCAATAAATAAATAAATATCTTGAGTAAAATTGTATCGTATTTAATAGTATTTCCTTTTAAAATATAAGCTATTTTATATACACCTCGCATAACATCAACGAGCTATTGGTGCAGCTCCTAGTACAAGATCTATTTGGAATTCAACGGATCGGTGTGGAGGTAGTCCCGGTAATTCGTCCGGAAACACCTCAGGAAATTCTCTTGCAACGGGAACGTCATCGATTTTCTTTTCTTCTTTTTCAACCTTCTCAACGTGTGCTAGTACGGTATAGTAACCTTTTCTTATTAGTTTGCGCGCCTTCAAACTACTAATAAGATTTAATTTAGCATTACCCTTTTCTCCGTACACCATTAAGGGTAACCTGTTTTCTCTCGGAATGCGAATAGCCTTCTCATGATAAAAAACTTCGACTTTCACCTTGGACATCCAGACCATTCCAATAATTACGTCGAAGCTTCCCAATTCCACCGGTATTAAATCAATTGCAAACGTTTCGCTAACTAAACTAATTTTTCGATTTCGGCAAATTTTATCGAACTTAATTAGTTTACCATTTGCTACTTCAACTATACACTTTTTATCCAAAGGTGTTAACGGGCAATTTAATTTGGAACAAAATTCTCTACTCATATAACTTCTATCGGCACCCGAATCAAATAAAACATAAGCAGGTGTATTGTTGATAAGAAACGTACACATAACAAGCTCCGGGTCTTCCTGTGCTTTCTCCCCATTAATGTTGAAGGCTCTCCCACGGCCTTGCCTATTTTCATTCCTGCACTGGTTTATGGTATGGCCCGGTTTTCCACATCCATAGCAAACAACACCGTTATTATTTGTTCCGGCATTATTTACTCCTTTGTTTCTATTTGGTCCGTAGACTTCACATTTTGCCGCAATATGGCCATTCCTATTACACTTGGTACATAATTCTCTACAAAACCATTCCGGATGAAACGTATCACACCTGGGGCATATAGTTCTTTGCCTTTTGTTGTCATTGTTGTTGTTGTTGTTGTTAGGGTTATTGTTGTTGAGTCGTTTGTTGTTGTTATTGTTGTGATTGGGATTGTTGTTGTTGTTATGATTATTGTTGTTGTTGGGGTGGTTGCGATTGTTGTTATAGTTGTTGTTTTGATTGTTGTTGTTGTACTGGTGACCCTGATCACTGCTTTCCTCCCACTTTCTTTTTCCATGTTTCATTATGGCCTCCTCGGCCGCTTCTTTCTTTATCCTTCCTGTAATTTGACCTATCAATTTGTAGGCTATACGGCTCGCTTTCTGCATTGTTGCAGGGTCGTTAGCACCTACATGCTCTTGGATTCGTTCTGGTAACCCTTTTAATGCTTCAATTTTTGCTTCTTCGTCCTCAAATGCTCCAGGACACATTAAAGCCAGTTCATTGAAACGTCTCTCATAGGTAGTGACATCTAACCCTTGGGTTGTCAATGCTTTAAGCTCTGCCTTGAGCTTGTTGATTTCGGTTCTGGGACTGTACACTTCAGTCATCATGTGCTTGAAAGCGGACCATGGAAGTGCGTAGGCAGTATTCTGTCCTACGTAATCCATGTAGATATTCCACCATGTCAAAGCAGTACCCCTGAAAGTATGTGTGGCATACTTAACTTTATCCTCTTCTACACAGTTGCTGATTGTGAACACGGCTTCAACCTTCTCTGTCCACCGCTTTAGTCTAACGGGTCCTTCAGTTCCTTCAAACTCATTGGGTTTGCAGGCCATAAAAGCTTTGTAGGAACATCCTACCCGGTTGCCATTATTTCCTCCACTGCTGGAACCCGATTGGTTATTATTGTTCATTGCATTCACCACTGCAGCCATATTTGCAGTGAAAGCTTGAAGTTCTTCTGTGTTCAATTGTTGTTGTCTAGTAGCTGGAGGAGCCATTTCCTTCAAAAATAGCCGACTGAGTTAATCATATAGAATTTTAGAAGTAGCCAAAAAGTATTTTGTAGCTTAATTTGAACTTATTATTATAAAAGCCTTTTCTTCATATTTGCGTTTTATAACTATAATAATGTTCATACTTAGCAGCTAACACACAAATTAACTACTAAAATTCTAATATGAAAAACTATGGTAAGTTATTACGTTACTACGTAATAATAAGTTGTAATAATAATAATAAACCTTCCATGCTTATTCTTATTATTATACAATCATAAGGAAAATTACATTGCGGATTTTCTTACAAACTTAAACTCACAATATAATACATATTATACAATGCATGGAATACAGGATAGCTGCCGATGGTTCAAGAACGGCGAGATTTCTTAGATGTTGACGTTGTTTCTTTCTCGGCCAAAGGTTTGGATTTTCGTTTAGATAGTTCTTTTTCCAATTCCTCCCAATTGGTTCTTTCGGCTAATTGTTTAGGAGCAAAACCAACAGTCATTATACGAGCGGTCATTTTATAAACTGGTCTCTTAGGTGGTTCAGGAGGATGATCACAAACACTTTGGGTCATAATTGGTTCATCGGGTTTGGGATCGGGTATAACAGCCAAAGATTTTCCCAAATCACGTTGTGGTTCGGTAATTTCCACAACTTCCTCAGGATCCTCTTCTTCGGGTTCCTCTTCGGGATCTTCTTCTGGATCCTCTTCTGGAACCTCTACTAGCAATTGTGAATCTTCCCAATTTTCCCAACAATTTTTCACTTTAATGGTCGCACCAAAAGTTAACTTTTCCGTTGGTTCATAAGTCGTATGCTTTGACTCAGCCTCCGAATCACTTGATATGTAAATGAAATCTGAATCACTAGAGATGCTTATATGATCGTATGAAGTCATCTATCACATAATAGCTGGCACGTTAAGAGAATGATATATCTTATAATATTTATATGTTAATAATCTTATGTTTCCAACAATTATATTAAGCAATCATTTTTAGAATAATTACGGTCGAAGTCCAGACTCACTAATGCATCAAAAATCAGTTAGACACACTAATGAAAAATTTTCTGATTCTCTAAGACCAACGCTCAGATACCAACTGAAATGCCCCATTCATATTAATTATAAATGTTTCATATTAATTGGTTTCTTTGCGAGGTTTTGACCTCTATATGAGACGTTTTTCAAATCTTGCATTCGTTTTTAAAAACAACTATAACCTTTATTATTGAATAAAGGTCTTAATGACATAATTTAGATTGTCTATCAAAGACAATCTCCTCAAATAAATAAGTTTTTACACAACCCATTACAATATGATCAAATATATTACAACAAATACTCCGAATGCAAGTTTAAACAATATAAACAATTATGCCGACTCCAAATCTTGACCTTGGGTTGGCATACGACAGCGGAAGCATTTTTAATATTTACCTGAGAATAAACATGCTTAAAACATCAACAAAAATATTGGTGAGTCATAGGTTTAATTTCTATATAATAATCATAACATTTAATAAGCCACAAGATTTCATTTAATGAAATGCGCAGGTGATGGAATACCTCATGTAAACAAAATCACAAAACCCATTTTGTATGTAAATATATTCGTGTATATATGTATAGATTAAGCGGAAGCATTTTATTTTTGCATGTGAATTTTAACCTTTTAAAATGTATTCCATTTCATAGATCTAGTCTTGAAATTATACTAAAATGTAAATAGAGCTAGATAAAGATTTATACCTCCTCTTAAAGTGAGGGTGAAGAACTAAGAAAGATGATGAAGATGAATCTTAGTTTCTAACTTGAAACCTCAAGCAAGATATACCCACAAGCTTTATGTATCAACACCCACGAACTAGGTTAGGATTTGGACACCAAAATAACTAGCAAAATCAAGTGAAGAACCCTTGTTCTTGCTTCTCCAAAATCGGCCCAAAAGAGGAAGAATGGAGAGGATATTTTGCTTGGTTATTTTGAAATGCAAGAGTGTGTAAAATTCAAGAGAGAAGTGCATCTTGCATGCTCTTGATATATGCAAATTTAGTGTAACAAGGCAAGCATGGGGACATGCCTTGGAGTCCCAAAAACCGTCCACCCCCCATGCCCATTTCATTATTATTTTTTTTTTTCTTTTTTTTTTTTCTTTTTAAATAAGTGGAAGCCAATTGTTACTTGCATACTTTAATACTTTCATAACCTTTTATAAAAGTTATATGTAATAGTTTAATAACAATTAAACTTATACATATATAATTATCCAAATAATTAAACTCAAGCATTTTTATTTTAGAAAACCCATTTTCTAAAGTCCATGTGTCGAGTATTTATTTCTAAGATCCAATCATCAAAATAAATACATAAAAGTGTTGATAGCTTGTTATTGGGTATGACCCGACTTGGATCATAACATTTTAGCCACATTAATTTATTATGTCTCTCGGGCATAAGAAAATCCTTCAATCTCCCACTTGCACGAGAAACATAAGGAATTAATGCAAGTGATGGATACAGCCTAACACACCGTCCATCACCCCTAATATGTTATGACTTTGTGCCATTCAATAACATCATCCCTTTCGAGTTCCCATCTCGAATATGATTAGGTGAATCTTACATTATATCCTTTCATCCTAGATGTCATGTTAAATCCAAGAGACATAGAATGATCACTCTCTTATAGATTTAACTTTATCAGGCCTTAGACATCTGACTCTCAACGAATAAGAGGGACAAATTCCATCTTGACTACATACGTCCTAAATATACGCTTTGCATTATACCTGAGTTCTTCCTTATGAGCTGCCATATTTCAGAATAGCGAAGGAAAGAATCAAGGCATAATACATAGTGAATATCTGAACCCAATATGTATCTCAGGTCAGAGGATACAATGATATTCGCCTTTACTCAAGATTACATGTGATCAACCACAAAGGCTCCATACAGTAAGTCTTGACAGCGGGTCTTCCAATATTTGTATCCCACAAATATCTATGAACCTTGGTTGCAACCTTGCTTCACATTCACCATTTGAATGTTAACCAATCCAAGTTCATAATAGTCTAAACCTCACATTTGTTCCCACAGATGTGATCAACTACGGAATTTAGAATAATAATTTATTCATGGATAAAATATGCTAAATAGGAACTTAACTCAAAATAAATTAAACCATAATTATATTAATGAGTTTGAACAATTCGTTCCGGTACAATACATAAAACAGATCATAACCAATCACTAGAATATCGAAGTCCCATTGCACTAACATGTCTTTCGTGCTTTGGATTATGTAGGAGCTTCGTGAGTGGATCCGCAATATTTAGATCTGTGTGAACTTTGCGAATACATATCATTCCATTCTCAACTTCATCCCTTATGTAGTTGAATCGCCGTTTAATGTGATGTGTCTTTTGGTGATCACGAGGTTCTTTGATTTGAGCTATTGCTCCCTCGTTGTCACAAAAGATCTCAAGAGGGTCTTGAATGGTAGGGACCACTCCTAAGTCGTCAACAAATTTCTTTATCCATGCAGCTTCCTGAGCTGCCAATGAGGCGGCAATGTATTCTGACTCTGTAGTGGATAATTCAACAACTCCCTGTTTCGAACTCTTCCACGAGACTGCACCTCCATTTAACATGAAGACATAACCGGATTGTGATCGAGAATCATCTTGATCAGTTTGGAAACTCGCATCCACGTAACCTTTTACTACGAGTTCATCCTCACCAGATCCGTATATTAGAAACATGTCCTTAGTCCTTCTAAGGTATTTCAATATACTTTTAACCGCAATCCAATGACTGTTACCTGGGTTATTCTGGTATCTACTTGTCAAGCTCAAAGCACATGACACATCCGGTCTAGTACATATCATTGCATACATGATTGACCCAATAGCAGACGCGTATGGGACTTTCTTCATTCTCTCCTGTTCATCTTTCGTGGTAGGACACTGAGATGTACTGAGAATGGTTCCTCTTTGAATAGGTACCAAACCTCTCTTAGAGTCCTCCATCTTGAACCTTTTCAAGACTTTGTCAATGTATGTACTTTGGCTTAAACCTATCAATTTCTTGGATCTATCCCTATAGATCCCAATCCCCAATATGTGTTGCGCTTCTCCAAGATCTTTAATGGAGAAGCAACTTCTTAGCCATGTTTTGACTCCTTCCATTGTGGGAATATCATTCCCAAATAATAATATATCATCCACATATAGTACAAGGAACATGACAGTACTCCCACTAGCTTTCTTGTATACACAAGCTTCATCACCATTTTTAATGAAGCCAAATTTCTTGGCTTCCTCATTAAAACGATGATTCCACATTCTAGATGCTTGCTTTAGTCCGTAGATTGACTTCTTTAATTTACATACTTTGTCAGGATGTTTAGGATCAACAAAACCTTCAGGCTGAACCATGTAGATATCTTCCTCAAGATATCCATTTAGGAAAGCGGTTTTGACATCCATTTGCCATATTTCATAATCATAATGAGCAGCAATGGCAAATAATATCCTGATAGACTTTAGCATTGCTACAGGTGAAAAAGTTTCATCATAATCAACCCCTTGAGTTTGAGTGAAACCTCTTGCTACAAGTCTAGCTTTGTATGTATCCAAGTTTCCATGTTTGTCGGTTTTCATCTTGAAAAGCCATTTGCAATCAACTAGCTTAGAGCTAGGAGGTTGCACAACAAGTTCCCAAACTTGATTGTCATACATGGATTTCATCTCGGAGTTCATGGCTTCCTGCCACTTGTCTTTATCAGTCCTTGATAAAGCATCTTGGTAGTTGATTGGTTCATCCAAATCAATCGTATAGCAACCATTTATGAGAAACCCATATCTCTCAGGAGGGTTACTAATCCTACCAGATCTACGAACGTTTTGTATACTTTGATCATCCATTTGATCATCCTCAACATTTTCATGTTGAGTGCTAGTGTCAACCAATTGTGTATCATCTATTTGATCTTGAACCTCTTCAAAATCTATCTTCCTTTCACTATTTCCTTCCAATAAGAACTTAGTTTCAAGGAATTCCGCCTTTCGAGCAACAAATACATTTTGCTCGGTCGGATCATAGAAATAGTATCCCATATCGTCCTTGGGATATCCTATGAAGATACACTTCGTGGATCGAGCATTTAGCTTATTAGCGACGAAGCGCTTAGGATAAGCTTCACATCCCCATACTTTCAAGTACGAAAGAGAAGGAGGTTTTCCAAACCACATCTCATGAGGAGTTCGTTCCACTTTCTTGGTTGTGGCCATATTTAAAATACGAGCCGCAGAGCACAGACAATAACCCCAAAATGATAGAGGTAACGAGCTTCTTGCCATCATAGATCGAACCATATCCATTAAGGTTCGGTTCCTCCTTTCGGAAACTCCATTAAGTTGGGGTGTTCCTGGTGGAGTAAGTTGTGAAATAATCCCACAACTCCTAAGATGATCTTGGAAAGCATCGCTTAGGTATTCACCTCCTCTATCGGTACGAAGTACCTTAATTGTTTTGTTGAGTTGATTTTGTACTTCGTTTTGATATTCTTTGAATGCTTCAAAAGTTTCATCCTTATGTCTTAATAAGTAGACATATCCGAAACGACTAAAGTCATCAATGAAAGTAACAAAGTATCTTTCACCATTCCTAGTCATGGGCTTAAAAGGTCCACATACATCCGAATGTATTAATCCCAATAAGTCTTTAGCCCTTTCATAGGTCCCTTTGAAAGGTGCTTTAGTCATCTTGCCTTGTAAACAAGATTCGCATACATCGAATGAGTCTATCTCATTTGTCTTCAAAAGTCCATTCTTATGAAGTGTATGCATTCGGTTCTTGTTTATATGGCCAAGGCGACAATGCCATAAGTAGGAATCACTCAAATCCTTTTTGAGTTTCTTGGTGCTAGTATGGTATATAGAGCTAGATGATGCGTCATCATGAACCAATTCATAAATCCCATTTAAAGGCGAAGCCTTGAAATAGAATACATTATCTTTAGAAACATGGATATCATCATTAATAAAATTAACATTGAAACCACATTGTTTTAAGCGAGAAATAGAAATAATGTTTCTACACAAATCGGGAGCATACAAAACATTATTTAAAATTAGCTCCAATCCGCTTGGAAGCTTCAAAACAAAATCTCCGTGAGCTTTAACATGCACCTTTGCACCATTGCCCATATAGAGACTTGATGTTCCCGCCATATGATCACTTCTTTTGAACCCCTGCAAAGAATTGCAAATGTGAGTTCCACATCCCGTGTCTAATACCCATGTATTAGAAGAAGTAATATTAAGCTCAATATATACCATATATATATTACCTGAGGTTTGCCCCGCATCCCTCTTGTCCTTCAACTCCTTAAGGTAGACCGGGCAATTTCGCTTCCAGTGACCCATTTCACCGCAACCGAAACATGGGTCTTCCTTGGGGTTTGCCTTTTCGGCTACCTTTTGCTTCTTAGCCTTGTTGATGGTTGGGGTAACCACCTTCCCCTTCCCTTTGCCTTGATAGGCGGGTCCTTTTCTCTTAGCCACCTTTGGCTTAGAGTTGTTACCTTTGGACCCACCTTGTTCAATCGCCAACACGGGTAAAGCCCTTTTACCCATGCTAGTTTCCGCCGTCCTAAGCATACCATGAAGCTCACCAATGCTTTTATCCATCCCATTCATATTGTAGTTAACTACAAATTGATCAAACCTTTTTGTAAGGGAGTTTAGGATAAGATCGGTGGCAAGCTCATTGGATATGTTTAGGTTGAGACGGTTAGCGCGATCGATAAGGCTTTTCATCTTAAGGACATAAGATGAAACGGATTGGGTGTCATCTATACGACATGCATGTAGCGCCCGAACGGTCTCGAAGCGCTCGACACGCGCTTGTTGAAGGAACATCTCCTTCAATTGCGTAATCATGTCATATGCACTATGATGCTCGAAATCTTTTTGAAGTTCCGGAATCATAGTCCCAAGCATTAGGCACGAGACTTGTAAGGAATCGTGCCTATAGGCTTCCCAATAAGCCATGCCCTCCGTATCATTTTCGTCCGGTTGATCGGGAATAGGGTCCTCAAGCACATACGCTTTATCCTCATACTTGAGGACAATCCGAAGATTGCGGAACCAATCCATAAAGTTGGTATGGTTGAGTTTGTCTTTCTCGAGGAGAGACCGTAATGATAGGTTGTTCATGTTAATAGGTACGTTTTGCAAGTTGTTGTTGTTGTTAGCGGCCATCTACAAAATTTAATAAAGTTCATTTAAGTATCGATTTTATATTTAATAAACAATACCCTTTTAATATTAATTGTCTTATTAAATCTTAGAATCCAACGGTAAATCAAATTCCGGTTAGGTGACCTTTATCCCGGTATTTGATTTAGCTAGGTAGTCATAATGACAATTGCAATCCTTTTGCAACTTCTAAGTTATGGGATCATGCAATCCTTTTACATGGCATATTAATCCCATCAACGCCTATTTGTTCATCATGCTTCGGTGACCCTAAGTTCATGATTCCCAAATCAAGTCGTCCTACTTGTGTGAACATGTAGACTTAACATACAAGTGGTTAGGTGACCTTTATCCCACATGTATGCGAAGTGTACCTTATTCATATTAGTTCGCTCATGACGGTTAGGTGACCTTTATCCCATCAAGAGTTTCCTAATATGTCTAAGTGTTCATACAAAAGGATGGCGTTTAACTTGTTTGCCTTGTTTTAGTTAAAGGGATTTTAAGTTTTCTACATTCTAGTTTTAGAAAACAATTAGCTATACACCATCATGCATTTGGTGTGTAGCACTTTATAAAAAAAACTTATTTTCATGTCCTTTTAGTAAACCAATTACTAGATATAAACCAATTTATTATCATTTTAAATAAACCATTTTATTTAGTCCTAATAACCAATTATTAGTGTCATTATGTTATGTTTTATTATAACCATTTAAAATTTGTATTATGCAAGTTTTAACATGTGATATTGTTATAGTAATCCAAACATACAAACATAATCATACAAGCATGCAAAATAAAATGTTCACAATCAAGAGCCATTTTGGTGGACATTTGTTTAGCCAAAAAACAAATGTCACCTTTAAGGGTAATCAAAGTAAGAGATTTTAAACAAAATCTCCCACTTTCTTTTGTAATCTCCATAAGCTCCATCTTGTAATCTTCATCTTGAATCTTCATTTTCTTTTTACAAAATTATATCCTAATACAATTTTTCTAGAAAATGAAATAACAACCTATTCTATTTTTACAAACCAAATAGAATAAATTACATGAAATTACAAGAATAATTACAACTTGATTACACACCAAAATGAATGAATAATTATTACAAATCACAAGAATGAATAATCAACCAAATCATACAACCAAACATGCACACGGTCTAGGCTCGATTGTGAACAATAACATAACAAAAAACCTTGGCCAAACTTGAAGTCCCAAACCCACTTTTGGGACCCAAAACTTTCGGCCAAACCATACACCCACCCAAAACTCATGATTTTTCAAATCTACTTTCATGCATGTTAGTAGATTGTAAGAAAAATGAGTTTTCTAGCCAAAAACAAGAAGTATATTAACAAGACCTGGCTCTTGATACCATTGATGGAATACCTCATGTAAACAAAATCACAAAACCCATTTTGTATGTAAATATATTCGTGTATATATGTATAGATTAAGCGGAAGCATTTTATTTTTGCATGTGAATTTTAACCTTTTAAAATGTATTCCATTTCATAGATCTAGTCTTGAAATTATACTAAAATGTAAATAGAGCTAGATAAAGATTTATACCTCCTCTTAAAGTGAGGGTGAAGAACTAAGAAAGATGATGAAGATGAATCTTAGTTTCTAACTTGAAACCTCAAGCAAGATATACCCACAAGCTTTATGTATCAACACCCACGAACTAGGTTAGGATTTGGACACCAAAATAACTAGCAAAATCAAGTGAAGAACCCTTGTTCTTGCTTCTCCAAAATCGGCCCAAAAGAGGAAGAATGGAGAGGATATTTTGCTTGGTTATTTTGAAATGCAAGAGTGTGTAAAATTCAAGAGAGAAGTGCATCTTGCATGCTCTTGATATATGCAAATTTAGTGTAACAAGGCAAGCATGGGGACATGCCTTGGAGTCCCAAAAACCGTCCACCCCCCATGCCCATTTCATTATTATTTTTTTTTTTTCTTTTTTTTTTTTTTTTTTTTTTTAAATAAGTGGAAGCCAATTGTTACTTGCATACTTTAATACTTTCATAACCTTTTATAAAAGTTATATGTAATAGTTTAATAACAATTAAACTTATACATATATAATTATCCAAATAATTAAACTCAAGCATTTTTATTTTAGAAAACCCATTTTCTAAAGTCCATGTGTCGAGTATTTATTTCTAAGATCCAATCATCAAAATAAATACATAAAAGTGTTGATAGCTTGTTATTGGGTATGACCCGACTTGGATCATAACATTTTAGCCACATTAATTTATTATGTCTCTCGGGCATAAGAAAATCCTTCAGCAGGATCATTACAACTGCAAAAATTATTCATACGATGAGTCGCCTGGTAACCGACCTTAACATAGAGCGCTTAAGATATCTGGCATCATACATTCCACTATTCAAATATAGGACAAGAACCCTTCGAAGTACTAAAGAATTTCCACTATTCGAAAAAGGGGGTGGTTGGTGCCCGTAGATCTACCTTTAGGATTCGTGTCAATTATTGTTTTTCATTAATTCTTAGGTTACCAAGCATAATAATAATAAGTATAGATATCCGATATAACAAATCAATCGTAGAATTTAGTTCCATGAACTTGTGCTTATTTTGTAAAACATTTATAAATTTTGCATGTATTCTCATCCCTAAATAATTTAAATAGTAAAAATGGGACTATAACTCACTTGTGATGATTTCCGAATAGATGGTGATAAGACTTGGCCTTTTGACAAATTCACGAACCTAATAATAATATTCTTGTGTCAAGATATATATATATATATATATATATATATATATATATATATATATATATATATATATATATATATATATATATATATATATATATATAATTAATATTCCATACTTATGATACTTGTAATAATTTTAATTGTCCATTGTTAGTAGTCCAACGTTCGTAGTCCAATAGTCCAACAGTATAAATATATATAAATATAAATGCGTATATTATGTTAGAATTCACTAACACTATAATATATTATCTTAATATAATAAGACACATAATTTGTATATTGTCTGAAGCAATCCGCGACCCATTGTATACATGTCTCAGGCTCGATCACAACTCAAAGTATATAATATTTTGGAATCCACTTTGACCCACAGCTAACTCGAGATTACTGCCAATGGTGTCTAATAGTTCGTTCCAATAATATATATAGAAGAAGTCAAAATGATATGTCAAAACTTTGTATACGAGTCCACAGTGATCAAGTCATATATATATATATATATATATATATATATATATATATATATATATATATATATATATATATATATATATATATATGGTGTCTTACGATCTTTATTAAGACTATAATATATTGTCATAGAACTTAATCACGACTATTATAAATTGTATTTCCATAAGTTCAGGAACAAGACATGTATAAATACATGTAGGATACAAGGTAAGTTAGCTAGGATAAGGTTAGCATCCATTTTTATAAATCATGTCCGTAGCTAAAAATTAAGGAAAATATCCAATTTTGTTTTACCCATAATTTCTTCGTTACAAATACGTTTTGAGTGATTCAAGTTGCCATGGTTTCATATCGAACTCGACATTATTAATATTATCAGAAAAAGTATAGGTTTATAGTTGAAAATATAGCTTAGGTGTCAAATAAGAGAAGATAGTCATATCCGTCGTAAGAACGACATCTTGATGACCCTTTTGAAAAACATACTTCCACTTTGAGTTTAACCATGGATTTTGGATATATTTCATATACATATAAAATAACATTTTTCACCAAAGGAAATCTTTTAATTCAATGTTTAAGATAGGTTTTTAAAATTAAACCCAAAACAGCCCCCGTTCGACTAAGACGACGTATGTTCGATTTTAAGGTGTTCTTCGTGTTTACAAGTTTTATATCCTTATGTTAGCTTGACATACTATCATAATACATGTGTTGAAGTGTTTTAAAAGTCAAGTTAGAAGGATTAAGTTTATTTGCAAACAAGTTTAGAAATAATCTAAACTATATTCTTTTTTTTATTACTTATAACTCAAAATAAGATAGCTATATGAATATGAATCGAATAAGATTATGAATAAGGTTACTACCTCAAATCAAAGGAGTAAAGTTGCTGGAGAAATAAGGAGAATATCTTGAGTTCAAAGATACCCTTGATGGCTTAGAATTCTTGAAGTGTTCTTGATCAAGCTTTGTTATGATGATTATAACTTGGATTATGAGACCAATACTTGCTGAATTGAATGGAGGTTTGAGAGAGTGTTTGAGTATGTGTTTAGAGATTAAAATGATGTAGTTAATTGGAATTAAATGGATGGTTATTTATCCTACATGTTGGCATCAAAATGGGGACAACAACATGGCTCCATGGTTTGTAATTTTATGCATTTAGTCATACTAGTTTCCAAGCCATGGTTCCCACAAGTCTTCATCATGTTTATACATCTCTCACAACTGATTGAGGGCTGCTAAGATCAATGATTTGGTATGTATATATCCATAGTAAATACGTATAGAAGCTGGGTATTATACGGGTATAAATACCGTATGAATACGAATAGGATTCTTGATAAAATTGAATGAGAAAATGAGTATAGCTATCTTTATTGAGTATAAATATATTGATATATATTATTAAGTCTTTCAAAAGTGTATTAATACATATTAATACAATACATATACATACATTTTAATTTAGAAGTTATTACAACGTTAATCGTTATATATATGTATATAGTCTTGAAATCTTTAAGTTAGTAATCTCATTTTATGTATATAACCAATTGTTATTATATATAATGAGATACTTAAAAATCATTTTAACAAATCATAAGAATATATATATCCATATATACATCATTATATAATTATTTCAAATTATGATGTTCGTGAATCATCAGATAGACTGGGTGGTCAAACATTTGCATAAAATCCATTCCAAATATATATATCTTGACAAGTTTGATTGCTTAACATGTTGGAAATATTTAATTATATAAATATTAATCTTCAATATATTAGCGGAAAAATCCGGGTCGTTACAGCTTACTTTCATTTATGTGTTAAAACGTGCCTTTAAGTACGTAGGATACTTAACTTGATCACCGGAAACCTTTATGACCGTTAGTGTTACTTGACGTTATGAACAAACTGTGTACTGCGTACACATTTAACTTTTGTTGTAATCAGGATATTATGACTACGAAATCTTAATTATTATTTTATAATAATAATTACTTGGGTTTATGGATGCTTAAATACGCGTAGTAATTTACTTATGCTTACTAGTTAGTCTTGTTAGACTTTCTACCTTGTTGGGCCTTAGCCCACCCTACACTAGTTAGTGGACTATTTAATTAGCCCAATTATTATTAGCTAGTAACCCATTAATAAATAAGACAAATGCCCATTTATTAGAGGGAACATGCTAGCATTTTTGTCAAGTATTATCCTTAATGTTGCATGGGATCCTAACATAAGCACCAACTTTAGACAACCATTAACCAAAAAGCAAAAAGGTGTCTCCCATGTCCCCTCCCAAACCCCATGGCCACATCACCCTCCCCATCACCTCACCACCTATAAATACATGCCTTATTCCATCTATTTAACGCTTGCTCTCATTTGCATTTCACACACACATACTCTTTAATTCTTTCTCTAGTCTTTCTCTCTCTAAAACCTCTAAGTATTTGATTTTTCTTCTTCTTCTTCCCTTCCGTTTCACGAATCCATCATCATCATCTAAGGGTCTAGCTTTTTAGCTTTGATCTTGATTACATCTTGTAGATTTAAGCATGAATCCTTCAAGAACATGGAAGATTCAAGCTTTCTAGCTTTGAATATTCACCCACTTTGTAGATCTATATTTTTTTAACTTTAATCTTGCTATTTTGTTATAAAGATTCAAACTTGTGTTTGTAATCTTCATGTAACTTAAAGATCCAAGCTTTATGCTTCAAGATCTTCAAGAACAATCAAGATGCAAGCTTTCTAGCTTGGATCTTCATATCTTTTGTTGGATCTAAGTTTTCTAACTTATGATCTCATTATTTTGTTATAAAGATCAAAACTTTTGTTTATGGTCTTCATATAACTTAAAGATCCAAGCTTTATGCTTCAAGATCTTCAAGAACACTAAAGGTTCAAGCTTTCTAGCTTTGTGACCTTATAACTTATGTGAAAAGGATCCAAGTTCTCTAGCTTAGGGTTCCATCACCTCATTTGACTTAGATTATGTTCATACTTGTTTGATTGATGTAAATTTTGTAACTTTGTTTGTAAATAGGACTTGTATTTGTGTTAAGACTAAGGATATGATGTAACCTTGGTTCATCATCCATCTAAGACTCTTAAATGAGTTGTGTTCTTACTTGGTCTTAATATATTGTGTGTTGATGGTAGAATCTTGGTCAAGGTGATGCTAACCCATCAATGAGTTGTACACTTGAAGCTACAAGCATCAAGGATGAGAACCGTGATGAGTATCAATCACCAAGAACCCCACTGGAGCACTTGTTTACTGTTTTTCGGGATCTGATCAGTAACCTGGGCTACTAAAAAGCTGATTTTCAGTTAGTTCGGTTCGAGTAGATGATTTTTCGTTTATACCTCGTCTTAATCTGAGTTACAGTTTAGGATTTATGGCCTTCCGAAATTCGTTACACCCTATTAACGTTGTGCTGAAATTTCTGACCTACTCGCACTTAAACCGTCGTCACGGTCAAACAAAGACGAGTTTAGTTCTGGAAATTGGTCAGCAACTAGGGGACTCATATACGGAACCATAGCCACTGATTACGCGTCTTTTTGATTTACGTAGAGGTTGTAACAGCTGACCGAAGTCAGCCTATTGTTTCGATCTCTATTCTTGTCAAACTTACTTAGCTTTTATGATGATGAACGATGATGATGATGACACTTAAACTTATTTAATGCACCGTTAGAACTTATGAGGATAACCTACTGACCTAGCAACCTTTGACTTAGGTTGACGACCTTTCGGACCGACTTACTACTCGCATACTTTCATTACCGACTTTACCGCTTTTATCACTGTGAGTTATAGCATCCCTTTTTACTTATACTATTTTTGGTACTGAGAATACATGCGCTTTTTATGTTTTACTTACTTGACACGAGTACTTAAACTTTACATATGTGTGGGTTATATAACGGCATAAAGATTCCCCTTAGCACGATAACGTTTAATCATTGGCTTTTGAACCGGTGAACGCGAATATTAGATATGGATCCATAGGGTTTGACATCCCCACTCGGGCTAGTCGCGCTAGCATTTAACGGGTGTTTAATACTTCGAGGACATACACACTCGTCAGGTGTACTTTTAGGGGGTGATATTTATATTTATGTTAAGTCTAGTTACCATGTGCCCACAGTTATACATATACTTTTCATACTGTTTTGGAACATTGAAATCTCGTAGTCAATCTCATATTACTATTACAATTTAAACTATAGCTCACCAACATTTTTGTTGACGTTTTTAAGCATGTTTTCTCAGGTGATTAGAGGTATCTTGCTTCCGCTATTTAAACTTGCTGTCTTGGTGTTTAGACTTGCTGTTAAGGACCTGCTGTGCTAGAATTCCGCTACATAATCTTAGAGATGTCTCAATCATGGAACTTTTCTTTTGCATTCGTAGTTCATGTTATTTTCAAATAATGACTTTGTAACGACCTTTGTGTCACGTTATCTTTTGTAAACGCTATGTCTTTTATGAATGTAAAACTGGTTTTCAAACAGCATGTAGTACTTGACCGTGTAAAGATCCTGTTGTTAACGAATCGTACACGATGGTTTTGTACAGGGCGTCACATTTGGTATCAGAGCATTGGTTGTAGGGAGTTAGGTTGAATTAGTGAGTCTAGACCAGTCCGAGTAGGATTCACTAATAGGACTAATCTACAACTTGCTCGTTTACTGGTTTCTGTGAAACCTGCTGCATGCTACTGTGTTATATTACTGCATGTTACTGCTTACTACTGCTAAATGTTACTACCTACTTATACTGCCGTATGAATTTGCTGCATGCTACCGTTTCCTTTTACTGCGATGTAAACTCACTGTATGCTTTTGCTTATTCTCGCTACTGCATGCTACTATCTGCTTTTTGCATGATACTTTTGTTCATACTGTTATTACTGCCATGCTATGTACTGCTGTAGATGATCTATGATGATGTAGTTACTAAGCCTGATTACATGCTTGCTATCCGTCTACTTTTCGATGTACAGACTTGGAGAATTTATCCTTCCTAGTTCAGATGTTTTTCTGAACCCTTTTCCCACTCGTCTAACCCTAAGTACTAGTAATGTAATCCACTTGTTACTACCATTCCACTGTTCCAGAGATCGAAGCATTACTTCACGCAATCTAGGAGGAGTACCCCTCGGAATACACGCCCACTAAGGTTGATCCTCGGAGGAGGAGATATGCGAGGACTTGTAGGAGTAACCACACCCCCGAGCTCACTCTAATTAGCCACGTACAATGTATGAACGTTAGAAGGATGTTCAGTTTCCACAAGATGACTCGTATCTCGTACGCTTTCATGACCGTCACTTATCTATTTCGTTCTTCACCACTACTCGACGATCTAACGACACTTCTGGATTTAGGACCCTAACACTCTTAGGCATTGGGGAAGTCGGGAGGACATCTCCTTTCACAAGGGCAGAGTGCCTTCTACTGATGCCCAGCCATACCCAAAGACTTGGGAGTCACCTCAAGACATATCATATTACTACTTGCTACACATACAACTCGACGCGAGTCCCGTATTGAATTTATAGAAAGGAACCTAACGACGTTACCTGAACCCGAATATTTTGAAGAAATTTCGGGACATTTAGGCATTGGTGCATGACCTACGGAACCTACATACCCACAATGAGAAACCATGAGATTAATTATGTATAATTTGTTTTGGGATAGCATAGATAAAGCACTGTTGGATGAAATCGAGTAGAACTTGAAGTGATCACGTTACATTGACCATATGGAGTGATGTTGGAATAGACATACGATTTAGTACAATATAATGACGCCAGGCCAGTGTGGTTATATTGAAGTGAATCATGCAGAAGTCCCAATGTTACTATATAAGGAATATGAAGTGATTCAAAGAAAATTTTGGTAGGAACCACTTGAGTATACGCAGTATGGTCTGTTCGAGGTAGGGAAGGAATAACTGTGACGACCTGGAAATTTCCGACTAAATTTAAGCTTGATTTTTATATGTTTCCGACACGATAAGCAAAGTCTATAATATTGGATTTCGAAAACTTTGAACTGTGTTCATGTATACATTTGACCTTGACTGATCCCGATGATTCACGAACCAGTGTTTGTAAATACGTATATATATAAATATGTGTAGGTATATATATAAATATTACTTGTGTATATATATTTTGTTATATTAAATTTAATTGTTTAAAATATATAATTAATAAATGTATTTACTTAGTAAAAAAAATTACTATTTAAAACTATTCTTATATATATAAAGAGCATATCTGTAATACTCGGTTGACATTTCGTTAACGTTCATATAGATTTAACACGAGTTTATGAAGGATTAAAATAAAACTTGAACTGTAAATCGATTACGAAAATTTTAGATTTGTCAAAAGTATTTTAACCTTTTTAAGTTTAATATTAGCACTCCGTACATATAAATCGGAACAGAAAATAAATAATTTTTGTATCTTTTTGATCAGGTTTCAAACAGGTAATGATTGAAATAAATAAATGGACTTAATTTTAAAATATGGGATTTTTCTGAAATAAATTATCCGTAACTGTTTAGCAATGGACACACCCCGTAAAAACTGTCGAAGTTTCAAAGTTTAGGCTGCTTTCTTTAAATATCAACACGTTTAAAATTTAATATATTATAATTATTATTATATGTATTATATAAAATACGAATCTAATCTAATCATATATCATATATATGCATACACATTGAATGAACACAAAAACCCCACAACCTCTTTTTCCTTTTCTTGTTTCCTGCCAAACTCAAAGTTTTCCTACCACCTGTCTTCATCTATACCCTTGTTAATATAAAAAAAAGTGAAAATGATAGTACTCCAGCATCATTGTCCTATTCTTTATTAATAACGTAAATTTTTTATCCATATACATAACATAAATATCATTCTCATGTGATTAAACACACTTTGTACTTAAAATATTAAGCATAATTTTTTTAGAAATTTACTTTACAGTTCAATTATAACATAAAATAAACTCCAACGAATATATCTAAAATCTATATATATTTATTCATATACTTCACATACATATGAAACCCACCAACCATGTTCCTTGATCACTGTTAGTCAAATTTATATATCAACTATCTATCATCATTTCATTTTACAAGAAACTTATGACCTTCTTAATTGCTTATTTTGCCACACCCACACACAAACCACCTCATCTCCTTAATTGATTGTCAACCATGGAACCACTTCCAAATTCAAGTGTGCTTATTATATTCTTTCTTCCTTTCTGTTCGTAAATGAAAGCAAACACCAAGATGGGGCACGGCTATACACCACCACGAGTAACCATGCATCCTCCATCACCTCCACAACCACCATCCTCCACCCATAATGACAATCACCTCTGGCATCACCTCACCGTGAACAACACCATCATCTCCACCGACCCAACACCATCGAGCAACAACCATCACGGCTACTCTCAACCGCCACCTTCCACCACCCTAACCACCCGATCACCACCTCTACACCACCACTATCTTCACCACTTTCTTTAAACTGTTATGATCACCACCACCCTACACCGCCACTAGATAACCACCATGAAGCCATCACAACTCGTTCACCACCATCATCTTTAAAAGTTATATTTTTATTTTCGTCTCTACTTCTTGTGAAACTTAAACCGCCACCACCACTCACACTCCTGCTGCACTTTTACTTATGTTTTATTTTTATCGAACACCACTTTATCGCCACGGTACCTTTTCCATTTTTCTGTTATGATTGAACCTGCTGTAGCACTTCAATCGTCGACAGACTGATACCCGTTCCTGTATTTCAGCTTAAAACAAAACCATTGAAAACCTACAATTGTTGTCACTACCTTCGTGTTCACAACTGAAGATTTAAAATGTCGTGGGCTTTTGAAAATCTAAGCTGAAGTAAATGAAGATATCCATTGGAATTATGGTTAGTGGGATGATAAAATATTGGTGGGGACAATATATGAAAATGAATTTTAGTGTAATTAGTCTAATGAGCTAGAACTTGTTAAGCATGATTGAGGCGTATGGATCTAATCATTTTGTCTGGGTTATTAATTTGCTAAATGGACTTCAAAGTATGTAACATGTTGGGCCGAAATTATAAGATTGGGCCAAGCATTAGTTTGATTTTATCGTACTAGCAACAGAAATGGGATAAATGTATTCAGTTAGGAATTAAAATAGAAAAGCATGATAGCTCAAATGGTTACGGTGTTGTTAGGATGAGCGAGAGGTCGCGGGTTCGAGCCCTGTTCGAGGCATTTTATTTTTAGGAAAGCTTTAAAGGTAGTTTTCAATATTATTATTATTATTATTATTATTATTATTATTATTATTATTATTATTATTATTATTAAGTATTAAGTATTAAGTATTATTATCAAAATTATTATTTTCATTATCATTATTATTAAACTTATCTTTTTATTTAGAAACTACTATTATTATTAAAAGTATCATTTCCACTAAAATTATTATTTTGTTATCATTAAAGATCATCATTTTTATTAAAATTTTTATTATTAAAAAGTAACATTTTTAATATTATTATTATTACTACTATTACCATCATTATCAATATGATCCTTAACTTAGTGTTATTATTAATTTTTGCAAACAGAAAATATTTATTTAAAAATATATTTATGTATACTAATATTACATAATATTGTGTTTTAACTAATACAATATTATTTATATTGACATAACATAAATTAAATCATATATATCAAATAAGCATTTTAATATATTATAAGTATTAACAAAATTATATATATATATATATATATATATATATATATATATATATATATATATATATATATATATATATATATATATATATATATATATATATATATATATATATATATATATATATATATATAAATTGTTCGATTACCATTATATATGTTAACATAAATACAAATGATATAGGTTCATGAATCCGATGCCAACCTTACACTTGTTAAATGTCGTCATATGTATTTTTACTACAAAATACAGTATGGTGAGTTTCATTTGCTCCCTTTTTAATTTGCTTTTGCAATATATATTTTTGGGCTGAGAATACATGCGCTGCTTTTATAAATGTTTACGAAATAGACACAAGTACCTAAAAATATATTCTACGTTGAGTTGTACCACTGGCATACTTCCCTGCAGCTTGATAACTACTATTTACATGTGTATTGTAAACGTGAATCCTGTTGATAGGTCTATCAGGCCTGACAACCCCAACCGGACTGGATGACCAGTATTCAACGGTTGCACAGTACTTCATTTCGGTGACTACACTTGGTACGGTGTAGTGAGATTTCATAATAAAGGGAATATGCAACGTTGATTAATAGTTAAGTATGGTTACTAAGTGCTCAACCACTTAGAATATTATTATTAAAACGTTTATGTATGTGAAATCTTGTGGTCTATTAACATATTGAAATGATTATTATGATAAACCTAAGAACTCACCAACCTTTTGGTTGACACTTTTAAGCATGTTTATTCTCAGGTACGAATTAAGTCTTCCGATGTGCATTTGCTCATTTTAAAGATACTACATGGAGTCGTTCATGGCATGTAGAGTTCAGTACCTCGCAATGGGACCATATGTTGAAGACTTCATCCAGGAAGATTAGGACGGGTCGTTTCATGTGGTATCAGAGCGATGGTCTTAGCGAACCAGGTCTTGCATTAGTGTGTCTAACTGATAGTTGTTAAGATGCATTAGTGAGTCTGGACTTCGACCGTGTCTGCATGTCAAAAGTTTTGCTTATCATTTCGTGTTGAAAATTACCTGCTTATCATTCTTAGGGAATCACTTGCTTATCATCTAAAGTCTAGACACGTCTTACTGCCTCTATTGCATAGACAGTGTATAGATAAATTCATATCTTAGTGTATCTATTATTTTTACCTTTACCTGACAGCTTCCGTAGATTCCTCCGTAACTTATGGGATTTTAGTATTATATATGCATATGTAAACTATGTATTGCAGGGTACTAATCTACATCCTATAATCTATTTCTTATCTAAAATCCTTCATCTGATCATACGAGATGAATCTCTCAGCCAGTTCGAGTCCCTCAGATTTCGATAGCTATTCTAAAAGATATTCTGACAGCTATTCCGACATGGATGTTCACCTAAACTCCGGAAGCAGCGTCACCAGAATGAATCAACCAACTAGTCATCTTCAATTCATCTGATGGGTTCGTAGTCGACTTAACCAGTGGAGACACGAAGAAGGCGATCCCTTCCACCAACCGAATTTACCTCTTGGCGATGAACCTGAAACACTTATCGGTGAATCAGTCCGAAATACCATTTTCACCCTCATTTCCAGAGTAGCTCGACACGATTATATTATATCCACAATTCTAAACCTTATTCATCTGCTAGTTTCGACCAACAAATCATTTCGGAATAATAGAAGAAGTCAACGAGCTTCGCGCTCGAGTAATAAATTTGGGAAATATGGTGCAAAACGTACCAGCTTCAGCAACATCACCAGCATCAACACCAGTACCACCAAAAACAAAGTTTCAACATAACACGTCTCAATATCTCATTATGTACCTCGAGCATAATCATCGTTCTACGAATCGTACTACATCATTTATCTTCGTTCTACATGGCAATTATGTAACCTCTAATGTTTTAGAGATTATATATTCTAGTTCTAACGACAAATCAAATGAGATTAATATCATATTGACTCATTAAATCCATGATTATATTTAAAGAAAATATATATGTATATATATATATTTCCATAAAAATTGTAATTAAAAATTCTTTTGTACAAACTGTTAATGGTGAAAATATTTTAACGGGTAGGTAATACCCGAGAAATATTTAGATTTCACATTAATAAGTTGCATTGTACATTCTTCAATTTAGATTCAGCAGTCATTAACAATACTGCTCAAATCCACACATATACGTATCCATTCATCAAAGAACAACTATTTTCATTCAAATCCCATTTAATATACGAATCTTTATCGATCAGAATCCAAGTCAAGATTTGACAAGTGGCATAATGAAGAAAATAATGAACAACATAAAATTGATTAGTAACTAATTAATTAACTACGCAAAACTTTAAACCTGTACTAACCAAATCCTAGCTAATTGTTCCTAGATAACTGTTCCTATATGACTATTTCCTTATAATATACTAGTTTCGGTTAAACTATTGGACTATTGGACTACTATCATGAACGAGTAAACAGTATTAAAAGAGTAGGAAATATTAATTACAACACATTTTGACTTAAAATATCGTAAATAAATTACATCTACTACAGTTAAATATTTCCTCAAGTTTGCCACTTGATTTCATCTTAAACCTCATTTGTATCTTGACAATTTCAATCTGCGTTCAAACATTTCATAATTCTTGAAAACACCTCAATTGAGAGGATGAACCAACCACACTTCAACTACGGAAGAAAAGATTTATCCATATAGTTATGCACCTGAAAACACTCGGAACCTGAGTAAACGTTTAACACGTATCTGTGTTAGCTCTTTTGGCGTTGTTATTACCAAAAATAACTTTGTAATCCCTTTCCAAATTAGCCAGTTTTGTCACAGCTCCAGCAAGTCAACTTCGACTTTTTATTCGAAACAACCTTATTATAGCCTTGATATATATGTGTGCTCTTTTAATGTTACCGGGGAACCTTTCATATTCCACCATATTACTATCAGCGTTTAATCATCTAAAAACACAATTCTCCTGAAACCATCTCGGGTCGATAATCGATATTTCAGATATCATAGCATTAAATGCAGAGGAAACAGAAAAATGGAAGATGGTCTAAACGGCCAAAAGTTTGATGATAAAGAAAGGCGTGTTAGGAACGCTCGATAGAAAATTTGGTACTGAAAAACAGATTGAGCTAACCAGGAAGGAGACCAAGGACAAATACAAGGATCATACCATATATTCAAAGAATCCCGGTAATCCTGGATCTGATGAAACCTTCAACAAATATCTTGCTCCACACTCATGTTAAAATCTTGCGGAAAATCTTTCTTCATCAACCTTCGATCTTATAAATTCTAAAATATCATCATAAATATCTTCGATATTTCTGAGGATATTTTCATAACTTTTCTTGTCCAAAATTAGTTATCTCTTTGTGCTATCCATGGTACATCATAAAAGAAACGGTTTTAGTTTCTATCCTTCTGTAAAAATTCAAGTTGTTTTAAATTATGAATGATTTTTAGAGAAGTGTTGGAAATTGAAGCATGAGTTATTATAATATAATGCGCTTGGCCAACGTGATTATATTACAGTTGTAGTGACCCGAACTTTTCCATGTTTATATATATTAATTGAGATTGATATTTACATGATTGAATGTTTCCAACATGTTAAGCAATCAAACTTGTTAAGACTTGATTAATTGAAATATGTTTCATATAGACAATTGACCACCCAAGTTGACCGGTGATTCACGAACGTTAAAACTTGTAAAAACTATATGATGACATATATATGGATATATATATAGTTAACATGATACTATGATAATTAAACATATCATTAAGTATATTAACAATGAACTACATATGTAAAAACAAGACTACTAACTTAATGATTTTTAAACGAGACATATATGTAACGATTATCGTTGTAAAGACATTTAATGTATATATATCATATTAAGAGATATTCATACATGATAATATCATGATAATATAATAATTTAAAATCTCATTTGATATTATAAACATTGGGTTAACAACATTTAACAAGATCGTTAACCTAAATGTTTCAAAACAACACTTACATGTAACGACTAACGATGACTTAACGACTCAGTTAAAATGTATATACATGTAGTGTTTTAATATGTATTTATACACTTTTGAAAGACTTCAATACACTTATCAAAATACTTCTACTTAACAAAAATGCTTACAATTACATCCTCGTTCAGTTTCATCAACAATTCTACTCGTATGCACCCATATTCGTACTCGTACAATACACAGCTTTTAGATGTATGTACTATTGGTATATACACTCCAATGATCAGCTCTTAGCAGCCCATGTGAGTCACCTAACACATGTGGGAACCATCATTTGGAAACTAGCATGAAATATCTCATAAAATTACAAAAATATGAGTAATCATTCATGACTTATTTACATGAAAACAAAATTACATATCCTTTATATCTAATCCATACACCAACGATCAAAAACACCTACAAACACTTTCATTCTTCAATTTTCTTCATCTAATTGATCTCTCTCAAGTTCTATCTTCAAGTTCTAAGTGTTCTTCATAAATTCCAAAAGTTCTAGTTTCATAAAATCAAGAATACTTTCAAGTTTGCTAGCTCACTTCCAATCTTGTAAGGTGATCATCCAACCTCAAGAAATCTTTGTTTCTTACAGTAGGTTATCATTCTAATACAAGGTAATAATCATATTCAAACTTTGGTTCAATTTCTATAACTATAACAATCTTATTTCAAGTGATGATCTTACTTGAACTTGTTTTCGTGTCATGATTCTGCTTCAAGAACTTCGAGCCATCCAAGGATCCATTGAAGCTAGATCCATTTTTCTCTTTTCCAGTAGGTTTATCCAAGGAAATTAAGGTAGTAATGATGTTCATAACATCATTCAATTCATACATATAAAGCTATCTTATTCGAAGGTTTAAACTTGTAATCACTAGAACATAGTTTAGTTAATTCTAAACTTGTTCGCAAACAAAAGTTAATCCTTCTAACTTGACTTTTAAAATCAACTAAACACATGTTCTATATCTATATGATATGCTAACTTAATGATTTAAAACCTGGAAACACGAAAAACACCGTAAAACCGGATTTACGCCGTCGTAGTAACACCGCGGGCTGTTTTGGGTTAGTTAATTAAAAACTATGATAAACTTTGATTTAAAAGTTGTTATTCTGAGAAAATGATTTTTATTATGAACATGAAACTATATCCAAAAATTATGGTTAAACTCAAAGTGAAAGTATGTTTTCTAAAATGGTCATCTAGACGTCGTTCTTTCGACTGAAATGACTACCTTTATAAAAATGACTTGTAACTTATTTTTCTGACTATAAACCTATACTTTTTCTGTTTATATTCATAAAATAGAGTTCAATATGAAACCATAGCAATTTGATTCACTCAAAACGGATTTAAAATGAAGAAGTTATGGGTAAAACAAGATTGGATAATTTTTCTCATTTTAGCTACGTGAAAATTGGTAACAAATCTATTCCAACCATAACTTAATCAACTTGTATTGTATATTATGTAATCTTGAGATACCATAGACACGTATACAATGTTTCGACCTATCATGTCGACACATCTATATATATTTCGGAACAACCATAGACACTCTATATGTGAATGTTGGAGTTAGCTATACAGGGTTGAGGTTGATTCCAAAATATATATAGTTTGAGTTGTGATCAATACTGAGATACGTATACACTGGGTCGTGGATTGATTCAAGATAATATTTATCGATTTATTTCTGTACATCTAACTGTGGACAACTAGTTGTAGGTTACTAACGAGGACAGCTGACTTAATAAACTTAAAACATCAAAATATATTAAAAGTGTTGTAAATATATTTTGAACATACTTTGATATATATGTCTAAATTGTTATAGGTTCGTGAATCAACCAGTGGCCAAGTCTTACTTCCCGACGAAGTAAAAATCTGTGAAAGTGAGTTATAGTCCCACTTTTAAAATCTAATATTTTTGGGATGAGAATACATGCAGGTTTTATAAATGATTTACAAAATAGACACAAGTACGTGAAACTACATTCTATGGTTGAATTATCGAAATCGAATATGCCCCTTTTTATTAAGTCTGGTAATCTAAGAATTAGGGAACAGACACCCTAATTGACGCGAATCCTAAAGATAGATCTATTGGGCCTAACAAACCCCATCCAAAGTACCGGATGCTTTAGTACTTCGAAATTTATATCATATCCGAAGGGTGTCCCGGAATGATGGGGATATTCTTATATATGCATCTTGTTAATGTCGGTTACCAGGTGTTCACCATATGAATGATTTTTATCTCTATGTATGGGATGTGTATTGAAATATGAAATCTTGTGGTCTATTATTATGATTTGATATATATAGGTTAAACCTATAACTCACCAACATTTTTGTTGACGTTTTAAGCATGTTTATTCTCAGGTGATTATTAAGAGCTTCCGCTGTCGCATACTTAAATAAGGACGAGATTTGGAGTCCATGCTTGTATGATATTGTGTAAAAACTGCATTCAAGAAACTTATTTTGTTGTAACATATTTGTATTGTAAACCATTATGTAATGGTCGTGTGTAAACAGGATATTTTAGATTATCATTATTTGATAATCTACGTAAAGCTTTTTAAAACCTTTATCTATGAAATAAAGGTTATGGTTTGTTTTAAAAATGAATGCAGTCTTTGAAAAACGTCTCATATAGAGGTCAAAACCTCGCAACGAAATCAATTAATATGGAACGTTTTTTAATCAATAAGAACGGGACATTTCAGTTGGTATCCGAGCGTTGGTCTTAGAGAACCAGAATTTTGCATTAGTGTGTCTTATCGAGTTTGTTAGGATGCATTAGTGAGTCTGGACTTCGACCGTGTTTTCTTGAAAAATGATTGCTTAACAAATTTTGTTGGAAACTATATATTTTTAACATGTGAATATTATGTGATATATTAATCTCTTAACGCGTTTGATATTATGTGATAGATGTCTACCTCTAGAACAAGTCCCATTGACTCACCTAATAATAATGAAGAGTCAAATGTAAATTGGAATGATTCGTGGACTGATTCACAAGTTCCCGAAGAGGAACCGGAAGAAGAGTCGGAACCGGAAGAAGAGTCGGAACCGGAAGAAGAATCGGAACCGGATGAAGAAATAGAACCGGTGGGGGAAATAATAAAACTGTTAAGTAAAAGAAAATCCTCAACCAACCGACCAAGGTTAATTATGGTCAATGGTGTTTCCGCCAAGGAAGCAAAATATTGGGAGGATTACCAATTCTCCGATGAATCGGATTCCGACGAGAATTCCGATGATATTATAGAAATTACCCCAACTGAATTTAAAAATGCAAAAGAAAATAATAAGGGAAAGGGCATAAAAATAGAGAAATCTAATTCCAACCCCGATGAACTTTATATGTATCGTCAACCCCCGAAGTCCTTAAGTTGTAACAATGACCCGGGAACCTCTAAACCACCAGGTTTTTCTAAACCAATGTGGATCACGACGGCTCGTATTAGGGGAACATCATATATCCCTAGAAACTTGGCAAAACGAACCAAAACTAAAGAAGAAGAAACAAGCGAGTCGGAATAAAATAGTTGTATTCGTGTGGTGTAATATATGTAATATAGTGTGCTTATGCTTTATGATATATGTAAAAATTGCTTGTATTAATAAGTATTTTTTTTTTATGAATCTAACTCTTGTCTATTTTACAGTATAAAAACACAAAATGGATAGACAACCCAATATTTTAAGAGACCTACCCGGAGACATGATTGATGAAATCTTGTCTAGAGTCGGTCAGAATTCTTCGGCACAACTATTTAAGGCGAGATCAGTTTGTAAGACATTCGAAGAACGTTCCAAGAATGCCTTGGTTTATAAAAGGCTTTCGTTCGGAAGATGGGGGATATCACATTGGGAAATCCATAAGTTACGATGTGTTTATTTTGACGCATATATTGCGGGGACCCCAAATGCTATTTTACGCAATGGGTTAAGAAATTATTTTGACTCAATATATCCGAATATTGGACTTCGTGATTTAGAAAAAGCGGCTAACATGCAACATAAAGAAGCATG
This sequence comes from Rutidosis leptorrhynchoides, assembly GCF_046630445.1. Classification (NCBI taxonomy): domain Eukaryota; kingdom Viridiplantae; phylum Streptophyta; class Magnoliopsida; order Asterales; family Asteraceae; genus Rutidosis; species Rutidosis leptorrhynchoides. Next base: position 343,771,704 of record NC_092340.1, on the reverse strand, counting down.
TTATGCTTACGGATTAGTAATGTTCGCTTCTCACCAAAGTGAGAACAAGAACATCGGGCTACAACTATTAAACAAAACGTTCCCAGAAGTGACGGAGTCGGTAATTGGGGTAAGAAATGAGGTTTTTAGATTGTTACGGGATTGTTGGACATTACGTAACCCTCGTCCCTTTGACGACGTTACAACACGCTGTCTTATCAACGGCCATAACGGTTATGTTCCACAAGACCAAGGATGGGAAGTAGTCCTAGTTAAACCAGAATGCATGACTTGTTTCTGGACGTATGAATTACGTGTCTTTATTGCCTTTGCTGAACGACTTGTGTACTAGCTAGAATTATCTTCACAACCATCTTGTATCAAATTTATTGTGTGCTATATTTCATGCTATATGTAAAATAAGCGGTATTGTAAGTTTGTAAAATATTGTGTAAAAGTTTGAACGCGAAATATTATTATAATCAGTTTTTCATATAGAATTGTAGTAGTTGAATTGTATATTAGCTACTAAGTATGAACTTAACGGGTAGGTACTACCCGAATTTAAACTTATAAAACGCTAATATGAAGAAAAAGCTTTTATAAATGAGTTCATATTATGCTAAGAAATACTATTAACTACTCTTAATATTCTGTATGATTAACTTGTTCCATTTAACTATTTTGAAGGAAATGGCACCGACTACTCGACACACCGTGAATATGAATGAAGAGGAATTCCGTACTTTTCTAGCTTCAAACATAGCCGCAGTACAGGTTGCGCTACATACCAACAATAACCTTGGATCTAGCAGTACAGGAAATCGTGTAGGATGCACCTACAAAGAATTCACTGCCTGCAAACCTTTGGAATTTGATGGAACCGAAGGACCGATCGGATTGAAACAGTGGACCGAGAAGGTCGAATAGGTGTTTGCCATAAGTAAGTGTACTGAAGAGGACAAAGTAAAGTACGCTACGCATACCTTCACAGGTTCTGCGTTAACATGGTGGAATACCTATCTAGAGCAAGTGGGACAAGAAGATGCGTACGCACTACCGTGGTCAGCATTCAAGCACTTGATGAACGAGAAGTACCGTCCCAGAACCGAGGTCAATAAGCTCAAGACAGAACTTAGAGGGTTACGAACCCAAGGATTTGATATTACCACGTACGAAAGACGATTCACAGAATTGTGCCTATTGTGTCCGGGAGCATTCGAAGATGAGGAAGAGTAGATCGACGCGTTTGTGAAAGGATTACCGGAAAGAATCCAAGAAGATATAAGTTCACACGAGCCCGCCTCCATACAACAGGCATGTAGAAAGGCTCACAAACTCGTGAACCAGATTGAAGAAAGAATTAAAGAACAGACTGTTGAAGAGGCCAATGTGAAGCAAGTCAAAAGAAAGTGGGAGGAAAACGGTGATAAGAATCACCAATACAACAACAACAGCAATTACAACAATAATCGCAACAACTATCCCAACAATCGCAACATCAATCGCAACTACAACAAACGGCCCAACAACAACAACAACAACAACAACAGCAACTACAACAATCATCCCAACAACAATAATAACCGCAACAACAACAACAATCAGAAGCAGCTATGCCAAAGGTGTGAAAAGAATCACTCGGGGTTCTGCACCAAATTTTGCAACAAGTGTAAAAGAAATGGTCATAGCGCGGCGAAGTGTGAGGTCTACGGACCAGGGGTTAATAGAACGAAAGGAACAAATGGTGTCGGAACGAGTAATGGCGGAGCAAGTAGTGTCGGAGCAAGTTATGCCAATGTAGTTTGTTATAAATGTGGAAAACCGGGCCACATTATTAGAAATTGCCCGAACCAGGAGAACACGAATGGACAAGGCCGTGGAAGAGTTTTCAATATTAATGCGGTAGAGGCACAGGAAGACCCGGAGCTTGTTACGGGTACGTTTCTTATTGACAATAAATCTGCTTACGTTTTATTTGATTCGGGTGCGGATAGAAGCTATATGAGTAGAGATTTTTGTGCTAAATTAAGTTGTCCATTGACGCCTTTGGATAGTAAATTTTTACTCGAATTAGCAAATGGTAAATTAATTTCAGCAGATAATATATGTCGGAATCGAGAAATTAAACTGGTTAGCGAAACATTTAAGATTGACTTGATACCAGTAGAGTTAGGGAGTTTTGATGTGATAATCGGTATGGACTGGTTGAAAGAAGTGAAAGCAGAGATCGTTTGTTACAAAAATGCAATTCGCATTATACGAGAAAAAGGAAAACCCTTAATGGTGTACGGAGAAAAGGGCAACACGAAGCTACATCTTATTAGTAATTTGAAGGCACAAAAACTAATAAGAAAAGGTTGCTATGCTGTTCTAGCACACGTCGAGAAAGTACAAACTGAAGAAAAGAGCATCAATGATGTTCCCGTCGCAAAAGAATTTCCCGATGTATTTCCGAAAGAATTACCGGGACTACCTCCACATCGATCTGTTGAATTTCAAATAGATCTTGTACCAGGAGCTGCACCTATAGCTCGTGCTCCTTATAGACTTGCACCCAGCGAGATGAAAGAACTGCAAAGCCAACTGCAAGAACTATTAGAACGTGGTTTCATTCGACCAAGCACATCACCATGGGGAGCTCCTGTTTTGTTTGTCAAGAAGAAGGATGGTACATTTAGGTTGTGTATTGACTACAGAGAGTTGAAAAAACTTACCATCAAAAACCGTTATCCAATGCCGAGAATTGACGACTTATTTGATCAACTACAAGGCTCGTCGGTTTATTCGAAGATCGATTTACGTTCTGGATATCATCAAATACGAGTAAAGGAGGATGATATTCCAAAAACTGCTTTTAGGACGCGTTATGGTCATTACGAGTTTATGGTTATGCCGTTTGGATTGACTAACGCACCAGCTGTGTTCATGGACCTTATAAACCGAGTGTGTGGGCCATATCTTGATAAGTTTGTCATTGTTTTCATCGATGACATACTTATTTACTCAAAGAATGATCAAGAGCACGAAGAACATTTGAGAAAAGTGCTAGAAGTATTGAGGAAAGAAAAACTGTACGCTAAGTTTTCAAAGTGTGCATTTTGGTTGGAAGAAGTTCAATTCCTCGGTCACATAGTGAACAAAGAAGGTATCCAAGTGGACCCGGCAAAGATCGAAACCGTTGAAAAGTGGGAAACCCCAAAAACTCCGAAGCATATACGTCAATTTTTAGGATTGGCTGGTTACTACAGAAGATTCATCCAAGATTTCTCCAAAATAGCAAAACCCTTGACTGCATTAACGCATAAAGGGAAGAAATTTGAATGGAAGGATGAACAAGAGAAGGCGTTTCAATTATTGAAGAAAAAGCTAACTACAGCACCTATATTGTCATTGCCTGAAGGGAATGATGATTTTGTGATTTATTATGACGCATCAAAGCAAGGTCTCGGTTGTGTATTAATGCAACGAACGAAGGTGATTGCTTATGCGTCTAGACAATTGAAGATTCATGAGCAAAATTATACGACGCATGATTTGGAATTAGGCGCGGTTGTTTTTGCATTAAAGACTTGGAGGCACTACTTATATGGGGTCAAAAGTATTATATATACCGACCACAAAAGTCTTCAACACATATTTAATCAGAAACAACTGAATATGAGGCAGCGTAGGTGGATTGAATTGTTGAATGATTATGACTTTGAGATTCGTTACCACCCGGGAAAGGCAAATGTGGTAGCCGACGATTTGAGCAGAAAGGACAGAGAACCCATTCGAGTAAAATCTATGAATATAATGATTCACACTAACCTTACTACTCAAATAAAGGAGGCGCAACAAGGAGTTTTAAAAGAGGGAAATTTAAAGGATGAAATACCCAAAGGATCGGAGAAGCATCTTAATATTCGAGAAGACGGAACCCGGTATAGGGCTGCAAGAATTTGGGTACCAAAATTTAGAGATATGAGAGAAATGGTACTTAGAGAAGCTCATAAAACCAGATACTCAATACATCCTGGAACGGGGAAGATGTACAAGGATCTTAAGAAACATTTTTGGTGGCCAGGTATGAAAGCCGATATTGCTAAATATGTAGGAGAATGTTTGACGTGTTCTAAGGTCAAAGATGAACATCAGAAACCATCAGGTCTACTTCAACAACCCGAAATCCCAGAATGGAAATGGGAAAACATTACCATGGATTTCATCACTAAATTGCCAAGGACTGCAAGTGGTTTTGATACTATTTGGGTAATAGTTGATCGTCTCACCAAATCAGCACACTTCCTGCCAATAAGAGAAGATGACAAGATGGAGAAGTTAGCACGACTGTATTTGAAGGAAGTCGTCTCCAGACATGGAATACCAATCTCTATTATCTCTGATAGGGATGGCAGATTTATTTCAAGATTCTGGCAGACATTACAGCAAGCATTAGGAACTCGTCTAGACATGAGTACTGCCTATCATCCACAAACTGATGGGCAGAGCGAAAGGACGATACAAACGCTTGAAGACATGCGACGAGCATGTGTTATTGATTTCGGAAACAGTTGGGATCGACATCTACCGTTAGCAGAATTTTCCTACAACAACAGCTACCATTCAAGCATTGAGATGGCGCCGTTTGAAGCACTTTATGGTAGAAAGTGCAGGTCTCCGATTTGTTGGAGTGAAGTGGGGGATAGACAGATTACGGGTCCGGAGATTATACAAGAAACTACCGAGAAGATCATCCAAATTCAACAACGGTTGAAAACCGCCCAAAGTCGACAAAAGAGCTACGCTGACATTAAAAGAAAAGATATAGAATTTGAAATTGGAGAGATGGTCATGCTTAAAGTTGCACCTTGGAAAGGCGTTGTTCGATTTGGTAAACGAGGGAAATTAAATCCAAGGTATATTGGACCATTCAAGATTATTGATCGTGTCGGACCAGTAGCTTACCGACTAGAGTTACCTCAACAACTCGCGGCTGTACATAACACTTTCCACGTCTCGAATTTGAAGAAATGTTTTGCTAAAGAAGATCTCACTATTCCGTTAGATGAAATCCAAATCAACGAAAAACTTCAATTCATCGAAGAACCCGTCGAAATAATGGATCGTGAGGTTAAAAGACTTAAGCAAAACAAGATACCAATTGTTAAGGTTCCATGGAATGCTCGTAGAGGACCCGAGTTCACCTGGGAGCGTGAAGATCAGATGAAGAAGAAATACCCGCATCTATTTCCAGAAGATTCGTCAACACCTTCAACAGCTTAAAATTTCGGGACGAAATTTATTTAACGGGTAGGTACTGTAGTGACCCGAACTTTTCTATGTTTATATATATTAATTGAGATTGATATTTACATGATTAAATGTTTCCAACATGTTAAGCAATCAAACTTGTTAAGACTTGATTAATTGAAATATGTTTCATATAGACAATTGACCACCCAAGTTGACCAGTGATTCACGAACGTTAAAACTTGTAAAAACTATATGATGACATATATATGGATATATATATATTTAACATGATACTATGATAATTAAACATATCATTAAGTATATTAACAATGAACTACATATGTAAAAACAAGACTACTAACTTAATGATTTTTAAACGAGACATATATGTAACGATTATCATTGTAAAGACATTTAATGTATATATATCATATTAAGAGATATTCATACATGATAATATCATGATAATATAATAATTTAAAATCTCATTTGATATTATAAACATTGGGTTAACAACATTTAAGAAGATCGTTAACCTAAAGGTTTCAAAACAACACTTACATGTAACGACTAACGATGACTTAACGACTCAGTTAAAATGTATATACATGTAGTGTTTTAATATGTATTTATACACTTTTGAAAGACTTCAATACACTTATCAAAATACTTCTACTTAACAAAAATGCTTACAATTACATCCTCGTTCAGTTTCATCAACAATTCTACTCGTATGCACCCATATTCGTACTCGTACAATACACAGGTTTTAGATGTATGTACTATTGGTATATACACTCCAATGATCAGCTCTTAGCAGCCCATGTGAGTCACCTAACACATGTGGGAACCATCATTTGGCAACTAGCATGAAATATCTCATAAAATTACAAAAATATGAGTAATCATTCATGACTTATTTACATGAAAACAAAATTACATATCCTTTATATCTAATCCATACACCAACGACCAAAAACATCTACAAACACTTTCATTCTTCAATTTTCTTCATCTAATTGATCTCTCTCAAGTTCTATCTTCAAGTTCTAAGTGTTCTTCATAAATTCCAAAAGTTCTAGTTTCATAAAATCAAGAATACTTTCAAGTTTGCTAGCTCACTTCCAATCTTGTAAGGTGATCATCCAACCTCAAGAAATCTTTGTTTCTTACAGTAGGTTATCATTCTAATACAAGGTAATAATCATATTCAAACTTTGGTTCAATTTCTATAACTATAACAATCTTATTTCAAGTGATGATCTTACTTGAACTTGTTTTCGTGTCATGATTCTGCTTCAAGAACTTCGAGCCATCCAAGGATCCATTGAAGCTAGATCCATTTTTCTCTTTTCCAGTAGGTTTATCCAAGGAAATTAAGGTAGTAATGATGTTCATAACATCATTCGATTCATACATATAAAGCTATCTTATTCGAAGGTTTAAACTTGTAATCACTAGAACATAGTTTAGTTAATTCTAAACTTGTTCGCAAACAAAAGTTAATCCTTCTAACTTGACTTTTAAAATCAACTAAACACATGTTCTATATCTATATGATATGCTAACTTAATGATTTAAAACCTGGAAACACGAAAAACACCGTAAAACCAGATTTACGCCGTCGTAGTAACACCGCGGGCTGTTTTGGGTTAGTTAATTAAAAACTATGATAAACTTTGATTTAAAAGTTGTTATTCTGAGAAAATGATTTTTATTATGAACATGAAACTATATCCAAAAATTATGGTTAAACTCAAAGTGAAAGTATGTTTTCTAAAATGGTCATCTAGACGTCGTTCTTTCGACTGAAATGACTACCTTTACAAAAATGACTTGTAACTTATTTTTCTGACTATAAACCTATACTTTTTATGTTTAGATTCATAAAATAGAGTTCAATATGAAACCATAGCAATTTGATTCACTCAAAACGGATTTAAAATGAAGAAGTTATGGGTAAAACAAGATTGGATAATTTTTCTCATTTTAGCTACGTGAAAATTGGTAACAAATCTATTCCAACCATAACTTAATCAACTTGTATTGTATATTATGTAATCTTGAGATACCATAGACACGTATACAATGTTTCGACCTATCATGTCGACACATCTATATATATTTCGGAACAACCATAGACACTCTATATGTGAATGTTGGAGTTAGCTATACAGGGTTGAGGTTGATTCCAAAATATATATAGTTTGAGTTGTGATCAATACTGAGATACGTATACACTGGGTCGTGGATTGATTCAAGATAATATTTATTGATTTATTTCTGTACATCTAACTGTGGACAACTAGTTGTAGGTTACTAACGAGGACAGCTGACTTAATAAACTTAAAACATCAAAATGTATTAAAAGTGTTGTAAATATATTTTGAATATACTTTTATATATATGTACATATTTGTTATAGGTTCGTGAATCGACCAGTGGCCAAGTCTTACTTCCCGACGAAGTAAAAAAATCTGTGAAAGTGAGTTATAGTCCCACTTTTAAAATCTAATATTTTTGGGATGAGAATACATGCAGGTTTTATAAATGATTTACAAAATAGACACAAGTACGTGAAACTACATTCTATGGTTGAATTATCGAAATCGAATATGCCCCTTTTTATTAAGTCTGGTAATCTAAGAATTAGGGAACAGACACCCTAATTGACGCGAATCCTAAAGATAGATCTATTGGGCCTAACAAACCCCATCCAAAGTACCGGATGCTTTAGTACTTCGAAATTTATATCATATCCGAAGGGTGTCCCGGAATGATGGGGATATTCTTATATATGCATCTTGTTAATGTCGGTTACCAGGTGTTCACCATATGAATGATTTTTATCTCTATGTATGGGATGTGTATTGAAATATGAAATCTTGTGGTCTATTATTATGATTTGATATATATAGGTTAAACCTATAACTCACCAACATTTTTGTTGACGTTTTAAGCATGTTTATTCTCAGGTGATTATTAAGAGCTTCCGCTGTTGCATACTTAAATAAGGACGAGATTTGGAGTCCATGCTTGTATGATATTGTGTAAAAACTGCATTCAAGAAACTTATTTTGTTGTAACATATTTGTATTGTAAACCATTATGTAATGGTCGTGTGTAAACAGGATATTTTAGATTATCATTATTTGATAATCTACGTAAAGCTTTTTAAAACCTTTATCTATGAAATAAAGGTTATGGTTTGTTTTAAAAATGAATGCAGTCTTTGAAAAACGTCTCATATAGAGGTCAAAACCTCGCAACGAAATCAATTAATATGGAACGTTTTTTAATCAATAAGAACGGGACATTTCAACAGTAAGTCATGCTGAATATCTAATGGAACGTGATGATTCACAGACTATATCGTCATCATGTGCCATGTTACATAACTCTTTCATTCTATTTAACCTCTAAACGTATCTAGAAAAATATTCTCTTGATATTTCTATCCTTCCCATAATTCCAACAGTTGCTAATAAATCGTGCTATTATATTTTCTATCTGATTAGAAGATTTCCTTAAATTCCTTGAATTCAGAAATTAATCGGGACTACGTCGAAAGTCAAGACGAATCTTTATTTCCCATTTCACTCTTTTGTGATAGCTTCACTCGTACGCTTCGCGTAATCGAATTGTTTTATCTAAATTACTCAATGATGATAAAACTCTATTTATCGACTCATATTCGTCATAAAAACATTTTTATTGTTAGCCATGACCACCTCACTCAAATTTCGGGACGAAATTTCTTTAACGGGTAGGTACTGTGACGACCCGGAAATTTTCGACTAAATTAAAGCTTGATTTTTATATGTTTCCGACACGATAAGTAAAGTCTATAATATTGGGTTTCAAAAACTTTGAACTGTGTTCATGCATACATTTGACCTTGACTGATCGCGATGATTCACGAACCAGTGTTTGTAAATATGTATATATATAAATATGTGTAGGTATATATATAAATATTACTTGTGTATATATATTTTGTTATATTAAATTTAATTGTTTAAAATATATAATTAATAAATGTATTTACTTAGTAAAAAAAATTATTATTTAAAACTGTTCTTATATATATAAAGAGCATATCCGTAATACTCGGTTGACATTTTGTTAACGTTCATATAGATTTAACACGAGTTTATGAAGGATTAAAATAAAAGTTGAACTGTAAATCGATTACGAAAATTTTAGATTTGTCAAAAGTATTTTTACCTTTTTAAGTTTAATATTAGCACTCCGTACATATAAATCGGAACAGAAAATAAATAATTTTTGAATCTTTTTGATCAGGTTTCAAACAGGTAATGACTGAAATAAATAAATGGACTTAATTTTAAAATATGAGATTTTTCTGAAATAAATTATCCGTAACTGTTTAGCAATGGACACACCCCGTGAAAACTGTCGAAGTTTCAAAGTTTAGGCTGCTTTCTTTAAATATCAACACGTTTAAAATTTAATATATTATAATTATTATTATATGTATTATATAAAATACGAATCTAATCTAATCATATATCATATATATGCATATACATTGAATGAACACAAAAACCCCACAACCTCTTTTTCCTTTTCTTGTTTCCTGTCAAACTCAAAGTTTTCCTACCACATGTCTTCATCTATACCCTTGTTAATATAAAAAAAAGTGAAAATGATAGTACTCCAGCATCATTGACCTATTCTTTATTAATAACGTAAAATTTTTATCCATATACATAACATAAATATCATTCTCATGTGATTAAACACACTTTGTACTTAAAATATTAACCATATTTTTTTTAGAAATTTACTTTACAGTTCAATTATAACATAAAATAAACTCCAACGAATATATCTAAAATCTATATATATTTATTCATATACTTCACATACATATGAAACCCACCAACCATGTTCCTTGATCATTGTTAGTCAAATTTATATATCAACTGTCTATCATCATTTCATTTTACAAGAAACTTATGACCTTCTTAATTGCTTATTTTGCCACACCCACACACAAACCACCTCATCTCCTTAATTGATCGTCAACCATGGAACCACTTCCAAATTCAAGTGTGCTTATTATATTCTTTCTTCCTTTCTATTCGTAAATGAAAGCAAACACCAAGATGGGGCACGGCTATACACCACCATGAGTAACCATGCATCCTCCATCACCTCCACAACCACCATCCTCCACCCATAATGACAATGACCTCCGGCATCACCTCACCGTGAACAACACCATCATCTCCACCGACCCAACACCATCGAGCAACAACCATCACGGCTACTCTCAACCGCCACCTTCCACCACCCTAACCACCCGATCACCACCTCTACACCACCACTATCTTCACCACTTTCTTTAAACCGTTATGATCACCACCACCCTACACCGCCACTAGATAACCACCATGAAGCCATCACTACTCGTTCACCACCATCATCTTTAAAAGTTATATTTTTATTTTCGTCTCTACTTTTTGTGAAACTTAAACCGCCACCACCACTCACACTGTAACATCCCGCATTTTTCCGTTAAATTATTTTTAACGCCGTCTTTTTCTTTTTAGATAATATTCCTCGTATCTAGATTCGTAACCTCCGTTAGCTAACATTCTAAATATTCTCGTTATCGGATTTTAATACGCGTTTTAAAATATTCTGTTTAGGTATTTTCCGCACCCGACTACAAACTCGAGGGACTAAAATTGACACGGGGCAAACTAGTTGACTAGGTCACCTAGTCCACCCCAATCACCACCATTCAACCATCCCCCTCTCTCTCTCTTTCTCTCTAGCAAGAACACACACAAACACCCAATTCAATCATTCATCATCTAAATTCGATCTAGGAGGCTTACAACAAAACAAATTACATATTTGGAATCCTCTCTTCATCCTCTACAATTTGATACTAACTTCATCTCGTTTGGGTAACATTTCTAAAACTCTAGATTTCTCTAAATTCGTGTTTTTGACTTGAAATGGTGTTAGTTAGTGTCTATGGCTCATTGTGATGTCGTGTATATAATTTGTATGCTCGATCTCGTTGTTTTAGTGTAACTAGCATGAACTTGAATTTTGGTGTGTTGTTCTTGAATTTTGGATGATCATATGTTGTTAGATGTTAAAAGTTCATGTTCTAATTGTGTTCCTAGTATCATTAGCTTCATTTTGATGTATAGATTGATTTAAGAAACTTCATAAACGCGATTATTGATTTTGTGAACTTTTGGTTAGGGTTGACAACTCTTAAAACGAACTTTTGATGCATTGAATGCTTTTTAATGTTATTGATAAGTGTTTAGTTGTGTTACATGTTTCATTACCTTCAAAACGGCATATCATATGTATAAATTGGATTCCCGAAACTTAAATTTCAATTGATAAACTTGAAACTTGAAAATAAACCTCTATTGATCACTTGACGGGATTTCGGTTATAGTATATGATGTTTTTGCTTGATGAAAAGTGCTTAGTTGCATTCCTTGTCGAAAGAGCTTTCCGATGATATAAAATACATGTTCTAATTGTTTGCGGATCATAAAATGTGATTGTTTGTGTTTTGGTTCGTCCATTTGAGGAATACAGCAAACAGGGCCTGGGAAAAGATCAGGACGCCGTCCAGATACTTGGGACGCCGTCCCACCTTTTGAACCGGGACGCCGTCTAGCTTCTCGGGACGCCGTCCCAACCTTAAAACCGGGACGCCGTCTAGCCATTTGGGACGCCGTCCCATTTGGCTAAAACTGGCTGTTTGCTTTGGTCATTTGACATGAAAATGTTTGCTATGCTACGGACCTCCGATTAACATGAAACTTGGCCAACATGCTCATATATGATTATATAACTTAGAAAAATTGTCGGATATCCAACCCGACCCCGTTGACTTTTCTGTTGACTTTGACCCGACCAAGTTGACTTTTAATCAAACTTAACCAAATAATTGTGCAATCGTTCTAACATGTTTTTATACTTGTACCTTGCATGAAACATGACAATTTGATTCACATGCTATTAGGATCGAGTCTTAACGAGCCATAGGACTAATTGAACATCTTTGACCTATCGTGTTTACCGTTATTGATACAACCTATTTGTTTAGGTCAAGACTAGCATTGTTCTTGCACACATTTACTTGTTGAAGTACTTTACTACTCGTGCATTCAAGGTGAGATCATAGTCCCACTTTTTCAATCACTTTTATTCTTTACATCGTGGGCTGAGAAACACATACATTTCATACTTATTTACTTTTCATGCTTTTACATTGTGAACAAATACGAATACAAGGATGCATACGAGTTTGAACAAAAGTCCTCAATCCAATTATCATTAGTTCCACTTGCAGGGTGTAAGTGTAAGCGTGTAATTATGTTGTGTGGCCATACGGGTTTAACAAACCCTCGTTCAGACGGTTCGCTACCGTTAGTGAATGAAATATAATTTCAACAATGTATAGTGTAAGTTCTAACACTAAATTCAAAATTCAGAGGGAAGATTCGGTTAAGCCTTGATAATTGGGTGCTCGTGATACAAATACTATTTTGGAATGTGAACGATTCTGGTTGAGCAATTCTTAAAGAACCTTGTGGTTCAATACAATTTACTTACTAAACCTATGATTTCACCAACGTTTTCGTTGACAGATTTCTATGTTTTTCTCAGGTCTTGCACGATATGTGATACATGCTTCCGCTCATTATTTGATACTTGCATTGGATGTCGAGTATACATGCTTTTCATGGAGCGTCTTTTGACTTTACTTTAAACTGTGTCGCCTGGATTTCAATCGTACTTATAACGTTGTAACTTAACTTTTGGTTGAACAATTCTTGTAAACTTTGAAACAATCTTTATTTTGAAGTGAAGGCGACATATTTTGGTCAAACGTTATCTTAAAGACTTATAATCAGGTAATGGGACCCACGTAGCCGACGCCGTCACTTGACGATTTGTCGGGGTCGCTACAAGTGGTATCAGAGCCTTGGTTGTAGGGATTTAGAGTTCATTTGTGTCCACCCCGAGTCATAGGGTACATAGGTGAATCTAGACTACAACCGGCATATAGACTGAAGTAGGAATTACTTGACTATTTGTGCATTTATACTCGAACTCTTCTATCATATCTAACTCGTATTCGATCTTGATCTTACGTTAATAAATTTTGTTGACGCGCCACCTTGACTTTATGAAGTAATGTTAAATGCACATGAGAATCAGGGTAATATAATTTCTGGGATTATATTACGGTGATTCACATGGACGTTCCGACATTATGACATAAAGAATTTAAGGCGAGTCAAGGATAATTTTCTCTTATTCTTTATTCCATATCGCGGTTAGTATTATTTAGAATACTAACCAACGATATTTTTGTGTCATGAAGGAACAATGGCTCGTCGACGCGCTCCTCCCGAAACTCCCGAACAAGCCCTCCAACGTATGATAGCCACCGCCATAGGTGCGGCTATGGCTAGTATCTCATCCGACATCAATAACAACCACAACCACAACAACCATGGAACCGGTAATTAAAACGAGGGTTGCTCCTACAAAACTTTCATGGGGTGCAAACCTCACACCTTCGATGGGACCGGAGGACCGGTTGTGCTCACCCGATGGTTTGAGCAAACAGAAGCCGTTTTTAGCATAAGCGGTTGTCGGGACCAAGACAAAGTCAAATATTCCACCCACACTTTTGCCGGTATCGCCCTCACATGGTGGAATACGTATGTGCTGTCGGTGGGTATCGATGAAGCTCACACTCTCTCATGGGCCGACTTAAAGAAAAAGATGATCACCGAATACTTCCCGCGCGAAGAGACCCGTAAGCTCGAACACGAACTAAGAACTTTAAAAGCGGTCGGGAATGACCTAAAGGCATATAATCAACGATTTTCTGAGCTATCCTTGATGTGTCCAAACCTCGTGACCCCCGAACCTCTAAGGGTTGAACTTTACATGGATGGTCTTCCCAAGAGCATCAAACAAGGAGTAATGTCATCCAAACCCAGTAATCACCAAGAGGCCCTGAATATGGCCCGTCAATTGATCGAAACGGTAGACGAGATTGAAGTGCCGGCACCTAAAGCCGAGGATGAGTCGGGTGACAACAAAAGAAAATGGGAAGCCCCCCAATCAAGCAATTACAACAACCCCGCCAAGAAGCCCTTCATCCCCAACGGCAAGAAAGGTTATACCGGACACCTACCGTATTGTAACGAGTGCTACAAACATCATTTAGGTGAATGTGGCAAACCATTTTGCTTGAAGTGTCAAAGAAGTGGCCATGTAGCCCACGATTGTAGGAATACCGCTCCCGTCGCCCAAAAGGAGCACAATGCACCCAAGACGGGTGTTTGTTTTGAATGTGGCCAACCGGGTCATTTTAGGAGTGCGTGCCCAAATAAGAAAATCAACCCCAACGCACGCCGTTAAACTTTCAACATCAACGCCTAGGATGCCCGAGACGACGATGGACTAGTCACGGGTATGTTTCTTCTCGAAATTCTCACGTTTCATGTTTATTCGATTCGGTTACCGTTAGACGTTTTATAAACAAGTCTTTGACTCGTGCTCTTTACATTCCACTTTTTCCCCTAGATACTACTTAGACGATTTAAGTGACCAACGGAAAAATATTGTGTGCCTATAAATTTTATTGGAGGATATACATTAAGACTTTTGACTTGACACCTATAGAACTAGGGAGCTCGGAACATATTCGTTAAAAAAAAAAAAAAAAAAAAAAAAAAATGTTTCCCCATCGTCTTGTATAGATTATTGTGAACTGAGTAATTTTCGGTTGGAAACCGATACCCTCTCCCTCGCATCCATGACCTCATGATTTCTTGCATGAATCCCGTGTGTATTCCAAAACGACCTCCGTTCCGGTTATCATCAATTGGGGGTTAAGGGAGACAATGTCTCCTGAGTCTTTTCCGAACTCGCAACGTTAGTTGTAAATCTCTCTTAGTACCATTCGATTTATTCAAAGCTCGTCCGTATCCATAAACCTCCTAAACCACGTATGCAAACTTATCTAGACAAATCTGTTATCGTATTTATAGATGACATCTTAACTTATTCGAGTAAAGAAGGAAAACGAACAACATCACCATCTTACGCTCGAACTTTTGAGAAAAGAGCAACTCTATACCAAATTCTCCAAGTGAGAATTTCTGTTGAACGAAGTCCAATTTTCTAGATCATAATGTTAATGATCAAGGCATTTCAATCAATCTCAAAATCAAGCCACATGTAATCAGGAAACTCTCCCCACTCAGACTTGTATTCGTAAAATCTTAGACCTCGTCTGTTATTACCGAAAATTCATTTCTGACTTTTCTCGTGTTACACGACTTTAATCTCTCCGCGATCGAACCTTGAGCGTGATTCTTCACACCAACATTTCTAGTTAAATTCGTTATTTTGCACGGAGAGGACGAATACTAAATTGTGGATCCGATCAATTTTCTCGTCATCACGTACCACACTACATACCTATGATATTTCACCATTACCGTCTGATATTACTGGAATTTAAGATAACACACAATCCAACGATACTTCACTCTTCTTTGACTTAACGCCCTTGTGTTTCTGATAATCGACCAACTATTATACAACCCCGAACTATACAACTACGTGTACTATCTCGTTTCTCTTTCAGACTTCAACTTTTGACAACTAGAGGCACGTTATGGCAACCTCGAGATGTAAGCTCATCCTATTCAAAGTCCTCATTTCACTCCTATCCTCATCGCTCGCATTTCCGTTTAAGGAAACTTTTGTAACATTTCTCAATGGATAGAGAAACTCTTCATATTACATTAGTATTCGCCACGAGGGTGAATAGTCCTAACGAACATTTTTGAGCCCTAACTAACTTGTTCAAACATATCTTAAGGAATTCTTTTTCTAATATGGTGTACCATTGCCAATGCCAATTACATCGGATCAAAATACTCGTATCGCTTCTAGTTTTGCAAGAAACCTTGGGAACCCGCTTAGACATGAGTACCACGTATCTCTCACAAACCGACGAACCGAGCAAACGAACAATTTACATCCTGGAAGGACATGTTTCAAACTCGCATTATCGCTTTTAGTTGATCCCTCATACTACGATAGTTACCGTTCTTGTACTAACGCCGCACTTCCGAAACCCTATATGACCGCAAATGTCATACCCCTATTCGTTGGACCAACGCATGTGGCAAACAAACACCGAAATCTGAACTACATCAGGAAACAACAATTGAGATCATTCAAGTCCGAGAAGGGCTCGAGACGACCCGTAGTCGCCAAAAGAGTTATACCAAACTTAGATGAAAACCTCACAAAATCCCAGTGTGTAACCGCAAAATATTGAGAAACCGCACCTTGGAAAGGTGTAATCCATTTTGGGAAATCGAGGAGGGTTATATTCGCAATATTTAACCTTTGAAACTTTGGGGCGTATTGGAACCGCTTCCTACCGTTTAGAACTTCCGACTCAATTAAGTTTCCATTTATCCTACATTTCGTGTAACAAACTTAGAAACGTGTCATGCGGAACAGGAATGTGCAATCCTTTTAGATGCACCAACTATTGATGACAAACTCCTCTTCATGGGAAAACTGGTTGAAATCATGGATCGTGAAATCGAACCTCAATACAACGTAACACCCCGACTATCCGGATTCGTGGAATGTCCAAGAAAGTACCTTCACTCATTCGTAGAGTTACTACTCTAAGTCTCGAGTAAGAGATATCGACTACTACTTCCAACTAAATTTCGGGACGAAATTTCTTTTGAGGTGTGGATAATGTAACATCCCGCATTTTTCCGTTAAATTATTTTTAACGCCGTCTTTTTCTTTTTAGATAATATTCCTCGTATCTAGATTCATAACCTCCGTTAGCTAACATTCTAAATATTCTCGTTATCGGATTTTAATACGCGTTTTAAAATATTCCGTTTAGGTATTTTCCGCACCCGACTACAAACTCGAGGGACTAAAATTGACACGGGGCAAACTAGTTGACTAGGTCACCTAGTCCACCCCAATCACCACCATTCAACCATCCCCCTCTCTCTCTCTTTCTCTCTAGCAAGAACACACACAAACACCCAATTCAATCATTCATCATCTAAATTCGATCTAGGAGGCTTACAACAAAACAAATTACATATTTGGAATCCTCTCTTCATCCTCTACAATTTGATACTAACTTCATCTCGTTTGGGTAACATTTCTAAAACTCTAGATTTCTCTAAATTCGTGTTTTTGACTTGAAATGGTGTTAGTTAGTGTCTATGGCTCATTGTGATGTCGTGTATATAATTTGTATGCTCGATCTCGTTGTTTTAGTGTAACTAGCATGAACTTGAATTTTGGTGTGTTGTTCTTGAATTTTGGATGATCATATGTTGTTAGATGTTAAAAGTTCATGTTCTAATTGTGTTCCTAGTATCATTAGCTTCATTTTGATGTATAGATTGATTTAAGAAACTTCATAAACGCGATTATTGATTTTGTGAACTTTTGGTTAGGGTTGACAACTCTTAAAAAGAACTTTTGATGCGTTGAATGCTTGTTAATGTTATTGATAAGTGTTTAGTTGTGTTACATGTTTCATTACCTTCAAAACGGCATATCATATGTATAAATTGGATTCCCGAAACTTAAATTTCAATTGATAAACTTGAAACTTGAAAATAAACCTCTATTGATCACTTGACGGGATTTCGGTTATAGTATATGATGTTTTTGCTTGATGAAAAGTGCTTAGTTGCGTTCCTTGTCGAAAGAGCTTTCCGATGATATAAAATACATGTTCTAATTGTTTGCGGATCATAAAATGTGATTGTTTGTGTTTTGGTTCGTCCATTTGAGGAATACAGCAAACAGGGCCTGGGAAAAGATCAGGACGCCGTCCAGATACTTGGGACGCCGTCCCACCTTTTGAACCGGGACGCCGTCTAGCTTCTCGGGACGCCGTCCCAACCTTAAAACCGGGACGCCGTCTAGCCATTTGGGACGCCGTCCCATTTGGCTAAAACTGGCTGTTTGCTTTGGTCATTTGACATGAAAATGTTTGCTATGCTACGGACCTCCGATTAACATGAAACTTGGCCAACATGCTCATATATGATTATATAACTTAGAAAAATTGTCGGATATCCAACCCGACCCCGTTGACTTTTCTGTTGACTTTGACCCGACCAAGTTGACTTTTAATCAAACTTAACCAAATAATTGTGCAATCGTTCTAACATGTTTTTATACTTGTACCTTGCATGAAACATGAAAATTTGATTCACATGCTATTAGGATCGAGTCTTAACGAGCCATAGGACTAATTGAACATCTTTGACCTATCGTGTTTACCGTTATTGATACAACCTATTTGTTTAGGTCAAGACTAGCATTGTTCTTGCACACATTTACTTGTTGAAGTACTTTACTACTCTTGCATTCAAGGTGAGATCATAGTCCCACTTTTTCAATCACTTTTATTCTTTACATCGTGGGCTGAGAAACACATACATTTCATACTTATTTACTTTTCATGCTTTTACATTGTGAACAAATACGAATACAAGGATGCATACGAGTTTGAACAAAAGTCCTCAATCCAATTATCATTAGTTCCACTTGCAGGGTGTAAGTGTAAGCGTGTAATTATGTTGTGTGGCCATACGGGTTTAACAAACCCTCGTTCAGACGGTTCGCTACCGTTAGTGAATGAAATATAATTTCAACAATGTATAGTGTAAGTTCTAACACTAAATTCAAAATTCAGAGGGAAGATTCGGTTAAGCCTTGATAATTGGGTGCTCGTGATACAAATACTATTTTGGAATGTGAACGATTCTGGTTGAGCAATTCTTAAAGAACCTTGTGGTTCAATACAATTTACTTACTAAACCTATGATTTCACCAACGTTTTCGTTGACAGATTTCTATGTTTTTCTCAGGTCTTGCACGATATGTGATACATGCTTCCGCTCATTATTTGATACTTGCATTGGATGTCGAGTATACATGCTTTTCATGGAGCGTCTTTTGACTTTACTTTAAACTGTGTCGCCTGGATTTCAATCGTACTTATAACGTTGTAACTTAACTTTTGGTTGAACAATTCTTGTAAACTTTGAAACAATCTTTATTTTGAAGTGAAGGCGACATATTTTGGTCAAACGTTATCTTAAAGACTTATAATCAGGTAATGGGACCCACGTAGCCGACGCCGTCACTTGACGATTTGTCGGGGTCGCTACACACACTCCTGCTGCACTTTTACTTATGTTTTATTTTTATCAAACACCTCTTTATTGCCACGGTACCTTTTCCATTTTTCTGTTATGATCGAACCTGCTGTAGCACTTCAACCGTCGATAGACTGCTACCCGTTCATGTATTTCAACTTAAAACAAAACCATTGAAAACCTACAATTGTTGTCACTACCTTTGTGATCACAACTGAAGATTTAAAATGTCGTGGGCTTTTGAAAATCTAAGCTGAAGTAAATGAAGATATCCATTGGAATTATGGTTAGTGGGATGATAAAATATTGGTGGGGAAAATATATGAAAATGAATTTTAGTGTAATTAGTCTAATGAGCTGGAACTTGTTAAGCATGATTGAGGCGTATGGATCTAATCATTTTGTCTGGGTTATTAATTTGCTAAATGGACTTCAAAGTATGTAACATGTTGGGCCGAAATTATAAGATTGGGCCAAGCATTAGTTTGATTTTATCGTACTAGCAACAGAAATGGGATAAATGTATTCAGTTAGGAATTAAAATAGAAAAGCATGATAGCTCAAATGGTTAAGGTGTTGTTAGGATGAGCGAGAGGTCGCGGGTTCGAGCCCTGTTCGAGGCATTTTATTTTTAGGAAAGCTTTAAAGGTAGTTTTCAATATTATTATTATTATTATTATTATTATTATTATTATTATTATTATTATTATTATTATTATTATTATTATTATTATTATTATTATTATTATTATTATTAAGTATTAAGTATTATTATTATTAAGTATTAAGTATTATTATCAAAATTATTATTTTCATTATCATTATTATTAAACTTATCTTTTTGTTTAGAAACTACTATTATTATTAAAAGTATCATTTCCACTAAAATTATTATTTTGTTATCATTAAAGATTATCATTTTTATTAAAAGTTTTATTATTAAAAAGTAACATTTTAATATTATTATTATTACTACTATTACCATCATTATCAATATGATCCTTAACTTAGTGTTATTATTAATTTTTGCAAACAGAAAATATTTATTTAAAAATATATTTATGTATACTAAAAATATTTATTATTAGTATTGTGTTTTAACTAATATAATATTATTTATATTGACATAACATAAATTAAATCATATATCAAATAAGCATTTTAATATATTATAAGTATTAATAAAATTTTATATAAATATTAATCTTAATACATAAATATATATATATATATATATATATATATATATATATATATATATATATATATATATATATATATATATAAATTGTTCGATTACCATTATATATGTTAACAAAAATACAAATGATATAGGTTCGTGAATCCGATGCCATCCTTACACTTGTTAAATATCGTCATATGTGTTTTTACTATAAAATACAGTATGGTGAGTTTCATTTGCTCCCTTTTTAATTTACTTTTGCAATATATATTTTTGAGTTGAGAATATATGCGCTGCTTTTATTTAAAAATATATTTATGTATACTAATATTACATAATATTGTGTTTTAACTAATATAATATTATTTATATTGACATAACATAAATTAAATCATATATCAAATAAGCATTTTAATATATTATAAGTATTAATAAAATTATATATAAATATTAATCTTAATACATAAATATTTATATATATATATATACATATATATATATATATATATATATATATATATATATATATATATATATATATATATATATATATATATATATATATATTGTTCTATTACCATTATATATGTTAACATAAATACAAATGATATAGGTTCGTGAATCCGATGCCAACCTTACACTTGTTAAATGTCGTCATATGTATTATATATATATATATATATATATATATATATATATATATATATATATATATATATATATATATATATATATATATATATTGTTCGATTACCATTATATATGTTAACATAAATACAAATGATATAGGTTCGTGAATCCGATGCCAATCTTACACTTGTTAAATGTCGTCATATGTATTTTTACTACAAAATACAGTATGGTGAGTTTCATTTGCTCCCTTTTTAATTTGCTTTTGCAATATATATTTTTGGGCTGAGAATACTTGCGCTGCTTTTATAAATGCTTTTATAGACACAAGTACCTAAAAATATATTCTACGTTGAGTTGTACCACTGGCATACTTCCCTGCAGCTTGGTAACTACTATTTACATGGGTATTGTAAACGCGAATTCTGTTGATAGATCTATCGGGCCTGACAACCCCAACCGGACTGGATGACCAGTATTCAACGGTTGCACAGTACTTCGTTTCGGTGACTACACTTGGTACGGTGTAGTGAGATTTCATAATAAAGGGAATATGCAACGTTGATTAATAGTTAAGTATGGTTACCAAGTGCTCAACCACTTAGAATATTATTATTAAAACGTTTATGTATATGAAATCTTGTGGTCTATTAACATATTGAAATGATTATTATGATAAACCTATGAACTCACCAACCTTTTGGTTGACACTTTTAAGCATGTTTATTCTCAGGTACGAATTAAGTCTTCCGCTGTGCATTTGCTCATTTTAAAGATACTACATGGAGTCGTTCATGGCATGTAGAGTTCAGTACCTCACAATGGGACCATATGTTGAAGACTTCGTCCAGGAGGATTAGGACGGGTCATTTCAATAACCACGTAGCCCAAACACTGTACAAGGAGGGCCTTGATTGCAGAATTGATAACCAAAAAATTTGTTATAGATATAGACACCCTGGATACTTAAGGAAAAAGTTCTCAAACAGGAAAAACTTTGATTTACTTGCGGTAGAGCAATCGCTATCTCAGTTATGGAGACTCGCATGGATCCTGATTTTAGTTAGGGTACATTTCTTCACAACGTTTATAGTCTCGGAGATGTTTAATGCTAGAGCGATAGAAACTTTATATCTAAGGACCTTAGTGTTATGACTAATAAGCCGTTAACAACCATGAGAGTTAAGTATTCTCTAGGATAAACTAATGGTGATCTGGTAGAGATAGAGGAATGATTTAAGGTAGTACCTTAAAATTAACAGGTGGGTCATTTGGGGATGAGCTCAGGCCAACAAAACTATGAAATTTTAATGTAGTAGTTGGAAAGGATTAATTACCTATGCACAAACAAATGTTATTTGAGAAGGTTTATAGAATTTTTCGCGATAGTATAATAAGATTTGGTTGGAATGAACCTTAAGATTAACCTAATACTCATCAAGTCAGGAAGCTTGATATAAAAGTTGGAATGGACTTTAGGATTAACCTAATACTCATCAAGATAGGAAGCTTTGATGAAATAGTTGGAACGGACTGGCTTTCAAGGATGAAAGCGTAAGTTATTTATAAAAAGAAGATTATTCGTACACCTCGCGAGAATGGTGAGCCAAAAACCATCTGGGTTACTTCAACAACCCGAGATCCCACAATGGAAATGGGAAGGGATGACAATGGATTTCATCCCCAAGCTACCGAAAACAATAGGCAGTTATGACACTATCTGGGTTATCGTTGACCGCCTCACCAAATCTGCTTACTTTCTAACCATGAAAGGAACCGATACAATAGACCAACCTGCACAACGATACATAAAGGAAATTGTATCCCGTCACTCCAGTAATTCAAATTCTATATTAAGGACTACCCAAGAATCTTATCTGATGCTCATTCTTACGTGACTCTAAATCTTAACTTATTCCGAAAGAATTCTTAATCGATGATAATCACACCATCGCCCTTCTTACGTCGATATTAGTCATACCCGTGCGAAACATTCCAAAATCAATGGGTAGTTAATTCCCATTCTCATACTCTCCAATTCGTATCTCACTTATAAGCAACAACTTCACACTTAAGTATTTTTGGTCGAAGGACTTATGCCCTACTAATAGTCATCAACCACATTTAAATTTAACACTTTTCATTACCTCCTGACATTGATGCTCAAATGCCACCCGAAATTTTCAAAAATCTTTTACTCAGTCCTCATCAATCTTTTTCCAACTTGTAACCTCCGAAATATGAAAATTTTGGTTTGTCAAAATTTTTCACACACTATTTTACGGTACGTTCCTCTCAAATTTTTATAAAAGTAAATTTATTATATTAGCCATTCGTGCAAATTTTTTGAAATCATATATGTTATATAACATAAAGTAAATGATTGCTTATTTTGACAAATACACATGAGATCTTACTTTCACTTTTACAAATCAAATCTTTTATTCAAAAGATATTTTACCTTGAATGGTACGTGTTGTACATAACCCTAGTTTACTAAGAACTTCGTTTCTTTTCTTACATCGTCACCTTAAACTAATTATATAAAAAAAAATTTGTTGCTTGTTATATAAAAAAAAGATTTCGTTGCTTATTCGTATCCAAATCATCATGAAGACTTTACAACCGTCGAAACCGAGGGGTTCATGTGTGTGTATGTGAAGAAGGCACTTACTACCACGTCATGCAGAGCCTTCGGGCATCCATCAACACTTAAACCATTCAAAATTACTGCGTTACCCCAGGGATCTTATTCGTCACACCTGTCGGAGCGATGCTCTATCTTACATAACTCAAAGTCCTGACCTATTCCAAGGGATTCTCATCTAGCGATATTAACACCATTAGTATTCCGACTTTAATATTAGCCATAACCTGTTTGGCATATTGCAAAGTCAAGCAGCGATTAACTTCTCATCCTCATGCTCTATCCTTCATACCTCACTTTTAGCAACGGCTTCGCACGTGAACATTTTTGGACCAAAGACTTAAGTTCGGATAATCATCAAAACTACATTTAATTCATTAGTTTTCATTACCTAGTAACATGTCAACCGATGATTCAAAAATTTTTCACTCAATCTTTTTCAACTCGTAACCTCTGAAATACGAAAAACTCTATTTATTAAAATTTTTACACGTTGCTTATTTGTGCGGTCCTCACAAGATATATAGACAAATGAAAGTACTAAAAAATTTTCAGTCACTTATGCGATTTATAAAATCATATATGTATAAATTTACCCTTACTTATTTTGGGTTAGTACATACTAAGTTATACCTTCAAGATAATTAAAAATCGCTCCTTTATTGAGTTGTTTTAAGTCAAATAATTTTGTGCAAAATGGTACTCGTTATACATACTTCTAAATTTACCAAGAACTTTGTTCCATTTATGTTGTCGCATCAAACGTTTAAGGGTTTTTCAAAACTTCCTCGGTTGATTTTATTAAAGGTTTTCGTATTAGACTACACCATGTAGGAATCACACATCTTCTCTCCCTCCGTTAGGGATGAAGCTCACTACTAAAATCTTTGTTAAAAACGCTTGAGCCACTTTGGGTGGCAGATTTATAAAAATTTGTTAAGAAGTCTTTGTATATTCCTTTTAAGGTTAGATATGGCCAAAACGCGGGCCGATTAATCAGTTTTCTGAGGTACACTTGGTGATCACCCTATCGTAGGAAAGGCACTAGGTGGGTTTCTACTCTCAATGTTTCACGGCTAATCGCAACACCCTCGTAAACATCATATTTCCTTTCATAGATATATATTCGGATGACATATTCGTATTAGCAAGAAACAAAATCAATTTGTTGATCTCTTAGGACAAGAGACTTAATTAATGTCATATACCTATTCTTACTTTTATACGCCCAAGTACCTTTGGAGGTAAATAACTCACTTCTGAGCCCACGAGTCTCACGGAACCTTGATACGCTACTTCTTATTTATATACGATACCATTTTTAGTCACTCCATAAATTTCGGGACGAAATTTCCATTAACAGGTGGGTAATGTAACGACCCGACTTTTTTGACTTGCTTTTGTGCCTTGTGTTTTTGCGAAACTGCGTATTTGTGTGTACTGTGCTATCTTATACTCTAAAATCTTTATATACATGGCTTACTTTCATTTATGTGTTAAAACATGCCTTTAAGTACGTAGGATACTTAACTTGATCACCGGAAACCTTTATGACCGTTAGTGTCACTTGACGTTACGAACAAACTGCGTACTGCGTACACATTTAACTTTTGTCGTAATCAGGATATTATGACTATGAAATCTTAATTATTATTTTATAATAATAATTACTTGGGTTTATGGATGCTTAATTACGCGTAGTAATTTACTTATGCTTACTAGTTAGTCTTGTTGGACTTTCTACCTTGTTGGGCCTTAGCCCACCCTACACTAGTTAGTGGACTATTTAATTAGCCCAATTATTATTAGATAGTGACCCATTAATAAGTTAGACAAATACCCATTTATTAGAGGGAACATGCTAGCATTTTTGTCAAGTATTATCCTTAATGTTGCATGGGATCCTAACATAAGCACCAACTTTAGGCAACCATTAACCAAAAAGCAAAAAGGTGTCCCCCATGTCCCCTCCCAAACCCCATGGCCACATCACCCTCTCCATCACCTCACCACCTATAAATACAAGCCTTATTCCATCCATTTAACACTTGCTCTCATTTGCATTTCACACACACTTACTCTCTAATTCTTTCTCGAGTCTTTCTCTCTCTAAAAAGTGTAAGTATTTGATTTTTCTTCTTCTTCTTCCCTTCCCTTTCACGAATCCATCATCATCATCTAAGGGCCTAGCTTTTTAGCTTTGATCTTGATTACATCTTGTAGATTCAAGCATAAATCCTTCAAGAACATGGAAGATTCAAGCTTTCTAGCTTTTAATCTTCACCCACTTTGTAGATCTATATTTTTTTAGCTTTAATCTTGCTATTTTGTTATAAAGATTCAAACTTGTGTTTGTAATCTTCATGTAACTTACAGATCCAAGCTTTATGCTTCAAGATCTTCAAGAACAATCAAGATGCAATCTTTCTAGCTTGGATCTTCATATCTTTTGTTGGATCTAAGTTTTCTAACTTATGATCTCATTATTTTGTTATAAAGATCAAAACTTGTGTTTATGGTCTTCATATAACTTAAAGATCCAAGCTTTATGCTCCAAGAACTTCAAGAACACTAAAGGTTCAAGCTTTCTAGCTTTTGACCTTATAACTTGTGTGAAAAGGATCCAAGCTCTCTAGCTTAGGGTTCCATCACCTCATTTGACTTAGATTATGTTCATACTTGTTTGATTGATGTAAAGTTTGTAACTTTGTTTGTAAATAGGACTTGTATTTGTGTTAAGACTAAGGATATGATGTAACCTTGGTTCATCATCAATCTAAGACTCTTAAATGAGTTGTGTTCTTACTTGGTCTTAACATATTGTGTGTTGATGGTAGAATCTTGGTCAACGTGATGCTAACCCGTCAATGAGTTGTACACTTGAAGCTACAAGCATCAAGGATGAGAACCGTGATGAGCATCAAGCACCAATAACCCCACCAGAGCACTTGTTTACTGTTTTTCGGGATATGATCAGTAACCTAGGCTACTGGAAAGTTGATTTTCATTTAGTTCGGTTCGAGTAGATGATTTTCCGTTTAGACCTAGTCTTAATCCAAGTTACGGTTTAGGATTTATGGCCTTCCGAAAGTCGTTACACCCTATTAGCGTTGTGCTGAAATTTCTGACCTACTCGCACTTAAACAGTCGACACATTCAAACAAAGACGAGTTTATTTCTGGAAATTGGTCAGAAACTAGGGGACTCATATACGGAGCCATAGCAACTGATTATGCGTCTTTTCGATTTACGTAGAGGTCGTAACAGCTGACTGAAGTTAGCCTATTGTTTCGATTTCTATTCTTGTCAAACTTACTTAGCTTTTATGATGATGAACAATGATAATGATGACACTTAAACTTATTTTATGCACTATTAGAACTTATGAGGATAACCTACTAACCTAGCAACCTTTGACTTAGGTTTACGACCTTTCGGACCGACTTACTACTCGCATACTTTCATTACCGACTTTACCGCTTTTATCACTGTGAGTTATAGCATCCCTTTTTACTTATACTATTTTTGGGACTGAGAATACATGCACTTTTTATGTTTTACTTACTTGACACGAGTACTTAAACTTTACATATGTGTGGGTTATATAACGGCATAAAGATTCCCCTTAGCACGGTAACGTTTAATCATTGGTTTTTGAACCGGTGAACGCGAATATTAGATATGGATCCATAGGGTTTGACATCCCCACTCGGGCTAGTCGCGCTAGCATTTAACGGGTGTTTATTACTTCGAAGACATACGCACTCGCCAAGTGTACTTTTAGGGGGTGATATTTATATTTATGTTAAGTCTAGTTACCATGTGCCCACGGTTATACATATACTTTTCATACTGTTTTGGAACATTGAAATCTCGTGGTCAATCTCATATTACTGTTACAATTTAAACTATAGCTCACCAACATTATTGTTGACATTTTTAAGCATGTTTTCTCAGGTGCTTAGAGGTATCTTGCTTCCGCTGTTTAAACTTGCTGTCTTGGTGTTTAGACTTGCTGTTAAGGACCTGCTGTGCTAGAATTCCGCTGCATAATCTTAGAGATGTCTCAATCATGGAACTTTTCTTTTGCATTCGTAGTTCATGATATTTTTAAATAATGACTTTGTAATGACCTTTGTGTCACGTTATCTTTTGTAAACGCTATGTCCTTTATGAATGCAAAACTGGTTTTCAAACAGCATGTAGTACTTGACCGTGTAAAGATCATGTTGTTAACGAATCGTACACGATGGTTTTGTACGGGCGTCACAACCGCTGTCTTCCACAATGTTTGTAAATAAAGACCACCACCTGCAAACCGTGAACACCACCACGAAAACACTTACACCTGCTACAGCCACTGCCATTATGTTTCTGTGTCATTCAAAAGCTCCTGTAGCTGCTAGTCTTCTTGTTTCGAACACCCATTAACCACCATAATCGAAACCCTCTTCCACAAGTGATCATCACCACCTTGTTCCATTTGATTTATCGGATATCACTACAACCCGTCACCTTCAATCATAAACCCATTTAAACATCATCATCTTATCACTCCTACTACCGTAAGTTTTTGATACTGCTATCACACTTCTATAAAAAAAAAATTGTTTTGTTGTAACATCACCACCTCACCAACACCGTTACCCCTGATTGAACACCAATGCTGTGATTACTCGATCGCTCCTACTACAGCTAAAACTACGGGATCTTTCTTCTGCTTAATTTTCCAACACAACCTAACCTCTACATATAAAGTATATATATAAACTAAACCTTTGCTTTGAATGATAAAGTGGGTACTTACTAAAGAATAAAAAGGTGGTTAGTGGTGATTAAAAGGTATCCAAGAAAAGAATACGTGTAAATCCACTCCATCATATATTTTGCTTTCCAAAAAGCCATTTCATTAAAGTATGTAGCTACTAGAACCCACAAGGAAAGTGACTGCATTTATTTTCTATTTCGATCTGTGTAATTATCTTCTTCACGATCGAGACTTATCAAAAGGTGATAATTGGACTGGTGATTTTAAATAGAACTAGGCTATCGGTTATTGGACGTATGGAAACCAATTGATAAAATAAATGGGTTTAGCTAATTTTGTTCTTAAACTTGGGCTTCTTTTAGTTAGTTATAGGACAAAATATAGAGTGGGTTGAGATGTTTAGGCCGAGATTCAATTTGATGTTTTCCAGTTGGGCAGAAGCTATGAAGATGATGAGAATTACAAGAAATAACGAGGATATAAGGCACAGTTTAGATGATGATAAGCAAAGTATTATGATGATGATGACGAGTTGTTGTTAATTTAACAATAATATGAATGATGATAAGGTACTAGAAAAATGACGAGTATGATGATGATGTGGGTGATAACATGTTATTATACGATGATAATGATGCTCGAATGGAAATGTCCCGTTCTTATTGATTAAAAACGTTCCATATTAATTGATTTCGTTGCGAGGTTTTGACCTCTATATGAGACGTTTTTCAAAGACTGCATTCATTTTAAAACAAACCATAACCTTTATTTCATCAATAAAGGTTTAAAAAGCTTTGCGTAGATTATCAAATAATGATAATCTAAAATATCCTGTTTACACACGACCATTACATAATGGTTTACAATACAAATATGTTACAACGAAATAAGTTTCTTGAATGCAGTTTTACACAATATCATACAAGCATGGACTCCAAATCTCGTCCTTATTTAAGTATGTGACAGCAGAAGCTCTTAATAATCACCTGAGAATAAACATGCTTAAAACGTCAACAAAAATATTGGTGACTTATAGGTTTAACCTATATATTATCAAATCATAATAATAGACCACAAGATTTCATATTTCAATACACATCCCATACATAGAGATAAAAATCATTCATATGGTGAACACCTGGTAACCGACATTAACAAGATGCATATTTAAGAATATCCCCATCATTCCGGGACACCCTTCGGATATGATATAAATTTCGAAGTACTAAATCATCCGGTACTTTGGATGGGGTTTGTTAGGCCCAATAGATCTATCTTTAGGATTCGCGTCAATTAGGGTGTCTGTTCCCTAATTCTTAGATTACCAGACTTAATAAAAAGGGGCATATTCGATTTCGATAATTCAACCATAGAATGTAGTTTCACGTACTTGTGTCTATTTTGTAAATCATTTATAAAACTTGCATGTATTCTCATCCCAAAAATATTAGATTTTAAAAGTGGGACTATAACTCACTTTCACAGATTTTTTACTTCGTCGGAAGTAAGACTTGGCCACTGGTCGATTCACGAACCTATAACAAATATGTACATATATGTCAAAGTATGTTCAAAATATATTTACAACACTTTTAATACATTTTGATGTTTTAAGTTTATTAAGTCAGTTGTCCTCGTTAGTAACCTACAACTGGTTGTCCACAGTTAGATGTACAGAAATAAATCGATATATATTATCTTGAATCAATCCACGACCCAGTGTATACATATCTCAGTATTGATCACAACTCAAACTATATATATTTTGGAATCAACCTCAACCATGTATAGCTAACTCCAACATTCACATATAGAGTGTCTATGGTTGTTACGAAATATATATAGATGTGTCGACATGATAGGTCGAAACATTGTATACGTGTCTATGGTATCTCAAGATTACATAATATAAAATACAAGTTGATTAAGTTATGGTTGGAATAGATTTGTTACCAATTTTCACGTAGCTAAAATGAGAAAAATTACCAATCTTGTTTTACCCATGACTTCTTCATTTTAAATCCGTTTTGAGTGAATCAAATTGCTATGGTTTCATATTGAACTCTAATTTAAGAATCTAAACAGAAAAGTATATATTTATAGTCGATAAATTAAGTTACATGTCAATTACTAAAGAGGTAGTCATTTCCGTCGAAAAAACGACATCTTGATGACCATTTTGGAAAACATACTTTCACTTTGAATTTAACCATGATTTTTGGATATAGTTTCATGTTCATAAGAAAAATCATTTTTCCAGAAGTATAGCTTTTAAATCAAAGTTCTTCTTAGCTTTTAATTATCCCAACCAAAACAGCCCCCGGTTTTACTACGACGGCGTATATCCAGTTTTATGGTGTTTATCGTGTTTCTGGGTTTTAAATCATTAAGTTAGCATATCATATAGATATAGAACATGTGTTTAGTTGATTTTAAAATTCTAGTTGGAAGGATTAACTTTATTTGCGAACAATTTTAGAATTAACTAAACTATGTTCTAGTGATTACAAGTTTATAACGTTGAATAAGACAGCTTTTTATGTATGAATCGAATGATGTTATGAATATCATTACTACCTCAAGTTCCTTGGATAAACCTACTGGAAATGAGAAAAATGGATCTAGCTTCAAAGGATCCTTGGATGGCTTGAAAGTTCTTGAAGCAGAATCATGACACGAAAACAATTTCAAGTAAGATTTCCACTCGAAATAAGATTGTTATAGTTATAGAAATTGATTTAAAGTTTGAATATGAGTAATACCTTGTATTAGAAAGATATATTACTATAAATAAGAAAGATTTCTTGAGGTTGGATGATCACTCTAAAAGATTGGAAGTAAGCTAGCAAACTTGGAAGTATTCTTGATTTCATGAAACTAGAACTTGTAGAATTTATGAAGAACACTTAGAACTTGAAGATAGAACTTAAGAGAGATCAATTAGATGAAGAAAATTGAAGAATGAAAGTGTTTGTAGGTGTTTTTGGTCGTTGGTGTATGGATTAGATATAAAGGATATGTAATTTTGTTTTCATGTAAATAAGTCATGAATGATTACTCATATTTTTGTAATTTTATGAGATATTTCATGCTAGTTGCCAAATGATGGTTCCCACATGTGTTAGGTGACTCACATGGGCTGCTAAGAGCTGATCATTGGAGTGTATATACCAATAGTACATACATCTAAAAGCTGTGTATTGTACGAGTACTAATACGGGTGCATACGAGTAGAATTGTTGATGAAACTGAACGAGGATGTAATTGTAAGAATTTTTGTTAAGTAGAAGTATTTTGATAAGTGTATTGAAGTCTTTCAAAAGTGTATAAATACATATTAAAACACTACATGTATATACATTTTAACTGAGTCGTTAAGTCATCGTTAGTCGTTACATGTAAGTGTTGTTTTGAAACCTTTAGGTTAACGATCTTGTTAAATGTAGTTAACCCAATGTTTATAATATCAAATGAGGTTTTAAATTATTATATTATCATGATATTATGATGTATGAATATCTCTTAATATGATATATATACATTAAATGTCTTTACAACGATAATCGTTACATATATGTCTCGTTTCAAAATCATTAAGTTAGTAGTCTTATTTTTACATATGTAGTTCATTGTTAATATACTTAATGATATGTTTACTTATCATAATATCATGTTAACTATATATATATATATATATATCCATATATATGTCATCATATAGTTTTAACAAGTTTTAACGTTCGTGAATCACCGGTCAACTTGGGTGGTCAATTGTCTATATGAAACCTATTTCAATTAATCAAGTATTAACAAGTTTGATTGCTTAACATGTTGGAAACACTTAATCATGTAAATAACAATTTCATTTAATATATATATATAAACATGGAAAAGTTCGGGTCACTACAGTACCTACCCGTTAAATAAATTTCGTCCCGAAATTTTAAGCAGTTGGAGGTGTTGACGTATCTTCTGGAAATAAATGCGGGTATTTTTTCTTCATCTGATCTTCTCGTTCCCAGGTGAACTCGGGTCCCCTACGAGCATTCCATCGAACCTTAACAATTGGTATCTTGTTTTGCTTAAGTCTTTTAACCTCACGATCCATTATTTCGATGGGTTCTTCGATGAATTGAAGTTTTTCGTTGATTTGGATTTCATCTAATGGAATAGTGCGATCTTCTTTAGCAAAACATTTCTTCAAATTTGAGACGTGGAAAGTGTTATGTACAGCCGCGAGTTGTTGAGGTAACTCAAGTCGGTAAGCTACTGGTCCGACACGATCAATAATCTTGAATGGTCCAATATACCTTGGATTCAATTTTCCTCGTTTACCAAATCGAACAACGCCTTTCCAAGGTGCAACTTTAAGCATGACCATCTCTCTAATTTCAAATTCTATATCTTTTTTTTTAATGTCAGCGTAGCTCTTTTGTCGACTTTGGGCGGTTTTCAACCGTTGTTGAATTTGGATGATCTTCTCGGTAGCTTCTTAATTATTTCCGGACCCGTAATCTGTCTATCCCCCACTTCACTCCAACAAATTGGAGACCTGCACTTTCTACCATAATGTGCTTCAAACGGTGCCATCTCAATGCTTGAATGGTAGCTGTTGTTGTAGGAAAATTCTGCTAACGGTAGATGTCGATCCCAACTGTTTCCAAAATCAATAACACATGCTCGTAGCATGTCTTCAAGCGTTCATATCGTCCTTTCGCTCTGCCCATCAGTTTGTGGATGATAGGCAGTACTCATGTCCAGACGAGTTCCTAATGCTTGCTGTAATGTCTGCTAGAATCTTGAAATAAATCTGCCATCCCTATCAGAGATAATAGAGATTGGTATTCCATGTCTGGAGACGACTTCCTTCAAATATAGTCGTGCTAACTTCTCCATCTTGTCATCTTCTCTTATAGGAAGGAAGTGTGCTGATTTGGTGAGACGATCAACTATTACCCAAATAGTATCAAAACCACTTGCAGTCCTTGGCAATTTAGTGATGAAATCCATGGTAATGTTTTCCCATTTCCATTCCGGGATTTCGGGTTGTTGAAGTAGACCTGATGGTTTCTGATGCTCAGCTTTGACCTTAGAACACGTCAAACATTCTCCTACGTATTTAGCAACATCGGCTTTCATACCCGGCCACCAAAAATGTTTCTTGAGATCCTTGTACATCTTCCCCGTTCCAGGATGTATTGAGTATCTGGTTTTATGAGCTTCTCTAAGTACCATTTCTCTCATATCTCCAAATTTTGGTACCCAAATCCTTTCAGCCCTATACCGGGTTCCGTCTTCCTGAATATTAAGATGCTTCTCCGATCCTTTGGGTATTTCATCCTTTAAATTTCCCTCTTTTAAAACTCCTTGTTGCGCCTCCTTTATTTGAGTAGTAAGGTTATTGTGAATCATTATATTCATAGATTTTACTCGAATGGGTTCTCTGTCCTTCATGCTCAAGGCGTCAGCTACCACATTTGCCTTCCCCGGGTGGTAACGAATTTCAAAGTCGTAATCATTCAACAATTCAATCCACCTACGCTGCCTCATATTCAGTTGTTTTTGATTAAATATGTGTTGAAGACTTTTCTGGTCGGTATATATAATACTTTTGACCCCATATAAGTAGTGCCTCCAAGTCGTTAATGCAAAAACAACCGCGCCTAATTCCAAATCATGCGTCGTATAATTTTGTTCATGAATCTTCAATTGTCTAGACGCATAAGCAATTACTTTTGGTCGTTGCATTAATACATAACCGAGACCTTGCTTTGAGGCGTCACAATATATCACAAAATCATCATTCCCCTCAGGTAATGAAAATATAGGTGTCGTAGTTAACTTTTTCTTCAATAACTGAAACGCTTTCTCTTGTTCATCCTTCCATTCAAATTTCTTCCCTTTATGCGTTAATGCAGTCAAGGGTTTTGCTATTCTGGAAAAGTCTTGGATGAACCTTCTGTAGTAACCAGCTAGTCCTAAAAACTGGCGTATGTGTTTCGGAGTTTTTGGGGTTTCCCATTTTTCAACGGTTTCGATCTTTGCCGGGTCTACCTGGATACCTTCTTTGTTCACTATGTGACCGAGGAATTGAACTTCTTCCAACCAAAATGCACACTTTGAAAACTTAGCGTACAGTTTTTCTTTCCTCAATACTTCTAGCACTTTTCTCAAATGTTCTTCATGCTCTTGATCATTCTTTGAGTAAATAAGTATGTCATCGATGAAAACAATGACAAACTTGTCAAGATATGGCCCACACACTCGGTTCATAAGGTCCATGAACACAGCTGGTGCGTTAGTCAATCCAAACGGCATAACCATAAACTCGTAATGACCATAACACGTCCTAAAAGCAGTTTTTGGAATATCATCCTCCTTTACTCGCATTTGATGATATCCGGAACGTAAATCGATCTTCGAATAAATCGACGAGCCTTGTAGTTGATCAAATAAGTCGTCAATTCTCGGCAGTGGATAACGGTTTTTGATGGTAAGTTTGTTCAACTCTCTGTAGTCAATACACAACCTAAATGTACCATCCTTCTTCTTGACAAACAAAACAGGAGCTCCCCATGGTGACGTGCTTGATCGAATGAAACCACGTTCTAATAGTTCTTGCAGTTGGCTTTGCAGTTCTTTCATCCCACTGGGTGTGAGTCTGTAAGGAGCACGAGCTATTGGTGCAGCTCCTGGTACAAGATCTATTTGAAATTCAACAGATCGATGTGGAGGTAGTCCCGGTAATTCTTTCGGAAATACATCGGGAAATTCTTTTGCGACAAAAACCTCATTGATGCTCTTTTCTTCAGTTTGTACTTTCTCGACATGTGCTAGAACAGCATAGCAACCTTTTCTTATTAATTTTTGTGCCTTCAAATTACTAATAAGATGTAGCTTCGTGTTGCCCTTTTCTCCGTACACCATTAAGGGTTCTCCTTCTTCTCGTACAATGCGAATTGCATTTTCGTAACATACAATCTCTGCTTTCATCTTCTTCAGCCAGTCCATGCCAACTATTACATCAAAACTCCCTAACTCTACTGGTATCAAATCAATCTTAAATATTTCGCTACCCAGTTTAATTTCTCGATTCCGGCATATATTATCTGCTGAAATTAATTTACCATTTGCTAATTCGAGTAAAAATTTACTATCCAACGGCGTCAATGGACAACTTAATTTAGCACAAAAATCTCTACTCATATAGCTTCTATCCGCACCTGAATCAAATAAAACGTAAGCAGATTTATTGTCAATAAGAAACGTACCCGTAACAAGCTCCGGGTCTTCCTGTGCCTCTGCCGCATTAATATTGAAAACTCTTCCGCGGCCTTGTCCATTCTTGATCTCCTGGTTCGGGAAATTTCTAATAATGTAGCCCAGTTTTCCACATTTATAACAAACTACATTGGCATAACTTGCTCCGACACTACTTGCTCCGCCATTACTCGTTCCAACACCATTTGTTCCTTTCGTTCTGTTAACCCCTGGTCCGTAGACCTCACACTTCGCCGCGCTATGACCATTTCTTTTACACTTGTTGCAAAATTTGGTGCAGAACCCCGAGTGATACTTTTCACACCTTTGGCATAGCTGCTTCTGATTGTTGTTGTTGTTGCGGTTGTTATTGTTGTTGGGATGATTGTTGTAGTTGCTGTTGTTGTTGTTGTTGTTGTTGTTGTTGTTGGGCCGTTTGTTGTAGTTGCGATTGATGTTGCGATTATTGTTGTAGTTGCTGTTGTTGTTGTATTGGTGATTCTTATCACCGTTTTCCTCCCACTTTCTTTTGACTTGCTTCACATTGGCCTCTTCAGCCATCTGTTCTTTAATTCTTTCCTCAATCTGGTTCACTAGTTTATGAGCCATTCTACATGCCTGTTGTATGGAGGCGGGCTCGTGTGAACTTATATCTTCTTGGATTCTTTCCGGTATTCCTTTCACAAATGCGTCGATCTTCTCTTCCTCATCTTCGAATGCTCCCGGACACAATAGGCACAATTCTGTGAATCGTCTTTCGTACGTGGTAATATCAAATCCTTGGGTTCATAACCCTCTAAATTCTGTCTTGAGCTTATTGACCTCGGTTCTGGGACGGTACTTCTCGTTCATCAAGTGCTTGAATGCTGACCACGGTAGTGCGTAAGCATCATCTTGTCCCACTTGCTCTAGATAGGTATTCCACCATGTTAACGCAGAACCTATGAAGGTATGCGTAGTGTACTTCACTTTGTCCTCTTCAGTACACTTACTTATGGCAAACACCGATTCAACCTTCTCGGTCCACCGTTTCAATCCGATCGGTCCTTCGGTTCCATCAAATTCCAAAGGTTTGCAGGCAGTGAATTCTTTGTAGGTGCATCCTACACGATTTCATGTACTGCTAGATCCAAGGTTATTGTTGGTATGTAGCACAGCCTGTACTGCGGCTATGTTTGAAGCTAGAAAAGTACGAAATTCCTCTTCATTCATATTCACGGTGTGTCGAGTAGTTGGTGCCATTTCCTTCAAAATAGTCAAATGGAACAAGTTAATCATACAGAATATTAAGAGTAGTTAATAGTATTTCGTAGCATAATATGAACTCATTTATAAAAGCTTTTTCTTCATATTAGCGTTTTATAAGTTTAAATTCGGGTAGCACCTACCCGTTAAGTTCATACTTAGTAGCTAATATACAATTCAACTACTACAATTCTATATGAAAAACTGATTATAATAATATTTCGCGTTCAAACTTTTATACAATATTTTACAAACTTACAATACCGCTTATTTTACATAAAGCATGAAATATAGCACACAATAACTTGATACAAGATAGTTGTGAAGATAATTCTAGCTAGTACACAAGTCGTTCAGCAAAGTCAACAAAGACACGTAATTCATACGTCCAGAAACAAGTCATGCATTTTGGTTTTACTAGGACTACTTCCCATCCTTGGTCTTGTGGAACATAACCGTTATGGCCGTTGATAAGACAGCGTGTTGTAACATCGTCAAAGGGACGAGGGTTACGTAAGGTCCAACAGTCCCGTAACAATCTAAAAACCTTGTTTCTCACCCCAACTACTGAGTCCGTCACTTGTGGGAATGTTTTGTTTAATAGTTGTAGCCCGATGTTCTTTTTCTCACTTTGGTGAGAAGCGAACATTACTAACCCATAAGCATAACATGCTTCTTTATGTTGCATGTTAGCCGCTTTTTCTAAATCATGAAGTCCTATGTTCGGATACATTGAGTCAAAATAATTTCTTAACCCGTTGCGTAAAATAGCAGTTGGGTTCCCCGCAATATATGCGTCAAAGTAAACACATCGTGACTTATGGGTTTCCCAATGTGATATCCCCCATCTTTCAAACGAAAGTCTCTTATAAACCAAGGCATTCTTGGAACGTTCTTCGAATTTCTTACAAACTGATTTCGCCATAAATAGTTGTGCCGAAGAATTCTGACCGACTCTAGACAAGATTTCATCAATCATGTCTCTGGGTAGGTCTCTTAAAATATTGGGTTGTCTATCCATTTTGTGTTTTTATACTGTAAAATAGACAAGAGTTAGATTCATAAAAAAAAATACTTATTAATACAAGCAATTTTTACA
The DNA here is from genome assembly GCF_046630445.1 of Rutidosis leptorrhynchoides. Classification (NCBI taxonomy): domain Eukaryota; kingdom Viridiplantae; phylum Streptophyta; class Magnoliopsida; order Asterales; family Asteraceae; genus Rutidosis; species Rutidosis leptorrhynchoides. The sequence goes on along the minus strand of NC_092340.1, from coordinate 343,733,385 downwards.
TATATCATAAAGCATAAGCACACTATATTACATATATTACACCACACGAATACAACTATCTTATTCCGACTCGCTCGTTTCTTCTTCTTCGGTTTTGGTTCGTTTTGCCAAGTTTCTAGGGATATATGATGTTCCTCTAATACTAGCTTTCGTTTTCCACAACGGTTTAGAAAAACCTGGTTGTTTAGAGGTTCCCGGGTCATTGTTACAACTTAAGGACTTCGGGGGTTGACGATACATATAAAGTTCATCGGGGTTGGAATTAGATTTCTCTATTTTTATGCCATTTCCCTTATTATTTTCTTTTGCCTTTTTAAATTCAGTTGGGGTAATTTCTATAACATCATCGGAATTCTCGTCAGAATCCGATTCATCGAAGAATTGGTAATCCTCCCAATATTTTGCTTCCTTGGCGGAAACACCATTGACCATAATTAACCTTGGTCGGTTGGTTGAGGATTTTCTTTTACTTAATCGTTTTATTATTTCTCCCTCCGGTTCTATTTCCTCCTCCGGTTCCTCCTCTTCTGGTTCTGATTCTTCTTCCAGTTCTGATTCTTCTTCCGGTTCTTCTTCGGGAACTTGTGAATCAGTCCAATATATATTCGACTCTTCATTATTATTAGGTGAGTCAATGGGATTTGTGCTAGAGGTAGACATCTATCACACAATATCAAACATGTTAAGAGATTAATATATCACATAATATATACATGTTAATAACATATAGTTTCCAACAAAAATGTTAAGCAATCATTTTTAAAGAAAACACGGTCGAAGTCCAGACTCACTAATGCATCCTAACAAACTCGATAAGACACACTAATGCAAATTTTCTGGTTCTCTAAGACCAACGCTCGGATACCAACTGAAATGTCCCGTTCTTATTGATTAAAATCGTTCCATATTAATTGATTTCGTTGCGAGGTTTTGACCTCTATATGAGACGTTTTTCAAAGACTGCATTCATTTTAAAACAAACCATAACCTTTATTTCATCAATAAAGGTTTAAAAAGCTTTACGTAGATTATCAAATAATGATAATCTAAAATATCCGGTTTACACACGACCATTACATAATGGTTTACAATACAAATATGTTACAACGAAATAAGTTTCTTGAATGCAGTTTTTACACAATATCATACAAGCATGGACTCCAAATCTCGTTGTTATTTAAGTATGCGACAGCGGAAGCTCTTAATAATCACCTGAGAAAAAACATGCTTAAAATGTCAACAAAAATGTTGGTGAGTTGTAGGTTTAACCTATATATTATCAAATCATAATAATAGACCACAAGATTTCATATTTCAATACACATCCCATACATAGAGATAAAAATCATTCATATGGTGAACACCTGGTAACCGACATTAACAAGATGCATACTTAAGAATATCCCCATCATTCCGGGACAACCTTCAGATATGATATAAATTTCGAAGTACTAAAGCATCCGGTACTTTGGATGGGGTTTGTTAGGCCCAATAGATCTATCTTTAGGATTCGCGTCAATTAGGGTGTCTGTTCCCTAATTCTTAGATTACCAGACTTAATAAAAAGGGGCATATTCGATTTCGATAATTCAACCATAGAATGTAGTTTCACGTACTTGTGTCTATTTTGTAAATCATTTATAAAACCTGCATGTATTCTCATCCCAAAAATATTAGATTTTAAAAGTGGGACTATAACTCACTTTCACAGATTTTTTACTTCGTCGGGAAGTAAGACTTGGCCACTGATCGATTCACGAACCTATAACAAATATGTACATATATATCAAAGTATGTTCAAAATATATTTACAACACTTTTAATACATTTTGATGTTTTAAGTTTATTAAGTCAGCTGTCTTCGTTAGTAACCTACAACTAGTTGTCCACAGTTAGATGTACAGAAATAAATCGATGTATATTATCTTGAATCAATCCACGACCCAGTGTATACATATCTCAGTATTGATCACAACTCAAACTATATATATTTTGGAATCAACCTCAACCCTGTATAGCTAACTCCAACATTCACATATAGAGTGTCTATGGTTGTTCCGAAATATATATAGATGTGTCGACATGATAGGTCGAAACATTGTATACGTGTCTATAGTATCTCAAGATTACATAATATACAATACAAGTTGATTAAGTTATGGTTGGAATAGATTTGTTACCAATTTTCACGTAGCTAAAATGAGAAAAATTATCCAATCTTGTTTTACCCATAACTTCTTCATTTTAAATCCGTTTTGAGTGAATCAAATTGCTATGATTTCATATTGAACTCTAATTTAAGAATCTAAACAGAAAAGTTTAGGTTTATAGTCGGAAAATTAAGTTACATGTCAATTACTTAAGAGGTAGTCATTTCCGTCGAAAAAACGACATCTTGATGACCATTTTGGAAAACATACTTTCACTATGAGTTTAACCATGATTTTTGGATATAGTTTCATGTTCATAAGAAAAATCATTTTTCCAGAAGTATAGCTTTTAAATCAAAGTTCTTCTTAGCTTTTAATTATCCCAACCAAAACAGCCCCCGGTTTTACTACGACGGTGTATATCCAGTTTTATGGTGTTTATCGTGTTTCCGGGTTTTAAATCTTTAAGTTAGCATATCATATAGATATATAACATGTATTTAGTTGATTTTAAAAGTCTAGTTGGAAGGATTAACTTTATTTGCGAACAAGTTTAGAATTAACTAAACTATGTTCTATTGATTACAAGTTTATAAGGTTGAATAAGACAGCTTTTTATGTATGAATCGAATGATGTTATGAACATCATTACCACCTCAAGTTCCTTGGATAAACCTACTGGAAATGAGAAAAATGGATCTAGCTTCAAAGGATCCTTGGATGGCTTGAAAGTTCTTGAAGCAGAATCATGACACGAAAATAATTTCAAGTAAGATTTCCACTCGAAATAAGATTGTTATAGTTATAGAAATTGAATTAAAGTTTGAATATGAGTATTACCTTGTATTAGAAAGATATCTTACTGTAAATAAGAAAGATTTCTTGAGGTTGGATGATCACTCTACAAGATTGGAAGTAAGCTAGCAAACTTGGAAGTATTCTTGATTTTATGAAACTAGAACTTGTAGAATTTATGAAGAACACTTAGAACTTGAAGATAGAACTTGAGAGAGATCAATTAGATGAATAAAATTGAAGATTGAAAGTGTTTTTAGGTGTTTTTGGTCGTTGGTGTATGGATTAGATATAAAGGATATGTAATTTTGTTTTCCTGTAAATAAGTCATGAATGATTACTCATATTTTTGTAATTTTATGAGATATTTCATGCTAGTTGCCAAATGATGGTTCCCACATGTGTTAGGTGACTCACATGGGCTACTAAGAGCTGATCATTGGAGTGTATAAACAAATAGTACATACATCTAAAAGCTGTGTATTGTACGAGTACGAATACGGGTGCATACGAGTAAAATTGTTGATGAAACTGAACGAGGATGTAATTGTAAGCATTTTTGTTAAGTAGAAGTATTTTGATAAGTGTTTTAAAGTCTTTCAAAAGTGTATGAATACATATTAAAACACTACATGTATATACATTTTAACTGAGTCGTTAAGTCATCGTTAGTCATTACATGTAATTGTTGTTTTGAAACCTTTAGGTTAACGATCTTGTTAAATGTTGTTAACCCAATGTTTATAATATCAAATGAGGTTTTAAATTATTATATTATCATGATATTATAATGTATAAATATCTCTTAATATGAAATATATACATTAAATGTCGTTACAACGATAATCGTTACATATATGTCTCGTTTCAAAATCATTAAGTTAGTAGTCTTGTTTTTACATATGTAGTTCATTGTTAATATACTTAATGATATGTTTACTTATCATAATATCATGTTAACTATATATATATATCCATATATATGTCATCATATAGTTTTAACAAGTTTTAACGTTCGTGAATCACCGGTCAACTTGGGTGGTCAATTGTCTATATGAAACCTATTTCAATTAATCAAGTCTTAACAAGTTTGATTGCTTAACATGTTGGAAACACTTAATCATGTAAATAACAATTTCATTTAATATATATATAAACATGGAAAAGTTCGGGTCACTACACGAATGATGGACGATGGTGCTGTGATTATGTTTCTGTTCAGTTATAACCCTCACTCAACTGACGAAATAACAAAGGTGATAACACAAGATGAACTGATGATACAGGTTATGTAAATTTAAATTAGGAATAATTTCAGAAAGTAGTAGACATAGCAGTTGGTTTGAAGTGCTTGTGGGTTAGCAAGGGGTCTTGGGTTTGAACTCAGGCGGCGGCATTTATTTTCTTAGAACTTATTTTGGAAGGTAGTCTATTTTTAAAATTATTAATATTATTATTGTTATTATTATTGCTACTAATATTATTTTTATTATTATTATTACTATTACTATTATTATTATTATAGGTATTAATATTAGTATTATCTTGTAGGTTATTATTATTAATATCATTTTATAATTATTAGTATTAACATGAGTAATATTACTAGTATTATTATTACTATTAGAAGTATCATTACTATTATTATTAGTATTAACATTACTTGTATTTTTAACATTAATATTATTATTATTGTCATAAAAAGATACAAATTTTATTTTAGTTTAAAATATTAATATTGTTTTACCAAATAAATTTTTATTATATAAACCCATATAATATAACAAATTATGGACTCTTAGCAATACTAATCATATATATATACACATTAATAAAACTATATAAATGTTAATTACATTAAATATATATACAACTTAAAACTATATAACATATAAATTATGATATGATATATGAATTTATTCAATTACCATTATATGTGTTAATATATATATAAATGATATAGGTTCGTGAATCCGAGGCCAACTCTATACTTGTTCAATGTCGTCATATGTATTTTTACTACAAAATACAGTATGGTGAGTTTCATTTGCCTTTTTACCCTTTATATTTTTGGGCTGAGAATACATGCGAAATTTTTATAAATGTTTTACGAAATAGACACAAGTAATCGAAACTACATTAAATGGGTGAATGATCGAAGCTGAATATGCCCCTTTTGCTTGGTAACCTAAGAATTAGTAAACCGATCTACTAATTGACGCGAATCTTAAAGATATATCTATTGGGCCTAACGAACCCCATCCAAAGTACCGGATGCTTTAGTACTTCGATGTTGTTTTTATCATGTCCAAAGGATTTCCTGGAATGATAGGGGATATTCTTATATGCATCTTGTTAATGTCGGTTACCAGGTGTTCACCATATGAATGATATTTTTGTCTCTATGCATTGGACGTATATTTATGAGAAATGAAAATGAAAATCTTGTGGTCTATTAAAATGATGGAAATGATTATTTATGTTAAACTAATGAACTCACCAACCTTTTGGTTGATACTTTAAAGCATTTTTATTCTCAGGTATTAAAGAAATCTTTCGCTGTGCATTTGCTCATTTTAGAGATATTACTTGGTGTCATTCATGACATATTTCAAAAGACGTTGCATTCGAGTCACTGAGTTCATCAAGATTATTATTAAGTCAACTACAGTTGGATATATTATGAAATGGTATGCATGCCTGTCAACTTTCGATGCGATGAAAGTTTGTCTTTTAAAAACGAATGCAATGTTTGTAAAATGTATCATATAGAGGTCGAGTACATCGTGATGTAATCAACTATTGTGAATCGTTTATAATGTATATGAACGGGTCCTTTCAGTTGGTATTAGAGCGGTGGTCTTAGCGAACCTGGTCTTGCATTAGTGTGTCTAACTGATAGTTGTTTAGATGCCTTAGTGGGTCTGGACTTCGACCGTATCTGCATGTGAAAAGTTTTGCTTATCATTTAGTGTCGAAAAAGTATTTGCTTATCATCCTTAAAGTCTAGACACGTCTTACTGCCTCTATTGCATGGACAATGTATAGATAAATTCATATCTTAGCGTATCTGTTATTGTTACCTTTACCTGACAACTTTCTTAGATTCCTCAGTAACTTATGGGATTTTAGTATTATATATGCATATGTAAATTACCTATTGCAGGGTACTAATCTACATCCTATAATCTATTTCTTATCGAAAATCCTTCATCTGATCGTACGAGATGAATCCCTCAACCAGTTCGAATTCCTCGGATTCCGACAGCTATTCCGATATGGAGTTTCACCTAAGCTCCGAAAACAGTGTCACCAGAATGAATCAACCAATCATCTATCCCCAATTCATCTGATGAGTTCGTAGTCAACTTAATCAATGGAGATGCTAAGAAGGCGATCCTTTCCATCAACCAAAATCACCTCTTGGCGAAGAACCTGAAGCACTTACCGGCGAACCTATTCGTAATACCATTTTCTCTCTCATTTTCGGAGTATCTCGCCACGACTATATCACAAGTCAGATTCAAAACCTATTTCATCCTCTCGTTTTGACCGACAATTATCCCGAAATAATGGAAGAAGTCAACGAGCTTCGCGTTCGAGTAATCAGTTTAGAGAATATGGTGCAAAACTTACCAGTTTCAGTAACATCATCGGCACCAACCGTACCACCAACATCGGTACCGACAGCACCAGTACTACTACCAACAACACACGCCTCAACATCACAATCTGTACCTCGAGCATAATCATCGTTCTACATGACGTTCTACATCATTTATCTTCGTTCGACATGGCGATTATGTAATCTCTAATGTTTTAAGAGATTATATATTCTTGTTCTAACGGTAAATCAAATGAGTTTAATATATATGTATATATGTTTTCATAAAGATTGTAATTAAAAATTCTTTTGTACAGACTGTTAATGGTGAAAATATTTTAACGGGTAGGTAATACCCTAGAAATATTTAGATTTCACATTAATAAGTTACACTGTACGTTCTTCCAATTTGATTCAACAGTCATTTACTATCCAACTTACATCCACAGATATACGAATCCGTTCACAGCAGAATAACCATTTTCATTCAATTTCATATTCGGATTTTGACCTATCAGAATCCAACAAGTGGCATAATGAAGAAAACATTGGACAAAAATAAAATTTGTTAGAAACAAACAATTTAACCATGAGAAAATTTTGTTAAGAATCCACGCTAACATAATCCTAGCTAACTGTTAATTCCATATTAAAATTTATTTATCGCAATTTATATTCTCGCAATTTTATTTATCGTCATTTAATTTCTGTTATTTATTTTACGCACTTTATTTATCGTCATTTAAATATTGTTATTTACGCATTTTAAATATCGGGACACGTATACAATGTTTTGACATATCATATCGACTCATATATATATATATATATATATATATATATATATATATATATATATATATATATATATATATATATATATATATATATATTATTTGGAATAACCATAGACACTCTATATGCAGTAATGATCGAGTTCTCTATACAGGGTTGAGGTTGATTCTTAAATAATATATATACTTTGAGTTGTGATCGATTCTGAGACATGTACACGGGTCACGATACGTATTAATTAATTCGAATGTTATATATTAAACTATATGTGAATTATTGAATTGCTAACTGTGGACTTTGAACTATGGATTACGAACATTGGACAATTAAAATGAATTAAAATATTGATTATAACATATGAAACTAAACAACTCTTTAAGTTTGCCACTTGATTTCATCTTAAACCTCATTTGTATCTTGACGATTACAATCTGCGTTCAAACTTTTCATGATTCTTGAAAACACCTCAATCGAGAGGATGAATCAACCACACTTCATCTATGGAAGAAAAGATTGATGCATCTTTCAGAAACTGAGTAAACATTTAACACATAGTTGTGCTAATTCTTTTAGTGTTATTATTACCCAAAATAACTTTGCAGTTCCCTTTCAAAATAGCAAATTTTATCACAGCTCCAGCAAATCAACTTCGACTTTTCATTCAAAACAACCTTATTATAACCTTGATATATATGCGTGCTCATTTATTGTTACCAGAGAACCTTTTATATTTCACCATACTACAATCAGCGTTTAATCATCTAAAAACACAATTCTCCTGAAAACACCTCGGATTGATAACCAACGATTCAGATATGGCTGCATTAAATGCAGACGAAACAGTAAAATAGTAGATGGCCTAAATGGCCAAGAGTTGATGATAAAGAATGGAGTGTTGGGAACGCTCGATAGAAAGTTTGGTATTGAAAAACGGATTGAGCTAACCATGAAAGAGACCAAGGACAAATACAAGCACGAAACCCTATATTCAAAGGATCCAAGTAATTCTGAATCCGATGAAATCTTTAGAGAATATCTTGCTCTGAGGTCATGTTAAAATCTTGCGAAAAATTTTTCTTCATCAACCTTCGAACTTAGAAATTCCAAAATATCATCATAAATATCTTCGATACTTTTGAGGATATTTTCATAAATATTCTTATCTGAAATTATCTACCTCTTCGTGTTTTCTGTATTCCATTATTTTGGAAACTTCTCTAAAATGTAAGTATAAATTATGAATGAATTGTGGAGAAGTGTTGGGAATTGAAGCATGGGTTAGTATAATATAATGACGCCCGGCCAACGTGATTATATTACAGTAAGTCATGCTGGAAGTTCTATTGGAACATGATGATTCACAGATCATAACGTCATCATGTGCCATGTTACATAACTCTTTCATTCTACTTAACTTCTGAACATATCAAGAAAATGTATTCTTGATGGTTCTATTTTCCGTGATGTTGATAAATTTGAAAATCAAATCGTACTATCACGTTCCTTCCTGCTTAGAACATTATAATCATTCGAAACTCTATATCTACGAATTCTGGACCATTATTCACTTAATATAAAGTCGAGAAGAGAAAACAAGAGCATGGAGCTCCGAAATATGAATAAAAAATATATAAAAAAAACTGATAACGACATCGGAATTACAAACCGTGTAAATCAATATTTATAGCAACATAAAGACACGGAAGAATTAAAAATATTATAACCCCAAGGGCGAAGTAGAAGAAAACAGATTCCTCCGGTGGAAGTTGGAAAAGGAGAATGATTGTTGCGATAGTAAGGATAAGGACAAGAATCAGAACTGGATTAAGCATTTTTACAATCTTTTGAATTTGGAAATTGAGTATAGGAGTGATAAAAGTAATGAAATGAAAGAAGTTAATTTATAGTGAAATATCTGATACAGAGATTGAGGCAGATAATCGCATTTAATTAAAGAGATTTTATTCACCAAAGAATCAAATCTTTCAGATCTCGACAATTTTCTCTAAATCCCTTGAAATCCGGAAATCAATTCTATCTACGTCAAAAGTTAAATCTCTAGCTCAATCTTTTATGCTAGCTTCATTCGTACTCTTCGAATAATCGAATTGTTTTATCCATATTAATCAATGATGATAAAACTCTATTTAGAAGCTCTTATTCGTCAAAAAAACATTCTTATTGTTAGCCATGACGACCACACTCAAATTTCGGGACAAAATTTCTTTAACGGGTAGGTACTGTGACGACCCGGGAATTTCCGACCAAATTTAAACTTAATTTTTTATATGGTTCCGACACGATAAGCAAAGTCTGTAATGTTAAGTCTCGAAAACTTTGGAACGGATTACATGAATGCATTTACCCTTTGACCATCGACTGTTCTCGACGATTCACGAACAATTAATTGTAACTAGATATGTGTGTATATATATATAAACATAGTAATTGGAATTATAAATTGTAATATTATATGTCGTAATATATATACGTAGATAATAAATATTAAAGATTCAATATATTGTATAATTGATAAACAGTAATAAATTGTAATATATTAAATCTAATTACAAGTTTGAATATAATTATCGTTACCTTCAACATTATTATAAATAGTAATATTAATATTAAATTCTATATTATTAATAGTATTATATAAAAATAGAAACATGTAATTTGTTATATTTTCATTATCATTAGATATTATATACTCATTATTATATAATATGTATTATGTATATATATTATATGTAATACCATTATATTAAATATAGTTGTTGTAAAATTGTATTTACTTTTAATATTAATATCAATACTAGTGTAGTTAATAAATATAAAAAAATTCATATATATATATATATATATATATATATATATATATATATATATATATATATATATATATATATATATATAAATTGATATATCATTATTATAGTTTGTAATATTACTAATAATAATAATATTGTTTTAAATATTATAGTAATTGTTATCATCATCATTAGTAATAATATTATTATTATTACTATTATATTATAAATTTGTATTATTAATAGATGTAATATAATTATGTTTGTAAACATAAAAATCTATAGATTTCATATATATAATCGATTATATGAATATAGAAATATAAACAAGCACATATGTATATATAAGATACGGTTGTATATATATAATTATATATACAGATATAAATATGTATAAATACTGATATACACTTTTAAATACTAATAAATATGCATGATTTTGGAATCCAGAATCAATTACAAATAGCTATTAAAATGTGCCATAATCTGTTTTACATCTACTTATCGATTCCCTTGTCTCAGTATCAAATAAAATCGGTTAAAGGTAGACATCTGCTTTCAATTTTTTATTCTTCAATCGTACATGATGAAACAGAAACTGTCGACTACCTTTGGCTTTAAACAAAGGAATGATAGATGTACTCACATAATCATTCTATTGTCTAACATCTTTATCAATTTCAACGAACCCAAGATGATGAGTTTAAATACAAAACTCAAGGAAACCATCTCATCCCTTTTCTTTATAATCATCATAACCGGACACCAACATATCTTCCTCTATCTCTCTCTTCAAACCTTTGATGTGAAACCACTCCAACATCACCATGTCCGCCACCACCCTTGGCCATTACCACCGTTAACCACCTTCTAATACCACTCCATTTAAACCACCAAGATTGCCACTTACGGCTGCAACACCCATCACTATAACTGCACAATTATTGTTTCTATTGGACTCCCAAACAGCCACCTTCCGTCACCTTGTAACCATTGACAAATCACCACCGGCCACCTTCATTAGAACTAAATAAACCGCTGTCTTCCACAATGTTTGTAAATAAAGACCACCACCTGTAAAACGTGAACACCACCACGAAAACACTTACACCTGCTACAGCCACTGCCATTATGTTTCTGTGTCGTTCAAAAGTTCCTACAGCTGCTAGTCTTCTTGTTTCGAACACCCATTAACCACCATAATCGAAACCCTCTTCCACAAGTGATCATTACCACCTTATTCCATTTGATTTATCGGATATCACTACAACCCGTCACCTTCAATCATAAACCCATTTAAACATCATCATCTTATTACTCCTACTACCATAAGTTTTTGATACTGCTATCACACTTCTATAAAAAAAAAATTTGTTTTGTTGTAACATCACCACCTCACCAACACCGTTACCCATGATTGAACACCAATGCTGTGATTACTCGATCGCTCCTACTACAACTAAAACTACGGGATCTTTCGTCAGCTTAATTTTCCAACACAACCGAACCTCTACATATAAAGTATATATATAAACTAAACCTTTACTTTGAATGATAAAGTGGGTACTTACTAAAGAATAAAAAGGTGGTTAGTGGTGATTAAAAGGTATCCAAGAAAATAATACGTGTAAATCCACTCCATCATATATTTTTCTTTCCAAAAAGCCATTTCATTAAAGTATGTAGCTACTAGAACCCACAAGGAAAGTGACTGCATTTATTTTCTTTTTCGATCTGTGTAATTATCTTCTTCACGATCGAGACTTATTAAAAGGTGATAATTGGACTGGTGGATTTTAAATAGAACTAGGTAATCGGTTATTGGATGACGAGTATGATGATGATGTGGGTGATAACATGTTATTATACGATGATAATGTTGCTCGAATGATGGATGATGGCGCTGTGATTATGTTTCTGTTCAATTATAACCCTCACTCAACTGACGAAATAACGAAGGTGATAACACACGATGAACTGATGATAAGGGTTATGTAAATTTAAATTAGGAATAATTTCAGAAAGTAATAGACAGAGCAATTGGTTTGAAGTGCTTGTGGGTTAGCAAGGGGTCTTGGGTTTGAACTCAGGCGGCGGCATTTATTTTCTTAGAACTTATTTTGGAAGGTAGTCTATTTTTAAAATTATTAATATTATTATTGTTATGATTATTATTATTATTATTATTATTATTATTATTATTATTATTATTATTATTATTATTATTATTATTATTATTACTATTATTATTATTATTATTATTATTATTATTATTATTATTATTATTATTATTATTATTATTATTATAGGTATTAATATTAGTATTATCATGTAATTAGCAGATACGCTAAGATATGAATTTATCTGTACACTATCTATCAAATAAGTGCAGGAAGTCGTGTCTAGACTTAGGAATGATAAGCAGGAAATTTTTCACTAGGGTTGATAAACAATACGTATAATATGCAGCTAAGGTCGAAGTCCAGACTCGCTAATGCATCCTAACAACTATTAGTTAGACACACGAATGCAAGACCTGGTTCACTAGGACCAACGCTCTGATACCAACTGTAAAGACCCTTCCTTATCCACCTGGACGAAGTCATCACACCTGGTGTAGTGACCCGAACTTTTCCATGTTATATATATTAATTAAGATTGATATTTACATGATTAAATGTTTCCAACATGTTAAGCAATCAAACTTGTTAAGACTTGATTAATTGAAATATGTTTCATATAGACAATTGACCACCCAAGTTGACCGGTGATTCACCAACGTTAAAACTTGTAAAAACTATATGATGACATATATATGGATATATATATAGTTAAAATGATACTATGATAAGTAAAAATATCATTAAGTATATTAACAATGAACTACATATGTAAAAACAAGACTACTAACTTAATGATTTTTAAACGAGACATATATGTAACGATTATCGTTGTAAAGACATTTAATGTATATATATCATATTAAGAGATATTCATACATGATAATATCATGATAATATAATAATTTAAAATCTCATTTGATATTATAAACATTGGGATAACGACATTTAACAAGATCGTTAACCTAAAGGTTTCAAAACAACACTTACATGTAACGACTAACGATGACTTAACGACTCAGTTAAAATGTATATACATGTAGTGTTTTAATATGTATTTATACACTTTTGAAAGACTTCAATACACTTATCAAAATACTTCTACTTAACAAAAATGCTTACAATTACATCTTCGTTCAGTTTCATCAACAATTCTACTCGTATGCACCCGTATTCGTACTCGTACAATACACAGCTTTTAGATGTATGTACTATTGGTATATACACTCCAATGATCAGCTCTTATCAGCCCATGTGAGTCACCTAACACATGTGGGAACTATCATTTGGCAACTAGCATGAAATATCTCATAAAATTACAAAAATATGAGTAATCATTCATGACTTATTTACATGAAAACAAAATTACATATCCTTTATATCTAATCCATACACCAACGACCAAAAACACCTAAAAACACTTTCATTCTTCAATTTTCTTCATCTAATTGATCTCTCTCAAGTTCTATCTTCAAGTTCTAAGTGTTCTTCATATATTCTACAAGTTCTAGTTACATAAAATCAAGAATACTTTCAAGTTTGCTAGCTCACTTCCAATCTTGTAAGGTGATCATCCAACCTCAAGAAATCTTTGTTTCTTACAGTAGGTTATCATTCTAATACAAGGTAATAATCATATTCAAACTTTGGTTCAATTTCTATAACTATAACAATCTTATTTCAAGTGATGATCTTACATGAACTTGTTTTCGTGTCATGATTCTGCTTCAAGAACTTCGAGCCATCCAAGGATCCGTTGAAACTAGATCCATTTTTCTCTTTTCCAGTAGGTTTATCCAAGGAACTTAAGGTAGTAATGATGTTCATAACATCATTCGATTCATATATATAAAGCTATCTTATTCGAAGGTTTAAACTTGTAATCACTAGAACATAGTTTAGTTAATTCTAAACTTGTTCGCAAACAAAAGTTAATCCTTCTAACTTGACTTTTAAAATCAACTAAACACATGTTCTATATCTATATGATATGCAAACTTAATGATTTAAAACCTGGAAACACGAAAAACACCGTAAAACCGGATTTACGCCGTCGTAGTAACACTGCGGGCTGTTTTGGGTTAGTTAATTAAAAACTATGATAAACTTTGATTTAAAAGTTGTTATTCTGAGAAAATTATTTTTATTATGAACATGAAACTATATCCAAAAATTATGGTTAAACTCAAAGTGGAAGTATGTTTTCTAAAATGGTCATCTAGACGTCGTTCTTTCGACTGAAATGACTTCCTTTACAAAAACGACTTGTAACTTATTTTTCCGACTGTAAACCTATACTTTTTCTGTTTAATTCATAAAATAGAGTTCAATGTGAAACCATATCAATTTGATTCACTCAAAACGGATTTAAAATGAAGAAGTTATGGGTAAAACAAGATTGGATAATTTTTCTCATTTTAGCTACGTGAAAATTGGTAACAAATCTATTCCAACCATAACTTAATCAACTTGTATTGTATATTATGTAATCTTGAGATACCATAGACACGTATACTATGTTTCGACCTATCATGTCGACACATCTATATATATTTCGGAACAACCATAGACACTCTATATGTGAATGTTGGAGTTAGCTATACAGGGTTGAGGTTGATTCCAAAATATATATAGTTTGAGTTGTGATCAATACTGAGATACGTATACACTGGGTCGTGGATTGATTCAAGATAATATTTATCGATTTATTTCTGTACATCTAACTGTGGACAACTAGTTGTAGGTTACTAACAAGGACAGCTGACTTAATAAACTTAAAACATCAAAATATATTAAAAGTGTTGTAAATATATTTTGAACATACTTTGATATATATGTATATATTGTTATAGGTTCATGAATCAACCAGTGGCCAAGTCTTACTTCCCGACGAAGTAAAAATCTGTGAAAGTGAGTTATAGTCCCACTTTTAAAATCTAATATTTTTGGGATGAGAATACATGCAGGTTTTATAAATGATTTACAAAATAGACACAAGTACGTGAAACTACATTCTATGGTTGAATTATCGAAATCGAATATGCCCCTTTTTATTAAGTCTGGTAATCTAAGAATTAGGGAACAGACACCCTAATTGACGCGAATCCTAAAGATAGATCTATTGGGCCTAACAAACCCCATCCAAAGTACCGGATGCTTTAGTACTTCGAAATTTATATCATATCCGAAGGGTGTCCCGGAATGATGGGGATATTCTTATATGCATCTTGTTAATGTCGGTTACCAGGTGTTCACCATATGAATGATTTTTATCTCTATGTATGGGATGTGTATTGAAATATGAAATCTTGTGGTCTATTGTTACGATTTGATATATATAGGTTAAACCTATAACTCACCAACATTTTTGTCGACGTTTTAAGCATGTTTATTCTCAGGTGATTATTAAGAGCTTCCGCTGTCGCATACTTAAATAAGGACGAGATTTGGAGTCCATGCTTGTATGATATTGTGTAAAAACTGCATTCAAGAAACTTATTTTGTTGTAACATATTTGTATTGTAAACCATTATGTAATGGTCGTGTGTAAACAGGATATTTTAGATTATCATTATTTGATAATCTACGTAAAGCTTTTTAAACCTTTATTGATGAAATAAAGGTTATGGTTTGTTTTAAAATGAATGCAGTCTTTGAAAAACGTCTCATATAGAGGTCAAAACCTCGCAACGAAATCAATTAATATGGAACGTTTTTAATCAATAAGAACGGAACATTTCACCTGGTCCCATTGCGAGGTACTGATCTTAAATATGCAGAAATGACTCCAAGTAATATGAGCAAATGCACAGCGAAAGACTTCTTATATACCTGAGAATAAACATGCTTAAAAGTTTCAACCAAAAGGTTGGTGAGTTCATAGGTTTATCTTAACAATCATTTCAATATATTAATAGACCACAAGATTTCATAATCATAAACATAATACACTCGCAAGTGTATGTAAAGCATTCTAAGTGGTTGAGCACTTGGTAACCATACTTAACATTTAATCAATGTCGCATATTCCCTTTATTATGAAATCTCACTACACCGTACCAAGTGTAGTAACCGAAACGAAGTACTGTGCAACCGTTGAATACTGGTCGTCCAGTCCGGTTGGGGTTGTCAGGCCCGATAGATCTATCAACAGGATTCGCGTTTACAATACCCATGTAAATAGTAGTTACCAAGCTACAGGGAAATATGCCAGTGGTACAACTCAACGTAGAATGTATTTTAAGTACTTGTGTCTATTTCGTAAACATTTATAAAAGCAGCGCATGTATTCTCAGCCCAAAAATATATATTGCAAAAGCAATTAAAAAGGGAGCAAATGAAACTCACCATACTGTATTTTGTAGTAAAAATACATATGTCTATATTGAACAATGCAGGATTGGCCTCGGATTCACGAACCTATATCATTAATGTATATTAACACATATATTTGTAATCGAACAATTTATATATATTATATCTTAGTTTATATGTTATATGTATTTAATTTGTATTTTTTTTAAAATGATTAAAATTTATTCATGTAGATATCTTAATATGTATATTAGTATTTTATCAAAAATTTTATTATTTGTAATATTTATAAAAATAAAATTAATATGTTTAGTCTATAATTATATATAATATAAGTATAATATTTATTTGTTATAAAAATAATAATTAAAATGATAATTAAAATAGCAATAATAATAATGATAGTTTTTAATAATAATATAATTTAATAAAATAATAATGTTTTTATATAAAAAATATTTCAATAATAATAATAATAATAATAATAATAATAATAATATTAATAATAATAATAATAATAATAATAATAATAATAATAATAATAATAATAATAATAATAATAATAATAATAATAATAATAATAATAATAATAATAATAATAATAGTAACACTACCTCATATATGCTAAAAAGAATGCCACGGATAGGGATTGAACCCATGACCTCTCGTTTCAATTAACAAACGACTAACCATTACTCTCTTTATTATTTGGTGATATAATTAGGATTTTAATTTCTTAGGACTTATTTCTTTTCTTCTTCATTGTCATAAGCATTTTTAATCCGATCCTCATCCTCTTAGACGTTGTCTCAAGGCCCAACAACACTTGGATCTCGGCCCAAATACTTAAACGAGTTCCATGGCCCTGAGACAGTTTATAAACTTGGTGGCCCAACAACAATTAACCACGGCCCAATGCAGTTTTCTCTTGTAATTAAAATTTTTTTGTTATAATGGCCTAGGTTCGAAACTAGGACCTCTAGCAAATCACAAATATCCCTAACCATACAAGCTAACATGCATTTCTATTTTAATCCGCTAATCGAATTCATTTAACTCATTTTGTATCCTTTTCCTTTTCTTCTTCCAAAACATTATCGTCTTTCTAGCTCCTCTCTAAATTATCATCGTTATTTATCATCTTTGATTCATTATAACTTCCATCTCGTCATCACAGCTCATCTCATCATCTTCATTATTATCCATAAACATAACCCTAACATCTTCATCATAATTCTTCGTTATCAACATCATTTAATGCACTTCCTTTCGATCACCATCATTGTTGGTTATAACCTCTTCATCAACGTGATTAAAAAAAAAACACAAAATGAGAAGTAGCAGTAACAAGAATTAAATGAACAAAGTAGCAGCAATGTTCAGTACATTAGATTACACAGATCGTGTAATTTTATATGCGATGTGTATAATTTCTTGATCAAAATACGAGTAACCTGCAGGTTCACAGAAACATTGCTGCAGCAGGACCTTGATCGAACAATAGCAAAAAAAATATGTTGTTGTAGTGGTGGATGAACCAGTCTTTGCAACAGAAACAAATGGAAGTAGGAGTACATCAGTCACATCCATGGTTCGATATTGGTCATTCAAGTTAAGATAGGAAACACACAGTTGACAGTTTGGTGTGGGGCTCGAAAACAATACAAATGGAATATGTTCATGATTGTTGATGGGTGAGGAAAGAAGATGGCGGCTGTGAGAGTAGTTATGGAGGTATGGTGGTTTACGGTTACCACAATAATAATAATAAACGTAATTTGTGGTGAAAAGTAGTGACATTACGGTGATTCACTGAGGTCGTTGGTGGTTCAAAAAAAGTGGTGGTCTCGATGGTGAGGCCCTCGACTCAAGTGAGACAAGGAGAAGGATGGTTAGGTTGTGAGTGGGAAGAAGAAAGAAGAAGAAGAAGAAGAAGAAGGAAGAGAGAAAAAGAGAGAGAGAGAGAGAGAGAGAGAGAGAGAGAGAGAGAGAGAGAGAGAGAGTGGCAGTTTGGTGGTTGCAGTAGCCGGTTTTTATGGTGGTTGGTGTGGTGCTCCGGTGACGGCAGTGGCGGAGGAAGTGGTTGTGGTGGAGATGAGCAAAGTAGGAGTTTATATATATATATATATATATATATATATATATATATATATATATATATATATATATATATATATATATATATATATATATATATATATATATATTTGGTTTTCTACACATGTATAAGTATATAATATATATAGAGGTGGTGGATGAGATTTTTTTCTTTTAAGTTCCATTATTGCTCGACAAAAACAAAAAAAAAAACTAACAGCAACAACTAATAATAGATGCAAGTGGGGTTTTTGAATATGGATATATATGCAAGTGATTGTGATGTGCTGTAATCTAAAAGTAAAAGTAGAATATATATATATGATAGTGAATAGATTGATGAATTAGTGGAAGAAAATAATCTCAAATCAAAAATCATAAACACTTTAGTAGCCGGTTGTTTGTTCACGTGAAAACACCATTCAACTAATTGCTTGTGTATTGGTGTTGGATTGAGAAATACAAAAGAGCAAGGAGAAAAGAAATTAAATTGAGTTATATAAAATCTCTGCATGCTTTCATATTAATTAAATAATCAAAGATTTTAATCATGTATATCTAATTAGTAGCCACCACACTTTGAATTTAACTACTTTTGTTGTCTTGTGACCTTGTGAAGAAAAACAATGTCTCGCGAGTTGATGTTTTGTGAAATTTTTTTTTTTTTACGGATTTAATATCAAGAGAAAAAGTAATGGGAAATTACTTATGCATGTGTCATGTATAGATGATTTATATCTATATATGAATCATGTCTTAATTATGTTTGAATATAAGTATTTAACAAATACTGAGTGAATGAGTGTGAATGAGTGAACATCCACTTAAGTAGCTAGAATGAATTGATGACTAAGGATTGTGAGTGTGATGAGTAATGTATATGTGACATTTTTATCATTATTATTTATATATACATATCTATTGTTCGTGAATCGTCGGAAATGGTCGAAGGATAATTGCATATATGAACACAGTTCAAAAATTTTAGACTAAGCCTAACCGACTTTTCTTATTGTGTCAAAATTACAACATCGTATCGAGAGTTTAGTTTAAAATTAGTCGAAATTTTCCGGGTCGTGACAGTTATTATTATTAATATCATTTTATAATTATTAGTATTAACATGAGTAATATTACTAGTATTATTATTATTAGAAGTATCATTATTATTATTATTATTATTAGTATTAACATTACTTGTATTTTTAACATTAATATTATTATTATTGTCATAAAAAGATACAAATTTTATTTTAGTTTAAAATATTAATATTGTTTTACCAAATAAATTTTTATTATATAAACCCATATAATATAACAAATTATGGATTCTTAGCAATACTAATCATATATATATATATATATACATACATTAATAAAACTATATAAATGTTAATTACATTAAATATATATACAACTTAAAACTATATAACATATAAATTATGATATGATATATGAATTTATTCGATTACCATTATATGTGTTAATATATATAAATGATATAGGTTCGTGAATCCGAGGCCAACCCTATACTTGTTCAATGTCGTCATATGTATTTTTACTACAAAATACAGTATGGTGAGTTTCATTTGCCTTTTTACCCTTTATATTTTTGGGCTGAGAATACATGTGAAATTTTTATAAATGTTTTACGAAATAGACACAAGTAATCGAAACTACATTATATGGGTGAATGATTGAAGCCGAATATGCCCCTTTTTCTTGGTGACCTAAGAATTAGTAAACCGATCTACTAATTGACGCGAATCCTAAAGATAGATCTATTGGGCCTAACGAACCCCATCCAAAGTACCAGATGCTTTAGTACTTCGATGTTGTTTTTATCATGTCCGAAGGATTTCCCGGAATGATAGGGGATATTCTTATATGCATCTTGTTAATGTCGGTTACCAGGTGTTCACCATATGAATGATATTTTTGTCTCTATGCATGGGACGTATATTTATGAGAAATGAAAATGAAAATTTTGTGGTCTATTAAAATGATGGAAATGATTATTTATGTTAAACTAATGAACTCACCAACCTTTTGGTTGATACTTTAAAGCATATTTATTCTCAGGTATTAAAGAAATCTTCCGCTGTGCATTTTCTCATTTTAGAGATATTACTTGGAGTCATTCATGACATATTTCAAAAGACGTTGCATTCGAGTCGTTGAGTTCATCAAAATTATTATTAAGTCAATTATTGTTGGATGTATTATGAAATGGTATGCATGCCTGTCAACTTTCGATGTGATGAAAGTTTGTCTTTTAAAAACGAATGCAATGTTTGTAAAATGTATCATATAGAGGTCAAGTACCTCGCGATGTAATCAACTATTGTGAATCGTTTATAATGTATATGAATGGGTCCTTTCAGAATGGGAGTAAGCAATATGTTTAAAAAATACCAATGGGTCAGATCGAACCAGCACCGTTGTTTAAAACATATAATAAGTCAAACAATATGTTTAACCAATATGTTTAAACAATGCCAAAGCGTCAAAACAATATGTTTAAGACTGATAACGCCAAAATTATACATACGTGTTGTCGTTATTTCGATCCGATTTTGTATCATTTTGTATGTAATTATTGTACTTGTGTATTGTAATAAGTTAAAATGTGTGTACAATCCATTGCGAGTGTTGAAGTGAAGATTTATGTAAAATATTGTTGATTTTAGAAGATTCTGCGCACCTGCACCGTTTTGGCCATTACTCGATCAAACGAACTCGAAAAAGGGTGAATCCGGAACCCAGAAGTCCGTAACTCGGAGCTCTACAAACTCATTTTGGAAAATTTCTATTATTCAGAGGTAGATGAGGCGCATCTACTTTATATGCGGTGCATCCAAGACCAAAAAATGCTGAAAGTTTTAGATGCGGGGTTTCTGATCCATGAGGCGCATCCAAGGAGTCAGATGCGGCACATCTGTGAGGGGATGCGGCGCATCCCTTTCCTGCTGATAGTTCCTGAGTGCTAAACGAGCTGGAAAACACTTGAGCCTAAAGTGATGCGGCGCATCACTAAAGGGATGCGGCGCATCCCTCTCCAGAACACTATTCTACCTAACTTTTGAGCCTATTTAATGGTGGTTATCCCTTGTACTCAGACACACATCATATATCAGTAAATAGCTCGTATTAGAAAGCTCAATAGGGGTTTTAAGGCTTGTCAAGAAGGAAGTAACACTCTTTCAACACCAAGATTGAAGCTAGTTCATCTATTTCGATTTGTATTCTTGTTTTCATTCACTTCTTGTTATGTTTATGAATTTCAAGTATATGAATTGTTGTATTGTTCTTGTTTTAATCATGTCTAGCTAAAAACCTTATGTTTACTTCAATGTAAGATTTATGGCTTGGGATTGTTCTATATTTTGATGTTATAATAGTTACAAGTATGTTTTGATTGATTTATTAATCTAGTTCAAGCATAAGAACTATTGTTATGCTTGCTTAGTTCATTACATCAATTATATAGATTGCAAACCTATTAATGTGAGTTAACTAGGGAAACAATCTATACTTCAATACACCTAGTAATCTAGACGATTAGATGCATAAGCTTAAGTGATTTTGTTATGTGTTTAATTCGGTAATTGAATAAGTTCTAATGCAACATAGTTATGAAATTACCTCAAGTGATTGTTGTAATTTAGGTTTCACGTGAGTTTAACCGGGTTGGGTCTAGTTAGTTAATCAATCTAAATCACCATGTTCTTTCAAAAGATCCATTGTTGTAACCATCCTTGTATCCTAGTTCAATTATGTAAGTTATGACTTGATTTATGTGAGTTTATCAAAGGCCATAGCTTATACTTCAACACCTAGTGATTTAGCCACATATATGTGAGTATAGGATGTTAATTGAATGATATCTAGGATATACAATCATGTAGTTTACTTAGAGTGATCTTAGTAAACTAGGTTTTATGTGAATTCAACCACGAAAGAATCTTGTTGATTAAACATAGCACTTAAGTTTATAGATATTGTGAAATTGATATAAACTAATTACTTGTAACTATGAAATAACCGTTTTAATTACAAAAGACAGTCCCTGTCGTTTATCAAGCATAGAAGTAAATACCACCTTCTCATTCCTGTTATTTACTATATCTTGATTATTGTAGTATTACACGAACCAACTTCAAATACAAATTCCCTTTTAGAATGATTAATGGTTTAAAGTCCTTGAAAACAAAATGCTCCCTCTGGTACGAACTGGTCAATGTACTTGCTAATTACCACATGATCGGGTTATAGTTGCCTGTATTATGTGTTAATTATTAAGCATATTGTCTACATTTTAAAGGTCACGTCTTAACACATCAACTTTTTGGCGCCGCTGCCGGTGAGTGGTTTTGTTAAAAGATTTTAATAAACTTTGAATTATTCGATCCTTTTGTAGGAATTCAATTCCTATAAAAATTACTTTTTATTGTAAGCTTGTGTTTTTGCAATTGGTTTGTTTGTGGTGTTGTGATTGCAGAATAAGTATTAATGCATGAATCTGCGTTCTTCCAACTCTGATTTAACTCTTTCATATTCTGAACCTGAAAGAGAACTTCACGAAAGCTTAAGAGCTCAAGAAGTAGAGTCTCTTGCTCAGGGTTTAGAATCAATTTCATTGGATTCTAACTCTGAACCAGTTATTCAACCAGTCATAGAGCCAATTATTAAAGAAGAAGAAGAGATGGCTACTACAAATCAAACAATGGATGCATTAATGAAGGCAACAAGAACAGGTCAAGGCCACGCAATTATTCAACCCACGATGTCTGATGGTTTTGAAATAAAGGGTCAATTTCTTCACATGGTGACTACTAAATTCCAATTCGGTAGAGCTCCGAATGAGGATGCTAACGAGCATCTTCGTAAGTTTGTAAGCATTTGCAAGCTATTCAAGATCAAAGATGTCACCGATGATGTCGCATGTTTAAAAATCTTTCCATGGTCGTTAAAGGATGATGCAAGAGATTGGTTAGACTCGTTACCAGAAGGTGATATCGAAGATTGGAATGACATGATGTACAAGTTTTTGTCACAGTTTTTCCCTGCTTCAAAAGTAGCAAAGTTACAGAGCAACATTAATTACTTTTGGTAAAAGCCTAATGAGACACTATATGAAGCTTGGACCCGATTCAATAAAATGTTAAAAGTGTGTCCTCAACATGGGTTGAACACATTCTAAAAGGTCCAAATATTTTACAAAGGTGTTAATATAGCTACTCGTAAAGATATTGATGTTGCAGCAGGAGGTTCAATTATGAAGAAAACACCTGAAGAAGCTCACACCATCATTGCCGATATAGCAGCACATTCACATGATTGGCATCAAGAGATGGAGTTCTCTAGATCATCAATCGTTGCTAGTGCCAAAAGTAGTGCTGAAATTGGAGTGGTGAAAGTCCAACTAGAATCCTTAAAGAGACAAATGGAGAAGATGACTAAAGAAATGCATGTTATAAAAGTAGGTTGTGAATTATGTCAAGGACCGCACCTTACTAAGGATTGCAATCGAAGTTCAATGGAGGAGCAAGCTAATTTCATTGGTTACTCAGGGAATTAAGGTTCTAATGGTTATCAAAGAGAATGAGCTTTGGGGTCCAACAATTATAATTACCAAGGAAGAAATTCGGGTTATCAAAACAACTCGAAAAAATTTTCATATCAAAATGGACCACCAGGGTTTAACAATAGAAATCAACCATCCTACAATCAAAATCAATTTCCACAACAGCAAAATCAAACTCATGTTAGCCCAGGTTTAGAAGATCTACTTAGGGATTTCATGGTGAAACAAGGAGAAAGTGGAAATCTTATACAACAACAAATACAAAGTCAACAAACTACGATTCGAACTCTTGAAAGAGAAATGGGTAGGATATCACAATTACTAGGGGAGAGGCCACCGGGCACTCTTCCATCGAATACGCAAGTGAATCCTAGTCATGGCATGAACCAACCTAGACCACCAAGTGCAAGTAACCCTCCGGTTATACTAAAGAAGAAGGATCCTCAAGCTCCAGCGTATTCACAAGTGAATGCTATTTATAGTTTCTGTGAGGATGAAGCAAGTTTCAAGATACTGGAGCATAGTCCTATTTTTACTCTTGGGTGTGAAGATGATGATGAAGAGTGTGATGAGTTTATATTTTCTAATTTATCCAATATGGCGGATTACACTCCTTATCAAGAGATTTATGGTATCCAAGTTGAAAGTGTGAGGAGTATAACATGTGAAGATGAAGGGATCCGAGTTGGTGACATAACTCCTGAGTATGGTGACTATTTGATGAGGTTGATGTCGGGAAATCATGCGGAAGTGAAGAAAATAGAAACCACCAAGCCTTCCGAGTTTAGGGTTGATGATAATTTGAAGATGATCAAGGAAGAAGCGAAAGATACGGTGAAGCAAGCACCTAAAGTGGAAGACTACAAACCACCCATTCCATACCTACAAGAACTTGAATCCGAAAAACCAAAGGAGAATCATTGTAAGCCTTTAAATACGAATAATATTTGTGTAAATGTACCTTTAGTTGATGTTATTGCAGGTATGCCAAACTATGGGAAATTCTTGAATGATTTGATGACAAAAGAAGGAGTGTGTGTGAGCAGGCATCATCCGCGTTTCTTGAAGCAGAATGTGCTACTATTGTGAAGAAGAATGAGTTGCCACCTAAGTTAGGTGATCCCGGACCGTTCATAGTACCTTGTAAGCTTAATGATTCTAAAACTCTTAGATCATTAGCTGACTCAGGTGCGAGTATAAATCTCATGCCCTATTCCATTTACTCGTATTTGAACTTAGGTGAACTTAAACTGACCAATTCAGGCATTAGATTCATTGATCATTCGGTTAACAAACCTATAGGGATTGCTGAAAACTTAGTAGTAAAAACAGGTGAACTTGAGTTTCTAGCTGACTTTGTAGTTGTAGACATGAAGGAAGATAAGTTTTTACCTATCATTTTAGGTAGACCATTTTTAGCAACTACAAGTGCTTTAACAGACTGGAAAATAGGAAAACTAGTTTTGAAGGATAGAGGCAAAAGTGCAACCTATCAAACTGAGTTTAGTATGAACCCACAACCCACACCTATAATTTCAGTTAATGTCGTTGACAATGTCAAACCCGTTAGTCAACAAGCTAAGTGTGGGGAGGGTGATGAGGAGAAACTAGATAGTAAACTGCCCAATGATAGTGTTGTTGAGAAAACTATAAGTTATATGGTAGGGTTAGAAATGCTATGTCGAAAAAAGATGAACATTTGAGAAAGAGATTGGTGTCAAACTTATCGAAATTTAAGAAAGATAAGTTGAAAAAATTGGTTGAAGAGTCAAGATTTTCGGACTCTTGGTTATTGTCAAAAATTAGTGGTGAGAATGGTTGACGTAATGGTTCTATTGGAGTAAAGAAGGGTGATGTTTATCACCCTGACGTTAGTTAAAATTGGGGTGGAGTCGCATGAACGACTCACTAATAAACTTCACAAATTGTATATAGTCCCTCTCGTGTGCTTTGTTTAATGATTTGAATTATGTTTGTTATGTTTCAAAAAAATTTATCTTTATGTTTGGTGTGTATTAGGATGATGGTAACTTCAATTTTTATAATTTGGATAATTTAGCTTCCTTAGGTAATTTAAAGTGGGGTTGCTTGGTACATGGATTACCACCCCATTTGTTTGTGTGAGATATTTGTTTTGTTTGTGACAGGTGAGCATTGTGCTAATTGCTACAAATTTCAAAGACTGGCAGTAAGTTCAGCACATACTTGATTAATGAATGATTTGTGGTAGCAAGAAGTGGACGATGTTCTTATGCTGGCATTCATTTCAGCGCTGTAACACCCTGATTTTTTTTTTAATCACAGCGGAAGACTGAATTTACCTAAATAACCTTAATTAATATTTACAACTATAGTTAAGAAACCAACTAAGTTAATATTCAATACATCTTTGCAAAACAACGGTGTTACGTAAAATATTTCAAAATCTGACAACATCAGAGTTCGGCTAATAGTCAAACATGTCTTCAGCCCGTCCGTAACACCCATCCTAATCAGCAGTACCTAAACCTGCAAGGGTGGAAATGTGGGGGAATTAGCACACAGCTAAGTGAATGGATACTATCTAACAGACCAAGCATAAGTAACTAAACATGCAAGGGATCACAATTATGCTAACTTCCTGAACTAGCATATAATAATAAATGACAATATGAGGATCGGCGGCTTGTACGAGCACATGACTTAGTTGATCAAGCTACTGTCTACCGATAGTCCGCTTTACTGATTTCACTGCATAACCATCCAGACGCAACACATGCGTCCTTCTATGCTATACTGAATAATTAGTAACTCATGACCCGACCAGGCTACCACTGTTGACCTCACATCAACCCTACCTTGTTTCCTCGGAGGGTTCCCAACCTTGCTGCCTCGGTTGGTGTCAAACAAATAGTGCGCACATAAGATCACAGATAAATAGTCATGCAATCGTCGTAACTAGCATGGCAATATCTAACTACGCATGGTAATCGTACAGAACATAAACATAGTAATAAAGAGTCTGAACAAGTAGTGTGTCAGCTACTTAATACTCTATCCGGAGATAGACCCACTCACCAATTACCAGCAACGGCTTAGATTCTAACTACTGAGCTTTCTCTTTATCCTTTTCACCTGAGAATAAACATAACCAAGTCAGTAATAATGTCTTGATATCATCCCAGCAACAAGACAATAACATCAATATATAAACACTTGAACACTTAACAAATCTGATGTGTCAACCGTACGAGTGACACTCACCCGTACGTCTGAGGAACCTCAACCGTGCGGTTGACACCTCACTCGTACCTTTGGTCCTTGGCCAAATACCTAATTAAACAACAGTGGATCCATACGGTTGACCACACGAGTGATATATGACTCGTACGAGTCACATCTCAACCGTACGATCCAACTTTCAAATATACTAGTTCAAGTATCCACTCACTCGTGCGGTTCACCATGCGGTTGACCACCTCAACCGTACTAGTGAAATCTCACTCGTGCGAGTGAAAGCTCACTCATGCAAGTGAAAAGGATCATCAATAGTAACATGTAATAACATTTTCCAACCTATATTCATCATATAATCAATCATTCATAAGCCTATATCAAGAATTCAACCCATAATAACAAATTAACGCATACACACTAGACACACATGCTAATACCTCTATTTCTGACCCAAATATATTCTGATATAGCTTCTAAAAAGTTTACCATTGGATAGGATTTTTCATTGCGATTCCAACGATACTTGATTCATCAAAAACGGAGTTACGGTTTGAAAGTTATGACCAAAACAAGTTTCCACAAACTGGACCGTGTGCTCACACGTGTGACTGAGGCCTCACTCGTGCGAGTGAGCCCTCACACGCGTGGTTGACCCTCAAAAGTGTGGTCACTTGTACGAGAGACCTGTTACTCGTGTGGGAGCTGAAGAACAGCTCCTGCACACTGATTTTCGCGTTTTTGGCCCAAAAACTCGATTTTTGCAAGTTCTAACCTCAACACCACTTGAAAACATCATATAAATCATATAACAACTATTTCTAACATCAATTAACATATGCAAACACAAAACATGAAGATTCAAGCTCAAAAATACCTAAAACCCACTTTACACCCAAACCCATTTCTTTAAGAATTAACACACGAATTTAAGCAAACAAACCTGGTTTGATGATCATAAAGATGATATAAATCAGTTCCTAAAGCTCCACAAACTGATTTCAAGCTTGGATCAAGTTAGGGTTTCAAGGGAGTAAGAGTTTAGGTACGAGCTAGATTTTCTAATTTGGGGAAAATGCAAGAAAAGTTTGGAAGCAGGCTTATAAATGGGTTAAAACTCATACCCCATAATACACGGGTATTTACCAGTTATCTAATATCTTTCGTACTTCGTTAGGAGGTCCTAACGAAGTCCAAATTAAACAAACGAACCTGTTCTGCGACCCTTGTCACAAACTGGTCTTAACTGCATAATCAATTAATAATAAACATATTATTAAAATAAAAGCATATTTTAAACACAAATATAAACCTCAGGGCAATTAAGTAATCTTACTTCTAACCCCAGTTTCAGTCTGTTACAAATCCACCCCCTTAAAGAGGTTCTGTCCTCAGAATCTGGTCATTCATAGTCACAAGGGTCAAAGGTAACAACCATCCTCATCAATGGTCACATCAAGAACCAAATCGAAACACATATTACTGCTACATGCACTACCTAAGTAGGTTCATTACTCAACAAGTCTTCTCAATTGGAAACTCAACATCCAAATTTATCAAATTGAACTCTTACTGTCACCGAGTCAAACACCAACTTTTCAATTACGATTACCATCAAATGGTCAATTGTGACATAAGTTGGTCCACTATTTCCCTTTACCCAACACAACAGTCAGACAATCTATCACACGATTGCCTACAGTATCACACTCGTCCTTTTTCGAAGTAACCACATGCCAACAATCAGACATATACCAAAAACTACGCAAGTCATTTTCTACCCGAGTGTTTAAGTTAAAAAGGATAACGATCCATCAATTCTACTTCAATTACGATTAGCACCATTTCAACATGAGAAAACTCATAAACAATACATCGACTCGTCATCAATCTAATAAATTTCCACAAAGTGAGTCATATCTAGTTTCTATTTACCTACTAAATTCTGGAATCATAGGTAACTGTCCATTATTTAGCCCATCAATTTATAACAACAATCTGGTTTCTATGGTGTTTTATGAAAAGTCTACGTCAAAACTGACATTACATACCAATTCTCGTAGATACCATTGGTAATCCACCTATAAACCATCTAACCAAACCTTTCAGTTAGGTTCTCGAGATTACCCATAAGATGACTCCATAAAATTTTCCAATTCTGTTGTTCCATGTCATCAATTTGTTGCCATCGTCTCACATGAAAACACAATATCAACACTAATTTCCTCACAATAACAATACTAATTTCATTGAAATTACCCAAATCTATAATCAAATACCCATTCTCAACCCGGTATTTGAGAATTTTATCATATTTCATGCAACAATGTATTTATCTACTAAATATTCCATCGACTAGCATATGCCTCTAATCATATCGCCAATAGTACTAATTATTACGAACACAATACTCTCATCACATCTCACAATTTAACCCTTATTAACCAAAAATAAATCAACATCTAGATCCAACACAACGATCGTTACCATGTCTGAAAGATTAACTTCCTGTCAAGTTTTCCTCCAGAAGATAATATTGATCTCAATGTAACTTAAAATTTTCAACCCAATGAAACAATGTTTTCCAATTAATATATCCAATCCCACCTGGTCACAACTACAATGTATTTTCATTGGCCAGACACAATACATTGTCTCAAATCATATTTTCATTTCAAATATCTTTGAGCAAGATCCTAGTCATGTTCATCAGTCTATCCATTACTACGTTCATGAGTCACTATTAGTTATAACCCACTAACAATAAACAATTCCAAAGAACACAAGGTTGACAAACCTATACTTTAACACACAATTATAACACTTACTGTTTGTCGACACCTAATTCATTACCACACCGTTCTGGGTTCATACTGAAAATCCCACTCTAGTGCTTCTTACAACCTCAGGTTTTCTGAACTATGAATTATCCTGAAGATTAAATATCTAACAACGCTTTCTAACTCAACTGTATAATAACCAGTTCTGATAACATCCAACAGTTCCCAAGAACTCTGTCTTAAATCACTTTTAGCTATACAGTATTGGAAGAGTCAATCTCTGTTTCAAGTTCCACCTAAGGTCAAATCTTTCTTTGGTTAACTTCAACAATGAATCGGTCACTCTGTCAACATATGACAATTTGTAAGAACTCTCAGTTCAAAACACAATCAACCCATAAACATATACTATCTCAAAATAGGTTCAATTATTATTCACAGACACACGCTCACATCAATAATTCCATGATCGTTGAACCTAGATTTACCGATTTTTAAGGTTCCTTAATGCAACAATTAACCAGTTACTACAAGTTAATTTCCCAAAAGATTTCAATCATCAATTGAAGCTATTACACGACTCCCATAACATAAGAATTTATCATGTCAAATCATTCCATCTTATTGACATACTAATCACAATTCCAAACGAGGTTGAACACTCGACATTATCTTCGAGTTTTGGCATCTACCCAATACCAACCCCCATTTAAAACAAGGGTTTTCCCTGTTATCTAAAGATAACCCACAGAACACTACTCACACATCCCAATCTTAGTCTAACTCACGCCCGAGACTCAAGGTCAACACACACCCAAAAATTCGGTCCTCAGTCAGGTCAAAGTTCATCTCTATTTTCCCAAGAGACCAATTCAAGAAAGTCGCCCACATTTATTCTAAGAACCACATGAAAGGTCATATCAGGCTACGAAAGGAAGATAGATCCTTTGGATAACCCTACGGATCCTACACAATAAGTCCAATCATACTACGATATCACTAAACTAGTCACACTCAGCGATTCAGTCACGGTCTATTAAGCATATATACTAATCGCCTCATAAAGTCACTCAATAGAATCCCAATCACTGGTCAACAATTAAGGGGACTACTACCCTAATCAGTCCCTACGAGTCACTACGTACATCCCGTCTGTCAACTGTAATGGAACAACACCTCATATAAGCCCCATCATAACAATATGTCAGGTTTAGACTAATGGACAATTTACTAAAAGCATGGCAACGTGTTGCTTAAATTAGATCCCATACATAACTACACAACAAGGCACTTATCACATATCACATTTCAGTTCCGACTTACATATCATGAAATCACATAAAACATAACAATATAACGCCATGTTCAAGTTATTCGTCCATAACAAATGCACTATCCCCAATTCTGAACTCTACAGGCCACTATGTGTGTCCCGTCTATCAAAAGGAAAAAATAACTCATATCAACCTAACACAAAAAATATCACATAGAGTTCCATTCTCAATATGAAACCAACAGTTATCACTAATCATGGCAAGCATATCTAATGCAATCACATCTGACAAGCCTCAGTGAACATGTCAATCACAAAAAAAATCATGGAACCACGTCAAAGGGAAAAAAATCCTAATAATGTTGATGGTAACTCCAGACATATCTAATGTAACTGGAGCCGTCAAACCATCGACTATTTCTGTTATAGAAATAACAATTACATTACCATGATCCCCACTAATTACAACAGATTACAAGCACACATAACCACATGTATACAATCCAATATTACACTACTAATTACAATAATGTAATGAGAACGCACCTTCATAAGAAAGAAGACATCTTCTTATCTAATAACACATCGATCCCACCTGCACCCCGGACCCACTCCAATGTTGATTACAATCATTGCAGCAATGGTAGCCAGAATCAATTTTGATTATCATTGTTTCATCTCATTTATCTTTTTCTTTTGTATCTCGTAACTTCCTTTATCACTGCAACTCATATACATCTTTATCCACTTGATACTTTAATGCGACACTCCTGTATAATAAAAATAAATCTTGATGTCATCAACGGATCTCTGACAATGCTGAGGGTCAACGGGGCATCTGCAGGATTTGATCAATCTTCATACCTGTCTTATCACATCACTTCACACAAAACTTAGTAGATAATAGGTTAGTTCAATCACAACTAACACACATACTATCCTGCATTCACTTAACCCCACCCACGGACATGTTTGACTACACTCAAGGTTTGAGAGCAAGATACACGCATGTACTGGCTGTCAAACCTATGCTCTGATACCAACTTGTAACACCCTGATATTTTTTTTAAATCACAGCGAAAGACTGAATTTACCTAAATAACCTTAGTTAATATTTACAACTATAGTTAAGAAACTAACTTAGTTAATATTCAATACAGCTTTGAAAAACAATGGTGTTACGTAAAATATTTCAAAATCTGACAACATCAGAGTTCGGCTAATAGTCAAACATGTCTACAGCCCGTCCGTAGCACCCATCCTAATCAGCAGTACCTAAACCTGCAAGGGTGGAAATGTGGGGGAATTAGCACACAACTAAGTGAATGGATACTATCTAACAGACCAAGCATAAGTAACTAAACATGCAAGGGATCACAATTATGCTAACGTCCTGAACTAGCATATAACAATAAATGACAATATGAGGATCGGCGGCTTGTACGACACACGACTTAGTTGATCAAGCTACAGTCTACCGATAGTCCGCTTTACTGATTTCACTGCATAACCGTCCAGACGCAACACATGCATCCTTCTATGCTATACTGAACAATCAGTAACTCATGACCCGACCAGGCTACAACTGTCGACCTCACATCAACCCTACCTTGCTGCCTCGGAGGGTTCCCAACCTTGCTGCCTCGGTTGGTGTCAAACAAACAGTGCGCACATAAGATCACAGATAAATAGTCATGCAATCGTCCTAACTAGCATGGCAATATCTAACTACGCATGGTAATCGTATAGAACATAAACATAGTAATAACGAGTCTAAACAAGTAGCGTGTCAGCTACTTAATACTCTATCCGGAGATAGACCCACTCACCAATTACCAGCAACGGCTTAGATTCTAACTACTGAGCTTTCTCTCTATCCTTTTCACCTGAGAATAAACATAACCAAGTCAGTAATAATGTCTTGATATCATCCCAGCAACAAGACAATAACATCAATATATAAACACTTGAACACTTAACAAATCTGACGTGTCAACCGTACGAGTGACACTCACATGCACGTCTGAGGAACCTCAACCGTGCGGTTGACACCTCACTCGTACCTTTGGTCCTTGGCCAAATACCTAATTAAACAACAGTAGATCCGTACGGTTGACCACACGAGTGACATATGACTCGTACGAGTCACATCTCAACCGTACGATCCAACTTTCAAATATACTAGTTCAAGTATCCACTCACTCGTGCGGTTCACTGTAGTGACCCGAACTTTTCCATGTTTATATATATTAATTGAGATTGATATTTACATGATTAAATGTTTCCAACATGTTAAGCAATCAAACTTGTTAAGACTTGATTAATTGAAATAGGTTTCATATAGACAATTGACCACCCAAGTTGACCGGTGATTCACGAACGTTAAAACTTGTAAAAAACTATATGATGACATATATATGGTTATATGTATAGTTAACATGATATTATGATAAGTAAACATATCATTAATTATATTAACAATGAACTACATATGTAAAAACAAGACTACTAACTTAATGATTTTGAAACGAGACATATATGTAACGTTTATCGTTGTAACGACATTTAATGTATATATATCATATTAAGAGATATTCGTACATCATAATATCATGATAATATAATAATTTAAAATCTCTTTTGATATTATAAACATTGGGTTAACAACATTTAACAAGATCGTTAACCTAAAGGTTTCAAAACAACACTTACATGTAACGACTAACGATGACTTAACGACTCAGTTAAAATGTATATACATGTAGTGTTTTAATATGTATTTATACACTTTTGAAAGACTTCAATACACTTATCAAAATACTTCTACTTAACAAAAATGCTTACAATTACATTCTCGTTCAGTTTCATCAACAATTCTACTCGTATGCACCCGTATTCGTACTCGTACAATACACAGCTTTTAGATGTATGTACTATTGGTATATACACTCCAATGATCAGCTCTTAGCAGCCCATGTGAGTCACCTAACACATGTGGGAACCATCATTTGGCAACTAGCATGAAATATCTCATAAGATTACAAAAATATGAGTAATCATTCATGACTTATTTACATGAAAACAAAATTACATATCCTTTATATCTAATCCATACACCAACGACCAAAAACACCTAAAAACACTTTCATTCTTCAATTTTCTTCATCTAATTGAACTCTCTCAAGTTCTATCTTCAAGTTCTAAGTGTTCTTCATAAATTCCAAAAGTTCTAGTTTCATAAAATCAAGAATACTTTCAAGTTTGCTAGCTCACTTCCAATCTTGTAAGGTGATCATCCAACCTCAAGAAATCTTTGTTTCTTACAGTAGGTTATCATTCTAATACAAGGTAATAATCATATTCAAACTTTGGTTCAATTTCTATAACTATAACAATCTTATTTCAAGTGATGATCTTACTTGAACTTGTTTTCGTGTCATGATTTTGCTTCAAGAACTTTGAGCCATCCAAGGATCCATTGAAGCTAGATCCATTTTTCTCTTTTCCAGTAGGTTCATCCAAGGAACTTAAGGTAGTAATAATGTTCATAACATCATTCGATTCATACATATAAAGCTATCTTATTCGAAGGTTTAAACTTGTAATCACTAGAACATAGTTTAGTTAATTCTAAACTTGTTCGCAAACAAAAGTTAATCCTTCTAACTTGACTTTTAAAATCAACTAAACACATGTTCTATATCTATATGATATGCTAACTTAATGATTTAAAACCTGGAAACACGAAAAACACCGTAAAACCGGATTTACGCCGTCGTAGTAACACCGCGGGCTGTTTTGGGTTAGTTAATTAAAAACTATGATAAACTTTGATTTAAAAGTTGTTATTCTGAGAAAATGATTTTTATTATGAACATGAAACTATATCCAAAAATTATGGTTAAACTCAAAGTGGAAGTATGTTTTCTAAAATGGTCATCTAGACGTCGTTCTTTCGACTGAAATGACTACCTTTACAAAAACGACTTGTAACTTATTTTTCCGACTAGAAACCTATATTTTTTTTGTTTAGATTCATAAAATAGAGTTCAATATGAAACCATAGCAATTTGATTCACTCAAAACGGATTTAAAATGAAGAAGTTATGGGTAAAACAAGATTGGATAATTTTTCTCATTTTAGCAACGTGAAAATTGGTAACAAATCTATTCCAACCATAACTTAATCAACTTGTATTATATATTATGTAATCTTGAGATACCATAGACACATATACAATGTTTCGACCTATCATGTCGACACATCTATATATATTTCGGAACAACCATAGACACTCTATATGTGAATGTTGGAGTTAGCTATACAGGGTTGAGGTTGATTCCAAAATATATATAGTTTGAGTTGTGATCAATACTGAGATACGTATACACTGGGTCGTGGATTGATTCAAGATAATATTTATCGATTTATTTCTGTACATCTAACTGTGGACAACTAGTTGTAGGTTACTAACGAGGACAGCTGACTTAATAAACTTAAAACATCAAAATATATTAAAAGTGTTGTAAATATATTTTGAACATACTTTGATATATATGTATATATTGTTATAGGTTCGTGAATCAACCAGTGGCCAAGTCTTACTTCCCGACGAAGTAAAAATCTGTGAAAGTGAGTTATAGTCCCACTTTTAAAATCTAATATTTTTGGGATGAGAATACATGCAGGTTTTTATAAATGATTTACAAAATAGACACAAGTACGTGAAACTACATTCTATGGTTGAATTATCGAAATCGAATATGCCCCTTTTTATTAAGTCTGGTAATCTAAGAATTAGGGAACAGACACCCTAATTGACGCGAATCCTAAAGATAGATCTATTGGGCTTAACAAACCCCATCCAAAGTACCGGATGCTTTAGTACTTCGAAATTTATATCATATCCGAAGGGTGTCCCGGAATGATGGGGATATTCTTATATATGCATCTTGTTAATGTCGGTTACCAGGTGTTCACCATATGAATGATTTTTATCTCTATGTATGGGATGTGTATTGAAATATGAAATCTTGTGGTCTATTGTTACGATTTGATATATATAGGTTAAACCTATAACTCACCAACATTTTTGTTGACGTTTAAAGCATGTTTATTCTCAGGTGAATATTAAGAGCTTCCGCTGTTGCATACTAAAATAAGGACAAGATTTGGAGTCCATGTTTGTATGATATTGTGTAAAAACTGCATTCAAGAAACTGATTTCGATGTAACATATTTGTATTGTAAACCATTATGTAATGGTCGTGTGTAAACAGGATATTTTAGATTATCATTATTTGATAATCTACGTAAAGTTTTTTAAACCTTTACTTATGAAATAAAGGTTATGGTTTGTTTTAAAAATGAATGCAGTCTTTGAAAAACGTCTCATATAGAGGTCAAAACCTCACAACGAAATCAATTAATATGGAACGTTTTTAATCAATAAGAACGGGACATTTCAGTTGGTATCAGAGCGTTGGTCTTAGAGAACCAGAATTTTGCATTAGTGTGTCTTATCGAGTTTGTTAGGATGCATTAGTGAGTCTGGACTTCGACCGTGTTTATTTGAAAAATGATTGCTTAACAAATTTTGTTGGAAACTATATATTTTTAACATGTGAATATTATGTGATATATTAATCTCTTAACGCGTTTGATATTATGTGATAGATGTCTACCTCTAGAACAAGTCCCATTGACTCACCTAATAATAATGAAGAGTCAAATGTAAATTGGAATGATTCGTGGACTGATTCACAAGTTCCCAAAGAGGAACCGGAAGAAGAGTCGGAACCGGAAGAAGAATCGGAACCGGAAGAAGAAGAATCGGAACCGGATGAAGAAATAGAACCGGTGGGGGAAATAATAAAACGGTTAAGTAAAAGAAAATCCTCAACCAACCGACCAAGGTTAATTATGGTCAATGGTGTTTCCGCCAAGGAAGCAAAATATTGGGAGGATTACCAATTCTCCGATGAATCGGATTCCGACGAGAATTCCGATGATGTTATAGAAATTACCCCAACTGAATTTAAAAAGGCAAAAGAAAATAATAAGGGAAAAGGCATAAAAATAGAGAAATCTAATTCCAACCTCGATGAACTTTATATGTATCGTCAACGCCCGAAGTCCTTAAGTTGTAACAATGACCCGGGAACCTCTAAACCACCAGGTTTCTCTAAACCAATGTGGACAACGACGGCTCGTATTAGAGGAACATCATATATCCCTAGAAACTTGGCAAAACGAACCAAAACCGAAGAAGAAGAAACGAGCGAGTCGGAATAAGATAGTTGTATTCGTGTGGTGTAATATATGTAATATAATGTTCTTATGCTTTATGATATATGTAAAAATTGCTTGTATTAATAAGTATTTTTTTATGAATCTAACTCTTGTCTATTTTACAGTTTAAAAACACAAAATGGATAGACAACCCAATATTTTAAGAGACCTACCCGGAGACATGATTGATGAAATCTTGTCTAGAGTCGGCCAGAATTCTTCGGCACAACTATTTAAGGCGAGATCAGTTTGTAAGACATTCGAAGAACGTTCCAAGAATGTCTTGGTTTATAAGAGACTTTCGTTTGAAAGATGGGGGATATCACATTGGGAAACCCATAAGTTACGATGTGTTTACTTTGACGCATATATTGCGGGGAACCCAAATGCTATTTTACGCAACGGGTTAAGAAATTATTTTGACTCAATATATCCGAATATTGGACTTCGTGATTTAGAAAAAGCGGCTAACATGCAACATAAAGAAGCATGTTATGCTTACGGATTAGTAATGTTCGCTTCTCACCAAAGTGAGAACAAGAACATCGGGCTACAACTATTAAACAAAACGTTTCCACAAGTGACGGAGTCGGTAATTGGGGTAAGAAATGAGGTTTTTAGATTATTACGGGACTGTTGGACATTACGTAACCCTCGTCCCTTTGATGACGTTACAACACGCTGTCTTATCAACGGCCATAACGGTTATGTTGCACAAGACCAAGGATGGGAAGTAGTCCTAGTAAAACCAGAATGCATGACTTGTTTCTGGACGTATGAATTACGTGTCTTTATTGCCTTTGCTGAACGACTTGTGTACTAGCTAGAATTGTCTTCACAACTATCTTGTATCAAAGTTATTGTGTGCTATATTTCATGCTTTATGTAAAATAAGCGGTATTGTAAGTTTGTAAAATATTGTATAAAAGTTTGAACGCGAAATATTATTATAATCAGTTTTTCATATAGAATTGTAGTAGTTGAATTGTATATTAGCTACTAAGTATGAACTTAACGGGTAGGTACTACCCGAATTTAAACTTTTAAAACGCTAATATGAAGAAAAAGCTTTTATAAATGAGTTCATATTATGCTACGAAATACTATTAACTACTCTTAATATTCTGTATGATTAACTTGTTCCATTTAACTATTTTGAAGGAAATGGCACCGACTACTCGACACACCGTGAATATGAATGAAGAGGAATTCCGTACTTTTCTAGCTTCAAACATAGCCGCAGTACAGGCTGCGCTACATACCAACAATAACCTTGGATCTAGCAGTACAGGAAATCGTGTAGGATGCACCTACAAAGAATTCACTGCCTGCAAACCTTTGGAATTTGATGGAACCGAAGGACCGATCGGATTGAAACGGTGGACCGAGAAGGTCGAATCGGTGTTTGCCATAAGTAAGTGTACTGAAGAGGACAAAGTAAAGTATGCTACGCATACCTTCACAGGTTCTGCGTTAACATGGTGGAATACCTATCTAGAGCAAGTGGGACAAGACGATGCGTACGCACTACCGTGGTCAGCATTCAAGCACTTGATGAACGAGAAGTACCGTCCCAGAACCGAGGTCAATAAGCTCAAGACAGAACTTAGAGGGTTACGAACCCAAGGATTTGATATTACCACGTACGAAAGACGATTCACAGAATTGTGCCTATTGTGTCCGGGAGCATTCGAAGATGAGGAAGAGAAGATCGACGCGTTTGTGAAAGGATTACCGGAAAGAATCCAAGAAGATATAAGTTCACACGAGCCCGCCTCCATACAACAGGCATGTAGAATGGCTCACAAACTCGTGAACCAAATTGAAGAAAGAATTAAAGAACAGACTGCTGAAGAGGCCAATGTGAAGCAAGTCAAAAGAAAGTGGCAGGAAAACGGTGATAAGAATCACCAATACAACAACAACAGCAATTACAACAATAATCGCAACAATTATCCCAACAATCGCAACATCAATCGCAACTACAACAAACGGCCCAACAACAACAACAACAACAACAACAACAACAACAACAGCAACTACAACAATCATCCCAACAACAATAATAACCGCAACAATAACAACAATCAGAAGCAGCTATGCCAAAGGTGTGAAAAGAATCACTCGGGGTTCTGCACCAAATTTTGCAACAAGTGTAAAAGAAATGGTCATAGCGCGGCGAAGTGTGAGGTCTACGGACCAGGGGTTAATAGAACGAAAGGAACAAATGGTGTCGGAACGAGTAATGGCGGAGCAAGTAGTGTCGGAGCAAGTTATGCCAATGTAGTTTGTTATAAATGTGGAAAACCGGGCCACATTATTAGAAATTTCCCGAACCAGGAGAACACGAATGGACAAGGCCGTGGAAGAGTTTTCAATATTAATGCGGCAGAGGCACAGGAAGACCCGGAGCTTGTTACGGGTACGTTTCTTATTGACAATAAATCTGCTTATGTTTTATTTGATTCGGGTGCGGATAGAAGCTATATGAGTAGAGATTTTTGTGCTAAATTAAGTTGTCCATTGACGCCTTTGGATAGTAAATTTTTACTCGAATTAGCAAATGGTAAATTAATTTCAGCAGATAATATATGTCGGAATCGAGAAATTAAACTGGTTAGCGAAACATTTAAGATTGATTTGATACCAGTAGAGTTAGGGAGTTTTGATGTGATAATCGGTATGGACTGGTTGAAAGAAGTGAAAGCAGAGATCGTTTGTTACAAAAATGCAATTCGCATTATACGAGAAAAAGGAAAACCCTTAATGGTGTACGGAGAAAAGGGCAACACGAAGCTACATCTTATTAGTAATTTGAAGGCACAAAAACTAATAAGAAAAGGTTGCTATGCTGTTCTAGCACACGTCGAGAAAGTACACACTGAAGAAAAGAGCACCAATGATGTTCCCATTGCAAAAGAATTTCCCGATGTATTTCCGAAAGAATTACCGGGATTACCCCCACATCGATCCGTTGAATTTCAAATAGATCTTGTACCAGGAGCTGCACCAATAGCTCGTGCTCCTTACAGACTCGCACCCAGCGAGATGAAAGAACTGCAAAGCCAATTACAAGAACTTTTAGAGCGTGGTTTCATTCGACCAAGCACATCACCGTGGGGAGCTCCTGTTTTGTTTGTCAAGAAGAAAGATGGTACATTCAGGTTGTGTATCGACTACCGAGAGTTGAACAAACTTACCATCAAGAACCGCTACCCACTACCGAGAATCGACGACTTATTTGATCAACTACAAGGCTCGTCTGTTTATTCAAAGATTGACTTACGTTCCGGGTATCATCAAATGCGGGTGAAAGAAGATGATATTCCAAAGACTGCTTTCAGAACACATTACGGTCATTACGAGTTTATGGTCATGCCGTTTGGTTTAACTAATGCACCAGCTGTGTTCATGGACCTTATAAACCGAGTGTGTGGACCATACCTTGACAAGTTTGTCATTGTTTTCATTGATGACATACTTATTTACTCAAAGAATGACCAAGAACACGGTGAACATTTGAGAAAGGTGTTAGAAGTATTGAGGAAGGAAGAATTGTATGCTAAGTTTTCAAAGTGTGCATTTTGGTTGGAAGAAGTTCAATTCCTCGGTCACATAGTGAACAAAGAAGGTATTAAGGTGGATCCGGCAAAGATAGAAACTGTTGAAAAGTGGGAAACCCCGAAAACTCCGAAACACATACGCCAATTTTTAGGACTAGCTGGTTACTACAGAAGGTTCATCCAAGACTTTTCCAGAATAGCAAAACCCTTGACTGCATTAACGCATAAAGGGAAGAAATTTGAATGGAATGATGAACAAGAGAAAGCGTTTCAGTTATTGAAGAAAAAGCTAACTACGGCACCTATATTGTCATTGCCTGAAGGGAATGATGATTTTGTGATTTATTGTGACGCATCAAAGCAAGGTCTCGGTTGTGTATTAATGCAACGAACGAAGGTGATTGCTTATGCGTCTAGACAATTGAAGATTCACGAACAAAATTATACGACGCATGATTTGGAATTAGGCGCAGTTGTTTTTGCATTAAAGACTTGGAGGCACTACTTATATGGGGTCAAAAGTATTATATATACCGACCACAAAAGTCTTCAACACATATTTAATCAGAAACAACTGAATATGAGGCAGCGTAGGTGGATTGAATTGTTGAATGATTACGACTTTGAGATCGTTACCACCCGGGGAAGGCAAATGTGGTAGCCGATGCTTTGAGCAGGAAGGATAGAGAACCCATTCGAGTAAAATCTATGAATATAATGATTCATAATAACATTACTACTTAAATAAAGGAGGCGCAACAAGGAGTTTTAAAAGAGGGAAATTTAAAGGATGAAATACCCAAAGGATCGGAGAAGCATCTTAATATTCGAGAAGACGGAACCCGGTATAGGGCTGAAAGGATTTGGGTACCAAAATTTGGAGATATGAGAGAAATGGTACTTAGAGAAGCTCATAAAACCAGATACTCAATACATCCTGGAACGGGGAAGATGTACAAGGATCTCAAGAAACATTTTTGGTGGCCGGGTATGAAAGCCGATGTTGCTAAATACGTAGGAGAATGTTTGACGTGTTCTAAGGTCAAAGCTGAGCATCAGAAACCATCAGGTCTACTTCAACAACCCGAAATCCCGGAATGGAAATGGGAAAACATTACCATGGATTTCATCACTAAATTGCCAAGGACTGCAAGTGGTTTTGATACTATTTGGGTAATAGTTGATCGTCTCACCAAATCAGCACACTTCCTACCAATAAGAGAAGATGACAAGATGGAGAAGTTAGCACGACTGTATTTGAAGGAAGTCGTCTCCAGACATGGAATACCAATCTCTATTATCTCTGATAGGGATGGCAGATTTATTTCAAGATTCTGGCAGACATTACAGCAAGCATTAGGAACTCGTCTAGACATGAGTACTGCCTATCATCCACTAACTGATGGGCAGAGCGAAAGGACGATACAAACGCTTGAAGACATGCTACGAGCATGTGTTATTGATTTCGGAAACAGTTGGGATCGACATCTACCGTTAGCAGAATTTTCCTACAACAACAGCTACCATTCAAGCATTGAGATGGCGCCGTTTGAAGCACTTTATGGTAGAAAGTGCAGGTCTCCGATTTGTTGGAGTGAGGTAGGGGATAGACAGATTACGGGTCCGGAGATTATACAAGAAACTACCGAGAAGATCATCCAAATTCAACAACGGTTGAAAACCGCCCAAAGTCGACAAAAGAGCTACGCTGACATTAAAAGAAAAGATATAGAATTTGAAATTGGAGAGATGGTCATGCTTAAAGTTTCACCTTGGAAAGGCGTTGTTCGATTTGGTAAACGAGGGAAATTAAATCCAAGGTATATTGGACCATCCAAGATTATTGATCGTGTCGGACCAGTAGCTTACCGACTTGAGTTACCTCAACAACTCGCGGCTGTA
This sequence comes from Rutidosis leptorrhynchoides, assembly GCF_046630445.1. NCBI lineage: Eukaryota > Viridiplantae > Streptophyta > Magnoliopsida > Asterales > Asteraceae > Rutidosis > Rutidosis leptorrhynchoides. Next base: position 343,690,090 of record NC_092340.1, on the reverse strand, counting down.
CATAACACTTTCCACGTCTCGAATTTGAAGAAATGTTTTGCTAAAGAAGATCTCACTATTCCGTTAGATGAAATCCAAATCAACGAAAAACTCCAATTCATCGAAGAACCCGTCGAAATAATGGATCGTGAGGTTAAAAGACTTAAGCAAAACAAGATACCAATTGTTAAGGTTCGATGGAATGCTCGTAGAGGACCCGAGTTCACCTGGGAGCATGAAGATCAGATGAAGAAGAAATACCCGCATCTATTTCCAGAAGATTCGTCAACACCTTCAACAGCTTAAAATTTCGGGACGAAATTTATTTAACGGGTAGGTACTGTAGTGACCCGAACTTTTCCATGTTTATATATATTAATTGAGATTGATATTTACATGATTAAATGTTTCCAACATGTTAAGCAATCAAACTTGTTAAGACTTGATTAATTGAAATAGGTTTCATATAGACAATTGACCACCCAAGTTGACCGGTGATTCACGAACGTTAAAACTTGTAAAAAACTATATGATGACATATATATGGTTATATGTATAGTTAACATAATATTATGATAAGTAAACATATCATTAATTATATTAACAATGAACTACATATGTAAAAACAAGACTACTAACTTAATGATTTTGAAACGAGACATATATGTAACGTTTATCGTTGTAACGACATTTAATGTATATATATCATATTAAGAGATATTCGTACATCATAATATCATGATAATATAATAATTTAAAATCTCTTTTGATATTATAAACATTGGGTTAACAACATTTAACAAGATCGTTAACCTAAAGGTTTCAAAACAACACTTACATGTAACGACTAACGATGACTTAACGACTCAGTTAAAATGTATATACATGTAGTGTTTTAATATGTATTTATACACTTTTGAAAGACTTCAATACACTTATCAAAATACTTCTACTTAACAAAAATGCTTACAATTACATTCTCGTTCAGTTTCATCAACAATTCTACTCGTATGCACCCGTATTCGTACTCGTACAATACACAGCTTTTAGATGTATGTACTATTGGTATATACACTCCAATGATCAGCTCTTAGCAGCCCATGTGAGTCACCTAACACATGTGGGAACCATCATTTGGCAACTAGCATGAAATATCTCATAAGATTACAAAAATATGAGTAATCATTCATGACTTATTTACATGAAAACAAAATTACATATCCTTTATATCTAATCCATACACCAACGACCAAAAACACCTACAAACACTTTCATTCTTCAATTTTCTTCATCTAATTGAACTCTCTCAAGTTCTATCTTCAAGTTCTAAGTGTTCTTCATAAATTCCAAAAGTTCTAGTTTCATAAAATCAAGAATACTTTCAAGTTTGCTAGCTCACTTCCAATCTTGTAAGGTGATCATCCAACCTCAAGAAATCTTTGTTTCTTACAGTAGGTTATCATTCTAATACAAGGTAATAATCATATTCAAACTTTGGTTCAATTTCTATAACTATAACAATCTTATTTCAAGTGATGATCTTACTTGAACTTGTTTTCGTGTCATGATTTTGCTTCAAGAACTTTGAGCCATCCAAGGATCCATTGAAGCTAGATCTATTTTTCTCTTTTCCAGTAGGTTCATCCAAGGAACTTAAGGTAGTAATAATGTTCATAACATCATTCGATTCATACATATAAAGCTATCTTATTCGAAGGTTTAAACTTGTAATCACTAGAACATAGTTTAGTTAATTCTAAACTTGTTCGCAAACAAAAGTTAATCCTTCTAACTTGACTTTTAAAATCAACTAAACACATGTTCTATATCTATATGATATGCTAACTTAATGATTTAAAACCTGGAAACACGAAAAACACCGTAAAACCGGATTTACGCCGTCGTAGTAACACCGCGGGCTGTTTTGGGTTAGTTAATTAAAAACTATGATAAACTTTGATTTAAAAGTTGTTATTCTGAGAAAATGATTTTTATTATGAACATGAAACTATATCCAAAAATTATGGTTAAACTCAAAGTGGAAGTATGTTTTCTAAAATGGTCATCTAGACGTCGTTCTTTCGACTGAAATGACTACCTTTACAAAAACGACTTGTAACTTATTTTTCCGACTAGAAACCTATATTTTTTTTGTTTAGATTCATAAAATAGAGTTCAATATGAAACCATAGCAATTTGATTCACTCAAAACGGATTTAAAATGAAGAAGTTATGGGTAAAACAAGATTGGATAATTTTTCTCATTTTAGCTACGTGAAAATTGGTAACAAATCTATTCCAACCATAACTTAATCAACTTGTATTATATATTATGTAATCTTGAGATACCATAGACACGTATACAATGTTTCGACCTATCATGTCGACACATCTATATATATTTCGGAACAACCATAGACACTCTATATGTGAATGTTGGAGTTAGCTATACAGGGTTGAGGTTGATTCCAAAATATATATAGTTTGAGTTGTGATCAATACTGAGATACGTATACACTGGGTCGTGGATTGATTCAAGATAATATTTATCGATTTATTTTTGTACATCTAACTGTGGACAACTAGTTGTAGGTTACTAACGAGGACAGCTGACTTAATAAACTTAAAACATCAAAATATATTAAAAGTGTTGTAAATATATTTTGAACATACTTTGATATATATGTATATATTGTTATAGGTTCGTGAATCAACCAGTGGCCAAGTCTTACTTCCCGACGAAGTAAAAATCTGTGAAAGTGAGTTATAGTCCCACTTTTAAAATCTAATATTTTTGGGATGAGAATACATGCAGGTTTTTATAAATGATTTACAAAATAGACACAAGTACGTGAAACTACATTCTATGGTTGAATTATCGAAATCGAATATGCCCCTTTTTATTAAGTCTGGTAATCTAAGAATTAGGGAACAGACACCCTAATTGACGCGAATCCTAAAGATAGATCTATTGGGCTTAACAAACCCCATCCAAAGTACCGGATGCTTTAGTACTTCGAAATTTATATCATATCCGAAGGGTGTCCCGGAATGATGGGGATATTCTTATATATGCATCTTGTTAATGTCGGTTACCAGGTGTTCACCATATGAATGATTTTTATCTCTATGTATGGGATGTGTATTGAAATATGAAATCTTGTGGTCTATTGTTACGATTTGATATATATAGGTTAAACCTATAACTCACCAACATTTTTGTTGACGTTTAAAGCATGTTTATTCTCAGGTGAATATTAAGAGCTTCCGCTGTTGCATACTAAAATAAGGACAAGATTTGGAGTCCATGTTTGTATGATATTGTGTAAAAACTGCATTCAAGAAACTGATTTCGATGTAACATATTTGTATTGTAAACCATTATGTAATGGTCGTGTGTAAACAGGATATTTTAGATTATCATTATTTGATAATCTACGTAAAGTTTTTTAAACCTTTATTTATGAAATAAAGGTTATGGTTTGTTTTAAAAATGAATGCAGTCTTTGAAAAACGTCTCATATAGAGGTCAAAACCTCGCAACGAAATCAATTAATATGGAACGTTTTTAATCAATAAGAACGGGACATTTCATTCACCATGCGGTTGACCACCTCAACCGTATGAGTGAAATCTCACTGGTGCGAGTGAAAGCTCACATGTGCAAGTGAAAAGGATCATCAATAGTAATATGTAATAACATTTTCCAACCTATATTCATCATATAATCAATCATTCATAAACCTATATCAAGAATTGAACCCATAATAACAAATTAACGCATGCACACTAGACACACATGCTAATACCTCTATTTCTCACCTAAATATATTCTGATATAGCTTCTAAAAAGTTTACCATTGGATAGGATTTTTCATTACTATTCCAACGATACTTGATTCATCAAAAAAGGAGTTACAGTTTGAAAGTTATGACCAAAACAAGTTTCCACAAACCGGACCTTGTGCTCACACGTGTGACTGAGGCCTCACTCGTGCGAGTGAGCCCTCACACACGTGGTTGACCCTCAAAAGTGTGGTCACTCATACGAGTGACCTGTCACTCATGTGGGTGCTGAAGAACAGCTCCTGCACGCTGATTTTCGCGTTTTTGGCCCAAAAACTCGATTTTTGCAAGTTCTAACCTCAAAACCACTTGAAAAACATCATATAAATCATATAACAACTATTTCTAACATCAATTAACATATGCAAACACAAAATGTGAAGATTCAAGCTCAAAAATACCTAAAACCCACTTTACACCCAAACCCATTTCTTTAAGAATTAACACACGAATTTAAGCAAATAAACCTTGTTTGATGATCATAAAGATGATATAAATCAGTTCCTAAAGCTCCACAAACTGATTTCAAGCTTGGATCAAGTTAGGGTTTCAAGGGAGTAAGAGTTTAGGTACGAGCTAGATTTTCTAATTTGGGGAAAATGCAAGAAAAGTCTGGAAGCAGGCTTATAAATGGGTTAAAACCCATACCCCATAACACACGGGTATTTACCAGATATCTAATATCTTTCGTACTTCGTTAGGAGGTCCTAACGGAATCCAAATTAAACAAACGAACCTGTTCTGCGACCCTTGTCACAAACTGGTCTTAACTACATAATCAATTAATAATAAACATATTATTAAAATAAAAGCATATTTTTAACACAAATATAAACCTCAGGGCAATTAAGTAATCTTACTTCTAACCCCGGTTTCAGTCTGTTACACGCGCTATCATCCCTTGAACTTTGAGTTTACACCTTGAAAGTAATAAACTCTTATACACTCTTTAACCCTCTCGAATTTAAATTTTTTTGATTTCATGTAACGAGGGCGATACATGAACTCAAGTGTGGGGAGGAGGTTATAAATTCTTTCGGGTTTTGATTTTGGTTAAAATGGCTTAAAATGGTGAAAATTTTTGAACTTTTATCTTCATAAATTCCAATTTTGTTTAAAATTTGTAGATTTTAAAACTAGGTGTATACACCGAAATAATTATCACGAAACAAATTTAGAAACAACCAAATGATTGAATTTATTTTGGTTAAAAATCATAAAACTAGTAATTATATAAAAGAGATAATTAATATGCTACACTACATTCTTAATGGAAAGAATCATCAAGTACTTTGTTGTTCTAATAATCTAATCCAATGCTCATCAATGTAATGATTGTGAAGGAAGTAAAGTCTTTCAAAATGTCACACTTGCTAACTTATGTTAGAAGATGTTGTCCAGAACAGCTGTAGGCTGACGAAAAATCTTGAAAAGTCATCTCTTTCATCGGCTGGAAGTCCACCTCACCTCAGCATCAAACAGGGTTTTTGGTGGTCAGACTTATCCTAACCATGAGATGGATCTGTCTCGTACAATGGGAGGCACAATGCAAATTAGCTTTTAAGAATAATGAATCTAATCCCCAGATGGATGATCTCCGTAAAGATCAACCGCATCTATGTTTGACCGCGGTCAACATACATATGCCATAACAAATTGAGGTGTGCAAACTCATGGTTCACCGATGATATTTGGACACGATATAGTTTCTTCTAAAACTTATGCTATTTTATGAACTATATTGTGTAAAACCATTTTTAGGACATCCGGTTTCAAGTTCCATGATACTTCAATCATGGGGGCGAGTAGCTTGATAAGCGCCGACTGAGGCTTCGGTTTTCAGTTACCCTCAACCGGACTTTGAGGTTAAAACCGGAAAACTTGATTAGTGTAAAAACTAACATGACTAATTTTCAAAATATTAAAGGTTTTTCGCAAAGGTCCTAATTTCCCTAAGGATCCAAATTTTCAAAGAAATGTGGACTTTAAAACCCATCTTTCGACTTTGGTGTGATTTCAATTCGCGTGAGTACTCAAAAGGTGTGTGTATACTCAAATGCGTGCGTGTGTTACATTGTGAAATAAATAAAAAAGTGTGAGTGTGATCCGAGTGTGTGTTCCATATAGCGTGAGTTCTTGTGTTTCAAAATAACGTGTGTGTTTTGTGTTCTTCATGTACTAGTGTAAACTTGTGTATTATGTCGTGTGAGTGTGATTCCCATTTTTTGTGTTCTCAATTAAATGCGTGTGTTCACTATAGTAAATATCGATTTCTTTTAAGTCATGCTTGAGGACAAGCAAGGTTTAAGTGTGGGGATTTGATAACGCCAAAATTATACATATTTGTTGTCGTTATTTCGATCCGATTTTGTATCATTTTGTATGTAATTATTGTACTTGTGTATTGTAATAAGTTAAAATGTGTGTACAATCTGTTGCGAGTGTTGAAGCAAAGATTTATGGAAAATATTGCTGATTTTAGAAGATTCTGCGCACCTGCACCGTTTTGGCCATAACTCGATCATACGAACTCGAAAAAGGGTGAATCCAGAGCCCAGAAGTCCGTAACTCGGAGCTCTACAAACTCATGTTGGAAAATTACTATTATTTAGAGCTAGATTCGGTGCATCTGCTTTAGAAGCGGCGCATCCAAGACCAAAAAATGCCGAAAGTTTTAGACGCGGGGTTTCTGATCCATGAGGCGCATCCAAGGAGTCAGATGCGGCGCATCTGTGAGGGGATGCGGTGCATCCCTTGCCTGCCAACAGGTCCTGAGTGCTAAACGAGCTAAAAAACACTTGAGCCTAAAGTGATGCGGCTCATCACTAAAGGGATGCGGCGCATCCCTCTCCAGAACACTATTCTACCTAACTTTTGAGCCTATTTAATGGTGGTTATCCCTTGTACTCAAACACACACCATATATCAGTAAATAGCTAGTATTAGAAAGCTCAATAGGGGTTCTAAGGCTTGTCAAGAAGGAAGTAACACTCTTTCAACACCAAGATTGAAGCTAGTTCATCTATTTCGATTGGTATTCTTGTTTTCAATCACTTCTTGTTATGTTTATGAATTTCAAGTATATGAATTGTTGTATTGTTCTTGTTTTAATCATGTCTAGCTAAAAACCTTGTGTGTTTACTTCAATGTAAGATTTATGGCTTGGGATTGTTCTATATTTTGATGTTATAATAGTTACAAGTATGTTTTGATTGATTTATTAATCTAGTTCAAGCATAAGAACCATTGTTATGCTTGCTTAGTTCATTACTTTAATTATATAGATTGTAAACCTATTAATGTGAGTTAACTAGAAAAACAATCTATACTTCAATACACCTAGTAATCTAGACGATTAGATGCATAAGCTTAAGTGATTTTGTTAGGTGTTTAATTCGGTAATTGAATAAGTTCCAAAGCAACATAGTTATGAAATTACCTCAAGTGATTGTTGTAATTTATGTTTCATGTGAGTTTAACCGGGTTGGGTCTAGTTAGTTAATCAATCTAAATCACCATATTCTTTCAAAAGATCCATTGTTGTAACCATCCTTGTGTCCTAGTTCAATTATGTAAGTTATGACTTGATTTATGTGAGTTTATCAAAGGCCATAGCTTATACTTCAACACCTAGTGATTTAGCCACCTATATGTGAGTATAGGATGTTAATTGAATGATATCTAGGATATACAATCATGTAGTTTACTTAGAGTGATCTTAGTAAACTAGGTTTTATGTGAATTCAACCACGAAAGAATCTTGTTGATTAAAAATAGCTCTTAAGTTTATAGATATTATGAAATTGATATAAACTAATTACTTGTAACTATGAAATAACCGTTTTAATTACAAAAGAACAATCTCTGTCATTTATCAAGCATAGAAGTAAACACCACCTTCTCATTCCTGTTATTTACTATATCTTGATTATTGTAGTATTAAACGAATTCCAACTTCAAATACAAATTCCCTTTTAGAATGATTAATTGTTTAAAGTCCTTGAAAACAAACAGCTCCCTGTACTTACTAAACTACATGATCGGGTTATAGTTGCCTGTATTATGCGTTAATTATTAAGCATATTGTCTACATTTTAAAGGTCACGTCTTAACACATCAAAGACATACCAGCACATTTGTTTCAATAATGTCAAAACATGTAGCAAGTCAAATAGGTCAAAACAATATGTTTAAATCATATAACAATATGTTTCAAATGGGTCAAAACATGCAACAATTTGGGGCTGATTAAGCATATAAAGAGTCAAATGGGTCAACAAAATAAGTGACATAAATTTTTATGAGACATGTCGGACCGATAAATTTTCCTACAATCAATCCAATATATTTACCTAAAATTACGCCTAAAGTTGTGCTAAATAAGTTTAATATCACCTTTATCTTAATTAAACAATCTCCTAAATGCTTGCTTTTATTTAAATCCTTATATGAAATTTTGATAGCGAAATAGAAGATTAAAAATTAGTCAACTAAATGAAAATGAAAATATACTGTATGATATTTGCTATTTGGATCAAGGGGAATGTGCAATTATATATCAACCTTAGTGGTTAATACTGGTTTTGTTTTAACGTCAAAAATTGTGGACTCTGTCGTAATATTTACATTCTAATTGTTGTGGGAATTCAAAGTTAGCCATGTCATTTTTAATTAAGCTGCTGTGAGTCCAAAAACAAAAATAGGACATATATTAAAGTGAGCAATTTGATGAGGGTTTAAATTCATAGATAATAGTCCTTTGTGCTTCAACTGTTGTGGACGAATGTTAACATGATCCGTCCCTCATACCGTGAATATACATTATTTACTTATGTTATTGTATGTCTTCAAGACATCATATTGCTCCATCAACGCGGTAGTTAAATATAAATGGTCTTAATGTTTGTATTCATTACTTGATGCTGAATAGAACTGTATTTGACATAACATGTTTTTTTGAATCCTCAAAGGCTTTACGTGGGTCATTGGTGAGTGGCTGATTTTTTGGTAGATTACTTGTCAAGATTTGCTTACTTTTAAGGGTTTCATTCGTTGGGTGTTGTAGGCAGTTAAGAGGTCCTACTTGGAAATGGGTTGAAATTGACAATAGGTGGATCAATATGGGTCAGAATGAGTTTCTCAGAGTTCTATCAATAAAAGTTGCAATGGGTGGTGTCAGTATGATCATATGCACAGGTTTGTGTGTTGCAGATATTTGACTTTTAAAAGTCAAATAAAAAAGTCATAGGCCAGTAGTCTGACTAAACATATTTACTCCTAAACAATCTAAGTAGCTGACTGTTAGCTGCTACTGACCCAGCAACACTAACTCATATTTACTATATCTTACCTACTTGGTTCAACAGAACTAGCCCAAACTTAACATGGAAGGGCGGAAGAGAACTTATCTAATTTAGGAGTAAATATGTAATATTTAACGGTTTAGTCACAAGTGGAAGCGAAGCGGGTGCATTAGAAAAGATATATAGTTTGCAAAACATTCAATGACATGATTCGGTCGAATTAACCAGCTTTTTTGTGTAACATTGTTATATGGTGTAAATATAAATCTGCTAAAATGGTAAATAAACCTACTGCCTTTTAAAAGGTATTTTTGGTTATGTTATTGGTTAAAGGTATTGTTAAATAATAGGTTATTGGTTCAACTTGTCACTCAAAAGCAACCCATTTACTTTTAAATCTTTCAGGCTATTTAATAATGTTAATCTGCTTGCTTTAGATTTTTAGAAGTTCACTCATATAAATGATGAACTATTCTCTTCACAATGGTGAAGATTTATGCGATCAGACAAGTGAACGAAGAGGCTCATATATCACCATTCAAATTTGTACGTAAACTTCGCATCAATACTAATAGATACCATTAGGGTGTATTATGAATTACACCTAACTCTTGTATTTGAGTTTTCTCAAAACAAGCAATTTGTTTATACAGAATTAAGCGATTACAAAACTTGGTATACAATATGACATTGTCAGCATGGTTATATTGAACAACATACAATTTGAAAGTCACTTGATATTTAACCACAACAAGTAGCTTTATTAGTTCCTTGAAATCATCATGTTTATAATCTACACATATGTAGTGACCCGAACTTTTCCATGTTTATATATATTAATTGAGATTGATATTTACATGATTAAATGTTTCCAACATGTTAAGCAATCAAACTTGTTAAGACTTGATTAATTGAAATATGTTTCATATAGACAATTGACCACCCAAGTTGACCGGTGATTCACGAACGTTAAAACTTGTAAAAACTATATGATGACATATATATGGATATATATATAGTTAACATGATACTATGATAAGTAAACATATCATTAAGTATATTAACAATGAACTACATATGTAAAAATAAGACTACTAACTTAATGATTTTTAAACGAGACATATATGTAACGATTATCGTTGTAAAGACATTTAATGTATATATATATCATATTAAGAGATATTCATACATGATAATATCATGATAATATAATAATTTAAAATCTCATTTGATATTATAAACATTGGGTTAACAACATTTAACAAGATCGCTAACCTAAAGGTTTCAAAACAACACTTACATGTAATGACTAACGATGACTTAACGACTCAGTTAAAATGTATATACATATAGTGTTTTAATATGTATTTATACACTTTTGAAAGACTTCAATACACTTATAAAAATACTTCTACTTAACAAAAATGCTTACAATTACATCCTCATTCAGTTTCATCAACAATTCTACTCGTATGCACCCGTATTCGTACTCGTACAATACACAGCTTTTAGATGTATGTACTATTGGTATATACACTCCAATGATCAGCTCTTAGCAGCCCATTTGAGTCACCTAACACATGTGGGAACCATCATTTGGCAACTAGCATGAAATATCTCATAAAATTACAAAAATATGAGTAATCATTCATGACTTATTTACATGAAAACAAAATTACATATCCTTTATATCTAATCCATACACCAACGACCAAAAACACCTACAAACACTTTCATTCTTAAATTTTCTTCATCTAATTGATCTCTCTCAAGTTCTATCTTCAAGTTCTAAGTGTTCTTCATAAATTCTACAAGTTCTAGTTACATAAAATCAAGAATACTTTCAAGTTTGCTAGCTCACATCCAATCTTGTAAGGTAATCATCCAACCTCAAGAAATCTTTATTTCTTACAGTAGGTTATCATTCTAATACAAGGTAATAATCATTTTCAAACTTTGGTTCAATTTCTATAACTATAACAATCTTATTTCAAGTGATGATCTTACTTGAACTTGTTTTCGTGTCATGATTCTGCTTCAAGAACTTCGAGCCATCCAAGGATCCGTTGAAGCTAGATCCATTTTTCTCTTTTCCAGTAGGTTTATCCAAGGAACTTAAGGTAGTAATGATGTTCATAACATCATTCGATTCATACATATAAAGCTATCTTATTCGAAGGTTTAAACTTGTAATCACTAGAACATAGTTTAGTTAATTCTAAACTTGTTCGCAAACAAAAGTTAATCCTTCTAACTTGACTTTTAAAATCAACTAAACACATGTTATATATCTATATTATATGCTAACTTAATGATTTAAAACCTGGAAACACGAAAAACACCGTAAAACCGGATTTACGCCGTCGTAGTAGCACCGCGGGCTGTTTTGGGTTAGTTAATTAAAAACTATGATAAACTTTGATTTAAAAGTTGTTATTCTGAGAAAATGAGTTTTATTATGAACATGAAACTATATCCAAAAATTATGGTTAAACTCAAAGTGGAAGTATGTTTTCTAAAATGGTCATCTAGACGTCGTTCTTTCGACTGAAATGACTACCTTTACAAAAATTACTTGTAACTTATTTTTCCGACTATAAACATATACTTTTTCTGTTTAGATTCATAAAATAGAGTTCAATATGAAACCATAGCAATTTGATTCACTCAAAACGGATTTAAAATGAAGAAGTTATGGGTAAAACAAGATTGGATAATTTTTCTCATTTTAGCTACGTGAAAATTGGTAACAAATCTATTCCAACCATAACTTAATCAACTTGTATTTTATATTATGTAATCTTGAGATACCATAGACACGTATACAATGTTTCGACCTATCATGTCGACTCATCTATATATATTTCGGAACAACCATAGACACTCTATATGTGAATGTTGGAGTTAGCTATACAGGGTTGAGGTTGATTCCAAAATATATATAGTTTGAGTTGTGATCAATACTGAGATACGTATACACTGGGTCGTGGATTGATTCAAGATAATATTTATCGATTTATTTCTGTACATCTAACTGTGGACAACTAGTTGTAGGTTACTAACGAGGACAGCTGACTTAATAAACTTAAAACATCAAAATATATTAAAAGTGTTGTAAATATATTTTGAACATACTTTGATATATATGTATATATTGTTATAGGTTCGTGAATTAACCAGTGGCCAAGTCTTACTTCCCGACTAAGTAAAAAATCTGTGAAAGTGAGTTATAGTCCCACTTTTAAAATCTAATATTTTTGGGATGAGAATACATGCAGGTTTTATAAATAATTTAAAAATAGACACAAGTACGTGAAACTACATTCTATGGTTGAATTATCGAAATCGAATATGCCCCTTTTTATTAAGCCTGGTAATCTAAGAATTAGGGAACAGACACCCTAATTGACGCGAATCCTAAAGATAGATCTATTGGGCCCAACAAGCCCCATCCAAAGTAACGGATGCTTTAGTACTTCGAAATTTATATCATGTCCGAAGGAGGATCCCGGAATGATGGGGATATTCTTATATATGCATCTTGTTAATGTCGGTTACCAGGTGTTCACCATATGAATGATTTTTATCTCTATGTATGGGATGTGTATTGAAATATGAAATCTTGTGGTCTATTATTATGATTTGATATATATAGGTTAAACCTATAACTCACCAACATTTTTGTTGACGTTTTAAGCATGTTTATTCTCAGGTGATTATTAAGAGCTTCCGCTGTCGCATACTTAAATAAGGACGAGATTTGGAGTCCATGCTTGTATGATATTGTGTAAAAACTGCATTCAAGAAACTTATTTTGTTGTAACATATTTGTATTGTAAACCATTATGTAATGGTCGTGTGTAAACAGGATATTTTAGATTATCATTATTTGATAATCTACGTAAAGCTTTTTAAACCTTTATTGATGAAATAAAGGTTATGGTTTGTTTTAAAATGAATGCAGTCTTTGAAAAACGTCTCATATAGAGGTCAAAACCTCGCAACGAAATCAATTAATATGGAACGTTTTTAATCAATAAGAACGGGACATTTCAGTTGGTATCCGAGCGTTGGTCTTAGAGAACCAGAATTTTGCATTAGTGTGTCTTATCGAGTTTGTTAGGATGCATTAGTGAGTCTGGACTTCGACCGTGTTTACTTGAAAAATGATTGCTTAACAAATTTTGTTGGAAACTATATATTTTTAACATGTGAATATTATGTGATATATTAATCTCTTAACGCGTTTGATATTATGTGATAGATGTCTACCTCTAGAACAAGTCCCATTGACTCACCTAATAATAATGAAGAGTCAAATGTAAATTGGAATGATTCGTGGACTGATTCACAAGTTCCCGAAGAGGAACCGGAAGAAGAGTCGGAACCGGAAGAAGAATCGGAACTGGAAGAAGAATCGGAACCGGATGAAGAAATAGAATCGGTGGGGGAAATAATAAAATGGTTAAGTAAAAGAAAATCCTCAACCAACCGACTAAGGTTAATTATGGTCAATGGTGTTTCCGCCACGGAAGCAAAATATTGGGAGGATTACCAATTCTCCGATGAATCGGATTCCGACGAGAATTCCGATGATGTTATAGAAATTACCCCAACTGAATTTAAAAAGGCAAAAGAAAATAATAAGGGAAAGGGCATAAAAATAGAGAAATCTAATTCCAACCCCGATGAACTTTATATGTATCGTCAACCCCCAAAGTCCTTAAGTTGTAACAATGACCCGGGAACCTCTAAACCACCAGGTTTTTCTAAACCAATGTGGAAAATTACGGCTCGTATTAGGGGAACATCATATATCCCTAGAAACTTGGCAAAACGAACCAAAACTGAAGAAGAAGAAACGAGCGAGTCGGAATAAGATAGTTGTATTCGTGTGGTGTAATATATGTAATATAGTGTGCTTATGCTTTATGATATATGTAAAAATTGCTTGTATTAATAAGTATTTTTTTTATGAATCTAACTCTTATCTATTTTACAGTTTAAAAACACAAAATGGATAGATAACCCAATATTTTAAGAGACCTACCCGGAGACATGATTGATGAAATCTTGTCTAGAGTCGGTCAGAATTCCTCGGCACAACTATTTAAGGCGAGAGCAGTTTGTAAGACATTCGAAGAACGTTCCAAGAATGTCTTGGTTTATAAGAGACTTTTGTTTGAAAGATGGGGGATATCACATTGGGAAATCCATAAGTTACGATGTGTTTACTTTGACGCATATATTGCGGGGAACCCAAATGCTATTTTACGCAATGGGTTAAGAAATTATTTTGACTCAATATATCCGAATATTGGACTTCGTGATTTAGAAAAAGCGGCTAACATGCAACATAAAGAAGCATGTTATGCTTACGGATTAGTAATGTTCGCTTCTCACCAAAGTGAGAACAAGAACATCGGGCTACAACTATTAAACAAAACGTTTCTACAAGTGACGGAGTCGGTAATTGGGGTAAGAAATGAGGTTTTTAGATTGTTACGGGACTGTTGGACATTACGTAACCCTCGTCCGTTTGACGACGTTACAACACGCTGTCTTATCAACGGCCATAACGGTTATGTTCCACAAGACCAAGGATGGGAAGTAATCCTAGTAAAACCAGAATGCATGACTTGTTTCTGGACGTATGAATTACGTGTCTTTATTGCCTTTGCTGAACGACTTGTGTACTAGCTAGAATTATCTTCACAACCATCTTGTATCAAATTTATTGTGTGCTATATTTCATGCTATATGTAAAATAAGCGGTATTGTAAGTTTGTAAAATATTGTGTAAAAGTTTGAACGCGAAATATTATTATAATTAGTTTTTCATATAGAATTGTAGTAGTTGAATTGTATATTAGCTACTAAGTATGAACTTAACGGGTAGGTACTACCCGAATTTAAACTTATAAAACGCTAATATGAAGAAAAAGCTTTTATAAATGAGTTCATATTATGCTACGAAATACTATTAACTACTCTTAATATTCTGTATGATTAACTTGTTCCATTTGACTATTTTGAAGCAAATGGCACCGACTACTTGACACACCGTGAATATGAATGAAGAGGAATTCCGTACTTTTCTAGCTTCAAACATAGCCGCAGTACAGGCTGCGCTACATACCAACAATAACCTTGGATCTAGCAGTACAGGAAATCGTGTAGGATGCACCTACAAAGAATTCACTGCCTACAAACCTTTGGAATTTGATGGAACCGAAGGACCGATCGGATTGAAACGGTGGACCGAGAAGGTCGAATCGGTGTTTGCCATAAGTAAGTGTACTGAAGAGGACAAAGTGAAGTACGCTACGCATACCTTCACAGGTTCTGCGTTAACATGGTGGAATACCTATCTAGAGCAAGTGGGACAAGACGATGCGTATGCACTACCGTGGTCAGCATTCAAGCACTTGATGAACGAGAAGTACCGTCCCAGAACCGAGGTCAATAAGCTCAAGACAGAACTTAGAGGGTTACGAACCCAAGGATTTGATATTACCACGTACGAAAGACGATTCACAGAATTGTGCCTATTGTGTCCGGGAGCATTCGAAGATGAGGAAGAGAAGATCGACGCGTTTGTGAAAGGATTACCAGAAAGAATCCAAGAAGATACAAGTTCACACGAGCCCGCCTCCATACAACAGGCATGTAGAATGGCTCACAAACTAGTGAACCAGATTGAAGAAAGGATTAAAGAACAGACTGCTGAAGAGGCCAATGTGAAGCAAGTCAAAAGAAAGTGGGAGGAAAACGGTGATAAGAATCACCAATACAACAACAACAGCAATTACAACAATAATCGCAACAATTATCCCAACAATTGCAACATCAATCGCAACTACAACAAATGGCCCAACAACAACAACAACAACAACAATAACAACAGCAACTACAACAATCATCCCAATAACAATAATAACCGCAACAACAACAACAATCAGAAGCAGCTATGCCAAAGGTGTGAAAAGTATCACTCGGGGTTCTGCACCAAATTTTGCAACAAGTGTAAAAGAAATGGTCATAGCGCGGCGAAATGTGAGGTCTACGGACCAGGGGTTAATAGAACGAAAGGAACAAATGGTGTCGGAACGAGTAATGGCGGAGCAAGTAGTGTCGGACAAGTTATGCCAATGTAGTTTGTTATAAATGTGGAAAACCGGGCCACATTATTAGAAATTGCCCGAACCAGGAGAACACGAATGGACAAGGCCGCGGAAGAGTTTTCAATATTAATGCGGCAGAGGCACAGGAAGACCCGGAGCTTGTTACGGGTACGTTTCTTATTGACAATAAACCTGCTTACATTTTATTTGATTCGGGTGCGGATAGAAGCTATATGAGTAGAGATTTTTGTGCTAAATTAAGTTGTCCATTGATGCCTTTGGATAGTAAATTTTTACTCAAATTAGCAAATGGTAAATTAATTTCAGCAGATAATATATGTCGGAATCGAGAAATTGAACTGGTTAGTGAAACATTTAAGATTGATTTGATACCAGTAGAGTTAGGGAGTTTTGATGTGATAATCGGTATGGACTGGTTGAAAGAAGTGAAAGCAGAGATCGTTTGTTACAAAAATGCAATTCGCATTATACGAGAAAAAGGAAAACCCTTAATGGTGTACGGAGAAAAGGGCAACACGAAGCTACATCTTATTAGTAATTTGAAGGCACAAAAACTAATAAGAAAAGGTTGCTATGCTGTTCTAGCACACGTCAAGAAAGTACAAACTGAAGAAAAGAGCATCAATGATGTTCCCATTGCAAAAGAATTTCCCGATGTATTTCCGAAAGAATTACCGGGATTACCCCCACATCGATCCGTTGAATTTCAAATAGATCTTGTACCAGGAGCTGCACCAATAGCTCGTGCTCCTTACAGACTCGCACCCAGCGAGATGAAAGAACTGCAAAGCCAATTACAAGAACTTTTAGAGCGTGGTTTTATTCGACCAAGCACATCACCGTGGGGAGCTCCTGTTTTGTTTGTCAAGAAGAAAGATGGTACTTTCAGGTTGTGTATCGACTACCGAGAGTTGCACAAACTTACCATCAAGAACCGCTACCCACTACCAAGAATCGATGACTTATTTGATCAACTACAAGGCTCGTCTATTTATTCAAAGATTGACTTACGTTCCTGGTATCATCAAATGCGGGTGAAAGAAGATGATATTCCAAAGACTGCTTTCAGAACACGTTACGGTCATTACGAGTTTATGGTCATGCCGTTTGGTTTAACTAATGCACCAGCTGTGTTCATGGACCTTATGAACCGAGTGTGTGGTGTTGGGATTTAACAAGTTTGAGAAGTCTTAAAACCTTTTAAGAATCTTAATAAACGGAAGCGTGTAATTATCAAATTTTACTTGTTAAACTTTAAGCCAATTAAAGCTAAATCCCAATAGGATCAAGTTGTGAATATATACTTACAAATAACAAGAGAGGATAAGAAATGTACCTCCTCAAATTAATTGAGGGTTTAGATTTCTAACAAGATGATGTTGAAGATGATGAAGAAATTGCTTCTAACTTGAAGCCTCAAGAGAGCTATACCCACAAGCTTTTAACTACCAACACCACCCCTTTCTTGGTTAGGATTTTTGACACTAGATGAACTAATTAACAAGCTCAAAACCCCTCTCCTTTTGTTGAATAATTCGGCCAGCACCAAAGGGAAGAGAGAAAGAGAGTTTTAAACTAGTTCTTAAGAGAAAATGAGTCAAACTTACTTGGTTAAAGATAATACTTGCATGCCTTAAGGAATGTGTCTATTGAAAAGTACAAAATTGAGCATGGGTGGTCTTTTCTTGGTCCATTAAAACCGCCACCCCATGTTCCTTTTATTTTAAATTGGTTCATTTTATAAAACATGTTATAAAATCTTGATTTGATATGATACTTGTGCTTTTATAAATCATATACAAGTTATAACACAAAAGTATTTATTTAAACCCATAAATAAATAATTCCTTAAGAATTAAATTAACCAAATAACTTGACTCAAGTGATAATATTTTAGAAAACCAATTTTCCAAAGTTCAAGTGTCGCGTATTTATTTAACGATCCAATTGTTAAGATAAATACATATAAGGTGTCGGTTAGCTTGTTATTGGGTATGACCCGACTTGGATCATAACATATTAGCCACATTAATTTAATATGTCTCTCGGGCATACGAAATACCTTCAATCTCCCACTTGCACGAGAAACGTAAGAAATTAATGCAAGTGATGGATACCACCTAACGACCGTCCATCACCCCCAATATGCTATGACTTTGTGCCATTCAATAACATCATCCATTTCGAGTTCCCACCTCGAATATGAATAGGTGAATCTTTCATTATATCCTTTCGTCCTAGATGTCATGT
This sequence comes from Rutidosis leptorrhynchoides, assembly GCF_046630445.1. Lineage (NCBI taxonomy): Eukaryota > Viridiplantae > Streptophyta > Magnoliopsida > Asterales > Asteraceae > Rutidosis > Rutidosis leptorrhynchoides. The sequence goes on along the minus strand of NC_092340.1, from coordinate 343,671,567 downwards.
TAAATCCAAGAGGTATAGAGTGATCACCCTCTTATAGATTTAACTTTATCAGGCCTTAGACATCTGACTCTCAACGAATAAGAGGGACAAATTCCATCTTGACTACATACGTCCTAGACACTACACTTCGTACCATACCTGAAGCCTCCCTTATGAGCTACCTTCTCAGAATAGCGGAGGAAAGAATCAAGGCACGATATTCGGTGAATATCTGAACCCAATATGTATCTCAGGTCAAAGGATACAATGATATTCTCCTTTACTCAAGATTACATGTGATCAACCACAAAGGCTCCATTTAGTAAATCTTGAGAGTGGGTCTTCCAATATTTGTATCCCACAAATATCTATGAACCTTGGTTGCAACCTTGCCCCACATTCATCCCGTGAATGTATACCAATTCAAGTTCATAATAGTCTAAACCTCACACTTGTTCCCACAACTGTGATCGACTACGGAATTTAGAATAATTACTTATTCATGGATAAAATATGCAAAATAGGAACATAACTCAAAATAAATTAATACCATAATTATATTAATGAGTTTGAACAATTTCGTTCCGTTACAATACTTAAAACAGATCATGACCAATCACTAGAATATCGAAGCCCTAATGCACAAACATGTCCAGTATGTTTTGCTCCATGTAAGAGCTTCGTGAGAGGATCCGCTATATTAAGATCTGTGTGAACTTTGCGAATACATATCTTTCTCTTTTCAACTTCATCCCTTATGTAGTTGAATCTCCGCTCAATGTGACGGGTCTTTTGGTGAGCACGAGGTTCTTTGATTTGAGCAATCGCACCCTCGTTGTCATAAAAGATCTCAAGAGGGTCCTGAATGGAAGGGACTACTCCTAAGTCGTCGATGAATTTCTTCATCCATGCAGCTTCCTGCGCTGCCAATGAGGCGGCAATGTACTCCGACTCTGTAGTGGATAATGCAACAACATCCTGTTTTGAACTCTTCCAAGAGACCGCACCTCCATTTAACATGAAGACATAACCGGATTGTGATCGAGAATCATCTCGATCAGTTTGGAAACTCGCGTCCACGTAACCTTTTACAGCGAGTTCCTCCTCACCAGACCCATATATTAGAAATATATCCTTAGTTCTCCTAAGGTATTTCAATATACTTTTAACAGCAATCCAATGATTGTTTCCTGAGTTATTCTGGTATCTACTTGTCAAGCTTAGAGCGCATGACACATCCGGTCTAGTACATATCATTGCATACATGATTGACCCAATAGCAGATGCGTATGGGACATTTTTCATCCTCTCTTGTTCATCTTTTGTGGTGGGACACTGAGATGAACTGAGAACGGTTCCTCTTTGAATAGGTACCAAACCTTTCTTAGAGTTTTCCATCTTGAACCTTTTCAAGATTTTATCAATGTATGTACTTTGACTTAAACCTATCAATCTCTTGGATCTATTCCTATAGATCCCTATCCCCAATATGTATTGTGCTTCTCCAAGATCCTTAATGGAGAAGCAACTCTTTAGCCAAGTTTTGACTTCTTGCATTGTGGTAATATCATTCCCAAATAATAATATATCATCCACATATAGCACAAGGAACATAACAGAGCTCCCACTAGCTTTCTTGTATACACAAGCTTCATCACCATTTTTAACGAAGCCAAATTTCTTTGCCTCTTCGTTAAAACGATGATTCCACATTCTAGATGCTTGTTTCAATCCGTAGATTGATTTCTTTAACTTGCATACCTTTTTAGGATTTTTCGGATCAACAAAACCTTCGGGCTGTACCATATAGACATCTTCCTCAAGATATCCATTTAGGAAAGCGGTTTTGACATCCATTTGCCATATTTCGTAATTATAATGAGCAGCAATGGCAAACAATATCCTAATAGACTTTAGCATTGCCACAGGCGAGAAAGTTTCATCATAGTCAACCCCTTGAGTTTGAGTGAAACCTTTTGCTACAAGTCTAGCTTTGTATGTATCCAAGTTTCCATGTATGTCGGTTTTCTTCTTGAAAAGCCATTTGCAATCAACTAGCTTGGAGCTAGGAGGTTGCACAACAAGTTCCCAAACTTGGTTTTCATACATGGATTGCATCTCGGCGTTCATGGCTTCCTGCCATTTGTCTTTATCAATCCTTGATAAAGCATCTTCGTAGTTTGTCGGTTCATCCAAATCAACCGTATAGCAACCATCCACGAGAAAACCATATCTCTCAGGAGGATTACTAATCCTACTAGATCTACGAACGCTCTGTATACTTTGATCATCCACATGATTATTTTCAACATCCTCATGTTGAGTGCTAGTGTCAACCATTTGTGTATCATCGGCTTGATCTTGAACCTCTATAAGATCTATTTTCCTTTCACCATCACCTTCCATAAGGAATTTGGTTTCAAGGAATTTCGCCTTTCGAGCAACAAATACATTTTGCTCGGTCGGATCATAGAAATAGTATCCCATATCATCCTTGGGATATCCTATGAAAATACACTTTGTGGATCGAGCATGTAACTTGTTAGCAACATGGCGCTTAGGATAAGCTTCACATCCCCATACTTTCAAGTATGATAGAGAAGGAGGTTTTCCAAACCACATCTCATGAGGAGTTCGTTCCACTTTCTTGGTTGGGGCCATATTTAAAATACGAGCCGCGGAGCTTAGACAATAACCCCAAAATGATAGAGGTAACGAGCTTCTTGCCATCATAGATCGAACCATATCCATTAGGGTTCGGTTCCTCCTTTCGGAAACTCCATTAAGTTGGGGTGTTCCGGGTGGAGTAAGTTGTGAGATGATTCCACAACTCCTAAGATGATCTTGGAAAGCATCGCTTAGGTATTCACCTCCTCTATCGGTACGAAGTACCTTAATTGTCTTATTGAGTTGATTTTGTACTTCGTTTTGATATTCTTTGAATGCTTCAAACGTTTTGTCCTTGTGTCTTAATAAGTAGACATATCCGAAACGACTAAAGTCATCAATGAATGTAACAAAGTATCTTTCACCATTCCTTGTCATGGGCTTAAAGGGTCCACACATATCCGAATGTATTATTCCCAATAAGTCTTTAGCCCTTTCATAGGTCCCTTTGAAAGGTGCTTTAGTCATCTTGCCTTGTAAACAAGACTCACATACATCAAACGAATCCATTTCATTTGATTTCAAAAGTCCATTCTTTTGAAGTGTATGCATTCGGTTCTTGTTTATATGACCAAGGCGACAATGCCATAAGTAGGAATCACTCAAATCCCTTTTGAGTTTCTTGGTGCTTGTATGGTACATTGAGCTACTAGATGATGTGTCATCATGAACCAATTCATAAATTTCATTTGAAGGCGAAGCCTTGAAATAGAATACATTATCTAAATAAACATGGATATCATCATTAACAAAATTAAGATTAAAACCACATTGTTTCAAACGGGAAACGGAAATAATGTTTCGACATAAATCGGGTGCATACAAAACATCTTTCAAAATAAGTTCCAAACCACTTGGAAGCTTTAACACAAAGTCTCCTTGAGCCTTCACTTGCACTTTGGCTCCATAACCCATGTAGAGACTTGATGTTCCCGTTTGCTTGCTACTTCCTTTGAACCCCTGCAATGAATTGCAAATGTGAGTTCCACATCCAGTGTCTAATACCCATGTATTAGAAGAAGTAATACTAAGCTCTATATATACCATATATATATTGCCTGAGGATTGCCCCGCATCTCTCTTTTCCTTCAACTCCTTAAGGTAGACCGGGCAGTTTCGTTTCCAGTGACCCATTTCACCGCAACCGAAACATGGGTCTTCCTTGGGGTTTGCTTGTCCGGCAACCTTTTGTTTCTTATTCTTGTTTTTGGTTGGGGTAGCCATCTTTCCCTTTCCCGTGCCTTGATGGGCGGGTCCTTTCCTCTTAGCCGCCTTAGGCTTAGAGGTGTTGTTACCTTTGGACCCACCATCATTGATCACTAGCACGGGTGATGCCCTTTTACCCATGCTAGTTTCGGCTGTCCTTAACATGCCATGAAGCTCACCAATGGTCTTATCCATCCCATTCATATTGTAATTAATTACAAATTGGTCAAACCTCTTTGACAAGGAGTTTAGGATAAGATCGGTGGCTAGCTCATTGGATATGTTGAGATTGAGACGGTTAGCGCGATCAATGAGGCTTTTCATTTTGAGAACATAAGATGAGACAGATTGGGTGTCATCCATACGACATGCATGTAGCGCTCGAACCGTTTCGAAGCGCTCGACACGTGCTTGTTGAAGGAACATCTCCTTCAATTGCATAATCATGTCATATGCACTATGATGTTCGAAATCCTTTTGGAGTTCGGGTATCATAGTCCCAAGCATTAGGCAAGCGACTTGCACCGAATCGGCGCAATACTTGTCATAATAAGCCATGCCCTCTAGATCTTCCTCATCCGGTTGGTTGGGAATAGGGTCCTCCAACACATACGCTTTATCCTCAAGTTTGAGGACAATCCTAAGATTACGGAACCAATCCATAAAGTTCGTATGGTTGAGTTTGTCTTTCTCGAGGAGAGACCTTAACGATAGGTTGTTTAGGTTAAGTGGTGCATTTTGCATGTTGTTGTTGTTATTGGCGGCCATCTACAAAATTCAAAAAAGTTCTTTTAAGTATCGATTTTAAATTTAATAAACAATACCCTTTTATTTTTAATTGTTTTATTAAATCTTAGAATCCAACGGTAAATCAAATTTCGGTTAGGTGACCTTTATCCCGTCATTTGATTTAGCTAGGTAGTCATTTATGTGACAATTGCAATCCTTTTGCAACTTCTAAGTTATGGGATCATGCAATCCTTTTGCATGGCATATTTATCCCATCAACGCCTATTTGTTCCTCATGCTTCGGTGACCCTAAGTTCATGATTCCTAAATCAAGTCGTCCTACTTGTGCAAACATGTAAAATTAACATACAAGTGGTTAGGTGACCTTTATCCCACAAGCATGCGAATTTTACCTTAAGCATATTAGTTAGTTCATAATGGTTAGGTGACCTTTATCCCATTATGAGTTCCCTACTATGTTCAAGTGTTCCCACAAAAGGATGGCGTTAAACTTGTTTACCTTGTTTTAGTTAAGGGATTTTAAGTTTTCATTAATTCTAGTTTGAGAAAACTTTTATGCCATACACTAACATGCATTTAGTGTATGGTTCATTTGAAATCCATTTTCATGTCTATAAACCATTTTATATATATGATCCTAATCATGATCTTAATAACCGTTTATTAATGTCCTTTTAGCCATTTTTAATTTAACCAATTAAATTGTCGTTTTGCATGTCGTTAATTAATGTATAATTTAACCAATTAAATTTCCATTTTGCTTGTTGTTAACTTGTGTGATTAACTTGTAGCATACAACCATACAATAAACAACCACGCATGCAAAACAAATATGTTTACAATCAAGCCATTTTGGTAGACATTTGTTTAGCCAAAAACAAATGCCACCGGATAAGGGGTTATAACACAAAGTAGGAGATTTCAAATCTCCCACTTAACCTTGCATCCAAATGCTTCTTCATGTGTTCTTCAAGTCTTCATCATTCTTCATCATTTTACAAAATATATCCTAATACATTTTGTCTAAAAAATGAAATTACAACCTAATCTATTTTACATACCAAATATAAAATAAATTACATAACCAAATGAATTATTACATGCCAAATGAATAAATATTATTACAAACCAATTGAATAAATATCAATCAACCATGCATGCAACCAAACACAAGGTCAAGGCTTAGATTGTGAACATCATCAACATAAGTGATAGGCAATACAGAATCACAAGTGATTGGAAACACAGAATCACAAGTGATCTGCAACACAGAATCACAAGTGATTGGCAATACAGAATCACAAGTGATTGGCAGTACAGAATGCAGAATCACAAGTGATTTTGGCCAAAATGACAAACCACCCAAAACCGAAAATTTTACATTCTACTTCATGCATGTTCATAGAATGCAAAATTATAGTGGGTTTAATAACCATCTCGAAGCATATTTCAACAACTTCGGCTCTAGATACCATTGTTGGGATTTAACAAGTTTGAGAAGTCTTAAAACCTTTTAAGAATCTTAATAAACGGAAGCGTGTAATTATCAAATTTTACTTGTTAAACTTTAAGCCAATTAAAGCTAAATCCCAATAGGATCAAGTTGTGAATATATACTTACAAATAACAAGAGAGGATAAGAAATGTACCTCCTCAAATTAATTGAGGGTTTAGATTTCTAACAAGATGATGTTGAAGATGATGAAGAAATTGCTTCTAACTTGAAGCCTCAAGAGAGCTATACCCACAAGCTTTTAACTACCAACACCACCCCTTTCTTGGTTAGGATTTTTGACACTAGATGAACTATTTAACAAGCTCAAAACCCCTCTCCTTTTGTTGAATAATTCGGCCAGCACCAAAGGGAAGAGAGAAAGAGAGTTTAAAACTAGTTCTTAAGAGAAAATGAGTCAAACTTACTTGGTTAAAGATAATACTTGCATGCCTTAAGGAATGTGTCTATTGAAAAGCACAAAATTGAGCATGGGTGGTCTTTTCTTGGTCCATTAAAACTGCCACCCCATGTTCCTTTTATTTAAAATTGGTTAATTTTATAAAACATGTTATAAAATCTTGATTTGATATGATACTTGTGCTTTTATAAATCATATACAAGTTATAACACAAAAGTATTTATTTAAACCCATAAATAAATAATTCCTTAAGAAATAAATTAACCAAATAACTTGACTCAAGTGATAATATTTTAGAAAACCAATTTTCCAAAGTTCAAGTGTCGCGTATTTATTTAACGATCCAATTGTTAAGATAAATACATATAAGGTGTCGGTTAGCTTGTTATTGGGTATGACCCGACTTGGATCATAACATATTAGCCACATTAATTTAATATGTCTCTCGGGCATACGAAATACCTTCATGTGGACCATACCTTGACAAGTTTGTCATTGTTTTCATTGATGACATACTTATTTACTCAAAGAATGACCAAGAACACGGTGAACATTTGAGAAAGGTGTTAGAAGTATTGAGGAAGGAAGAATTGTACGCTAAGTTTTCAAAGTGTGCATTTTGGTTGGAAGAAGTTCAATTCCTCGGTCACATAGTGAACAAAGAAGGTATTAAGGTGGATCCGGCAAAGATAGAAACTGTTGAAAAGTGGGAAACCCCGAAAACTCCGAAACACATACGCCAATTTTTAGGACTAGCTGGTTACTACAGAAGGTTCATCCAAGACTTTTCCAGAATAGCAAAACCCATGACTGCATTAACGCATAAAGGGAAGAAATTTGAATGGAATGATGAACAAGAGGAAGCGTTTCAGTTATTGAAGAAAAAGCTAACTACGGCACCTATATTGTCATTGCCTAAAGGGAATGATGATTTTATAATTTATTGTGACGCATCAAAGCAAGGTCTCGATTGTGTATTAATGCAACGAACGAAGGTGATTGCTTATGCGTCTAGACAATTGAAGATTCACGAACAAAATTATACGACGCATGATTTGGAATTAGGCGCGGTTGTTTTTGCATTAAAGACTTGGAGGCACTACTTATATGGGGTCAAAAGTATTATATATACCGACCACAAAAGTCTTCAACACATATTTAATCAGAAACAACTGAATATGAGGCAGCGTAGGTGGATTGAATTATTGAATGATTACGACTTTGAGATTCGTTACCACCCGGGGAAGGCAAATGTGGTAGCTGATGCCTTGAGCAGGAAGGACAGAGAACCCATTCGAGTAAAATCTATGAATATAATGATTCATAATAACCTTACTACTCAAATAAAGGAGGCGCAACAAGGAGTTTTAAAAGAGGGAAATTTAAAGGATGAAATACCCAAAGGATCGGAGAAGCATCTTAATATTCGGGAAGACGGAACCCGGTATAGGGCTAAAAGGATTTGGGTACCAAAATTTGGAGATATGAGAGAAATGGTACTTAGAGAAGCTCATAAAACCAGATACTCAATACATCCTGGAACGGGGAAGATGTGCAAGGATCTCAAGAAACATTTTTGGTGGCCGGGTATGAAAGCCGATGTTGCTAAATACGTAGGATAATGTTTGACGTGTTCTAAGGTCAAAGCTGAGCATCAAAAACCATCAGGTCTACTTCAACAACCCGAAATCCCGGAATGGAAATGGGAAAACATTACCATGGATTTCATCACTAAATTGCCAAGGACTGCAAGTGGTTTTGATACTATTTGGGTAATAGTTGATCGTCTCACCAAATCAGCACACTTCCTACCAATAAGAGAAGATGACAAGATAGAGAAGTTAGCACGACTGTATTTGAAGGAAGTCGTCTCCAGACATGGAATACCAATCTCTATTATCTCTGATAGGGATGGCAGATTTATTTCAAGATTCTGGCAGACATTACAGCAAGCATTAGGAACTCGTCTAGAAATGAGTACTGCCTATCATCCACAAACTGATGGGCAGAGCGAAAGGATGATACAAACGCTTGAAGACATGCTACGAGCATGTGTTATTGATTTCGGAAACAGTTGGGATCGACATCTACCGTTAGCAGAATTTTCCTACAACAACAGCTACCATTCAAGCATTGAGATGGCGCCGTTTGAAGCACTTTATGGTAGAAAGTGCAGGTCTCCGATTTGTTGGAGTGAAGTGGGGGATAGACAGATTACGGGTCCGGAGATTATACAAGAAACTACCGAGAAGATCATCCAAATTCAACAACGATTGAAAACCGCCCAAAGTCGACAAAAGAGCTACGCTGACATTAAAAGAAAAGATATAGAATTTGAAATTGGAGAGATGGTCATGCTTAAAGTTGCACCTTGGAAAGGCGTTGTTCGATTTGGTAAACGAGGGAAATTAAATCCAAGGTATATTGGACCATTCAAGATTATTGATCGTGTCGGACCAGTAGCTTACCGACTTGAGTTACCTCAACAACTCGCAGCTGTACATAACACTTTCCACGTCTCGAATTTGAAGAAATGTTTTGCTAAAGAAGATCTCACTATTCCGTTAGATGAAATCCAAATCAACGAAAAACTTCAATTCATCGAAGAACCCGTCGAAATAATGGATCGTGAGGTTAAAAGACTTAAGCAAAACAAGATACCAATAGTTAAGGTTCGATGGAATGCTCGTAGAGGACCCGAGTTTACCTGGGAGCGTGAAGATCAGATGAAGAAGAAATACCCGCATCTATTTCCAGAAGATTCGTCAACACCTTCAACAGCTTAAAATTTCGGGACGAAATTTATTTAACGGGTAGGTACTGTAGTGACCCGAACTTTTCCATGTTTATATATATTAATTGAGATTGATATTTACATGATTAAATATTTCCAACATGTTAAGCAATCAAACTTGTTAAGACTTGATTAATTGAAATATGTTTCATATAGACAATTGACCACCCAAGTTGACCGGTGATTCACGAACGTTAAAACTTGTAAAAACTATATGATGACATATATATGGATATATATATATAGTTAACATGATACTATGATAAGTAAACATATCATTAAGTATATTAACAATGAACTACATATGTAAAAACAAGACTACTAACTTAATGATTTTTAAACGAGACATATATGTAACGATTATCGTTGTAAAGACATTTAATGTATATATATCATATTAAGAGATATTCATACATGATAATATAATAATTTAAAATCTCATTTGATATTATAAACATTGGGTTAACAACATTTAACAAGATCGCTAACCTAAAGGTTTCAAAACAACACTTACATGTAACGACTAACGATGACTTAACGACTCAGTTAAAATGTATATACATATAGTGTTTTAATATGTATTTATACACTTTTGAAAGACTTCAATACACTTATAAAAATACTTCTACTTAACAAAAATGCTTACAATTACATCCTCGTTCAGTTTCATCAACAATTCTACTCGTATGCACCCGTATTCGTACTCGTACAATACACAGCTTTTAGATGTATGTACTATTGGTATATACACTCCAATGATCAGCTCTTAGTAGCCCATGTGAGTCACCTAACACATGTGGGAACCATCATTTGGCAACTAGCATGAAATATCTCATAAAATTACAAAAATATGAGTAATCATTCATGACTTATTTACATGAAAACAAAATTACATATCCTTTATATCTAATCCATACACCAACGACCAAAAACACCTACAAACACTTTCATTCTTCAATTTTCTTCATCTAATTGATCTCTCTCAAGTTCTATCTTCAAGTTCTAAGTGTTCTTCATAAATTCTACAAGTTCTAGTTACATAAAATCAAGAATACTTTCAAGTTTGCTAGCTCACTTCCAATCTTGTAAGGTGATCATCCAACCTCAAGAAATCTTTGTTTCTTACAGTAGGTTATCATTCTAATACAAGGTAATAATCATATTCAAACTTTGGTTCAATTTCTATAACTATAACAATCTTATTTCAAGTGATGATCTTACTTGAACTTGTTTTCGTGTCATGATTCTGTTTCCGTTGAAGCTAGATCCATTTTTCTATTTTCCAGTAGGTTTATCCAAGGAACTTAAGGTAGTAATGATGTTCATAACATCATTCGATTCATACATATAAAGCTATCTTATTCGAAGGTTTAAACTTGTAATCACTAGAACATAGTTTAGTTAATTCTAAACTTGTTCGCAAACAAAAGTTAATCCTTCTAACTTGACTTTTAAAATCAACTAAACACATGTTCTATATCTATATGATATGCTAACTTAATGATTTAAAACCTGGAAACACGAAAAACACCGTAAAACCGGATTTACGCCGTCGTAGTAGCACCGCAGGCTGTTTTGGGTTAGTTAATTAAAAACTATGATAAACTTTGATTTAAAAGTTGTTATTCTGAGAAAATGAGTTTTATTATGAACATGAAACTATATCCAAAAATTATGGTTAAACTCAAAGTGGAAGTATGTTTTCTAAAATGGTCATCTAGACGTCGTTCTTTCGACTGAAATGACTACCTTTACAAAAACGACTTGTAACTTATTTTTCCGACTATAAACTTATACTTTTTCTGTTTAGATTCATAAAATAGAGTTCAATATGAAACCATAGCAATTTGATTGACTCAAAACGGATTTAAAATGAAGAAGTTATGGGTAAAACAAGATTGGATAATTTTTCTCATTTTAGCTACGTGAAAATTGGTAACAAATCTATTCCAACCATAACTTAATCAACTTGTATTTTATATTATGTAATCTTGAGATACCATAGACACGTATACAATGTTTCGACCTATCATGTCGACACATCTATATATATTTCGGAACAACCATAGACACTCTATATGTGAATGTTGGAGTTAGCTATACAGGGTTGAGGTTGATTCCAAAATATATATAGTTTGAGTTGTGATCAATACTGAGATACGTATACACTGGGTCGTGGATTGATTCAAGATAATATTTATCGATTTATTTCTGTACGTCTAACTGTGGACAACTAGTTGTAGGTTACTAACGAGGACAGCTGACTTAATAAACTTAAAACATCAAAATATATTAAAAGTGTTGTAAATATATTTTGAACATACTTTGATATATATGTATATATTGTTATAGGTTCGTGAATCAACCAGTGGCCAAGTCTTACTTCCCGACGAAGTAAAAAATCTGTGAAAGTGAGTTATAGTCCCACTTTTAAAATCTAATATTTTTGGGATGAGAATACATGCAGGTTTTATAAATAATTTACAAAATAGACACAAGTACGTGAAACTACATTCTATGGTTGAATTATCGAAATCGAATATGCCCCTTTTTATTAAGTCTGGTAATCTAAGAATTAGGGAACAGACACCCTAATTGACGCGAATCCTAAAGATAGATCTATTGGGCCCAACAAGCCCCATCCAAAGTACCGGATGCTTTAGTACTTCGAAATTTATATCATGTCCGAAGGAGGATCCCGGAATGATGGGGATATTCTTATATATGCATCTTGTTAATGTCGGTTACCAGGTGTTCACCATATGAATGATTTTTATCTCTATGTATGGGATGTGTATTGAAATATGAAATCTTGTGGTCTATTATTATGATTTGATATATATAGGTTAAACCTATAACTCACCAACATTTTTGTTGACGTTTTAAGCATGTTTATTCTCAGGTGATTATTAAGAGCTTCCGTTGTCGCATACTTAAATAAGGACGAGATTTGGAGTCCACGCTTGTATGATATTGTGTAAAAACTGTATTCAAGAAACTTATTTTGTTGCAACATATTTGTATTGTAAACAATTATGTAATGGTCGTGTGTAAACAGGATATTTTAGATTATCATTATTTGATAATCTACGTAAAACTTTTTAAACCTTTATTGATGAAATAAAGGTTATGGTTTGTTTTAAATTGAATGCAGTCTTTGAAAAACGTCTCATATAGAGGTCAAAACCTCGCAACGAAATCAATTAATATGGAACGTTTTTAATCAATAAGAACGGGACATTTCAACATACACCATTAGGGAGGCAGGAATTGCAGTCGTACCTGAGTGGTAGTGACATACCTCTAACACACTTGAGGTCAGGAGTTCGAATCCACTACAGGGCAACAATTAATGCAATTCTATCTCTGCATGTTAGGATCCACCCATGGCACATTTCCCACATTATGTTGGGGGGTAAAGGGGATGGAGGTTTTACTTGGCCGTGCCCTTAGATCGGTTCAAGGTTTCCTCCCTGGCAGCGATAGGGGGTGGGTTAATATCACTGCATCGACATAGTCAAAATGGGAGATGATCGCAATGGGTGGTTAAGTCCCCCTCGGGTGATCCCAAATTCGATGTCCTAAAAAAACCATTAGGGAGGCAACATAGGGGACAATGCAATAGGTAATGGGTAAAAGGTTTGGGCTCAGTTTACCATCTGATTTAAAAATTTGAGTTTGGGTCAAAATGGAAATTTCTTTTTTTTTTTTTTGGTGTGTCAAAATGCTGCCAAGTTGATTCATTTTCACATTATGATCAAACTTGTCCTATTTATTTTACTCCTAACTCTAAAGATATAATTTCGTTTTGAGAGCGCACAACTAGGATTTGTTTGTTATATGGAAGAGAGTCGTCAAATATATGTTAAACAAGTTTTATAAGCCTGTGCGTTGCACGACTGTTGTACAAATTACTATTTGATAACGTTAGTATTCATATTTTATCAAATCTTCAAAAGTTCAAATGAGAACCACAAAAAGAACGAGAACTGCGAGAACTTTTAATTTTCAAAGATTTTCACATGTAAGTATATTGAATCACCCATAAATGTTGATGGAGAGTAACAATGAACATAAAACAGTTTTAAAAAACTTATATTTTACCTATATAATCAAATATATTGTTTTATGTTCACATGTGCATATTTGTTTGTATAACTTGTGAACATTTAATATAATTAATAATTTGACATATAATTTGTGGTAATGAACATATGTTTGTTAATGATATGAGCACTAATTAACATTTGCATGTAATTTGTTGCATTTAAATGCATAAAAACTATGAAATTAAAAAGTTCTCACAGTTCTCGCCCTTTTTGTGGATCTCGTTTGAACCTGCCCCATATATATATATATATATATATATATATATATATATATATATATATATATATATATATATATATATATATATATATATATATATATATATATATATATATATATATATATATATATATATATATATAGTTTGACAATGACGGCGGCGGCGGAGGAGACGACGATGACGGCGACGACGTAAAAATGGAAACAAATATTAAAATAGATTATTGAATAGATTATTAAATTAAGAAAGGGTTATTTTAGGGTGTTATTATTATTTAATTTAGTTTAATTGAGAAAATGACACGTGCGCAAATTTAATTCAGATTAATTCAGAAGCCGCCACATAAGATTATTGTCAAGCGCTTTATAATAATGTATAGATGTATAGATTGCAAAAGCATACAAAATTCTACTGAGTTTGAAACTACAAAACAGTCGATTTGACCTCAACTAAGTAAAAAATGGCACTTTCGTTTATGGAGTTGGCCAAACTTCTTAAGTTTTGTTAATCTTCTCGACCCCATCAGCTCCAATGCATATGCCCAATGACATATATTATCTATACTTTCTATTAAATTGCTAAAATAATGATGTCATTCTAACTCTATTTTAACCCATCATTTGATACATGTCATCTTCACAACAATCATGGTGATGTCAATAATATTTTAATAATTTAAATAAATAAATAAATAAAACAATTTAGAAAGTAATTATTACTATAATTATGTAACATCCAGTTACCGGACCTAGCTGAAATGACCCTTTTGACCTTGGATGTGTTTGTATGTTATTATAATAATTATGTGTTTATATTATTTAGTTGTTTAGTTGAGACCAGTTTGTGACAAAGGTCACAGAACAGGTTTGTTTGTTTAATTTAGACTCCGTTAGGGTAGTCAAATTTAGTGCAAAAGATATAAGATAACTGGTAAATACCCGTGTGTGATGGGGTATTGTGTTTAACCTAGATATAAAAGGAAGAAGTCAGCTTCCTTTTCTCATTTTCTTGAAGCTTCCCAAATTATCCCGTACCAAATTTCCTTCCACCCTTGAAACCCTAATCCTTAAACATTGATCTTGAGCTCAAATTGGTGTTAGAATCGTGTTTGTTATCGTTCACTGAGTCTATCAAGGTAAGAAACATGTGTTTTTGTGTTCAATTCATTGTTAAATTCATGGTTTTGTGTGAGTTTTGTAAAAAGCTTGAATTTGTGTCAAAGCAAGTGATTTAGGTGTTGTTATGGTCAAATTGTTGTGGGTTTTGAGTCTATAACAAGTAGTGAACAAGTTGTGGTCGATTTTGGTGTTTAAAACGAGCTCTAGATCGAGATTTGAGGATTTCATCATGAAGTTCGTAGCCTTTGTTGAGAATTTGAGGAAGATGAACACAGTTTGCCGACTGTCAGTCGACAGTCGACCGACTGATGGTGAACCAACCAATTATTGAGTGAACCGACCGACTGAGATTTACCTTCTACCGATTGAGGTAATACCAAATGAATTGACCGACTGGTAAGGTCAGTCGACCGATTGTATCGACAGTCGACCGACTGTCAGTGTCAGTCGACCGACTGTGTGTCCAGGGGAGAATGTTTTACCAAAGTGCCTTTTTCTAGCCGTTATGCTGCCCGTTTGTATTTTGGTGTTTAGGATGTAAATTTTGAAAGTGCATAAGTGTTAGGTGGACTTTTAGCGGCGCTTTTGTGACTGATTTCTGTATTGTGTTGTTTTGTGTTACTAGACAAAAACTAATTTGGTTTATGTTGTTCTCAGGTGATAAGGACGAAG
Organism: Rutidosis leptorrhynchoides; assembly: GCF_046630445.1. NCBI lineage: Eukaryota > Viridiplantae > Streptophyta > Magnoliopsida > Asterales > Asteraceae > Rutidosis > Rutidosis leptorrhynchoides. The sequence goes on along the minus strand of NC_092340.1, from coordinate 343,656,138 downwards.
AGAAGGCTCAGTAAGATTAGAATTCTGAGTGCCTTCTATTGCTAGTAATCGGTGAGTGGGATTATCTTCGGGTGTAGTATAGAGTAGCAAGTTGTGCTACTATGTAACACTGTTTTAGTTGCTATGCTTAGTAGATATGTTGTAATAATGATCATTGTAGAGTTGCCATGCTAATCGTAGGGACAGTTGTTCGTAATGGTAGTTGCTTAACAGTTGTGTGCATAAGTTGTAGTTGCCTGTTGGAACCTATTGTTGTTAGGTTCAGCTCAGAGAGGTCAACCTTGTTGTGGTTGGGTCTAGTTGACTACTGTTTGTTGAGTATGGTACTGAATGACGCATCACCTGCGTGTGGATTTACTATACTAGAGATTCAGTAGTAAGGACTTTCGGTAGACGCTAGACTGATCAGCTAGTGGTCGTGTGCTCGTACAAGCCGCCGAGTCTCTAGTTGGAGCATAGTTACTAGTTGCTAGTTGCCGATTGATAGTAGTTAGTTGTTAGTTGCCGTATGCATGCTATTGATTGTCATAGCTGCTGTAGTTGTACAAGTTGGTACTGTATGCTAGATCTGTTAGATGATTCTATTCACTTAGCCTAGTGCTAACCCCCCTCACCTCCTCCCTTGCAGGTTTTGGATCTTAGTGCTGGTAGTGACGGGAGTCGCGTTGATGATATGTTTGACAAGACGAACTCTGATGTCTTTAATGGAATTTAATAAGTTTGGAAAACAACATGTTCATATAGTTTACATGATCATTAAACCAATTTAATGTAGTTAAAGTGAGCGGAAGCAATATGTAAAGTCATGTTAACATGTTAAGTCATTTAATTTAAATTCCATGATAATATCAAGTCTTAGATAAATGCTTACAAATATAACAAGAAAAGAAGAGTGTTTATACCTCCTCAAAGATTGTTGAGGGCTGAATTTTGGACAGCAGAAATGAAGAAGAAGATGATGCAAAATGAGCTTCTAACTTGAAGCCTCAAGTGTGTACTACCCCAAGCTTTTGATCACCAACACCTTCCTTTGTTATGTTAGGACTTTAGACACTTGAATGTATTAAAATAGCAAGCAAAGAACACCTCTTTCAACCCAAAATAGTTCGGCCAGATTGAGTGCTGAAACAGAATTTTCTTGCACTTTTTGATGAGTATTGCATGTGTATTTGAGTCAAATATGCTTGGTATTTGGTGTCTTGCATGCCATAAGGAATATATTGTTACTAGTAACCAAGAAATCATGTGAATGTCACCTAGGAGTCCCCAAAAACCTGCATTCTATTGCTGAAATGTCCCGTTCATATCGATTATAAACGTTCCATATTAATTGATTTCGTTGCGAGGTTTTGACCTCTATATGAGACATTTTTCAAAGACTGCATTCATTTTTAAAACAACCATAACCTTTATTTTATCAATAAAGGTTTCAAAAGCATTACGTAGATTATCAAATAATGATAATCTAAAATATACTGTTTACACACGACCATTACATAATGGTTTACAATATAAATATATTACATCGACATATGTTTCTTGAATGCAGTTTTTTTACACAATATCATAGAAACATGGACTCCAAATCTTGTCCTTATTTTAGTATGCAACAGCGGAAGCTCTTAGTATTCACCTGAGAATAAACATGCTTTAAACATCAACAAAAATGTTGGTGGGTTATAGGTTTAACCTATATATATCAAATCGTAACAATAGACCACAAGATTTCACATTTCAATACACATCCCATACATATAGATAAAAATCATTCATATGGTGAACACCTGGTAACCGACATTAACAAGATGCATATATAAGAATATCCCCATCATTCCGGGACACCCTTCGGATATGATATAAATTTCGAAGTACTAAAGCATCCGGTACTTTGGATGGGGTTTGTTAGGCCCAATAGATCTATCTTTAGGATTCGCGTCAATTAGGGTGTCTGTTCCCTAATTCTTAGATTACCAGATTTAATAAAAAGGGGCATATTCGATTTCGATAATTCAACCATAGAATGTAGTTTCACGTACTTGTGTCTATTTTGTAAATCATTTATAAAACCTGCATGTATTCTCATCCCAAAAATATTAGATTTTAAAAGTGGGACTATAACTCACTTTCACAGATTTTTTTACTTCATCGGGAAGTAAGAATTGGCCACTGGTCGATTCACGAACCTATAACAAATATGTACATATATATCAAAGTATATTCAAAATATATTTACAATACTTTTAACACATTTTGATGTTTTAAGTTTATTAAGTCAGCTGTCCTCGTTAGTAACCTACAACTAGTTGTCCAACGTTAGATGTACAGAAAAAAATTGATATATATTATCTTGAATCAATCCACGACCCAGTGTATACACGTCTCAGGCTAGATCACAACTCAAAGTATATATATTTTTGGAATCAACCTCAAACATGTATAGCTAACTCCCACATTACTGCATATAGAGTGTCTATGGTTGTTCCAAATAATATATACATATCGGTCGATATGATATGTCAAAACATTTGCATACGTGTCTATGGTATCCCAAGATTACATAATATATTAGAATACATGTATAATACAATATAAGTTAGCTAGGATATGATTAATATAGATTTGTTACCAATTTTCACGTTGCTACAACAAGAAAAATTATCCAATCTTGTTTTACCCATAACTTCTTCGCTTTAAATCTATTTTGAGTGAATCAAATTGCTGTGGTTTCATATTGAACTCTATTTTATGAATCTAAACATAAAAAGTATAGGTTTATAGTCAGAAATTTAAGTTACATGTCAATTACTAAAGAGGTAGTCATTTCTGTCGAAAAAACGACATCTTGATGACCATAACATACTTTCACTTTGAGTTTAACCATGATTTTTGGATATAGTTTAATGTTCATAATAAAAATCATTTTCCCAGAAGAACAACTTTTAAATCAAAGTTTATCATAGTTTTTAATTAACTAACCCAAAACAGCCCGCGGTGTTACTACGACGGCGTATGTCCGGTTTTACGGTGTTCTTCGTGTTTTCAGGTTTTAAATCATTAAGTTAGCATATCATATAGATATAGAACATGTGTTTAGTTGATTTTAAAAGTCAAGTTAGAAGGATTAAATTTTTTTCCCGAACAAGTTTAGAATTAACTAAACTATGTTCTAGTGATTACAAGTTTAAACCTTCGAATAAGATAGCTTTATATGTAGGAATCGAATGATGTTATGGACATCATTACTACCTCAAGTTTTCTGAATAAAGCTACTGGAAATGAGAAAAATGGATCTAGCTCCAAAGGATCCTTGGATGGCTTGAAAGTTCTTGAAGCAGAATCATGACACGAAAACAAGTTCAAGTAAGATTTCCACTCGAATTAAGATTGTTATAGTTATAGAAATTGAATCAAAGTTTGAATATGAGTATTAACTTGTATTAGAAAGATATCTTACTATAAATAAGAAAGATTTCTTGAGGTTGGATGATCACTTTACAAGATTGGAAGTAAGCTAGCAAACTTAGAAGTATTCTTGATTTTATGTAACTAGAACTTGTAGAATTTATGAAGAACACTTAGAACTTGAAGATAGAACTTAAGAGAGATCAATTTGATGAAGAAAATTGAAGAATGAAAGTGTTTGTAGGTATTTTTGGTCGTTGGTGTATGGATTAGATATAAAGGATATGTAATTTTGTTTTCATGTAAATAAGTCATGAATGATTACTCATATTTTTGTAATTTTATAAGATATTTCATGCTAGTTGCCAAATGATGGTTCCCACATGTGTTAGGTAACTCACATGGGCTGTTAAGAGCTGATCATTGGAGTGTATATACCAATAGTACATACATCTAAAAGCTGTGTATTGTACGAGTACGAATACGGGTGCATACGAGTAGAATTGTTGATGAAACTGAACGAGGATGTAATTGTAAGCATTTTTGTTAAGTAGAAGTATTTTGATAAGTGTCTTGAAGTCTTTCAAAAGTGTATGAATACATATTAAAACACTACATGTATATACATTTTAACTGAGTCGTTAAGTCATCGTTAGTCGTTACATGTAAGTGTTGTTTTGAAACCTTTAGGTTAACGATCTTGTTAAATGTTGTTAACCCATTGTTTATTAAATAAAATGAGATGTTAAATTATTATATTATCATGATATTATGATGTATGAATATCTCTTAATATGATATATACATTAAAATATCGTTACAACGATAATCGTTACATATAAGTCTCGTTTCGTAATTCTTGAGTTAGTAGTCTTGTTTTTACATATGTAGTTCATTGTTAACACACTTAATGATATATTTAAATATCATTTTATCATGTTAAATATAGTGTATCGATATCTTAATATGATACATATGTATTTAGTAGACGTTATCATAACGATAATTGTTATATATATCATTTCAAGTTTCTTAACTTAGTAATCTCATTTCTTATGTATATCACACATTGTTAATATACTTAGTGAGATACTTACTCATCATAATCTTATGTCAACCATATATATATGTCTATATATACCACAACATGTAGTTTTTACAATTTGGTAACGTTCGTGAATCGCCGGTCAACTTGGGTGATCAATTGTCTATATGAAACTTATTTCATTTAATTAAGTCTTAACAAGTTTGATTGCTTAACACGTTGGAAATATTTAGTCATGTAAATATCAATATCAATTAATATATAAAAACATGGAAAAGTTCGGGTCACTACAGTACCTACCCGTTAAATAAATTTCGTCCCGAAATTTTAAGCTGTTGAAGGTGTTGACGAATCTTCTGGAAATAGATGCGGGTATTTCTTCTTCATCTGATCTTCACGCTCCCAGGTGAACTTGGGTCCTCTACGAGCATTCCATTGAACCTTAACAATCGGTATCTTATTTTGCTTAAGTCTCTTAACCTCATGATCCATTATTTCGACGGGTTCTTCAATGAATTGAAGTTTTTCATTGATTTGGATTTCGTCCAATGGAATAGTAAGATCTTCTTTAGCAAAACATTTCTTCAAATTCGAGACGTGGAAAGTGTTATGTACAGCCACGAGTTGTTGAGGTAGTTCCAGTTGGTAAGCTACTGGTCCGACACGATCTATAATCTTGAATGGTCCAATGTACCTTGAATTTAGTTTCGCCCGTTTACCAAATCGAACAACGCCTTTCCAAGGTGAAACCTTAAGCATGACCATTTCTCCAATTTCAAACTCTATATCTTTTCTTTTACTGTCCGCGTAGCTCTTTTGTCGACTCTGGGCGGTTTTCAATCGTTGTTGAATTTGGATGATTTTCTCGGTAGTTTCTTGTATTATCTCTGGACTCGTAATCTGTCTATCCCCCACTTCATTCCAACAAATCGGAGACCTGCACTTTCTACCATAAAGTGCCTCAAACGATGCCATCTCAACACTAGAATGATAACTGTTGTTGTAGGAAAATTCTGCTAACGGTAAGTGTCGATCCCAACTATTTCCGAAATTAATAACACATGCTCGTAGCATGTCTTCAAGCGTTTGTATCGTCCTTTCACTCTGCCCATCAGTTTGTGGATGATAGGCAGTACTCATGTCTAGACGAGTCCCCAATGCTTGTTGCAACGTCTGCCAGAACCTTGAAACAAATCTACCATCCCTATCAGAGTTAATAGAGACGGGTATTCTGAAATGTCCCGTTCTTATTGATTAAAAACGTTCCATATTAATTGATTTCGTTGCGAGGTTTTGACCTCTATATGAGACGTTTTTCAAAGACTGCATTCATTTTAAAACAAACCATAACCTTTATTTCATCAATAAAGGTTTAAAAAGCTTTACGTAGATTATCAAATAATGATAATCTAAAATATCCTGTTTACACACGACCATTACATAATGGTTTACAATACAAATATGTTACAACAAAATAAGTTTCTTGAATGCAGTTTTTACACAATATCATACAAGCATGGACTCCAAATCTCGTCCTTATTTAAGTATGCGACAGCGGAAGCTCTTAATAATCACCTGAGAATAAACATGCTTAAAACGTCAACAAAATTGTTGGTGAGTTATAGGTTTAACCTATATATATCAAATCGTAACAATAGACGACAAGATTTCATATTTCAATACACATCCCATACATAGAGATAAAAATCATTCATAAAACACCTGGTAACCGACATTAACAAGATGCATATATAAGAATATCCCCATCATTCCGGGACACCCTTCGGATATGATATAAATTTCGAAGTACTAAAGCATCCGGTACTTTGGATGGGGTTTGTTAGGCCCAATAGATATATCTTTAGGATTCGCGTCAATTAGGGTGTCTGTTCCCTAATTCTTAGATTACCAGACTTAATAAAAAGGGGCATATTCGATTTCGATAATTCAACCATAGAATGTAGTTTCACGTACTTGTGTCTATTTTGTAAATCATTTATAAAACCTGCATGTATTCTCATCCCAAAAATATTAGATTTTAAAAGTGGGACTATAACTCACTTTCACAGATTTTTACTTCATCGGGAAGTAAGACTTAGCCACTTGTGGATTCACGAACCTATAACAATATATACATATATATCAAAGTATGTTCAAAATATATTTACAACACTTTTAATATATTTTGATGTTTTAAGTTTATTAAGTCAGCTGTCCTCGTTAGTAACCTACAACTAGTTGTCCACAGTTAGATGTACAGAAATAAATCGATAAATATTATCTTGAATCAATCCACGACCCAGTGTATACGTATCTCAGTATTGATCACAACTCAAACTATATATATTTTGGAATCAACCTCAACCCTGTATAGCTAACTCCAACATTCACATATAGAGTGTCTATGGTTGTTCCGAAATATATATAGATGTGTCGACATGATAGGTCGAAACATTGTATACGTGTCTATGGTATCTCAAGATTACATAATATACAATACAAGTTGATTAAGTTATGGTTGGAATAGATTTGTTACCAATTTTCACGTAGCTAAAATGAGAAAAATTATCCAATCTTGTTTTACCCATAACTTCTTCATTTTAAATCCGTTTTGAGTGAATCAAATTGCTATGGTTTCATATTGAACTCTATTTTATGAATCTAAACAGAAAAAGTATAGGTTTATAGTCAGAATAATAATTTACAGGTCGTTTTTGTAAAGGTAGTCATTTCAGTCGAAAGAACAACGTCTAGATGACCATTTTAGAAAACCTACTTCCACTTTAAGTTTAACCATAATTTTTGGATATAGTTTCATGTTCATAATAAAAATCATTTTCTCAGAATAACAACTTTTAAATCAAAGTTTATCATAGTTTTTAATTAACTAACCCAAAACAGCCCGCGGTGTTACTACGACGGCGTAAATCCGGTTTTACGGTGTTTTTCGTGTTTCCAGGTTTTAAATCATTAAGTTAGCATATCATATAGATATAGAACATGTATTTAGTTAATTTTAAAAGTCAAGTTAGAAGGATTAACTTTTGTTTGCGAACAAGTTTAGAATTAACTAAACTATGTTCTAGTGATTACGAGTTTAAACCTTCGAATAAGATAGTTTTATATATATGAATCGAATGATGTTATGAACATCATTACTACCTCAAGTTTAGTAGGTAAACTTACTGGAAGTGACAAGAAATGATCTAGCTTCAAAGGATCTTGGATGGCTTGAAAGTTCTTGAAGTAGGATCATGACACAAAAACAAGTTCAAGTAAGATTTTTACTCGAATTAAGATAGTTTATAGTTATAGAAATTGAATCAAAGTTTGAATATGAATATTACCTTGAATAAGAAAGATAACCTACTATATATAACAAAGGTTTCTTGATCTTAGATGATTACTTGGAATGGATTAGAAAGCTTGGAAGTAAATTAGTAATCTTGAAGGGATTTTTGAAGTGTTCTTGAAGTGTTCTTCCTATGATGATTATAGCTTGATTCTTGAAGTGATTTTTGATGAAGATGATGATTAACTACTGGAAAATACATTCATAATAGTGTGTGTGTGTTGAGAGAGAATTAGAAAGAGAATTGGAAGTGAAATGGAGTGAATGATGAGTGGTAATTGGTGAGTGGTGAGTGGGGTTAAAAGGAGTTCTAGTTAGTTGACTAGCTCATGGTAGAAGTTAAAATTGATTAGTCATACATGACATAATCAAGAGTGGAATCCCATGCTAGTTCCTATTGGTATATACCCATAGTAAGTACGTTTTGAAGCTGTGTATAATACGGGTAAGAATACTACTAGAATTCTTGATGAAAGAAAAGAATGGGAAAGTAACTGTAACCATTTTCGTTAAGTATGAGTGTTTTGATATATGTATTGAAGTCTTCCAGAAGTATTTTAATACATCTAAAAACACTACATGTATATACATTTTAACTGAGTCGTTAAGTCATCGTTAGTCGTTACATGTAAGTATTGTTTTGAAACCTTTAAGTTAACGATCTCAATTAATGTTGTTAACCCATTGTTTATTATATCTAATGAGATGTTAAATTATTATATTATCATGATATTATGATATATTAATATATCTTAATATGATATATATACATTTAAATGTCGTTACAATGATAATCGTTACATATATGTCTCGTTTCGAAATCCTTAAGTTAGTAGTCTTGTTTATATGTATATAACTCATTGTTAATATACTTATGGAGATACTTACTTATCATAATCTCATGTTAACCATATGTATATCCATATATATATCGTCATGTCGTTTTTACAAGTTTTAACGTTCGTGAATCGCCGGTCAACTTGGGTGGTCAATTGTCTATATGAAACATATTTCAATTAATCAAGTCTTACCAAGTTTGATTGCTTAACATGTTGGAAACATTTAATCATGTAAATATCAATCTCAATTAATATATATAAACATGGAAAAGTTCGGGTCACTACAGTACCTACCCGTTAAATAAATTTCGTCCCGAAATTTTAAGGTGTTGAAGGTGTTGACGAATCTTCTGGAAATAGATCCGGGTATTTCTTCTTCATCTGATCTTCACGCTCCAAGGTGAACTCGGGTCCTCTACGAGCATTCCATCGAACCTTAACAATTGGTATCTTGTTTTGCTTAAGTCTTTTAACCTCACGATCCATTATTTCGACGGGTTCTTCGATGAATTGAAGTTTTTCGTTGATTTGGATTTCATCTAACGGAATAGTGAGATCTTCTTTAGCAAAACATTTCTTCAAATTCGAGACGTGGAAAGTGTTATGTACAGCCGCGAGTTGTTGAGGTAACTCAAGTCGATAAGCTACTGGTCCGACACGATCAATAATCTTGAATGGTCCAATATACCTTGGATTTAATTTCCCTCGTTTACCAAATCGAACAACGCCTTTCCAAGGTGCAACTTTAAGCATGACCATCTCTCCAATTTCAAATTCTATATCTTTTCTTTTAATGTCAGCGTAGCTCTTTTGTCGACTTTGGGCGGTTTTCAACTGTTGTTGAATTTGGATGATCTTCTCGGTAGTTTCTTGTATAATCTTCGGACCCGTAATCTGTCTATCCCCCACTTCACTCCAACAAATCGGAGATCTGCACTTTCTACCATAAAGTGCTTCAAACGGCGCCATCTCAATGCTTGAATGGTAGCTGTTGTTGTAGGAAAATTCTGCTAACGGTAGATGTCGATCCCAACTGTTTCCGAAATCAATAACACATGCTCGTAGCATGTCTTCAAGCATTTGTATCATCCTTTTGCTCTGCCCATCAGTTTGTGGATGATAGGCAGTACTCATGTCTAGACGAGTTCCTAATGCTTGCTGTAATGTCTGCCAGAATCTTGAAATAAATCTGCCATCCCTATCAGAGATAATAGAGATTGGTATTCCATGTCTGGAGACGACTTCCTTCAAATACAGTCGTGCTAACTTCTCCATCTTGTCATCTTCTCTTATTGGCAGGAAGTGTGCTGATTTGGTGAGACGATCAACTATTACCCAAATAGTATCAAAACCACTTGCAGTCCTTGGCAATTTAGTGATGAAATCCATGGTAATGTTTTCCCATTTCCATTCCGGGATTTCGGGTTGTTGAAGTAGACCTGATGGTTTCTGATGCTCAGCTTTGACCTTAGAACACTTCAAACATTCTCCTACGTATTTAGCAACATCGGCTTTCATACCCGGCCACCAAAAATGTTTCTTGAGATCCTTGTACATCTTCCCCGTTCCAGGATGTATTGAGTATCTGGTTTTATGAGCTTCTCTAAGTACCATTTCTCTCATATCTCCAAATTTTGGTACCCAAATCCTTTCAGCCCTATACCGGGTTCCGTCTTCCCGAATATTAAGATGCTTCTCCGATCCTTTGGGTATTTCATCCTTTAAATTTCCCTCTTTTAAAACTCCTTGTTGCGCCTCCTTTATTTGAGTAGTAAGGTTATTATGAATCATTATATTCATAGATTTTACTCGAATGGGTTCTCTGTCCTTCCTGCTCAAGGCATCGGCTACCACATTTGCCTTCCCCGGGTGGTAACGAATCTCAAAGTCGTAATCATTCAATAATTCAATCCACCTACGCTGCCTCATATTCAGTTGTTTCTGATTAAATATGTGTTGAAGACTTTTGTGGTCGGTATATATAATACTTTTGACCCCATATAAGTAGTGCCTCCAAGTCTTTAATGCAAAAACAACCGCGCCTAATTCCAAATCATGCGTCGTATAATTTTGTTCGTGAATCTTCAATTGTCTAGACGCATAAGCAATCACCTTCGTTCGTTGCATTAATACACAACCGAGACCTTGCTTTGATGCGTCACAATAAATCACAAAATCATCATTCCCTTCAGGCAATGACAATATAGGTGCCGTAGTTAGCTTTTTCTTCAATAACTGAAACGCTTTCTCTTGTTCATCATTCCATTTAAATTTCTTCCCTTTATGCGTTAATGCAGTCAAGGGTTTTGCTATTCTGGAAAAGTCTTGGATGAACCTTCTGTAGTAACCAGCTAGTCCTAAAAACTGGCGTATGTGTTTCGGAGTTTTCGGGGTTTCCCACTTTTCAACAGTTTCTATCTTTGCCGGATCCACCTTAATACCTTCTTTGTTCACTATGTGACCGAGGAATTGAACTTCTTCCGACCAAAATGTACACTTTGAAAACTTAGCGTACAATTCTTCCTTCCTCAATACTTCTAACACCTTTCTCAAATGTTCACCGTGTTCTTGGTCATTCTTTGAGTAAATAAGTATGTCATCAATGAAAACAATGACAAACTTGTCAAGGTATGGTCCACACACTCGGTTCATAAGGTCCATGAACACAGCTGGTGCATTAGTTAAACCAAATGGCATGACCATAAACTCGTAATGACCGTAACGTGTTCTGAAAGCAGTCTTTGGAATATCATCTTCTTTCACCCGTATTTGATGATACCCGGAACGTAAGTCAATCTTTGAATAAATAGACGAGCCTTGTAGTTGATCAAATAAGTCGTTGATTCTCGGTAGTGGGTAGCGGTTCTTGATGGTAAGTTTGTTCAACTCTCGGTAGTCGATACACAACCTGAATGTACCATCTTTCTTCTTGACAAACAAAACAGGAGCTCCCTACGGTGATGTGCTTGGTCGAATGAAACCACGCTCTAAAAGTTCTTGTAATTGGCTTTGCAGTTCTTTCATCTCGCTGGGTGCGAGTCTGTAAGGAACACGAGCTATTGGTGCAGCTCCTGGTACAAGATCTATTTGAAATTCAACGGATCGATGTGGGGGTAATCCCGGTAATTCTTTCGGAAATACATCGGGAAATTCTTTTGCGACGGGAACATCATTGATGCTCTTTTCTTCAGTTTGTACTTCTTCGACGTGTGCTAGAACAGCATAGCAACCTCTTATTATTAGTTTTTGTGCCTTCAAATTACTAATAAGATGTAGCTTCGTGTTGCCCTTTTCTCCGTACACCATTAAGGGTTTTCCTTTTTCTCGTATAATGCGAATTGCATTTTTGTAACAAACGATCTCTGCTTTCACTTCTTTCAACTAGTCCATACCGATTATCACATCAAAACTCCCTAACTCTACTGGTATCAAGTCAATCTTAAATGTTTCGCTAACCAGTTTAATTTCTCGATTCCGACATATATTATCTGCTGAAATTAATTTACCATTTGCTAATTCGAGTAAAAATTTACTATCCAAAGGCATCAATGGACAACTTAATTTAGCACAAAAATCTCTACTCATATAGCTTCTATCCGTACCCGAATCAAATAAAACGTAAGCAGATTTATTGTCAATAAGAAACGTACCCGTAACAAGCTCCGGGTCTTCCTGTGCCTCTGCCGCATTAATATTGAAAACTCTTCCGCGGCCTTGTCCATTCGTGTTCTCCTGGTTCGGGCAATTTCTAATAATGTGGCCCGGTTTTCCACATTTATAACAAACTACATTGGCATAACTTGCTCCGACACTACTTCCTCCGCCATTACTCATTCCGACACCATTTGTTCCTTTCGTTCTATTAACCCCTGGTCCGTAGACCTCACAATTCGCCGCGCTATGACCATTTATTTTACACTTGTTGCAAAATTTGGTGCAGAACCCCGAGTGATACTTTTCACACCTTTGGCATAGCTGCTTCTGATTGTTGTTTTTGTTGCGGTTATTATTGTTGTTGGGATGATTGTTGTAGTTGCTGCTGCTGCTGTTGTTGTTGTTGTTGTTGTTGTTGTTGGGCCGTTTGTTGTAGTTGCGATTGATGTTGCGATTGTTGGGATAATTGTTGCGATTATTGTTGTAATTGCTGTTGTTGTTGTATTGGTGATTCTTATCACCGTTTTCCTCCCACTTTCTTTTGACTTGCTTCACATTGGCCTCTTCAGCAGTCTGTTCTTTAATTCTTTCTTCAATCTGGTTCACTAGTTTGTGAGCCATTCTACATGCCTGTTGTATGGAGGCGGGCTCGTGTGAACTTATATCTTCTTGGATTCTTTCTGGTAATCCTTTCACAAACGCGTCGATCTTCTCTTCCTCATCTTCAAATGCTCCCGGACACAATAGGCACAATTCTGTGAATCGTCTTTCGTACATGGTAATATCAAATCCTTGGGTTCGTAACCCTCTAAGTTCTGTCTTGAGCTTATTGACCTCGGTTCTGGGACGGTACTTCTCGTTCATCAAGTGCTTGAATGCTAACCACAGTAGTGCGTACGCATCGTCTTGTCCCACTTGCTCTAGATAGGTATTCCACCATGTTAACGCAGAACCTGTGAAGGTATGCATAGCATACTTTACTTTGTCCTCTTCAGTACACTTACTTATGGCAAACACCGATTCGACCTTCTCGGTCCACCGTTTCAATTCAATCGGTCCTTCGGTTCCATCAAATTCCAAAGGTTTGCAGGCAGTGAATTCTTTGTAGGTGCATCCTACACGATTTCCTGTACTGCTAGATCCAAGGTTATTGTTGGTATGTAGCGCAGCCTGTACTGCGGCTATGTTTGAAGCTAGAAAAGTACGGAATTCCTCTTCATTCATATTCACGGTGTGTCGAGTAGTCGGTGCCATTTCCTTCAAGATAGTCAAATGGAACAAGTTAATCATACAGAATATTAAGAGTAGTTAATAGTATTTCGTAGCATAATATGAACTCATTTATAAAAGCTTTTTCTTCATATTAGCGTTTTATAAGTTTAAATTCGGGTAGTACCTACCCGTTAAGTTCATACTTAGTAGCTAATATGCAATTCAACTACTACAATTCTATATGAAAAACTGATTATAATAATATTTCGCGTTCAAACTTTTACACAATATTTTACAAACTTACAATACCACTTATTTTACATATAGCATGAAATATAGCACACAATAAATTTGATACAAGATGGTTGTGAAGATAATTCTAGCTAGTACACAAGTCGTTCAACAAAGGCACTAAAGACACGTAATTCATACGTCCAGAAACAAGTCATGCATTCTGGTTTTACTAGGATTACTTCCCATCCTTGGTCTTGTGGAACATAACCGTTATGGCCGTTGATAAGACAGCGTGTTGTAACGTCGTCAAAGGGACGAGGGTTACGTAATGTCCAACAGTCCCGTAACAATCTAAAAACCTCATTTCTTACCCCAATTACCGACTCTGTCACTTGTGGGAACGTTTTGTTTAATAGTTGTAGCCCGATGTTCTTGTTCTCACTTTGGTGAGAAGCGAACATTACTAATCCGTAAGCATAACATGCTTCTTTATGTTGCATGTTAGCCGCTTTTTCTAAATCACGAAGTCCAATATTCGGATATATTGAGTCAAAATAATTTCTTAACCCATTGCGTAAAATAGCATTTGGGTTCCCCGCAATATATGCGTCAAAGTAAACACATCGTAACTTATGGATTTTCCAATGTGATATCCCCCATCTTTCAAACGAAAGCCTTTTATAAATCAAGGCATTCTTGGAACGTTCTTCGAATGTCTTACAAACTGATCTCGCCTTAAATAGTTGTGCCGAAGAATTCTGACCGACTCTAGACAAGATTTCATCAATCATGTCTCCGGGTAGGTCTCTTAAAATATTGGGTTGTCTATCCATTTTGTGTTTTTATACTGTAAAATAGAACAAGAGTTAGATTCATAAAAAAAAATATTTATTAATACAAGCAATTTTTACATATATCATAAAGCATAAGTACACTATATTACTTATATTACACCACACGAATACAACTATCTTATTCCGACTCGCTTGTTTCTTCTTCTTCGGTTTTGGTTCGTTTTGCCAAGTTTCCAGGGATATATGATGTTCCCCTAATATGAGCTGTCGTTATCCACATTGGTTTAGAAAAACCTGGTGGTTTAGAGGTTCCCGGGTCATTGTTACAACTTAAGGACTTCGGGGGTTGACGATACATATAAAGTTCATCGGGGTTGGAATTAGATTTCTCTATTTTTATGCCCTTTCCCTTATTATTTTCTTTTGCCTTTTTAAATTCAGTTGGGGTAATTTCTATAACATCATCGGAATTCTCGTCGGAATCCGATTCATCGGAGAATTGGTAATCCTCCCAATATTTTGCTTCCTTAGCGGAAACACCATTGACCATAATTAACCTTGGTCGGTTGGTTGAGAATTTTCTTTTACTTAACCGTTTTATTATTTCCCCCACCGGTTCTATTTCTTCATCCGGTTCCGATTCTTCTTCCGGTTCCGATTCTTCTTCCGGTTCCGACTCTTCTTCTGGTTCCTCTTCGGGAACTTGTGAATCAGTCCACGAATCATTCCAATTTACATTTGACTCTTCATTATTATTAGGTGAGTCAATAGGACTTGTTCTAGAGGTAGACATCTATCACATAATATCAAACGCGTTAAGAGATTAATATATCACATAATATTCACATGTTAAAAATATATAGTTTCCAACAAAATTTGTTAAGCAATCATTTTTCAAGTAAACACGGTCGAAGTCCAGACTCAATAATGCATCCTAACAAACTAGATAAGACACACTAATGCAAAATTCTGGTTCTCTAAGACCAACGCTCGGATACCAACTGAAATGTCCCGTTCTTATTGATTAAAAACGTTCCATATTAATTGATTTCGTTGCGAGGTTTTGACCTCTATATGAGACGTTTTTCAAAGACTGCATTCATTTTAAAACAACCCATAACCTTTATTTCATCAATTAAGGTTTAAAAAGCTTTACGTAGATTATCAAATAATGATAATCTAAAATATTCTGTTTACACACGACCATTACATAATGGTTTACAATACAAATATGTTACAACAAAATAAGTTTCTTGAATGCAGTTTTTACACAATATCATACAAGCATGGACTCCAAATCTCGTCCTTATTTAAGTATGCGACAGCGGAAGCTCTTAATAATCACCTGAGAATAAACATGCTTAAAACGTCAACAAAAATGTTGATGAGTTATACGTTTAACCTATATATATCAAATCGTAACAATAGACCACAAGATTTCATATTTCAATACACATCCCATACATAGAGATAAAAATCATTCATATGGTGAACACCTGGTAACCGACATTAACAAGATGCATATATAAGAATATCCCCATCATTCCGGGACACCCTTCGGATATGATATAAATTTTGAAGTACTAAAGCATCCGGTACTTTGGATTGGGTTTGTTAGGCCCAATAGATCTATCTTTAGGATTCGCGTCAATTAGGGTGTCTGTTCCCTAATTCTTAGATTACCAGACTTAATAAAAAGGGGCATATTCGATTTCGATAATTCAACCATAGAATGTAGTTTCACGTACTTGTGTCTATTTTGTAAATCATTTATAAAACCTGCATGTATTCTCATCCCAAAAATATTAGATTTTAAAAGTGGGACTATAACTCACTTTCACATATTTTTACTTCGTCGGGAAGTAAGACTTGGCCACTGGTGGATTCACGAACCTATAACAATATATACATATATATCAAAGTATGTTCAAAATATATTTACAACACTTTTAATATATTTTGATGTTTTAAGTTTATTAAGTCAGTTGTCCTCGTTAGTAACCTACAACTAGTTGTCCACAGTTAGATGTACAGAAATAAATCGATAAATATTATCTTGAATCAATCCACGACCCAGTGTATACGTATCTCAGTATTGATCACAACTCAAACTATATATATTTTGGAATCAACCTCAACCCTGTATAGCTAACTCCAACATTCACATATAGAGTGTCTATGGTTGTTCCGAAATATATATAGATGTGTCGACATGATAGGTCGAAACATTGTATACGTGTCTATGGTATCTCAAGATTACATAATATACAATACAAGTTGATTAAGTTATGGTTGGAATAGATTTGTTACCAATTTTCACGTAGCTAAAATGAGAAAAATTATCCAATCTTGTTTTACCCATAACTTCTTCATTTTAAATCCGTTTTGAGTGAATCAAATTGCTATGGTTTCATATTGAACTCTATTTTATGAATCTAAACAGAAAAAGTATAGGTTTATAGTCGGAATAATAAGTTACAGGTTGTTTTTGTAAAGGTAGTCATTTCAGTCGAAAGAACGACGTCTAGATGACCATTTTAGAAAACCTACTTCCACTTTGAGTTTAACCATAATTTTTGGATATAGTTTCATGTTCATAATAAAAATCATTTTCTCAGAATAACAACTTTTAAATCAAAGTTTATCATAGTTTTTAATTAACTAACCCAAAACAGCCCGCGGTGTTACTACGACGGCGTAAATCCGGTTTTACGGTGTTTTTCGTGTTTCCAGGTTTTAAATCATTAAGTTAGCATATCATATAGATATAGAACATGTGTTTAGTTAATTTTAAAAGTCAAGTTATAAGGATTAACTTTTGTTTGCGAACAAGTTTAGAATTAACTAAACTATGTTCTAGTGATTACGAGTTTAAACCTTCGAATAAGATAGTTTTATATATATGAATCGAATGATGTTATGAACATCATTACTACCTCAAGTTTAGTAGGTAAACCTACTGGAAGTGACAAGAAATGATCTAGCTTCAAAGGATCTTGGATGGCTTGAAAGTTCTTGAAGTAGGATCATGACACAAAAACAAGTTCAAGTAAGATTTTTACTCGAATTAAGATAGTTTATAGTTATAGAAATTGAATCAAAGTTTGAATATGAATATTACCTTGAATAAGAAAGATAACCTACTATATATAACAAAGGTTTCTTGATCTTAGATGATTACTTGGAATGGATTAGAAAGCTTGGAAGTAAATTAGTAATCTTGAAGGGATTTTTGAAGTGTTCTTGAAGTGTTCTTCCTATGATGATTATAGCTTGATTCTTGAAGTGATTTTTGATGAAGATGATAATTAACTACTGGAAAAATATGTTCATAATAGTGTGTGTGTGTTGAGAGAGAATTAGAAAGAGAATTGGAAGTGAAATGGAGTGAATGATGAGTGGTAATTGGTGAGTGGTGAGTGGGGTTAAAAGGAGTTCTAGTTAGTTGACTAGCTCATGGTAGAAGTTAAAATTGATTAGTCATACATGACATAATCAAGAGTGGAATCCCATGCTAGTTCCTATTGGTATATACCCATAGTAAGTATGTTTTGAAGCTGTGTATAATACGGGTAAGAATACGACTAGAATTTTTGATGAAAGAAAAGAATGGGAAAGTAACTGTAATCATTTTCGTTAAGTATGAGTGTTTTGATATATGTCTTGAAGTCTTCCAAAAGTATTTTAATACATCTAAATACAATACATGTATATACATTTTAACTGAGTCGTTAAGTCATCGTTAGTCGTTACATGTAAGTGTTGTTTTGAAACCTTTAAGTTAACGATCTCAATTAATGTTGTTAACCCATTGTTTATTATATCTAATGAGATGTTAAATTATTATATTATCATGATATTATGATATATTAATATATCTTAATATGATATATATACATTTAAATGTCGTTACAATGATAATTGTTACATATATGTCTCGTTTCGAAATCCTTAAGTTAGTAGTCTTGTTTATATGTATATAACTCATTGTTAATATACTTATGGAGATACTTACTTATTATAATCTCATGTTAACCATATGTATATCCATATATATATCGTCATGTCGTTTTTACAAGTTTTAACGTTCGTGAATCGCCGGTCAACTTGGGTGGTCAATTGTCTATATGAAACATATTTCAATTAATCAAGTCTTAACAAGTTTGATTGCTTAACATGTTGGAAACATTTAATCATGTAAATATCAATCTCAATTAATATATATAAACATGGAAAAGTTCGGGTCACTACATATTCCATGTCTGGAGACAACCTCCTTCAAATACAATCGCGCCAACTTCTCCATTTTGTCATCTTCTCTCATTAGCAGGAAGTGTGCTGACTTGGTGAGACGATCAACTATTACCCAAATAGTATCAAAACCACTTACAGTCCTTGGCAATTTAGTGATGAAATCCATGGTAATGTTTTCCCATTTCCATTCCGGGATTTCGGGTTGTTGAAGTAGACCTGATGGTTTCTGATACTCCGCTTTAACCTTAGAACACATCAAACATTCCCCTACGTATTTAGCAACATCGGCTTTCATACCTGGCCACCAAAAATGTTTCTTGAGATCCTTGTACATCTTCCCCATTCCAGGATGAATTGAGTATCTAGTTTTATGAGCTTCTCTAAGTACCATTTCTCTCATATCTCCAAATTTTGGTACCCAAATTCTTTCAGCCCTATACCGGGTTCCGTCTTCCCGAATATTAAGATGCTTCTCCGATCCTTTGGGTATTTCATCCTTTAAATTTCCCTATTTTAAAACTCCTTGTTGCGCCTCCTTTATTTGAGTAGTAAGGTTAGTGTGAATCATTATATTCATTACTTTTACTCGAATGGGTTCTCTGTCCTTTCTGCTCAAGGTGTCGGCTACCACATTCGCCTTCCCCGGGTGGTATCGAATCTCAAAATCATAATCATTCAACAGTTCAATCCACCTGCGTTGTCTCATATTCAGTTGCTTCTGATTAAATATATGTTGAAGACTTTTGTGGTCGGTATATATAATACTTTTGACCCATATAAATAATTCCCCCAAGTCTTTAATGCAAAAACAACAGCACCCAATTCCAAATCGTGAGTCGTATAATTTTGCTCGTGAATCTTCAATTGTCTAGACGTATAAGCGATCACCTTAGTTCGTTGCATTAATACACAACCGAGACGTTGCTTTGATGCGTCACAATAAATCACAAAATCATCATTCCCTTCAGGCAATGACAATATGGGTGCCGTAGTTAGCTTTTTCTTCAATAACTGAAACGCCTTCTCTTGTTCATCCTTCCATTCAAATTTCTTCCCTTTATGCGTTAATGCAGTCAAGGGTTTTGCTATTTTGGAGAAATCTTGGATGAATCCTCTGTAGTAACCAGCCAATCCTAATAATTGATGTATATGCTTCGGAGTTTTTGGAGTTTCCCACTTTTCAACGGTTTTGATCTTTGCCGGGTCCACCTGAATACCTTCTTTGTTCACTATGTGACCGAGGAATTGAACTTCTTCCAACCAAAATGCACACTTTGAAAATTTAGCGTACAATTTTTCTTTCCTCAATACTTCTAGCACTTTTCTCAAATGTTCTTCGTGCTCTTGATCATTCTTTGAGTAAATAAGTATGTCATCGATGAAAACAATGACAAACTTGTCAAGATACGGCCCACACACTCGGTTCATAAGGTCCATGAACACAGCTGGTGCGTTAGTCAATCCAAACGGCATAACCATAAACTCGTAATGACCATAACGCATCCTAAAAGCAGTTTTTGGAATATCATCCTCCTTTACCCATATTTGATGATATCCAGAATGTAAATCGATCTTCGAATAAATCGACGAGCCTTGTAGTTGATCAAACAAGTCGTCGATTCTCGGCAGTGGATAACGGTTCTTGATGGTAAGTTTGTTCAACTCTCTGTAGTCAATACACAACCTAAATGTACCATCCTTCTTCTTGACAAACAAAACAGGAGCTCCCCATGGTTACGTGCTTGGTCGAATGAAACCACGTTCTAATAGTTCCTATAGTTGACTGTGCAATTCTTTCATCTCGCTGAGTGCGAGTCTGTATGGAGCACGAGCTATTGGTGCAGCTCCCGGTACAAGATCTATTTGAAATTCAACAGATCGGTGTGGAGGTAGACCTGGTAATTCTTTCAAAAATACATCGGGAAATTCTTTTGCGACGGGAACATCATTGATGCTCTTTTCTTCAGTTTGTACTTTCTCGACGTGTGCTAGAACAGCATAGCAACCTTTTCTTATTAGTTTTTGTGCCTTCAAATTACTAATAAGATGTAGCTTCGTGTTGCCCTTTTCTCCGTACACCATTAAGGGTTCTCCTTCTTCTCGTACAATGCGAATTACATTTTTATAACATACGATCTCTGCTTTCACCTTCTCCAGCCAGTCCATGTCAACTATTACATCAAAACTCCCTAACTCTACTGGTATCAAATCAATCTTAAATATTTCGCTACCCAGTTTAATTTCTCGATTCCGGCATATATAATCTGCTGAAATTAATTTACCGTTTGCTAATTCGAGTAAAAATTTACTATCCAATGGCGTCAATGGACAACTTAATTTAGCACAAAAATCTCTACTCATATAGCTTCTATCCGCACCCGAATCAAATAAAACGTAAGCAGATTTATTGTCAATAAGAAACGTACCCGTAACAAGCTCCGAGTCTTCCTGTGCCTCTGCCGCATTAATATTGAAAACTCTTCCGCGGCCTTGTCCATTCGTGTTCTCCTGGTTCGGGCAATTTCTAATAATGTGGCCCGGTTTTCCACATTTATAACAAACTACATTGGCATAACTTGCTCCGACACTACTTGCTCCATCATTACTCGTTCCGACACCATTTGTTCCTTTTGTTCTGTTGACCCCTGGTCCGTAGACCTCACACTTCACTGCGCTATGACCATTTCTTTTACACTTGTTGCAAAATTTGGTGCAGAACCCCGAGTGATACTTTTCACACCTTTGACATAGCTGCTTCTGATTATTGTTATTGTTGCGGTTGTTATTGTTGTTGGGATGATTATTGTAGTTGCTGCTGTTGTTTTTGTTGTTGTTGTTGTTGTTGTTGTTGTTGTTGTTGGGCCGTTTGTTGTAGTTGCGATTGATGTTGCGATTGTTGGGATAGTTCTTGCGATTATTGTTGTAATTGCTGTTGTTGTTGTATTGGTAATTCTTATCACCGTTTTCCTCCCACTTTCTTTTGACTTGCTTCACATTGGCCTCTTCAGCCGCCTGTTCTTTAATTCTTTCCTCAATCTGGTTCACTAGTTTGTGAACCATTCTACATGCCTGTTGTATGGAGGCGGGCTCGTGTGAACTTATATCTTCTTGGATTCTTTCCGGTAATCCTTTCACAAATGCGTCGATCTTCTCTTCCTCATCTTCGAACGCTCTCAGACACAATAGGCACAATTCTGTTAATCGTCTTTCGTATGTGGTAATATCAAATCCTTGGGTTCGTAACCCTCTAAGTTCTGTCTTGAGCTTATTGACCTCGGTTCTGGGATGGTACTTCTCGTTCATCAAGTGCTTGAATGCTGACCACGGTAGTGCGTAAGCATCATCTTGTCCCACTTGCTCTAGATAGGTATTCCTCCATGTTAACGCAGTACCTGTGAAGGTATGCGTAGCGTACTTCACTTTGTCCTCTTCAGTACACTTACTTATGGCAAACACCGATTCGACCTTCTCGGTCCACCGTTTCAATCCGGTCGGTCCTTCGGTTCCATCAAATTCCAAAGGTTTGCAGGCAGCGAATTCTTTGTAGGTGCATCCTATACGATTTCTTGCACCGTTAGCTGCATTGCTAGATTCAGAGTTATTGTTAGTATGTAGCGCAGCCTGTACTGCGGCTATGTTTGCAGCAAGAAAGGTACGAAATTCCTCTTCGCTCATATTCATGGTTTGTCGAGTAGTCGGTGCCATTTCCTTGAAATAGTTAAATGAAACAAGTTAATCATACAGAATATTAAGAGTAGTCAATAGTATCTCGTAGCATAATATGAACTCATTTATAAAAGCATTTTCTTCATATTAGCGTTTTATAAGTTTAAATTCGGGTAGTACCTACCCGTTAAGTTCATACTTAGTAGCTAATATACAATTCAACTACTACAATTCTATATGAAAAACTGATTATAATAATATTTTGCGTTCAAACTTTTACACAATATTTTACAAACTTACAATACCGCTTATTTTACATATAGCATGAAATATAGCACACAATAACTTTGATACAAGATAGTTGTGAAGATAATTCTAGCTAGTACACAAGTCGTTCAGTAAAGGCAATAAAGACACGTAATTCATACGTCCAGAAACAAGTCATGCATTTTGGTTTTACTAGGACTACTTCCCATCCTTGGTCTTGTGGAACATAACTGTTATGGCCGTTGATAAGACAGCGTGTTGTAACATCGTCAAAGGGACGAGGGTTACGTAATGTCCAACAGTCCCGTAACAATCTAAAAACCTCATTTCTTACCCCAATTACCGACTCCGTCACTTGTGGGAACGTTTTGTTTAATAGTTGTAGCCCGATGTTCTTGTTCTCACTTTGGTGAGAAGCGAACATTACTAACCCGTAAGCATAACATGCTTCTTTATGTTGCATGTTAGCCGCTTTTTCTAAATCACGAAGTCCTATATTCGGATATATTGAGTCAAAATAATTTCTTAACCCGTTGCGTAAAATAGCATTTGGGTTCCCCGCAATATATGCGTCAAAGTAAACACATCGTAACTTATGGATTTCCCAATGTGATATCCCCCATCTTTCGAACGAAAGCCTTTTATAAACCAAGGCATTCTTGGAACGTTCTTCGAATGTCTTACAAACTGATCTCGCCTTAAATAGTTGTGCCGAGGAATTCTGACCGACTCTAGACAAGATTTCATCAATCATATCTCCGGGTAGGTCTCTTAAAATACTGGGTTGTCTATCCATTTTGTGTTTTTATACTGTAAAATAGACAAGAGTAAGATTCATAAAAAAAAATACTTATTAATACAAGCAATTTTTTACATATAACATAAAGCATAAGCACACTATATTACAAATATTACACCACACGAATACAACTATCTTATTCCGAATCGCTCGTTTCTTCTTCTTCGGTTTTGGTTCATTTTTCCATGTTTCTAGGGATATATGATGTTCCCCTAATACAAGCTGTCGTTTTCCACATTGGTTTAGAAAAACCTGGTGGTTTAGAGGTTCCCGGGTTATTGTCACAACTTAAGAAATACGGGTGTTGACGATACATATAAAGTTCATCGGGTTTGGAATCAAATTTCTCTATTTTTATGCCCTTTCCCTTATTGTTCTCTTTTGCCTTATTAAATTGTGTTGGGGTAATTTCTATAACATCATCGGAATCCTTGTCGGGATCCGATTCATCGGAGAATTGGTAATCCTCCCAATACTTTGCTTCCTTGGCGAAAACACCATTGACCATAATTAACTTTGGTCGGTTGGTTAAGGATTTTCTTCTACTTAACCTTTTTATTATTTCCCCCACTGGTTCTATTTCTTCTTCCGGTTCCGATTCTTCTTCCGGTTCCGACTCTTCCTCCGGTTCCTCTTCGGGAACTTGTGAATCAGTCCACGAATCATTCCAATTTACATTTGACTCTTCATTATTATTAGGTGAGTCAATGGGACTTGTTCTAGAGGTAGACATCTATCACATAATATCAAACACGTTAAGAGATTAATATATCACATAATATTCACATGTTAAAAATATATAGTTTCCAACAAAATTTGTTAAGCAATCATTTTTCAAGTAAACACGGTCGAAGTCCAGACTCACTAATGCATCCTAACAAACTCGATAAGACACACTAATGCAAAATTCTGGTTCTCTAAGACCAACGCTCAGATACCAACTGAAATGTCCCGTTCATATTGATTCTAAACGTTCCATATTAATTGATTTCGTTGCGAGGTTTTGACCTCTATATGAGACGTTTTTCAAAGACTGCATTCATTTTTAAAACAACCATAACCTTTATTTTATCAATAAAGGTTTCAAAAGCATTACGTAGATTATCAAATAATGATAATCTAAAATATACTGTTTACACACGACCATTACATAATGGTTTACAATAGAAATATATTACATCGACATATGTTTCTTGAATGCAGTTTTTTACACAATATCATAGAAACGTGGACTCCAAATCCTGTCCTTATTTTAGTATGCAACAGCGGAAGCTCTTAGTATTCACCTGAGAATAAACATGCATTAAACGTCAACAAAAAGGTTGGTGGGTTATAGGTTTAACCTATATATATCAAATCGTAATAATAGACCACAAGATTTCATATTTCAATACACATCTCATACATAGAGATAAAAATCATTCATATGGTGAACACCTGGTAACTGACATTAACAAGATGCATATATAAGAATATCCCCATCATTCCGGGACACCCTTCGGATATGATATAAATTTCGAAGTACTAAAGCATCCGGTACTTTGGATGGGGTTTGTTAGGCCCAATAGATCTATCTTTAGGATTCGCGTCAATTAGGGTGTCTGTTCCCTAATTCTTAGATTACCAGACTTAATAAAAAGGGTCATATTCAATTTCGATAATTCAACCATAGAATGTAGTTTCACGTACTTGTGTCTATTTTGTAAATCATTTATAAAACCTGCATGTATTCTCATCCCAAAAATATTAGATTTTAAAAGTGGGACTATAACTCACTTTCACAGATTTTTTTACTTCGTCGGGAAGTAAGACTTGGCCACTGGTCGATTCACGAACCTATAACAAATATGTACATATATATAAAAGTATATTCAAAATATATTTACAACACTTTTAATACATTTTGATGTTTTAAGTTTATTAAGTCAGCTGTCCTCGTTAGTAACCTACAACTAGTTGTCCAACGTTAGATGTACAAAAAAAAATTGATATATATTATCTTGAATCAATCCACGACCCAGTGTATACACGTCTCAGGCTAAATCACAACTCAAAGTATATATATTTTTGGAATCAACCTCAACCCTGTATAGCTAACTCCCACATTACTGCATATAGAGTGTCTATAGTTGTTCCAAATAATATATACACATGGGTCGATATGATATGTCAAAACATTTGCATACGTGTCTATGGTATTCCAAGATTACAAAATATATTAGAATACATGTATAATACAATATAAGTTAGCTAGGATATGATTAATATAGATTTGTTACCAATTTTGACGTTGCTACAATAAGAAAAATTATCCAATCTTGTTTTACCCATAACTTCTTCGTTTTAAATCCGTTTTGAGTGAATCAAATTTCTATGGTTTCATATTGAACTCTATTTTATGAATCTAAATAGAAAAAGTATAGGTTTATAGTCAAAAATTTAAGTTACATGTCAATTACTAAAGAGGTAGTCATTTCCGTCGAAAAAACGACATCTTGATGACCATAACATACTTTCACTTTGAGTTTAACCATGATTTTTGGATATAGTTTCATGTTCATAATAAAAATAATTTTCCCAGAAGAATAACTTTTAAATCAAAGTTTATCATAGTTTTTAATTAACTAACCCAAAACAGCCCGCGGTGTTACTACGACGGCGTATGTCCGGTTTTATGGTGTTCTTCGTGTTTTCAGGTTTTAAATCATTAAGTTAGCATATCATATAGATATAGAACATGTGTTTAGTTGATTTTAAAAGTCATGTTATAAGGATTAACTTTTGTTTGCGAATAAGTTTAGAATTAACTAAACTATGTTCTAGTGATTACAAGTTTAAACCTTCGAATAAGATAGCTTTATATGTAGGAATTGAATGATGTAATGGACATCATTACTACCTCAAGTTTTCTGGATAAAGCTACTGGAAATGAGAAAAATGGATCTAGCTCCAAAGAATCCTTGGATGGCTTGAAAGTTCTTGAAGCAGAATCATGACACGAAAACAAGTTCAAGTAAGATTTCCACTCGAAATAAGATTGTTATAGTTATAGAAATTGAATCAAAGTTTGAATATGAGTATTACCTTGTATTAGAAAGATATATTACTGTAAATAAGAAAGATTTCTTGAGGTTGGATGATCACTTTACAAGATTGAAAGTAAGCTAACAAACTTAGAAGTATTCTTGATTTTATGTAACTAGAACTTGTAGAATTTATGAAGAACACTTAGAACTTGAAGATAGAACTTGAGAGAGATCAATTAGATGAAGAAAATTGAAGAATGAAAGTATTTGTAGGTGTTTTTGGTCGTTGGTGTATGGATTAGATATAAAGGATATGTAATTTTGTTTTCATGTAAATAAGTCATGAATGATTACTCATATTTTTGTAATTTTATGAGATATTTCATGCTAGTTGCCAAATGATGGTTCCCACATATGTTAGATGACTCACATGGGCTGCTAAGAGCTGATAATTGGAGTGTATATACCAATAGTACATACATCTAAAAGCTGTGTATTGTACGAGTACGAATACGGGTGCATACGAGTAGAATTGTTGATGAAACTGAACGAGGATGTAATTGTAACCATTTTTGTTAAGTAGAAGTATTTTGATAAGTGTATTGAAGTCTTTCAAAAGTGTATGAATACATATTAAAACACTACATGTATATACATTTTAACTGAGTCATTAAGTCATCGTTAGTCGTTACATGTAAGTGTTGTTTTGAAACCTTTAGGTTAACGATCTTGTTAAATGTTGTTAACCCATTGTTTATTAAATCAAATGAGATGTTAAATTATTATATTATCATGATATTATGATGTATGAATATCTCTTAATATGATATATACATTAAAATATCGTTACAACGATAATCGTTACATATAAGTCTCGTTTCGTAATTCTTGAGTTAGTAGTCTTCTTTTTACATATGTAGTTCATTGTTAACATACTTAATGATATATTTAAATATCATTTTATCATATTAAATATAGTGTATCAATATCTTAATATGATACATATGTATTTAGTAGACGTTATCATAACGATAATCGTTATATATATCATTTCGAGTTTCTTAACTTAGTAATCTCATTTCTTATGTATATCACACATTGTTAATATACTTAGTGAGATACTTACTCATCCTAATCTTATGTCAACCATATATATATATATATATATATATATATATATATAT
Organism: Rutidosis leptorrhynchoides; assembly: GCF_046630445.1. Classification (NCBI taxonomy): domain Eukaryota; kingdom Viridiplantae; phylum Streptophyta; class Magnoliopsida; order Asterales; family Asteraceae; genus Rutidosis; species Rutidosis leptorrhynchoides. The sequence continues at coordinate 343,628,410 of NC_092340.1, read as the reverse complement.
ATATATATATATATATATATATATGTCTATATATACCACAACATGTAGTTTTTACAATTTTGTAACGTTCGTGAATCGCCGGTCAACTTGGGTGATCAATTGTCTATATGAAACTTATTTCATTTAATCAAGTCTTGACAAGTTTGATTGCTTAACACGTTAGAAACATTTAGTCATGTAAATATCAATCTCAATTAATATATATAAACATGGAAAAGTTCGGGTCACTACAATTGCCACTTAAATAACAAGTCTTATTTATATAAAACTTGTTATAACTTATATAAAACTTGTAATAAAAGTCCAAGTTATATATATAGGTTACTAGTACTTTATAAACCAATTTATAAAGTATAACGCAATATAATTATTTATACTTATAAATAATTAAATCCTTAATTTGTAAATTGTCCAAACAATTTATCTCAAGTGATAATATTTTAGAAACCCGATTTTCTAAAATCCAAGTGTCACGCATTTGTTTAATGATCCAATAGATAAGATCAAATACGTTTAAGGTGTCACTAAGCTTGTTATTGGGTATGACCCGACTTGGATCATAACATATTAGCCACATTAATTAAATATGTCTCTCGGGCATACGAAAAAACCTTCAATCTCCCACTTGCACGAGAAACGTAAGAATTTAATGCAAGTGATGGATACCACCTAACGACCGTCCATCATCCCCAATATGTTATGACTTTGTGCCATTCAATAACATCATCCCTTTCGAGTTCCCATCTCGAATAAGAATAGGTGAATCTTTCATTATATCCTTTCGTCCTAGATGTCATGTTAAATCCAAGAGATACAGAATGATCACTCTCTTCTATATTTAACTTTATTAGGCCTTAGACATCTGACTCTCAACGAATAAGAGGGACAAATTCTATCTTGACTACATACGTCCTAAATATATACCTTGCATTATACCTGAGCTCTTCCTTATGAACTACCATATTTTAGAATAGCGAAGGAAAGAATCAAGGCGCAATACTTGGTAAATATCCGAACCCAATATGATATTCGCCTTTACTCAAGATTACATGTGATCAACCACAAAGGCTCCATTTAGTAAATCTTGAGTGCGGGTCTTCCAATATTTGTATCCCACAAATATCTATGAACCTTGGTTGCAACCTCGCCCTACATTCAGCTCGTGAATGTAAACCAATCCAAGTTCATAATACTCTAAACTTCACACTTGTTCCCACAAACGTGATCGACTACGGAATTTAGAATAATTTCTTATTCATGGATAAAATATGCAAAATAGGAACATGACTCAATATTAATAAATTAATACCATAATTATATCAATGAGTTTGAACAAATTTCATTCCTTTATAATACTTAAAACAGATCATGACCAATCACTAGAATGTCGAAGCCCTAATGCACAAACATGTCCTGCATGTTTTGCTCCATGTAAGAGCTTCGTGAGAGGATCCGCTATATTAAGATCTGTGTGAACTTTGCGAATACATATCGTTCCCTTTTCAACTTCATCCCTTATGTAGTTGAATCTCCGCTCAATGTGACGGGTCTTTTGGTGAGCACGAGGTTCTTTGATTTGAGCAATCGCACCCTCGTTGTCACAAAAGATCTCAAGAGGGTCCTGAATGGAAGGGACTACTCCTGAGTCGTCGATGAATTTCTTCATCCATGCAGCTTCCTGAGCTGCCAATGAGGCAGCAATGTACTCCGACTCTGTAGTGGATAATGCAACAACATCCTGTTTTGAACTCTTCCAAGAGACCGCACCTCCATTTAACGTGAAGACATAACCGGACTGTGATCGAGAATCATCTCGATCAGTTAGGAAACTCGCGTCCACGTAACCTTTTTACAGCGAGTTCCTCCTCACCAGATCCATATATTAGAAACATATCCTTAGTCCTCCTAAGGTATTTCAACATACTTTTAACCGCAATCCAATGACTGTTTCCTGGGTTATTCTGGTATCTGCTTATCAAGCTTAGAGCGCATGACACATCTGGTCTAGTGCATATCATTGCATACATGATTGATCCAATAGCAGATGCATACGGGACTCTCTTCATTCTCTCTTGTTCATTTTTCGTGGTAGGCACTGAGATGAACTGAGAGGCGTTCCTCTTTGAATAGGTACCAAACCACTCTTAGAGTTCTCCATCTTGAACCTTTTCTAGACCTTTTCAATGAATGCACTTTGATTCAAACCTATCAGTTTCTTGGATCTATTCCTATAGATCCCAATCCCCAAAACGTATTGTGCTTCTCCAAGATCCTTAATGGAGAAGCATTTACTTAGCCAAGTTTTAACTCCTTGCATTGCCGGAATATCATTTTCAAATAACAATATATCATCCACATATAGTACAAGGAACATGATAGTGCTCCCACTAGCTTTCTTATATACACAAGCTTCATCATCATTTTTAATGAAGCCAAATTTCTGGGCTTCCTCATTAAAACGATGATTCCACATTCTAGATGCTTGTTTCAATCCGTAGATTGACTTCTTTAACTTGCATACCTTTTTAGGATATTTCGGATCAACAAAACCTTCAGGCTGAACCATATAGACATCTTCCACAAGATATCCATTTAGGAAAGCGGTCTTGACATCCATTTGCCATATTTCGTAATCATAATGAGCAGCAATGGCAAATAATATCCTAATAGACTTTAGCATTGCCACAGGCAAAAAAGTTTCATCATAGCCAACCCCTTGAGTTTGAGTGAAACCTTTTGCTACAAGTCTAGCTTTATATGTATCCAAGTTTACATGTATGTCGGTCTTCATTTTGAAAAGCCATTTACAATCAACTAGCCTTGAGCCAGCAGATTGCGCAACAAGTTCCCAAACTTGGTTGTCATACATGGATTGCATCTCAGCGTTCATGGCTTTCTGCCATTTATCCTTATCAATCCTTGATAAAGCATCTTGGTAGTTTGTTGGTTTATCCAAATCAACCACATAGCAACCATCCATGAGAAACCCATATCTCCCAGGAGGATTACTAATCCTACCAGATTTGCGAACGTCTTGTGTATTTTGATCATCCATTTGATCATTCTCAACATTTTCACGTTGAGTGCTAGTGTTAACCAATTGTGTATCATCTACTTGATCTTGAACCTCTTCAAGATCTATCTTCCTTTCACTATCACCTTCCAGTAGGAATTTAGTTTCAAGAAATTCAGCCTTCCGAGCAACAAATACATTCTGCTCAGAAGGATCATAGAAATAATATCCCATATTATCCTTGGGATATCCTATGAAGATACACTTTGTGGATCGAGCATTCAACTTATTAGGGACGTAACACTTAGGATAAGCTTCACATCCCCATACCTTTAAGTATGATAGAGATGGAGGTTTTCCAAACCACATCTCATGAGGAGTTCGTTCCACTTTCTTGGTTGGGGCCATATTTAAAATACGAGCCGTGGAGCATAGACAATAACCCCAAAATGATAGAGGTAACGTGCTTCTAGCCATCATAGATCAAACCATATCCATTAGGGTTCGGTTCCTCCTTTCGGAAACCCCATTAAGTTGGGGGTGTTCCAGGAGGAGTAAGTTGTGAGATAATCCCACAACCTTTAAGATGATCTTGAAAAGCATCGCTTAGGTATTCACCTCCTCTATCGGTACGAAGTACCTTGATTGTCTTATTGAGTTGATTTTGTACTTCGTTTTGATACTCTTTGAATGCTTCAAAAGTTTCGTCCTTATGTCTTAACAAGTAGACATATCCGAAACGACTGAAGTTGTCAATGAAATTAACGAAGTATCTTTCACCGTTCCTAGTTATGGGCTTAAAGGGTCCACATACATCCGAATGTATTAATCCCAATAAGTCCTTAGCCCTTTCATAGGTCCCTTTGAAAAGTGCTTTAGTCATTTTGCCTTGTAAACAAGATCCACATACATCAAACGAGTCTAGTTCATTTGATTTCAAAAGGCCATTCTTTTGAAGTGCATGCATTCGATTCTTGTTTATGTGACCAAGGAGACAATGCCATAAGTAGGAATCACTCAAATCCCTTTTGAGTTTCTTGGTGTTTGCATAGAACATTGAGCTATTGTATGATGTGTCATCATGAACCAATTCATAAATATCATTCGAAGGCGAAGCCTTAAAATAGAACACATTATCTAAAGAAACATGGATATCATCGTTAATGAAATTAAGATTAAAACCATATTGTTTCAAACGGGATACAGAAATAATATTTCGAGATAAATCGGGTGCATACAAAACATTTTTCAAAATAAGCTCCAAACCACTTGGTAGCTTCAAAACAAAGTCTCCTTGAGCTTTCACTTGCACCCTTGCTCCATTTCCCATGAAGAGACTTGTTGTTCCCGCTTCCTGATCACTTCTTTTGAACCCCTGCAAAGAATTGCAAATATGAGTTCCACATCCTGTGTCTAATACCCATGTATTAGAAGAAGTAATACTAAGCTCAATGTATACCATATATACATTACCTGAGGTTTGCCCTGCATCCCTCTTTTATTTCAACTCTTTTAGGTAGACCGGGCAATTGCGTTTCCAGTGACCCATTTCATCGCAACCAAAGCATGGATCTTCCTTGGGGTTAGCCTTTCCGGCAACCTTTTGCTTCTTGTTATTGTTGGTTGGGGTAACCATCTTCCCCTTTCCCTTTCCCTTGCCTTGGTAGGCGGGTCCTTTCCTCTTAGCCGCCTTCGGCTTAGAAGTGTTATTGTTTTTGGACCCGCCTTCATTGATCATAAACATGGGTGAAGCCCTTTTACCCATGCTCGCTTCGGCTGTCTTAAGCATGGCATGTAATTCGCCAATGCTCTTATCCCATCCATTCATGTTATAATTTAACACGAATGTGTCAAACCTCTTTGAAAATGAGTTAAGGATAAGGTCTGTGGGTAATTCATTAGACATGTTGCAATTTAGACGGTTCGCTCGATCAATTAGGCTTTTCATCTTAAGGACATAAGATGAAACGGATTGGGTGTCATCCATCCGACATGCATGAAGCGCTCGGACCGTTTCAAAGCGCTCGACACGAGCTTGTTGAAGGAACATCTCCTTCAACTGTGTGATCATGTCATATGCACTATGATGCTCCAAATCCTTTTGGAGTTCGGGTATCATAGTTCCAAGCATGAGGCAAGAAACTTGCAACGAATCGGTGCAATATTTCTCCCAATAAGTCATGCCTTCCGTATCATCCTCGTCGGGTTGATCGGGAATGGGGTCTTCCAACACATACGCCCTATCCTCTAGTTTGAGGACAATTCTTAGATTGCGAAACCAATCCATGAAGTTCGTATGGTTGAGTTTTTCCTTTTCGAGGATTGACCTCAACGATAGGTTGTTAAAGTTGATTGGTGCGTTTGGAATGTTGTTGTTATCGGCGACCATCTACAAAATTTAACAAAGTTGTTTAAGTATTAATTTTAATTAACAATCAATACCCTTTAAATCCAATTGATATTTATTAAATTTTAGAATCCAACGGTGAACCAAATTTCGGTTAGGTGACCTTTATCTCGTCATTTGATTTAGCTAGGTAGTCATTATATGACAATTGCAATCCTTTTGCAACTTCTAAGTTATGGGATCATGCAATCCTTTTGCATGGCATATTATCCCATCAACGCCTATTTGTTCATCATGCTTCGGTGACCCTAAGTTCATGATTTCCAAATGAAGTCGTCCTACTTGTATAGACATGTAAACTTAACATGCAAGTGGTTAGGTGACCTTTATCCCACAAGTGTGTGAAATTTACCTTAATCATATTAGTTTGCTCATAACGGTTAGCTGACCTTTACCCCATTATAAGTTCCCTAATACGTCCAAGTGTCATACAATAGGATGGCGTTAAACTTGTTAACCTAGTGTGTAAAGGGTTTTAAGTTTTCTTTAATTCTAGTTTGAGAAAACTTTAATACCATACACCAACATGCATTTAGTGTATGGTTCATTTGAAATCCATTTTCATGTCGTGTAATAAATCTAATTTTACTACTTTGATAATAAACCATTTATTATGTTTTAATAACCAATTATCAAATCCTTTTAGCCATTTCTAATTTAACCAATTAAATTGTCGTTTTGCATGTGTTAAAAATGTCTAATTTAACCAATTAAATTGCCATTTTGCTTGTTGTTAATTTGTGATTTACTTGTAGCAACCAAACATACAAATCATAATCAACCAAATAAACAACCATGCATGCAAAAACAATATGTTCACAATCAAGCCAATTTGGTAGACATTTGTTTAGCCGAAAACAAATGCCACCAGTTAAGGGTCATAATACAAAGTAGGAGATTTTAAATCTCCCACTTAATCTTGCATCTTCCTTGTCTTCATCTTGCATCTTCATTTTTACAAAATTATATCCTAATACATTTTTCTAAAAAAATGAAAATACAACCTAATCTATTTTACATACCAAATATAAAATAAATTACATAACAAATGAATAAATATTACAAGCCAAATTGAATAATTAATATTACAAACCAAAATGAATGAATATTACAACCATATTAAGATAATAAATCAACCAAACAAATATCCATTCAAACACAAGGTCTTGGCTAGATTGTGAACAACAACATACAACCAAATATGACCAATTTGCAAGTTCCAAACCCCTTTTGGAACTCCATAGAAATCGGCCAACCTTAACAACCCTCCTAAACCCGAACATTTTTACATTCCATATTCATGCATGTACTTGGAATGCAAATATAGTGGGTTTAAAGACCATATAAGAAGCATAATCCATAGACTTCAGCTCTAGATACCATTAATGGAATTTAATAAGTTTGGAAAACAACATGTTCATATAGTATACATGATCATTAAACCAATTTAATGTAGTTAAAGCGAGCGGAGGCAATATGTAATGTCATGTTAACATGTTAAGCCATTTAAGTTAAATTCCATGATAATATCAAGTCTTGGATAAATGCTTACAAATATAACAAGAAAAGAAGAGTGTTTATACCTCCTCAAAGATTGTTGAGGGCTGAATTTTGGACAGCAGAAATGAAGAAGAAGATGATGCAAAATGAGCTTCTAACTTGAAGCCTCAAGTGTGTAATACCCCAAGCTTTTGATCACCAACACCTTCCTTTGTTATGTTAGGACTTTAGACACTTGAATGTGTTAAAATAGCAAGCAAAGAACACCTCTTTCAACCCAAAGTAGTTCGACCAGATTGAGTGCTGAAACAGAATTTTCTTGCACTTTTTGATGAGTATTGCATGTGTATTTGAGTCAAAGATGCTTGGTATTTGGTGTCTTGCATGCCATAAGGAATATATTGTTACTAGTAATCAAGCAAGCATGTGAATGTCACCTAGGGGTCCCCAAAAACCTGCATTCTATTGCAACTTAAATAACAAGTCTTATTTATATAAAACTTGTTATAACTTATATAAAACTTGTAATAAAAGTCCAAGTTATATATATAAGTTACTAGTACTTTATAAACCAATTTATAAAGTATAACACAATATAATTATTTATACTTATAAATAATTAAATCCTTAATTTGTAAATTGTCCAAACAATTTATCTCAAGTGATAATATTTTAGAAACCCGATTTTCTAAAATCCAAGTGTCGCGCATTTATTTAATGATCCAATAGATAAGATCAAATACGTTTAAGGTGTCAGTAAGCTTGTTATTGGGTATGACCCGACTTGGATCATAACATATTAGCCACATTAATTAAATATGTCTCTCGGGCATACGAAAAAACCTTCAGTCTTAACTTTTATAAATATGTAACTAGTGGTTTAACATAACACCGGTGGTTTGTAATAAGTAACTAGCTTATGATTTGTGATAATCATGATTGTAATTAACTAATGGTATTTATGCAAATTAAGTCTTTCGCTGTGATATAAAAAAAATCTAGGGTGTTACAACTTGGTATCAGAGCATAGGTTTGGCCGCATGTACATTGTGTTAAATGTCATGTTCTCAAACCTTGTGTTGTGTCAAACATATCTGAGGGGACGGGTTAAGTGAATGTAGGGATTACATGCGTTAGTTGATAGGTACTGACCTGTTTTCCACTAAGAGTTTGTGTGAGTTGTTGTGGTAGTGCAGATATGGCAGATAATACAGAAAATGCAACTGGTTCGTCAGCCCCCGGAACATTCTGAGCCCCAGATGAAGATGGGTACATGTCAGAAGAGGATCCACAGGAACAAATAATAGATTTAAAAAGTAAGATAAAGGAAGCACGTGATCGAATAAGGGAATTAGAACAACGTCAGGTAACCGTGAATCCAAGTGGTAGTGTACCGAATCAGATGAATAGTGGGTATCCGGTGCAGTCAAATATGTATCAGCAAACTGGAAGTGTTTTCCAACAACAGCAATGGTTACCACCTCAGTATCAGTTTTCTCAACAGTATCAGGTACCATCTCAGTTTAATCAATAGTTCACAAATCAGATGTGGGGTCAGTATCAGATGCCGATGTTTCCACAACCGAAGAAATGTACCTTCAAACAGTTTCTGAATTGTAATCTGCCAGAGTATTCAGGAAGTTCTAACCCAACAGTGACTCTTAACTGGTTAAGAGAGATAGAAAGAGTTTTTGAGGTATGTCAATGCGAACCGAAATTAAAGGTTATTTATGCTAGTCGTATGCTGAAGAATAGGGCAATGGTTTGGTGGGACACGGTTATTTCTAGTATACCAAAAGAGCAAGTGAACATGATTACTTGGGAACAATTTTATAATAAAGTTTGTGAGCAGTATTGTTCATCCTATGATCTCAATAGAATTAAGACAGAATTTCTGACAATGAAAATGACACCTCAGATGACGATAGATGAGGTGATTGAGCAGTATATGGATATATTAAGGTTTGTACTACAGTGGGTTCCAGATGAATAGTCCAGAATTCAGCATTTTGTTAATGTAATTTTACCAGAGTACAGAACAATGGTTAGGATGGCGACGACGTTATCACAAGCATTCGTTATGGACAAGATGGTAGAAGATGATGTCAGAGCAGCAAGAAACAAAACGGAAGGTTATGTGATGCCACAACAAGATCAGGTGATGAGTCAGTCAGACTCTAGGTTAAAGAAGTCTGTTAAGTTGAAACATAAAAGTGGGTCAGAACAGAGTGGGTCAGCATCAAGTCAGAATTCTTGGTGTTATAGTTGTAGATCATCTCATAGTGGTTCGTGTTCAGATTCAACCAAAAGATGTTTAAGATGTGGTATAGTGGGGCACGAGATTCGAATGTGTTCGTTCCAAGAGGATGTATGTTGGAGATGTCATCAAGTGGGTCATAGGTCAGCTCAGTGTCCGTATGTTAGAGGATCAGGTTCTGGGGCGGGGCCAGGAGCGTAGTCAGAATCAGTAGGTGGATCTTCTGGTTCTCCAGTTGGGCAGAAAAGAAAGAATCCACCTACGGCAACAGCAAGAACTTATCAGATGGTTGCAGATGCAGATGTTGAGTATGATGTGAATACAGGTATGCTTCAAAATCCTCGTATTTTTTAGTTATATACATGTATATAATTGTGCGTATATATATATGTGTGTGTTAGATTAGTAGATCTTGATAGTAGTGTAAGATTTATTTTGTTGCATTATGTTGTTTATGTTTTAGTTGCGACCCTTGTGTGCCATGTGGGGTAAGGGTGACCCTTAGGTTGACTTTTTGGGATTGAAGACCGTGACTTTGATAGAGATGTGTTTGGTATCTTTATGGAGTGGACATTTGGACGACAGAAATTTGTTAGATAGTGACACGAGTATGAGTGATACGCCGATAGTGGACTTTATTTACCAGATATTTCCTATGCTTGTTGGATGTGTAATGTTGCTAGATTATACTTGAACATTTGATGGACAATGTTTAAATAACTATGATTGGACGGATGGTGTAATTGATTAATTATAAAGTAGCTTAGTTATTGCCGAAGCCTTTGAGGAGACTCGCTGGATTTAAGATTAGTGGATGGAACAAGTAGTACTTTTCTGTTTCAAGCGACTCAGAATGAAAGTATGATTTAGGATAATATACTTGTGTCCGGCCAACAGAAGTATATTGTGGTAAGTTATACGGAATTTCTGAGAAGCTGAAGGAAAATTAGGTGGCCTGTGCTATATTGAATTGTGACGCAACTGGACATAAGACGAATAACCTCTAAAGTTCTGTTGACTTAAAGACAATTAGGTGGACATATGTATAGATTGTAACATGATGACTAATTTCATTACCTGAGCTTGGAATAATTGTGAAATGTTGACTGTGTTAAGAGCTGAAATTGATGACAAATGATAAGATTTTCAATACAAAAGGACTTGGAAACGTGAAATTTGACTTGGATAATTGGTTTGACAGTGAAGATTTGTGGATTCAAGTTGTTGACCAGTGGATATGATGGTAATTTGCATTATATCAGACACGAGTAAAAGTTAGAAATTCCAAGTGCGTGCACTTGCTTGAAGAAAGACGGTGGGTATTGGAAGAAAGATTTTTCTATTTTGGTTGATTATTGTCAAAGACTTAGTTGAGTTAACGGTTTATTGACCGTAGTTGACCCGATTCCGAGGACGGAATCTCTTTTAAGGGGGTAGATTTGTAACAGCCGGTTACCGGTCCTAGCTGAAATGACCCTTTTGACCTTGGATGTGTTTGTATGTTATTATAATAATTATGTGTTTATATTATTTAGTTGTTTAGTTGAGACCAGTTTGTGACAAGGGTCACAGAACAAGTTCGTTTGTTTAATTTGGACTCCGTTAGGGTAGTCAAATTAAGTGCAAAAGATATAAGATAACTGGTAAATATCTGTGTGTGATGGGGTATTGTGTTTAACCTAGATATAAAAGGAAGAAGTCAGCTTCCTTTTCTCATTTTCTTGAAGCTTCCCAAATTACCCCGTACCTAATTTCCTTCCACCCTTGAAACCCTAATCCTTAAACATTGATCTTGAGCTCAAATTGGTGTTAGAATCGTGTTTGTTATCGTTTACTGAGTCTATCAAGGTAAGAAACATGTGTTTATGTGTTCAATTCATTGTTAAATTCATGGTTTTGTGTGAGTTTTGTAAAAAGCTTGAATTTGTGTCAAAGCAAGTGATTTAGGTGTTGTTATGGTCAAATTGTTGTGGGTTTTTAGTCTATAACAAGTAGTGAACAAGTTGTGGTCGATTTTGGTGTTTAAAACGAGCTCTAGATCGAGATTTGAGGATTTCATCATGAAGTCCGTAGCCTTTGTTCAAAATCTGAGGAAGATGAACACAGTCGGCCGACTGTCAGTCGACAGTCGACCGACTGATGGTGAACCGACCGATTGTTGAGTGAACCGACCGACTGAGATTTACCTTCGGCCGATTGAGGTAATACCAAATGAATCGACCGACTGGTAAGGTCAGTCGACAGATTGTGTCGACAGTCGACCGACTGTCAGTGTCAGTCGACCGACTGTGTGTCCAGGGCAGAATGTTTTACCAAAGTGCCTTTTTCTAGCCGTTATGCTGCTCGTTGGTATTTTGGTGTTCAGGCTGTAAATTTTGAAAGTGCATAAGTGTTAGGCGGACTTTTAGCGGCGCTTTTGTGACTGATTTCTGTATTGTGTTCTTTTGTGTTACCAGACAGAAATTAATTTGGTTTATGTTGTTCTCAAGTGATAAGCACGAAGAGAAGGCTCAGTAAGATTAGAATTCTGAGTGCCTTCTGTTGCTAGTAATCGGTGAGTGGAATTATCTCCGGGTGTAGTATAGAGTAGCAAGTTATGCTACTATGTAACACTGTTTTAGTTGCTATGCTTAGTAGATATGTTGTAATAATGATGATTGTAGAGTTGCCATGCTAGTCGTAGGGACAGTTGTTCGTAATGGTAGTTGCTTAACAGTTATGTGCATAAGTTGTAGTTGCCTGTTGGAACCTATTGTTGTTAGGTTCAGCTCAGAGAGGTCAACCTTGTTATGGTTGGGTCTAGTTGACTACTGTTTGTTAAGTATAGTACTAAATGACGCATCACCTGCGTGTGAATTTACTATACTGGAGATTCAGTAGTAAGGACTTTCGGTAGACGCTAGACTGATCAGCTAGTGGTCGTGTGCTCGTACAAGCCGCCGAGTCTCTAGTTGGAGCATAGTTGCTAGTTGCCAGTTGCCAGTTGATAGTTGTTAGTTGTTAGTTGTCGTATGCCTGTTATTGATTGTCATAGCTGATGTAGTTGTACAAGTTGGTACTGTATGCTAGATCTGTTAGATGATTCCATTCACTTAGCCTAGTGCTAACCCCCCTCACCTCCTCCCTTGCAGGTTTTGGATCTTAGTGCTGGTAGTAACGGGAGTCGCGTTGATGATATGTTTGACAAGACCAACTCTGATGTCTTAACTTTTATAAATATGTAACTAGGGGTTTAACGTAACACCGGTGGTTTGTAATAAGTAACTAGCTTATGATTTGTGATAATCATGATTGTAATTAACTAATGGTATTTATGCAAATTAAGTCTTCCGCTGTGATATAAAAAAAAATCTAGGGTGTTACAAATTACAAAAATAAGCTTCTAAATCTATCATTTTTTTTCCTTAAGATATTAAAATTTAATTTTAAAATGAGACTTACACTCCATAAGCATAAAAAAAATCTACTAATTTTGTTTTGAAATATTATAAGAAGCTTACCATTGTGTAGTATGATTTTTTATTTTTAGTGCAAGTGATATTAAAGTCATTGATTTTTAGCTATGTTTAACAAGTGTCTTTTAAATTTTCATATGAGAATATTTATCAAAAGTTTGATAGATCATGTGTTGTACATTTAATTTATATCTCTATAATGATAATGTCATAAATAAATCTTATTTAAGTTTAAAAAAAATTCTAAAATAAAAGATAAAATTTTAAACCCCATGATGATGTCATTAAAATAATTAATTGTATTTAATAAAAAAAATTAACATGTTAATTGTATAATATATGAAGCATAATGTACAACTTTATGATAAAACATCTTATTACCATATGTATAATATTTGAAGCATTATGTACAACCTTATGATAAAACACATACATAACCATATATATAAATTTTAAAACAAATAGTACAATCTTTTACAAAATACCCCATAATAATATAATAATAATAATTATTATATTATTATTCAAATGTGAGTTCTCTTTACGGGATTAATTACGTTATATATGTATACAAAATACATGTTTCAATAAAAGATGTAGTGAATGCTTTTATGACAAGGAAAATAATAATTGTGATAAAAATTGAAAGATGATGGTGAGAGAATAAATGTAGTTCATTTATTCTGATCAATTTAAGTACGTTAATATGTTTGTAAAAACAATGACAACTTTCTTTGTTAGAATCCGTGATTTCACGGGTCATTAAACTAAATGACTTTAGCATTTACGTTCACTTAATACCTAAAACATATCATCTTAAACTCTTTTGTTTGAATAAACCCGTGATTCTACGGATCATTTTACCAGTTTATAGTATATTCCTATATTCGTATGCATACTTGATATGATTATTTGCATGTGTACTATGATCCTTATGATTTATATGATGGTAATTTTATGACTGTATTGATTCAACGAACACTTGATACATATTTTAGCCATATACATTTGTTATAAATCTATATGTGATATATGTTAAAGTGTATGTAATATGATTTTTTATATATACGTATAATCAAAGTTCACTTTTCCAAAAAACAAAAATCGTTGCAATGACTAAAATAACTACTCTCTCCGTCCCAAAATAAATGTCCTCTTTAACTTTTCAAGGTCAACCTTTTGATATTTTAACTTTATATTTTGACAGAGGAAGTATTTAACTACATAACCTACAAATATCGGATACTTAGCTTATATATAATCTTAAAAGTCTCAAGAATTTTCTAATAAATCACTTGCCTCTTTATATTTATTTAATGTGTCCTTTAAAAATTGACATAAATGTTTACATTTTCAGGATGATCAATTGTGCAAGCAATAAATCACTTGTCGTTCATATTGCTTATAACAAACATAGTTTCTCTAGAGATCATTATGATCTGTTTAATGTTGTACCATTGGGAACTCGGTTCTTTTACATATACATATTAATATTTTTGCCAAAAAAAAAAAAAAAAAAAAAAGAATTGTGCAAGCACTTTAGGAAAAGTTCATCAAATTCTTGCAACCAAACAATGAGGGTTGTCGATGCTGACAATACATGACTGCTTCCAGTGGCGAAGCTTGAACGTTGATATTGGAGGGGCGGAAAAATTTAATCAAAAATGTGGTATCTAATAAGTAGCGGACCCAGGATTTTTTCACCGAGGCCGAAATTTTTTTTAAAACTGTAGCATATTTTTTGGGCAAAAAATAGAGGTTTTGGGGGGAAAAAATAAAGATTTTTAGGCAAAGTTTGAAGATTTTTTGGCAAAATTCGAAAATTTTGGGGCAAAATTTGAAGAATTTTGGACAAAATTCGAATGTTCTGAGGCAAAATATATAGGTTATGGGGCAAAAAAAAATCCGCTGGGCCAAAGTCGAAAAATCCAAAAAAATTTCAATAAAATTTCAAAATCGACTGAGGTGGGTGCCCCCGGTCTCTTAATAAAAACGCCCTAGATAATAATAATAATAATAATAATAATAATAATAATAATAATAATAATAATAATAAATAACAACAATCATCGTCAATAATATAATAGTAACAAACATATGACAATATATTTAAATTATATCATTAATAGAAGAACAATAAGACGAACCTGTAGACATTTTTTAAGTAATCGTAATCGTAATCGAGAAAGCAAAAGAAATATGGGGACTCACTATAGGTTTCTTATATTGTTTCATTACTGATTAATGAGGGGGCTAGATTTCAAACTTGTCACATACAGTACCTAAAAACAATTTAATTACTACTTAGTACAAAAGTTTTTGGGGTGACTAGAGCTCACCCCTGCCCTTACTAACCTTCGCCACTGACTGCTTCACAAGGCTTATGTCATTTTCTACTCTATGGATGACTCTTCCAAAATCTTGAAGCTTATATAATTGTTAGCTGCTACTAAATTACTACGAAATATTTTACAATTAGACATTGAAACAACTTTATTTTTGTTTGGCTTTTTTTTTTTTTAAAAAGAAGCATATATGCATTGCATTCCTCCTTTTTATTAGTTATCCTCCTACATTTTATACGATTACATCTCTTCTATACATTATAATTAATTGAGATACATTAAAATCTAACTTCCTAATCTCCATCTTTAGATCAACAAATTTACATCAAACCCTTATCTAACACCCTAGACACTTTTATTCCTATCCTACCCTTAAATTTAGACGCGGCCCAAGTAAATCAAACGGGAGAAAGACAATAAACTAGGGGTTCCAAAAAATCTAAATGACTCGACATTTTAAACATTATTCAACAAGAAAAAAAAAACTAATTCTCTCTCACAAATCATCACAAAGTTTCAAACTTTAAATTCGCCATGGATGAAGACACTGATCGAAGCTCTGCAGCAAATCTTATCGAAATCATAACCAGATAACGAAACCTTTACGTTATAGACCACCTGGAGCATCGATGACCACGTTGACGGTTATGAAGATTGCACTGTAAATGAGAATGAATTCGATGATGAAGATGGTTACCATGATCAAAGAGATGTTCGTGAATTTGAGAATACGCCTATATGAAATTGAGGAAGATTTTAGAATTTCTCAATCTGAAACCCTAGCTCTGGTATATAGTTGTACGGTCATCTATTTGTTAAACTGAATTGTGTTTTGTTGTATATATTTAAATTTATTTATATTTGTTTGTCATTGATTGTCTGTATTTTAGGGTTTGCAGAGGTGCCTATACAATATGAAATGAGACGTGATGAATTGGAGCTCCAGAAGGTATATAAATTACTCAGTACATTAGCTTATTTTGCTAATCTTAGTACTTCATTTTTAGTTTATTGAAAAAAACCCTGATACATTGCTATTTATATTATATGATATAGTTTGTGTTTCTATTCTGCTATATTGCGGTGGTTAGATAATAAAATTATGATTTTCTGTATACTGAATGTACTTGATGATTGTGTGGTATAATAAACATTAGGTTTTGTTTATTAACATTAACCTGACTTGAAGTGATCAATTTTAATTGTTAGTGTTTTATTTTGAATTTGAATGAATGAATGGATAATTGGCTCTGTATATATGTATATATAAGTAGCTTAGCTGACCATCTGTATATTTGTTATTATAATAATGATGATATAAGTGAAGTGATAATGTTGATCACTTCAAGTCAGGTTAATGATAATAAACAAAAACCTAATGTGTGTATATTAAGAGTCTATGGTTTTGTTTATTGACACACAACTTCAAACAAAATTAAATGGGTTGTTAGCCCATCTCCTTTTTTTGTTCAGTCGGTGAAAGATATAAATAAATAGAAAGGGTTTCAATGTTTCGGGATTACTAGAAAAACATAATCTTATTTTAATTGTCAATGGGCGTCAACCCTATTCTGTTTGTGGTTACGGACGGCGCATCAAAACAATTAAGGACTAAAGGAGTTAACTGGTTCGTTGTGTTCATCTAATAAAGTAATCAAGATCTTGATCTTGATTATTAAATTAGTTTAACTTTGGTTTTCATATCGTTGCTGGCGATCGAAAGAAGCAAAGAAGCACAATTCCTTTTATTACCTTATGTTGCTTTTCATAGTTCTAAGAATATTTGATATTTTTGAGTTATACAGACTAACATCCGATTGGTGTTGCTCGACATGCTGTGTGGATCAACCATAGAGATATTCATATACTTTGAATATATGTTTCAACCTAGACGTGTACAGTTATTTCTACCGTTCTTAGATCGCTCGCTAAAGATATATCTAAACTCCTCTTTGTGAATTTATTATTTGACAATTATTAGTGGTGTAATTGGATTTTGTTGGGAACCGTTAATCGTGTGAATGTTTAACTGAAAATTTATAATAAATAATAAAAGATGTTTATCAATAAAATAAAATATGTTTATTTTAATCATTCCGCTGCGTTTATAAAATTTAAAGGTACACACGATTTTCCTTCAGTGGTATCAGAGCCGCTTTTACACCGTTTTAATTGTCGTGTGATTATTCTTTAGATTTAGCTTTGTGGTGTATTGTTGAAAGTCAAAACCTTTTTGGTTTTTAAAGTCTACTCGGTTGATCTAGACTTAATCTCATGACGCACAAATATGATTGAAAGAATATCACTATTTAAATTGTAGATTTAATTGTTATGGCTTAAATAATTATTATAATTGTTGATTGTTTTATTCCATGGTTATACACATGAATTGTAACCATGGACAAGCCATATCTAAGTTTTAATAATGTAGTTATTAAAAATGTAGTTTGCATACATAGCTCATGATGCCCCGACCTATGTGTTTTGTTTGTGTGATTGTATGTTGTGATTGTTGGTCATGGCAGTTTTAAGCCATGTTGGTTATTGATTTATTGAGAGGCCATTTGAAGCCAAAGTTGTATAGTATTTATTTTCAATTTCATAGTTTTGTATTT
This sequence comes from Rutidosis leptorrhynchoides, assembly GCF_046630445.1. Classification (NCBI taxonomy): domain Eukaryota; kingdom Viridiplantae; phylum Streptophyta; class Magnoliopsida; order Asterales; family Asteraceae; genus Rutidosis; species Rutidosis leptorrhynchoides. The sequence continues at coordinate 343,610,818 of NC_092340.1, read as the reverse complement.
AGGTTTATTTTAAATTGTAAAAGTATTAGATTAGTTGTATATTTCAAATTTTAAATAAATGTAACAAGATGAAGATTGAAGATAAAGATGCAACATGGTTTTGGCTTTGAAGATGGCGCATGTATCAAGTTAAGAAGAATGGCGTTTGGCACAAGTTTTCACTTGATTCTTGAATCAAGTGGGAGCTATGGTATTGTCTCTACTTTGACCTCTTGATCCCATGTCGGCTCATGAGATCAAGCATGGGATTTTGGGCTAGGCTATGTATGTGTGTGATGCATGATTGTGATTTATATTTACATTTATATATAATTGTTGATTATAATACATGTTCAATTGTTTTTGATGAAAACATTAAATAAAACACATAACGAGTTTAAAGATTAAAATTGATAATTTTAAATGTTAAACTCTTGTGAGTTTAAAATTGATGATTTTAAAACTCAAATAATATATATGGATGACATCTTTTAAAATTGTTTTAAAACGATACACGTTTGTGTATTTGTTATTTTTATATGCTATAAATTAAATAACAAATTAGACACACAAACATAATCGACATATATATAATTGGTTAAAAAAAATTTAAGTAATAGTGTAGCGAATCTTGTGTGCATGCATTATTCGTTGACACAAACTTTTTCTAAAATACCCGTCAAATTTAAGTCATGCCATCCAATGTGTTTGCAAATACTCCTCGTTATTTTTCTGATCTAGTGAAACTAGGCTGAATTATAGCCAAGAGGTGAATTTTTCGATCTAGTGAGACTAGCGTGTATTTCTACTGTTTCCAAATTGGACGACTTAATCGTATTCACGGTGAGACCTGAGTTCGAGGTAAGGATGAGACAAATATTCCAGTAGCTAATAGTGGTTTGTTGGACTACATATATCTCTAGGTCCCATAAAGATCTAAGAGTTGCACTTGTAATGCAATTAGTACCCGCTACCTACCAATAGACTCCATAACTGCTAGCTGATCAACAGATGTGGCTATGGAACCTCTATGTGGATCTTAGGCTTTCGTAAATTAATTGTTTTTAAAAAAATTATAAAAACTTGGGTAGTTAATTTATTAAAGCGCAATATCGAAAATACTAAATTGAATTTTATATCTGTTGTAGAAGTTAAATAATCTAAACATAAACCAAAACATACATCCTTCTTTGTTGAAGAAGGATAAACTCAATGTCCAAACTTCCTAGACTGGCACTGCAACTTGAGAACTATTCTCAAGCATAAATGAAAGTTGAACAAAATTTAGAACCCTTATCCATTCATCTTGTTGTGGCAGCTGCTACTCAGAAATAGGATGGAAGGGTGAAAAAGAATAAACCGAATACTTTGGGGAATGGAAATGACAAATCATTTGCTAGGAAAGTATTCCACCTTCCAAGAAGGAAATCCCAACTAAAGACGCTGACTATTTCCATTGTGGAAAGGTTGGCAATTGGAGAAGGAAGTTGTCCTATCTACCAATCTGAGCTGAGAAAAGGCAATGCTGGTAAGACTAGTAAACTCGAATATATTTCATATAAAGTTATATACTTTTTCTAGTGATTCCTATATCTTTGTTAACTGGTTGTGGCCTTCACACCTGTGACAATATGAAAGGAATGAGAAGAAGTAATAGACTGAAGAAATGCACACTGGATTTACGAGTGGTCAATGGGAATCAAGCTTCAGTTGAAGCCATTGGTCACTATGAACTTACTCTTGCAAGTGGTCTTATTGTTTTCACGGAACAATGTTATAATTCTCCTAGTATTATGAGCAATATAGTTTGAAAGATGTTGGTTTTGAACTTTCATTTACGCACTATGATATTTCAATTTCTAAGGATATTTTTTTTTTTATCTTAATGCCTATCCAAGTGAAGGTGTTTTTAAAATTGATATGCATGGTGTGATTTCAAATGAGAATGTAACAACCCAAACCAATAACCAACCGAACATGCGAAAGAAATTTTTTTTTATATACAGAATAGTGCGCCACGCGCACCACCTCAGGGTGCGCGGCGCGCACAGCCCATTTTCAGTTCTGTCCAGTTTTGTCCATTTTCAAATAAAGATCTCCCACTTCCCGACATATTTAGACGAAACGCTTTTTACCACATGTTCATATATGTAAAACTAACACGAATCAATCATAAAATAAGTTTTACAAAACGGGGCCCACATCGGTCACAAATCATGAGTTTCGACCACATTAGTTTAATTTCTAAACGACACTATGAGCATGGTGTTTGGGGGTTAAACTACCCAAATCTCGGTCAAACTCCATCACATTCCAAAAGCTTCCCCTATCAAACAAGCGGGATCTCTGATCCAATCGCACGCCCTTACCCTTGTCAACGCCCGAGCCTATAAAAAGGTAAACAACGAGAGGGTAAGCAAAGCTTAGTGAATGCAATAATTATACATACACATATATAACCTACTTACTTGCATACACTTACTCAATACCGCATACAAGCTAGCAATTCGACAACTATGCAACCATTAACAATATACCAATATCCGAAATCATAATAAGCTAGCGATTCCAAAAGCATATAGTTCACAATTAAATATGCTAGTACAAGAATTCACACAACCATGGTTAACCAATCGTACAAAGGAATGGTACTTGAATTTCCCATCGGTGTTCATAACAACCGTTATCGTACAACAACATATATCACTAACCCTTGGTGGAACGACAACACATATTCGTTCATAAAACCGTTAGTGTACAACGACATATATCACTAACTAGGACAACACATATCCGTTCGTAAAATTCATTAGTGTACAACAACATATATCACTAACTAGGACAACACATATCCGTCCCTACAAATAAATACATTATATACATACATGTATACTTATTCCACTCACCTTAACGATTCGGTGACGATTTTAACTTCCGTAAGCCTCAAAGCATAGTACCTAATACAATAAGTACTCAATCAACACACAAACTAGTTGAGCTAAAAGCCAACAACTTACACATGTGAAATTAATGACTTAATGCATTAAATGCCCCATTTTCACCAAAACCGACCATTAAGGTCAAAACCACCACATATCACTAAAAGCTAGTGATTTAGGTCTAACAACCCTAATTTATACATAATTTGGGTGTTTCATACCCATCTATTTCAATTAGGTCAATTATCTCTCATTTGACCACTTTAAGATCAACACACCCATTTCGGGTCATCCACAAACCCACATAACACCCATTCACCAAACATCTAGGTGTGCTAGTAATTAACTAACCAATCTAGGCTCATAAACATCAATTAACCATTTGAAACCCTAGGTTAGTTACTATTGAGTCTTCATGACTCAATCTTACCTAAGAACACCCAAAATCACCAAATATGAGTTTTATGTTCTTCATTTACCCAAACCCTAACCCATACGTAAATCAAAGTAAGGAAATCAAAGTTAGAACATACCACCACAACCAAAACGTGGCTAACGACTAGATGAACAACTTTAATACTTGAGCTTTAACCCGGATCAAGCTTCTTCCTCCTTAATTCAAGATTTCTCTCACTTAAAGTGTTTTCTCTCTCTAGGTTGAAGTGGAATTGAAGATGGGGTTGGTGGTTGTGTTGAATGTGCATCAACCACCAAAAATTTGACCATAAGTGCCCTAAAACCGGCCTCAAGTGAAAGGACCATCATGCCCCTCATTAAACTTAAATTAAAAACAGAAATCTGTCAACAGGAGGAGTGCGCCACGCGCACACCTAATAGTGCACATTGCGCACATGTGGTCTGAACCTGTTATGCTTCTGTTTAATTACATTCTGCAGCCCACACTTTATGTACACTATTTACACCACTGTACAATTATTATTCGAGTCTTACAACTCTCCCCCACTTGAATCGGAGCGTGTCCTCGCGATCCAAGCCGCATGATAAGAGGGAAGATACACTAACACAAACTCTTCGGGCTCCCAAGTAAACTCGGAACCTTTACTACGACGCCATTGAACTTTAAACGTTCTCACCTCCTTATTTCTCAACCGTTTGACCTTCTCATCGAGTATAGCAATTGGCTCCTCAATATACTCTAACTTATTATTTAGCTCAATCTCGTCTAAAGGTACCCAAGATGAATCATCCGTAAGACACTTACGGAGATGGGAAACATGAAATGTATTATGGATCCCCGCAAGCTCTTCGGGTAATTTCAAACGATACGCGACTTCACCCACACGTGTAACGACCCTGGAATTTCCAACGTTTATTTATTAATAATTATTGTTATTAATACGTGTGATTAAACGAATGTATGTTATTACATTTACGTGTTTCCATGATTGCTCGTACTTGACTTTTATGAGCCCGAAACGTCTTTGTGACACACGAAACTTCACGAATAATATTTCTAGATATTATTTGCATTCATGATTAAGTTTTATTAATCATTTTAATTAACTAAGACTATTAGTTAGTTACTTGGGCTTTAAATGGATTAATTTGTTAATTAATGGAACTTGGACTTGTTTTAAGTTAATAGACACTTGACTTTGGGCTTACAAGCCCACCCTACATTATTAATGGACCCTTTAGCCCAATCTTTCAAGTGTAAGTATCAATTAAATGGTAACTAGTTAGTTGTAAGGATTGGAATCTAGTTATGCCTTGATCCCCATGAAACCCCATGCATTAACCACCTTTTGTAAGCTTTTCATGTTAATAACCAACAAACTCTTTCCCTCCCCTTGATGGGCTGCTGCAGCCGTGATCTTTGATGAGAGTAAAGGGGATTCAAAAATTTTTTTTACTTACTACTTCACTCACATTCTCTCATTCACTACACACACTTACTTGCATACATTTTTCTCTCTTTTCTCTCTCATTTTTCTCTCTATCTTGTAAGTGTTTTGAACAACTTGTTCTTCTTTTCTTCACTTGAAACCCGATTTCAAACATCCCATTAATCATCATCATCTTTTGTTACTTGAATACTTGTTTGTTATTATTACTAACTTACTTTGTTGTTTGTTATTTACTTACTAGCTTTCAAGAATCTAACTCACTAGTTTGATTCTTCATTTTTATCTTGTTATAACAAGAACAACAAGAACATAATCTATCTAGTTATGTTCTACCTTACTTGTTTCAAAAGATTATAAAGTTCATGGTTGAAAGACATACTTGAAGTTCATGAAGTAAACTTTAAAGTTTACTTTCTAAAGATCAAACTTTGGTTTGAATCTTTAAAGTATGAACAACCATGAACAAATTACATGTTTACTTAGTTACTTCTTCATTTTATGCACTTTAATTTCATGTAGTTAGATTATATGGTCAAGTACTACAAGTTAGTCTTGATCTCATATCTCTAGGAACTAAAAGTTAACTTAAAAGTTCAAGAACATGTAAATAAGTTTTCTTCAAATATAACTTTGTATACTTATGCTTGATCTAGACTTTTGAGTCTTGGATCTTCAAGATCTAACTAAGAACTATGTTCTACATCTTAAGATCTTGATTAGTTAGTTAACTTTCAAGTTTCTAGTTCAATATTTCTTCTAAAGTTCATGTATGTGTTAGATCTAAGACTTTGATGTAACTTTGGTTCATCAAACTTCATACAACTCTTAAGTGAGTTGTGCTTCATGTCTTAGACTTGCACTTGGGTTATGATGGTCAAATATTGGTCAAGATGATGCAAACACATCAATGAGTTGTACACTTGAAGCTATATGCATCAAGGATGAGAACCGTGATAAGCATCGAGCATCGGAACCCATTATCTTACTGTTTCTGTCCAAACCCTACTGACCTACTGTCTCTGTATCAGACCAGTAGACCTGGGCTGTTTTGATTATGATTTTCAAATAGATCTTTTCGAGTAGATAACTTTTCATATAAGACTCGTCTTAATCCGAGTTACGGTTTAGAATCTATGGCCCTCCGAGCGTCACTATGTCCATTTATTTTTCTGCTTTCTGTTTATAGTTTCTGTTCTTCTGGTTTCTGTAACATACCAGTACACCTGGGCTACTGTAACCTTGATTTTCAGATATCTCAGTTCGTTTAAATAACTTTTCATATAGGACTCGTCTTAATCCGAGTTACGGTTTAGGATTTATGGCCCTCCGATCGTCACTATGTCCTTTTAATGTTGTGCAGAAATTTCAGACCTACTCGCACTTAAACCGTCACCACGGTCAAACGAAGACGAGTTTGCTTCTGTAAATTTTACCACACTTAAAAGACTCATATACGGAGCCATGGCCACTGGTCTCACCTTAATTCAGTAAGGGCAGAGGCCGTGGTGACTGACTGAAATCAGCCTTTGTTGTAAACTACTTTCATAAACGAAACTTACTTTACGCCTTTTGTTTGATGATGAATGATGATGACCCTTAAGACCTTATTTACATACATTTAAACCTATTAAGACGATTTACTGACCTAGTACTATTTGCCTTAGGTTGAGGACCTTCGGACCGATTACTTGCACACCTTTTCCGTACCGGCTTTACGACTACATTATCATTGTGAGTTATAGCATTCCCTTTTTACTTTAACTTATTTTGGGAACTGAGAATACATGCGGATTTTATGTTTTACATACTAGGCACGAGTACTTAAACTTTATATATGTGTGGGTTATATAACGGCAGAAACATTCCCTTTAGCTCGGTAACGTTTAGTCATTGGTTTTTGAACCGGTGAACGCGAATCTTAGATATGGATCCATAGGGTTTGACATCCCCACTCGGGCTAGTAGCGCTAGCATTTAACGAGTTTTTAATACTTCATAAACATACGCACTTGCCAAGTGTACTTTCAGGGGGTATAAACGTTAAGTTAGTTACCAAGTGCCCACGGTTAACATATACTTTATCATACTGTTTTGAAACGCTCTTTGTAGTACTGGAATCTCGTGGCCTACCTTACATACTGTTATACTTAAACTATAGCTCACCAACCTTTGTGTTGACTCTTTTAAGCATGTTTTTCTTAGGTGCTTGAGGTTAGCTTCCGCTGTGTACTAGTCGTGCTGTAGACACCCGCTGCTTAGAGTTGCTATCACATGAACTACTTTATTTTGCATTCAAACATTCGTACTTTTGAACTATGACTTGTAACGACCATTGTGGTCACATACACTTATTATTTGCTTCTACTTAGTGAAGCATGATTTTGGATTGTAAAACATTAGATGTCAGTTATGACATCACTTTATTATTGAATGCAACTCTTTTTGAAAATGCATATAGTACTTAACCTTGTAATGATCCTGTTGTTGATGATTCGTACACGATGGTTTTGTACGGGGCATCACATTTGGTATCAGAGCATTGGTTGTAGGGAATTAGGTTGCATTAGTGAGTCTAAGACCGACCCGAGTAGGATTCACTAATAGGACTAATCTACAACTTGCTAGTTTACTTGTTTCCGCTGAACTTACTGCTTGCTGCTGCTTACTTTTACTGCTATATGCCGTATGCTACTACATGATTTCACTACTGCATGATATTACTTGCTTTCAATTGCATGCTACTTCTGTACGATTCGTTATTATTGCCATACTACTTATTGTTATACATGATTTAAACTGTTGGCCTAATACGTGCTTGCTTATGACTTACTGACATGGAAAATTTATTTTTCCTTGTTCAGATGTCGGATGTACCACCTGCTAGCGTTTTGGGCAGTTCAGACTCAGACTCCACCACACCACCTGATACTGTTGGTGATACACCGGTCCCGTTACCCACTAGTGATCCCAGCGCTTCGTCTTCCAGAGTGAGCAGTAGTGCGCCGGCACCTATGACTACTTCTGACCCTGCGGAGATTCCAGCTCCGTCTGTTCCCGGACCCTCGAGGTCACAGCCCCGCATTGGTGGGATTGAGATCCCCGCAGAGTTTGGGGAAGGGCCGTTTCGTAACCACATGCGCACACCTTGCCGACGCACTCCCGACGGACGTTTAGTTGTGATTTCGCCAGGCAGACACCGACAGATGTTGGCCGCCTTCGGACGCTTCGGACTACCAGCTCAGCCACCAGTGCCACCACCACACGATTCGGATGACTCATCATCCGCCGATTCTTCATCATCAGATGACTCCAGCGATGATGAGGATCCTGCTGATAGACCTATTCAGGCACCCTCCACCTCGCCGAAGAAGCGGTACCGTTTCGACGGCACCGTCATTCCAGGGGTGAATGGAGGTCGTGCTTTTACTGACGCATTTGGCCATCGTCGTAGGGTTACCGCCCGTAAACGGGTTGTGCCATACCCTGCCGACCCTCAGATACGTAAGGTTCCCCGTTACGTATTGACTATTCTTGGAACCGTACCACCTAGATTTAGATACGGACCACTTACATCTAAGGACGTACCGTCTACATCCGGAGCCGGACCATCTACATCAGCACCACCGGCACCACCCGCACCACCCGCCCCACCTGCACCGCCTGCCCCACCAGCTCCCTCTAACGAGGAACTGATGAGGGAGATTGAGACTCTCCGATCTCGAGTCACTGAGCTCGAGGAGCAGTTGGCTCGAGGAGCAGTTCACCTGCCTTCACCGTAGGACCTTGTATTTAGATTTCATGATGTAATCTAGTTGTAGATTCTTGTATTTCATATGTATTGTACGAACTTATTCAGATGTATGAAACTTATTATTATTAATGAATGGAACTTTGCGTTATTTAATTCTTGCACGATGTTCTATTTACATTACTGTACGATGATTCTGTGGTATTTGTACCTAGATGCGTTATTTAATAACATGAGATGTATTGATTCCATGTTGGTTGCTATATACTATATTATTACTATATTGAATACTGGATTTTGACTTGAGTCAAAATTTTTGTTTAGAATACCATGGCTAACGGAAGATCCATACCTACCGCCTCCCAGATTGAGGACATGATCAACGAACGGGTCGCTGCAGCCCTAGCAGAAAGAAATCTTCAAGTTTCACCGCCACCACCACCAGTTATCCCACCCGTTCGAAACGGGTGTACTTACAAGGAATTCCAGAGCTGCAAACCGCATAACTTCAGCGGCACCGAGGGACCGGTTGGTCTCACCAGATGGTTCGAGAAACTTGAATCAGTATTCCGAGTTAGCAACTGTTCGGAGGTTAATAAAACCAAGTTTGCTTCTTGCACGCTTTCTGATGGCGCGCTTACATGGTGGAATACCATGGCCCCAGCGCAAGGAATCGATGAGGTGTATGCTACGCCTTGGGAAGAGTTTAAATGTGCTATGATTGAGGAATACTGTCCGAGAACCGAGGTTTAAAAGATGGAGATTGAATTCATGCAACATAAGGCCGTAGGAAACGATCTTGACAGCTACAACCGTAGGTTTTTGGAGTTAGCGCTGATGTGTCCAACTATGGTCACCCCCGAATTCAAACGAATGGAGCGATACTTTTGGGGACTTCTTAAGTCCATCAAGGGGAATGTCACCTCATCCAAACCACCGACTGTTCCCGAAGCAATGCGCATGGCGCATACTCTCATGAATCAGATTCTTATTGATGAGCCGGAGAAGGCTAAGTTTGAGGCTGGTGGTAGCGAAAAGAGAAAATGGGACAACAACCACAACAACCACAACAACAACAACAACAGGGGGAGAAACTACGATCAAACCCCCGCCAAGAGGCACAACAACGGTGGAAACCCTAATCCCAACAACAACACCAACACCAACCCGAACTACAAAGGAACCTTACCTCAATGCAAGCGATGTTACAAACACCACACTGAGTATTGCAATGTTGTCTGTGAGAAGTGCGAACGGGCTGGGCACATCGGGAAGGACTGCAAGGTCACTACTTTGAATGGGAAGCCAAACACCAATGGGCCGAAGAAGTGCTACGAATGCGGGTAGACGGGCCATTTCAGAAATGCATGCCCAAACAAGCAAAAAGATGGCGGGCCACCCCGTGGTAGAGCTTTTAATGTTAATGCAAGGGATGCACGCGATAACCCCGACTTGGTGACAGGTATATTCACAATCAACAATCTATTAGCTTATGTCTTGTTTGATACTGGTGCGGATAGAAGTTATGTATGTAGACATTTTTGCGATAAGATTAATTGGTCATTAGTCCAGTTAAAAGAAAGTATGCTTGTCGAGGTCGCAAATGAAAAACTTGAAAAGGTTGATCATATTAGTCGTGGAGCTGTTATCAACATAGCTGGTACAGATTTCGAAATTGATTTGATACCTATCAAACTGGGAAGTTTTGACGTGATCGTCGGTATGGATTGGTTGAGCAAGATAAAGGCCGATATTATCTGTGGAGATAAAGCACTTCGCATACCACAAGGAGATGGCGAACCACTGGTTATCTATGGAGAGAGATGTACCTCGAAGTTGAACCTCATTAGTTGCGTGAAAGCGCAAAAGATTATGAAGAAGGGACGTTTTGCTGTCCTAGCACATGTGAAAGCGGTAGAAACTGAGGTGAAGAGCGTGAATGACGTTCGAATTGTGAACAAATTTTCCGATGTCTTCCCAGAGGAATTACTTGGATTACCGCCGCAGAGAGCAGTAGAGTTTCAGATTGATTTAGTGCCAGGAGCTGCACCTGTAGCTCGCGCACCTTATAGACTCGCACCTTCCGAGATGCAAGAATTACAGAGTCAACTACAAGAGCTGTTAGACCGTGGGTTTATCCAACCAAGTTTCTCGACTTGGGGTGCACCTGTGTTGTTTGTGAAGAAGAAGGATGGATCCTTCCGTATGTGTATCGACTACCGTGAACTCAACAAACTGACTATCAAGAATCGGTATCCTCTTCCACGAATTGATGATCTTTTTGATCAACTACAAGGATCGAGCGTTTATTCAAAGATCGATTTGCGATCCGGATATCACCAACTGAGGGTGAAGGAAAGTGACGTGATGAAAATTGCATTCAGGACCCGTTATGGTCATTATGAGTTTCTCGTGATGCCGTTCGATTTAACAAATGCACTTGCCGTGTTCATGGACCTCATGAATCGTGTCTGCAAGCCTTACTTGGATAAGTTTGTTATCGTCTTCATAGATGATATCCTCATCTACTCAAAGAGCGAAGAAGAACATGAGCAATACCTCCGATTAGTGCTTGAACTCTTAAGACAAGAGCAACTTTACGCCAAATTCTCCAAGTGCGAATTTTGGTTGAAGGAAGTACAGTTTTTGGGTCATGTTGTGAGCGACCAGGGTATCAAAGTTGATCCCACCAAGATTGAAGCCATCAGCAAGTGGGAGACCCCCACTACTCCGACTCATATTCGCCAATTCCTAGGTCTCGCCAGTTATTACCGAAGATTCATCGAAGGATTTTCTCTGATTGCGCGTCCTTTGACCGCACTGACTCACAACGGCAAGAAGTTCATTTGGGAACCCGCACACGAATCAGCATTTCAAACTTTGAAGAAGAAGTTAACCACCGCACCTATCCTATCACTTCCTGAAGGCAGTGACGACTTTGTTCTTTATTGTGATGCATCGAAGAGTGGTTTTGGTTGTGTACTGATGCAACAATCAAAGGTTATTGCCTATGCCTCCCGCCAATTGAAGATTCACGAGCGGAACTACACTACACATGATCTTGAACTTGGAGCCGTTGTCTTTGCGCTTAAATTGTGGAGACACTATTTGTATGGAACTAAGAGCACTATCTTCACCGATCACAAGAGTCTCCAGCACATCTTTGATCAGAAGCAACTGAATATGAGACAGCGTCGATGGATCGAGACGCTCAACGACTACGATTGTGAACTCCGTTATCACCCTGGCAAGGCCAATGTTGTAGCTGAAATGACCCGTTCATATACATTATAAACGATTCATAATAGTTGATTACATCGCGAGGTATTTGACCTCTATATGATACATTTTACAAACATTACATTCGTTTTTAAAAGACAAACTTTCTTTACAACGAAAGTTGACGGCATGCATACCATTTCATAATACATCCAACTATAATTGACTTAAAAATAATCTTGATGAACTCAATAACTCGAATGCAACGTCTTTCAAAATATGCCATGAATGACTCCAAGTAATATCCTTAAAATGAGCTAATGCACAGCGGAAGATTTCTTTAATACCTGAGAATAAACATGTTTTAAAGTGTCAACCAAAAGGTTGGTGAGTTCATAGGTTTATCATAACAATCATTTCAATATATTAATAGACCACAAGATTTCCGTTTATAAATATATGTACACTCGCAAGTGTATAAAAGTATTCTATAAGTTGTAGGCACCCGGTAACAAGCCTTAACGTTCATGTTTTACCCTCTGAAGTACACCAGATCAGGTGTGTTTAAAATAACCTCGAAGTACTAAAGCATCCCATAGTCAGGATTGGGTTTGTCAGGCCCAATAGATCTATCTTTAGGATTCGCGCCTACCGTACATAGACAAGTAGTTTAATGTTACCAAGCTAAGGGTATATTTCTGGTTTAAACCCACATAGAATTAGTTTTAGTACTTGTGCCTATTTCGTAAAACATTTATAAATACAGCGCATGTATTCTCAGTCCTAAAAATATATATATAAAAGGGAGCAAATGAAACTCACCATACTGTATTTCGTAGTAAAAATACATATAACGTCATTTAACAAGTGCAAGGTTGGCCTCGGATTCACGAACGTATCAATATTGAGATTCAATATTGCAGGAAAGTACGTAGACGCAACGGAGATGATAAACACTAGATTGACCTCACGAGCATACCCATGAACCATACCCATCACCTCCATAGCTATAACCCATAATTTCCTTAGCTTCGACTCATTCAAAAAAACTATTTTGAAATCACTCGGACAGTACTCCGTCGTAATATTTTATGTATACTAATAATATTTTGAAATAATACAGAGCAAATATATATATATATATATATATATATATATATATATATATATATATATATATATATATATATATATATATATATATATATATATATATATATATATATATATATATATATATATATATATATATATATATATATATATATATAAATCGATTGAGAGAGTTTAGAGAAATATATTTTCAAGTTTCTATGAAATAATGAAACCTATTGAATTCTATTTATAATAGATTTTTGAATTATTAAAGTGAATTATTAAAGTATGAATTATTAAAGTGAATTATTAAAGTATGAATTATTAAAGTGAATTATTAAATTGAATTATTAAAGTGAATTATTAAAGTATGAATTATTAAAGTGAATTATTAAAGTTAAAGTAAAGTAAAAGTAAAGTAAAGGTAAAGTTAAAGTATAGTAAAAGTATAAAAACTATGTATGTATAATACGCGTATAAATATATATAATATTAATTTAAATCGTTATATATATTTAATGAAATAAAATATAAATATCATTATATTTATTATACTGGTTAAGTAATGAGTTGTCAAAAGTGATTCTAGATATTTATAAAAGTTATATATATTTTAATAATAAAGTTCTTTTTAAACTGAAAACGTTTTTGTACGTTTGAAAATAGATTAATTGAATATTATGGAAACCAATTCTCCACTAACTTTTGTCTAACTTTCGTAAATGACACTTTTTGTTTTTATTTATAAATAGCTTTATAAATTATTCCGAATATCATTAAAAGGAATAGATTTTCTCAATCATAGTGGACCTCTCAACAGAGACTTGTAATCATAATTCAATGTTTCTGATAATTCAAGCATTTAATATATTTTTTTAATTTCGTCGATAATCATATTGAAACAAATACGTTCATGTAAAGCATTATACGTTTAAATACTTTTTTGACATTTTCAATTTATAATATATACACATATACATACATATTCATATATGTTCATTTAATGGTTCGTGAATCATTGGAATTTGGTCGAGGTTTAAATGAATGTATAAACATAGTTTAAAATCCTTGAGATTTAACTTAACAAACATTGCTTATCGTGTCAGAATAATATAAAGATAAAGTTTAAATTTAGTCGGAAATTTCTGGGTCGTCACAGTACCTACCCGTTAAAGAAATTTCGTCCCCGAAATTTGATAGAGGTCGTCATGACTAACAATGAGAATGTTATTATGACGATTATAAAGTTTTATCATGTCTAAGAAGTATGGATAAAATAATTCGATTACTCGAAGCGTATGAGGGAAGTTATCGTAAATGAAGGAAATAAGATTATAGTGATTCGTCATATCTTTTGACGTCATCACAATTGATCTCCGAATTTAAAGAAAATCTTTGTAATCTATGTTGGATTTGATGCTTCGGTGATTAAGGAGATTATGATTTTCTTCGAATTAATACGATAATCCATCTTGATTTCTCTGTCGGGTATATCACTATAAATCCACCTCCTTCGTTTCCTTACAACTCACACCTTCTATTCTTTCTCCCTCAACTCATATTTTAAAGTATTTGTCAATATGCTTCATCCAGTACTGATTCTCGATATACTCCTCACTTTCATATCTGTCATTCTTCTTTTTCATCTGCCTCCGGAAGAATCTATTTACTTCTACTATACTCTTGGTTTTATAGTGTTTTTAGTTCTCCCGTGTCTTTATATTGCTATATGCATTGATATATACGGTTTGTGATTTCTGGGTTGTTGTTGGATTTTATATCTTTCCTTATATTTCAAAGTCCTTGCTTCTTCTATAATCATTGTCATCCACAGTTAATGCTCTCTTCTATTTGCTATGATTTATACTCCCATTTCTAGTTCGGAGCTTTGTCCTTTCGTTTCTTCTTCTTGCGATTAAGCACCGCTTGTAATGGTCCAGAATTCGCACATATAAATTTTGTCATGAACATTGTTAATGTTCTAAGAAGGAAATTGTAATGACACGATCTTGATTTGTTAATTTACCAAAATACCCTGAAAAGACCGAATCATCAAGAAAATATATTCTTGATATTTTTAGAGATTAAATAGAATACAAGAGTCGTGTAACATAGCACATGATGACGTTATGATCTGTGAATCATCATGTTCCATTTAGAAACTCGGCATGAATTACTGTAATATAATCACGTTGATCAAGTGTCATTATATTATACTAACTCATGCTTCAGCTCCCAACACTTCTTCAAGAATATTCCTATTTTAAACTCGAATGTTTCAGAATTTAGAAACTAAAATAGTTTCCTTTATGATATAATACAGATAGCGCGAAGTGGTAAATAATTTCAGATAAGAATAATTATAAAAATATCTTCAGAAGTATGGATGATATTTATAATGAAAGATACGATTATATCTTAGAATGTCTAATATCAGAGGATGATGAAGGATATTGTCCGCAGGAGTTTAGAGTTAGGAGCAAGGTATTCGTTAATGACTTCAGTAAGTAATGAATCATTTGGATCCTTTGAAGGCAGGTTCAGCCTTTATGATTTGTCCACAGCCTCCTTCATACTTTGCTCAATCCGTTTTCTAGTTCTAAAGCTTCTCTTTTTCTGAGCTTTGCCAATATACTATCCTTTATAATCCAACTTTTTACTGTTAAGGTCGTTTACAGTTTTTGTTGCTTCATCAGCATTTTTCAAAATTTCGAGAACTGGTTCGCAGTTTAGGGTGTTTTTCAGAAATTTCTCATTCAAAGAATGTAAGTCTTGGAGGTAGACGTTGTGTGTATATGTAATTGTTGATGTAGACATGCTGCGAGGTTTCAAAATACTGATTGCTGATTCTCAATAATTGGTATGGCAATTCTTGTTATAAGGTACGAATAAATATATGATAGGGTTTCGATAATTATAATGATTTTTTTTTTTGGAAAGTCAAAGATCAGTGAAGTTGTTGGTAAGTTTATTGCTAATGTGGTGAATATAAGCGATTCCCCGGTAACGTTGGCGAAAGGGCAACGTATCTATCGAGGTTATAATAAGACTAGTCCGACTGAAAAGTCGAAGTTGACTTGCTGGAGCTGTGACAAAACTGTCTACTTTGAAAAGGAATTGAAAAGTCATTTTAGCTAATAAATGCCAAAGGGTCTGACACGGATACGCGTTGAACTATGACTTTGGCTTCGAGAGCTTTTTAGGTACATAAATGTGGGTAATATGTGGTTGGATCATCATCTCGATTGTTCATTGTTTGAAGTGTCTTCGAAAACTTCGGAGAGTTTGAACACAGTTTGTAATCGTTAATATACATATGATGTTCTAACACAGTTTTGAAGTCAAAGTATAGCTTTGAAAGATGTAGGAATCTAAGAGTGATGTCTTCTGTTAAATCATGACTTGGATTTTGATTTGTCAAAATCAGAATGCGTAATCAAATTTGGGTGAGAATGGTTGTTTTGATTACTATACAAGAATGTATATTGTTGTGAGATTTTGGGAGTATAGTTGATAATTTGCTTAATCAGATTCGAAAAATGTAACATATTAATTGTGAATTTATATATCTCTCGGGTATTACCTACCCGTTAAATTTTTTTTTTTTCACAATTAATATTTTGTACAACAGAATTTTATTACAGTCTTTATGAAAATATATATGTGCATATTTTCTTCAGATGTAACATAGATTTAATGAGTTAATATTAAATTAAACTCATTTGATTTACGGTTGAAACTAGAACTGAATAATCCCTAAAGACTTTAGAAATTACATAACTTCTACGGAGTATTTATTCAATAAAATTGAAATTATGAATTAATACTTCGTTATTTGTTGGTGTTTGTAACCCTTGCACCATATTCTCTAAAGCCACTACTCGAGCGCGAAGCGCGTTGACTTCTTCTGTTACACCGGGGTGATTGTCGGTTCGGACGTGCGGATAAATAAAATCTAGAATTTGATGTAGTATATAATCGTGACGAGATACTCTGAAAATGAGAGAGCAAATGGTGTTTCAGACCGGTTCGCCGGTAAGTGCTTCAAGTTCATCGCCAAGAGGGCAATGTGGTGGATGGAAGGGATCACCTTCTTCTTGTCTCCAATTATTGAGGAGGCTACGAACCTATCCCCAATTCATCCAGAATAGATGATGGCTAATTGGTTGATCCATTCCGGTCACACTTCTTTCGGAGCTTGAGTGGGATTCCATATCGGAATTCGAGGGACTTGAACTAATGACGAATTCCATTTCGTTCGATTGAATAAAGGATTTTTCGATATGAAATGATTTTTCGGCTATCGGGTGGTATTCTAATTACATAGAATATCTATATATATAGCGCAAAAGATTTCGTAGATTACGGAGGAATTTACGAAATATGTCAGGCAAAGTTTACAGTAACAGATACGTTAAGATATGAATTAGCAGATACGCTAAGATATAAATTTTATCTATACACTATTCATACAATCAATGCACTAAGATGTGTCTAGACTAAGAATGATAAGCAAGTAATTTCTGACAAGAATGGTGAGCAAAACTTTTGACATGCAGACACGGTCGAAGTCCAGACTCACTAATGCATCCTAACGACTATCAGTTAGACACACTAATGCAGACCTGGTTCGCTAAGACCACCGCTCTGATACCAACTGAAATGACCCGTTCATATACATTATAAACGATTCATAATAGTTGATTACATCGCGAGGTATTTGACCTCTATATGATACATTTTACAAACATTACATTCGTTTTTAAAAGACAAACTTTCTTTACAACGAAAGTTGACGGCATGCATACCATTTCATAATACATCCAACTATAATTGACTTAAAAATAATCTTGATGAACTCAATGACTCGAATGCAACGTCTTTCAAAATATGCCATGAATGACTCCAAGTAATATCCTTAAAATGAGCTAATGCACAGCGGAAGATTTCTTTAATACCTGAGAATAAACATGCTTTAAAGTGTCAACCAAAAGGTTGGTGAGTTCATAGGTTTATCATAACAATCATTTCAATATATTAATAGACCACAAGATTTCCGTTTATAAATATATGTACACTCGCAAGTGTATAAAAGTATTCTATAAGTTGTAGGCACCCGGTAACAAGCCTTAACGTTCATGTTTTACCCTCTGAAGTACACCAGATCAGGTGTGTTTAAAATAACCTCGAAGTACTAAAGCATCCCATAGTCAGGATGGGGTTTGTCAGGCCCAATAGATCTATCTTTAGGATTCGCGCCTATCGTACATAGACAAGTAGTTTAATGTTACCAAGCTAAGGGTATATTTGTGGTTTAAACCCACATAGAATTAGTTTTAGTACTTGTGCCTATTTCGTAAAACATTTATAAATACAGCGCATGTATTCTCAGTCCCAAAAATATATATATAAAAGGGAGCAAATGAAACTCACCATACTGTATTTCGTAGTAAAAATACATATAACGTCATTTAACAAGTGCAAGGTTGGCCTCGGATTCACGAACGTATCAATATTGAGATTCAATATTGCAGGAAAGTACGTAGACGCAACGGAGACGATAAACACTAGATTGACCTCACGAGCATACCCATGAACCATACCCATCACCTCCATAGCTATAACCCATAATTTCCTTAGCTTCGACTCATTCAAAAAAACTATTTTGAAATCACTCGGACAGTACTCCGTCGTAATATTTTATGTATACTAATAATATTTTGAAATAATACAGAGCAAATATATATATATATATATATATATATATATATATATATATATATATATATATATATATATATATATATATATATATAAATCGATTGAGAGAGTTTAGAGAAATATATTTTCAAGTTTCTATGAAATAATGAAACCTATTGAATTCTATTTATAATAGATTTTTGAATTATTAAAGTGAATTATTAAAGTATGAATTATTAAAGTATGAATTATTAAAGTATGAATTATTAAAGTGAATTATTAAATTATGAATTATTAAAGTGAATTATTAAATTATGAATTATTAAAGTAAATTATTAAAGTATGAATTATTAAAGTGAATTATTAAAGTTAAAGTAAAGTAAAAGTAAAGTAAAGGTAAAGTTAAAGTATAGTAAAAGTATAAAAACTATGTATGTATAATACGCGTATAAATATATATAATATTAATTTAAATCATTATATATATTTAATGAAATAAAATATAAATATCATTATATTTATTATACTGGTTAAGTAATGAGTTGTCAAAAGTGATTCTAGATATTTATAAAAGTTATATATATTTTAATAATAAGTTCTTTTTAAACTGAAAACGTTTTTGTACGTTTGAAAATAGATTAATTGAATATTATGGAAACCAATTCTCCACTAACTTTTGTCTAACTTTCGTAAATGACACTTTTTGTTTTTATTTATAAATAGCTTTATAAATTATTCAGAATATCGTTAAAAGGAATAGATTTTCTCAATCATAGTGGACCTCTCAACAGAGACTTGTAATCATAATTCAATGTTTCTGATAATTCAAGCATTTAATATATTTTTTTAATTTTGTCGATAATCATATTGAAACAAATACGTTCATGTAAAGCATTATACGTTTAAATACTTTTTTGACATTTTCAATTTATAATATATACACATATACATACGTATTCATATATGTTCATTTAATGGTTCGTGAATCATTGGAATTTGGTCGAGGTTTAAATGAATGTATAAACATAGTTTAAAATCCTTGAGATTTAACTTAACAAACATTGCTTATCGTGTCAGAATAATATAAAGATAAAGTTTAAATTTAGTCGGAAATTTCTGGGTCGTCACAGTAGCTGACGCTTTAAGCCGAAAGGAGAGGACGGCACCTCTTCGTGTTAGGGCTCTGAACATCACCATCCATTCGAACCTCAACAGCCAGATCAGAGTAGCCCAAGATGAGGCTCTCAAAGAGGAGAACATATCTCACGAACATTTGAACATACTTGTCTCTCGATTCGAGGTTACGGAGTCTGGACTCCGATGTTATGCCGGAAGAATTTAGGTACCTTATTATGGAGATCTACGAAACCTGATACTTGATGAAGCACACAAATCGAGATATTCGATTCATCCTGGAGCGGGCAAAATGTACCACGACCTTAAAGAACAGTATTGGTGGCCGAATCTTAAGAAGGACGTTGCGACTTATGTTGGTAAGTGTTTGACTTGCTCGAAGGTTAAAGCCGAGCATCAGAGACCTTCTGGGTTACTTCAGCAACCGGAGATCCCACAATGGAAGTGGGAAAGGATAACAATGGATTTTATTACTAAGCTACCAAAGACGGTGGGCGGATACGATACTATTTGGGTTATTGTTGACCGCCTTACCAAATCTGCACACTTTCTAGCGATGAAGAAAACTGATACAATGGAGAGACTTGCTCAGTTATACATCAAAGAGGCTGTATCTCGTCATGGTGTACCTTTATCGATCATCTCAGATCGCGATCCCCGTTTTGCTTCTAGATTTTGGCGTTCTTTGCAAGAAGCCATGGAAACTCATCTCGACATGAGCACTGCTTATCATCCTCAGACTGACGGGAAAAGTGAACGAACGATTCAGACCTTGGAGGACATGCTGCGTGCATGTGTCATTGATTTTGGAAAGACCTGGGAAAGACATTTGCCACTCGCCGAATTCTCGTACAACAACAGTTATCACTCTAGCATTAATGCTGCACCTTTTGAAGCATTGTATGGCCGTAAGTGCCGATCTCCTATTTGTTGGGTCGAAGTAGGCGAAAAGCAAATCACCGGACCCGAGGTAGTTGTAATGACCCGGAAATTTCCGACTAAATTTAAATCTTAACCTTTATATGTTTCCGACACGATAAGCAAAATCTGTAATGTTGAGTCTAGAAAGTTTGAAATCTATATTCGGATAATCAGTTACCCTTTTACCATGTCTGACGATTCATGAACCATTGTGTAAAAAAATATGTAAATATATATATAAATATATATATAAGAATTATATTAATAATTATTTGTAAATATATATACATAAAATGTATAAATATTAAATATAAAAGATATGTTAAAAAGATTACATAATTAGTAAATTGTAATATTAATATATAGAAAGTAATTACAAGTTAAAAATATAATTGTATTAGTAATATTATTATTAATTGTACATTTACTATTAATATTAGTATTATCAATATAATCATTATTATTATTATTGTTACTTGCCAAACATCAACATTTATATTATTAATATTATTATTTTATATATAACATAAAAATATGAAATCTGATGTATATAAATTATTATGTTATTAATATTGTTAACATTATTATTATCATTAATAATATTGATATTATTAAGGTAGTGTTATTATTAGCATTGTTAATAATAATATTGTTATCATTTTATTATTATGACATTTATTTAAATAATTAGTTTTATAACTAATAGTATTATTTATTATTAATATAATCTTTATTATTAATAATAGATTTATCAATTAATTGGATTACTATAAAACTATAAAAAGAATCAAACAAAAATCGTACAAGCTGTTACATCCAACTGTGTTAAACTTTAAAATCTGTCTCTAAATTGATTCCATATCACAAAATGATGGGCAATACAGTCCAAGAATCTGTTTACAGTCTCTATCAACTATGAAATTTTTCTTATATATTCGGTATATAATTGGGTCATCGATTAAATTGATATAAAACAAAGGTTTTAATAAAACTTATGAACACACTCAATTAACTTCACATTCTCAATATCAAGTATTACTTCCATCTGTTTTTAATCGATTAACTCAGACCATGAAACCAAAAATAATTAAACAGGTCCCTTCTCCCTCTGTTCTTGAGTGACTTTCCAAAGAAATCAATTTTTTAACAGATTTTAAAATCTAGAAATACAATTGTGTTTGCAATCGTATATTAAAACTTTCTGCAAAGCCGTTTATCTCAAATCTTAATAATGAAGTTGAATTTTGAAAGTCAAACATGAATTCTAAAAAGTCAACTTTTGTTCTTGAGACAAATTCGACTTTTCTGTTTCGATTGGAGTTAAACAAATGTTTCCAATAGTTTCCAGTAAGGTTTTACAAACTAATTTGTGTTATAACTTCTATCTAAAACGTTCTCATTTGAACAATCAATTTTTTTTTTTAAAACAGCGTCGGCAGCAGGAGCATTTTTTTTATTTATTTTTAATTTTTATTTTTCTCGTTTTAATTAACTCAAGAATCATTCTAGATTGATTTTATCTCGTTGCAAGTCCAATAATCGAATTTATTATTCGTTGTTTAGTTATCGGTACCCCTGGTTGACTGAAATTTTTTTTTTAAAGAAGATGATAAAGGAAACTGTAGTAATAAGGGATATAAATAAACAGATGGGGTATAGTTCAGAAAACAGGAACGGACGGTTGGTTAGGGGTGTGTACGTGTTAGCGAGGGGTCTCGGGTTCGAACCCCGTCTTGGACAATTCTTTTTAGAGAAAGCTTTAAAAAGGGTATACTTCTTTAATTTGAATACCATTTTTATTATTATTAATTATTATGAATAAAATTATTATTGTTAATAATTATGATTAGAATTATTAATATTATTGTTATTATTATTATTATTATTAATATTATTATTATTATTATTATTATTATTATTATTATTATTATTATTATTATTATTATTATTATTATTATTATTATTATTATTATTCCTAATAGTTGGAAGTATTAGTATTATTATCATTAGATTAATTAATAACATTATTATTATTTTTTTTTAATCTGTCATTCTTATTAAAATTTGTATTATCATTAAAATTAATATTTTATTAAAATTTCCATTTTTATTATTGAAACTATCATTTTTATTATTGAAATTATCATTATTATCAAAATTATTATTTTTACAAAAATTATCATTTTGTTATCGGTAAAACTATTTTCATTATTTTCACAACTATAATTACTATCATTATTAGGTATTATTACTATTATTATTATAAAAAAATACAATTTTTATTTATTATTGATATCAATTTATCAAATAAATATTAGTTACATAAAAATATAATTAGAACATATAACATAACTATATTAATATTCTTAAAGTATATATAAATTAAATATACATAATTAATTAGTAAAACCTATAAATTATTAACAAACATATCACTAATAATAATATATAAATCTATTTGTTTACCGTTATACGTGTTGATATATATAATTGAATATAGGTTCGTGAATCCGAGGCCAACCTTATACTTGTCAAATGGTGTTATATGTATTTTTACTACAAAATACATTAGGTGAGTATATAGTCCCTTTTTAAACTCTAAATATTTTGGGCTGAGAATACATGCGCTGTTTTTATAAATGATTTACGTTATGGACACAAGTGATCAAAAATAAATTCTACGTTGAGTTGTACCATGGCATATTTCTTTATACTTGGTAGCTAATATTTACGTAAGGAGCGTAAACGCGAATCCTGTTGATAGATCTATCGGGCCTGACAACCCCAACCGGGCTGGACGACCAGTTTTTAACGGTTGCACAGTACTTCGTTTCGTTACTACACTTGGTACGGTGTAGGGTTTATTTAAGAATATGCTGCTGTGATTTAAATGTTAAGTATGGTTACCAAGTGCTCAACGACTTTTCCATACACTTGCTAGTGTATTATGTATGAATATGAAATCTTGTGGTCCACAGTTATAACGCTGCTAGCATCAAACCTATATATCTCACCAACTTTATGTTGACTTTTTAAAGCATGTTATTCTCAGGTACGAATTAAGTCTTCTGCTGTGCATTTGCTCATGTTAAGAACAATACTTGGAATCGATCATCGCAAAGGAACCAAATGTTGATGACTTCGTCCGGATGGATTAGGACGGGTCCTTTCAGTTGGTATCAGAGCGGTGGTCTTAGTGAACCAGGTCTTGCATTAGTGTGTCTAACTAGTAGCTGTTAGGATACATTAATGAGTCTGGACTTCGACCGTGCCTGCATGTCAAAAGTTTTGCTTATCATTTCTAGTCGTAAATTATTTGCTTATCATCCTTAGGGAATTGCTTGCTTATCATTCATAAGTCTGGACACGTCTTACTGCATTTAGTGCATCGATAGTGTATAGACAAAATTCATATCTTAGCATATCTGTTACTTTGGACTTTGGTTGACATCTTTTCAAAGATTCTCCATAATTTACGGGATTTTGGTATTATATATACATATGTAAAGTATGTATTGAAGAGTACCAAATCTAACTTCTATAATCTATTTCATACCAAAAATTCATTTTTCCGATTATACAAGATGGATTCCGCATCTAGTTCGAATTCCTCAGATTATGACAGCTATGCCGATATGGATTTTCATTCAAGCTCCGAAGGCAGCGTCACCGGAATGGATCAACCAATCTCCCATCATCTATTCTGGATGAATTGGGGGTGGGTTCGTAATATACTAAGTCACTGGAGACATGAAGAGGGTGATCCCTTCCATCCACCAAATTGCCCTCTTGGCGATGAACCTGAAGCACTTACCGGCGAACCTGTTCGAGAAACCATTTTCTCTCTCATTTCTTGAGTATCTCGTCACGATTATATACTATCCCATATTTCAGATCTTGTTCATTCGCTCACTCCAACCACCAATCATCCCGGTGTACTAGCAGAAGTTAACGAACTTCGCGCTCGCGTGACGGCTTTGGAGAATATGGTGCGAAGGTTACAAACACCAGCAGCAGCACCAGCAGCATAATCCGTACCACCATCATCAACACCGACAGTACCCATATCACCCTTAACCACAACCGCGTCGTAAACCTCAACATCACAATTTGTAACTCGGATATCAACATCACACACCTCAATATCACTATCTGTACTTCGAGTATGATCTTCGTTTTACATATCATTCTATATCGATTATCTTCGCTTTACTTATCGTTCTATCTCATTTATCTTCGTTCGACATGGTAATTATGTAATCTTTAATGTTTTAGAGATCATGTAATCAAGTATTAACGATAAATCAAAAAAATTTAATATCTTATTGACTCATTAGATCCATGATTACATCTGAAGAAAATATATATACAAGTATATTTTCATAAAGATTGTAATTAAAAATTCTTTCGTACAAACTGTTAATGATGAAAATATTTTAACGGGTAGGTAGTACCCGAGGAATATTTAGATCTCACATTAATAAGTTACAGTGTATATTCTTCGAATCTGATTCAACGGTCATTTGCTATTCTACTTACAACCACCGATATTCGTATCTGTTCACCACCGAATAACCATTTTTATTCAAATTTCATATTTGGATTTTTATCTATCAGAATCCAACAAGTGGCATAATGAAGAAAACAGTGGACAAAATAAAAAGTGTTAGAAACAAACAAATTAATTATGAGAAATTCTGTTAGGAATCCGCGCTAACTGTTCCTAGTTAACTGTTCCCAGCTAACTGTTAATTCTGTATTACATTTTATCGCAATTTAATTTATTGTCATTTAAGTTCTATTATTTATTTTACGCACTTTAAGTAACGGGACACGTATACAAGGTTTCGACCTATCATATCGACCCATCTATATATATATTTCGGAACAACCATAGACACTCTATATGTGAATGTTGGAGTTGGATATACAGGGTTGAGGTTGATTTCAAAATATATATATGGTTTGAGTTGTGATCAATACTGAGACCGGTACACGGATCACGATACGTATTAATTAATTCGAATATTATATATTAAATTATATATGAATATATTGGACTAGTGGACAACTGGACTATTGGACTGCTAACTTTGGACAATTAAAATGAATTAAAATATCGATTATAACATATGAAACTAAACAATTCTTCAAGTTTGCCACTTGATTTCATTCTAAACCTCATTTGTATCTCGACGTTTACAATCCGCGTACAAACCTATCAGGATTCTTAAAAATACCTCAATCGAGAAGTTGAACCGACCGCACTTCATCTACAGAAGAAAAGATCTATACACATGAAAAACTCTTGAACCCAAAGTCATAGTTTAACACGTACCGCGACGAATTCTTTAGCATTTATTAGCAAAAACAATCTTACGATTCCTTTTCAAAGTAGCCAATTTTGTCACAGCTTCAGCAGAACAACTTCGACCTTTCATTCGAATAAGTCTTATTATAACTTTGATATATACGATTGGTTTTCCTCATCGTTATCGGGGAACCTTTCATACTCCGCCATGTTATCATCAGCATTTAATCATCTAAAAACACAATTCGCCCAAAAATACCTCGGATTGATAATCGACGATTCAGATATGACTGCATTAAATGCAGAGGAAATAGTAAAATTTTAGATGGCCTAAATGGCCAAAAGTTTGATGATAAAGAAGGGAATGTTAGGAACGCTCGATAGAAAATTTAGTGCTGAAAAATGGATTGAGCTAACCGTGAAGGAAACAAAGAACAAATACAAGGAATGAACCTGCCTTCAAATAATGCAAATGATTCAGTGTCTGTTGAAACCGTCAGTATGAACCCTACTCCTTATTCTAAACTTTTTCAGATGATATTATTCATCATCATCTTATCTTAGATATTATAAGATATCTTCATATTTTCCGCTATACATATTCTCCATATTTCTAAAGATATTTTCACAACTATTCCTATCTGCAATCATCTATCTCCCCGTAATATCTGCGTTACAACATAAAAGAAACTGTGTTAGTTTCTAAATTCTGAAATCTTCAAGTTTAAAATATGAATGTTTTGAAGCAGTGTTGGGAACTGATGCGTGAATTAGTATAATATAATGAAACTTGATCAACTTCATTATATTACAGTAACTCATGTTAAATTTCTAATGGAATGTGATGATTCATAGTACCATCATCATGTGCCATGTTACACGGCTCTTACATTCTATTCAATCTCCAAACGTATTAGGAACATATCATCTTGATAGTTCTATTCTTCCTGGGTATTTTGGTAATTTAACGAATCAAAATCGTACCAATACCATTTATTTCTAAAGAGCATTAGCTATGTTTATTTCAAATCTCATATCTACGAATTCCGGACCATTACAAAAGATGCTTAGTTGAAGAGGAAGAAAAGAAAAAGAATGAAGCTCCGAAATAAAAATTGTAGTAAAGATCGCAGCAATTAGGAAAGAACATTAACTGTGGATGACAATGATTATAGAATACAAAAGCAATAACATCAAAGTATAAGGAAAGATATAAAACCCAACAACCACCCAGAAACTACAAACCGTGTATATCAATACGTATTGCAATGTAAAGACACGGGAGAATTAGAAACATTATAATTCCAAGGAAATCATAAAAGTGAATAGATTTTTCTGGCGGCAGATGAAAAGAAGAATAAAGGATATGAAAGTTAGAAGTATAATAAGAATCAGGATTGGATGGAGCATATCGACGAATATTTTAAAGTAGGAATTAAGGAGAAAGAATAGAAGGTGTGAGTTGTGGAATGTAAGGAAACGAAGGAGTGGATTTATAGAGAAGTATCCGACAGAGAAATCGAAACAGATTGCCGCATTAAATCAAAGAAGATCTTGATCGTCGAAGAACCAAATCTTATTACGTAAAATTTTCTTTAAATCCCTTAAATTCCGGAAGTCAATAGTAACTACGTCATCGGTTGAAATGAATATATTTATTTACTCATTTCACTCTTTTGTGATAGCTTCACTCGTGCGCTTCACTTGATCGAATCGTTTTATCTATATCTCTCAATGATGATAAAACTCCATTATTACCTCATATCTGTCATGAAAACATTCCCATTGTTATCCATGACAACCTCTATCAAATTTCGGGGACGAAATTTCTTTAACGGGTAGGTACTGTAATGACCCGGAAATTTCCGACCAAATTTAAATCTTAACCTTTATATGTTTTCGACACGATAAGCAAAATCTGTAATGTTGAGTCTAGAAAGTTTGAAATCTATATTCGGATAATCAGTTACCCTTTTACCATATCTGACGATTCATGAACCATTGTGTAAATAAATATGTAAATATATATATAAATATATATATAAGAATTATATTAATAATTATTTGTAAATATATATACATAAAATGTATAAATATTAAATATAAAAGATATGTTAAAAAGATTACATAATTAGTAAATTGTAATATTAATATATAGAAAGTAATTACATGTTAAAAATATAATTGTATTAGTAATATTATTATTAATTGTACATTTACTATTAATATTAGTATTATCAATATAATCATTATTATTATTATTGTTACTTGCCAAACATCAACATTTATATTATTAATATTATTATTTTATATATAACATAAAAATATGAAATCTGATGTATATAAATTATTATGTTATTAATATTGTTAACATTATTATTATCATTAATAATATTGATATTATTAAGGTAGTGTTATTATTAGCATTGTTAATAATAATATTGTTATCATTTTATTATTATGACATTTATTTAAATAATTAGTTTTATAACTAATAGTATTATTTATTATTAATATAATCTTTATTATTAATAATAGATTTATCAATTAATTGGATTACTATAAAACTATAAAAAGAATCAAACAAAAATCGTACAAGCTGTTACATCCAACTGTGTTAAACTTTAAAATCTGTCTCTAAATTGATTCCATATCACAAAATGATGGGCAATACAGTCCAAGAATCTGTTTACAGTCTCTATCAACTATGAAATTTTTCTTATATATTCGGTATATAATTGGGTCATCGATTAAATTGATATAAAACAAAGGTTTTAATAAAACTTATGAACACACTCACTTAACTTCACATTCTCAATATCAAGTATTACTTCCATCTGTTTTTAATCGATTAACTCAGACCATGAAACCAAAAATAATTAAACAGGTCCCTTCTCCCTCTGTTCTTGAGTGACTTTCCAAAGAAATCAATTTTTTAACAGATTTTAAAATCTAGAAATACAATTGTGTTTGCAATCGTATATTAAAACTTTCTGCAAAGCCGTTTATCTCAAATCTTAATAATGAAGTTGAATTTTGAAAGTCAAACATGAATTCTAAAAAGTCAACTTTTGTTCTTGAGACAAATTCGACTTTTCTGTTTCGATTGGAGTTAAACAAATGTTTCCAATAGTTTCCAGTAAGGTTTTACAAACTAATTTGTGTTATAACTTCTATCTAAAACGTTCTCATTTGAACAATCAATTTTTTTTTTAAAACAGCGTCGGCAGCAGGAGCATTTTTTTTATTTATTTTTAATTTTTATTTTTCTCGTTTTAATTAACTCAAGAATCATTCTAGATTGATTTTATCTCGTTGCAAGTCCAATAATCGAATTTATTATTCGTTTTTTAGTTATCGGTACCCCTGGTTGACTGAAATTTTTTTTAAAGAAGATAATAAAGGAAACTGTAGTAATAAGGGATATAAATAAACAGATGGGGTATAGTTCAGAAAACAGGAACGGACGGTTGGTTAGGGGTGTGTACGTGTTAGCGAGGGGTCTCGGGTTCGAACCCCGTCTTGGACAATTCTTTTTAGAGAAAGCTTTAAAAAGGGTATACTTCTTTAATTTGAATACCATTTTTATTATTATTAATTATTATGAATAAAATTATTATTGTTAATAATTATGATTAGAATTATTAATATTATTGTTATTATTATTATTATTATTAATATTATTATTATTATTATTATTATTATTATTATTATTATTATTATTATTATTATTATTATTATTATTATTATTATTATTATTATTATTATTATTATTATTATTATTATTATTATTATTCCTAATAGTTGGAAGTATTAGTATTATTATCATTAGATTAATTAATAACATTATTATTATTTTTTTTAATCTGTCATTCTTATTAAAATTTGTATTATCATTAAAATTAATATTTTATTAAAATTTCCATTTTTATTATTGAAACTATCATTTTTATTATTGAAATTATCATTATTATCAAAATTATTATTTTTACAAAAATTATCATTTTGTTATCGGTAAAACTATTTTCATTATTTTCACAACTATAATTACTATCATTATTAGGTATTATTACTATTATTATTATAAAAAAATACAATTTTTATTTATTATTGATATCAATTTATCAAATAAATATTAGTTACATAAAAATATAATTAGAACATATAACATAACTATATTAATATTCTTAAAGTATATATAAATTAAATATACATAATTAATTAGTAAAACCTATAAATTATTAACAAACATATCACTAATAATAATATATAAATCTATTTGTTTACCGTTATACGTGTTGATATATATAATTGAATATAGGTTCGTGAATCCGAGGCCAACCTTATACTTGTCAAATGGTGTTATATGTATTTTTACTACAAAATACATTAGGTGAGTATATAGTCCCTTTTTAAACTCTAAATATTTTGGGCTGAGAATACATGCGCTGTTTTTATAAATGATTTACGTTATGGACACAAATGATCAAAAATAAATTCTACGTTGAGTTGTACCATGGCATATTTCTTTATACTTGGTAGCTAATATTTACGTAAGGAGCGTAAACGCGAATCCTGTTGATAGATCTATCGGGCCTGACAACCCCAACCGGGCTGGACGACCAGTTTTTAACGGTTGCACAGTACTTCGTTTCGTTACTACACTTGGTACGGTGTAGGGTTTATTTAAGAATATGCTGCTGTGATTTAAATGTTAAGTATGGTTACCAAGTGCTCAACGACTTTTCCATACACTTGCGAGTGTATTATGTATGAATATGAAATCTTATGGTCCACAGTTATAACGCTGCTAGCATCAAACCTATATATCTCACCAACTTTATGTTGACTTTTTAAAGCATGTTATTCTCAGGTACGAATTAAGTCTTCTGCTGTGCATTTGCTCATGTTAAGAACAATACTTGGAGTCGATCATCGCAAAGGAACCAAATGTTGATGACTTCGTCCGGATGGATTAGGACGGGCCCTTTCAGTAGTCCACGAAACCACGAAGAAGATTGCTCAGATCCAAGCTAGACTTAAGACTGCCCGTGATCGTCAAAAGAGTTATGCCGATCTTAAACGTAAAGACTTTGAATTCAACGTTGGTGATTGTGTAATGTTAAAGGTTTCACCTTGGAAAGGTGTGATCCGTTTTGGAAAATGTGGAAAGTTGAACCCACGATACATTGTTCCTTTCGAAATCTTGGAACGTGTTGGACCCGTTGCATACCGTTTGGATCTACCAGCACAATTGAGCTCAGTTCATCCTACCTTCCACGTGTCGAACTTGAAGAGGTGTCTTGCTGCACCTGAACTTATCATACCACTTGAGGAACTTACAATTGATGACAAACTTCACTTCGTGGAAGAACCTATTGAAATTATGGATCGTGAGATCAAAACTTTGAAACGCAACAAGATTTCGATTGTACGAGTACGATGGAATGCCAAACGAGGACCTGAGTTTACTTGGGAGCGAGAGGATCAAATGATGCGGAAGTATCCTCACCTTTTCCTGACTCCTCCATCTACCTCAGCTTAAATTTCGGGATAAAATTTTCTTTAACAGGTGGGTAATGTAACGACCCTGGAATTTCCAACGTTTATTTATTAATAATTATTGTTATTAATACGTGTGATTAAACGAATGTATGTTATTACATTTACGTGTTGCCATGATTGCCCGTACTTGACTTTTATGAGCCCGAAACGTCTTTGTGACACACGAAACTTCACGAATAATATTTCTAGATATTATTTGCATTCATGATTAAGTTTTATTAATCATTTTAATTAACTAAGACTATTAGTTAGTTACTTGGGCTTTAAATGGATTAATTTGTTAATTAATGGAACTTGGACTTGTTTTAAGTTAATGGACACTTGACTTTGGGCTTACAAGCCCACCCTACATTATTAATGGACCCTTTAGCCCACTCTTTCAAGTGTAAGTATCAATTAAATGGTAACTAGTTAGTTGTAAGGATTGGAATCTAGTTATGCCTTGATACCCATGAAACCCCATGCATTAACCACCATTTGTAAGCTTTTCATGTTAATAACCAACAAACTCTTTCCTTCCCCTTTATGGGCTGCTGCAGCCGTGATCTTTGATGAGAGTAAAGGGGATTCAAAATTTTTTTTTTTACTTACTACTTCACTCACATTCTCTCATTCACTACACACACTTACTTGCATACATTTTTCTCTCTTTTCTCTCTCATTTTTCTCTCTATCTTGTAAGTGTTTTGAACAACTTGTTCTTCTTTTCTTCACTTGAAAACCGATTTCAAACATCCCATTAATCATCATCATCTTTTGTTACTTGAATACTTGTTTGTTATTATTACTAACTTACTTTGTTGTTTGTTATCTACTTACTAGCTTTCAAGAATCTAACTCACTAGTTTGATTCTTCATTTTTATCTTGTTATAACAAGAACAACAAGAACATAATCTATCTAGTTATGTTCTACCTTACTTGTTTCAAAAGATTATAAAGTTCATGGTTGAAAGACATACTTGAAGTTCATGAAGTAAACTTTAAAGTTTACTTTCTAAAGATCAAACTTTGGTTTGAATCTTTAAAGTATGAACAACCATGAACAAATTACATGTTTACTTATTTACTTCTTCATTTTATGCACTTTAATTTCATGTAGTTAGATTATATGGTCACTACAAGTTAGTCTTGATCTCATATCTCTTGGAACTAAAAGTTAACTTAAAAGTTCAAGAACATGTAAATAAGTTTTCTTCAAATATAACTTTGTATACTTATGCTTGATCTAGACTTTTGAGTCTTGGATCTTCAAGATCTAACTAAGAACTATGTTCTACATCTTAAGATCTTGATTAGTTAGTTAACTTTCAAGTTTCTAGTTCAATATTTCTTCTAAAGTTCATGTATGTGTTAGATCTAAGACTTTGATGTAACTTTGGTTCATCAAACTTCATACAACTCTTAAGTGAGTTGTGCTTCATGTCTTAGACTTGCACTTGGGTTATGATGGTCAAATCTTGGTCAAGATGATGCAAACACATCAATGAGTTGTACACTTGAAGCTATATGCATCAAGGATGAGAACCGTGATAAGCATCGAGCACTGGAACCCATTATCTTACTGTTTCTGTCCAAACCCTACTGACCTACTGTCTCTGTATCAGACCAGTAGACCTGGGCTGTTTTGATTATGATTTTAAAATAGATCTTTTTGAGTAGATAACTTTTCATATAAGACTCGTCGTAATCCGAATTACGGTTTAGAATCTATGGCCCTCCGAGCGTCACTATGTCCATTTATTTTTCTGCTTTCTGTTTATAGTTTCTGTTCTTCTGGTTTCTGTAACAGACCAGTACACCTGGGCTACTGTAACCTTGATTTTCAGATAGCTTATTTCGTGTAGATAACTTTTCATATAGGACTCTTCTTAATCCGAGTTACGGTTTAGGATTTATGGCCCTCCGATCGTCACTATGTCCTTTTAACGTTGTGCAGAAATTTCAGACCTACTCGCACTTAAACCGTCACCACGGTCAAACGAAGACGAGTTTTCTTCTGTAAATTTTACCACACTTAAAAGACTCATAGACGGAGCGATGGCCACTGTTCTCACCTTAATTCAGTAAGGGTAGAGGCCGTGGTGATTGACTGAAGTCAGCCTTTGTTGTAAACTACTTTCATAAATGAAACTTACTTTACGCCTTTTGTTTGATGATGAATGATGATGACCCTTAAGACCTTATTTACATACATTTAAACCTATTAATACGATTTACTGACCTAGTACTATTTGCCTTAGGTTGAGGAACTTCGGACCGATTACTTGCACACCTTTTCCGTACCGACTTTACGACTACATTATCATTGTGAGTTATAGCATTCCCTTTTTACTTTAACTTATTTTGGGAACTGAGAATACATGCGGATTTTATGTTTTACATACTAGGCACGAGTGCTTAAACTTTATATATGTGTGGGTTATATAACGGCAGAAACATTCCCTTTAGCTCGGTAACGTTTAGTCATTGGTTTTTGAACCGGTGAACGCGAATCTTAGATATGGATCCATAGGGTTTGACATCCCCACTCGGGCTAGTAGCGCTAGCATTTAAATGTGTTTAATACTTCATAAACATATGCACTTGCCAAGTGTACTTTCAGGGGGTATAAACATTAAGTTAGTTACCAAGTGCCCACGGTTAACATATACTTTATCATACTGTTTTGAAACGCTCTTTGTAGCACTGGAATCTCGTGGCCTACCTTACATACTGTTATACTTAAACTATAGCTCACCAACCTTTGTGTTGACGCTTTTAAGCATGTTTTTCTCAGGTGCTTGAGGTTAGCTTCCGCTGTGTACTAGTCGTGCTGTAGACACCCGCTGCTTAGAGTTGCTATTGCATGAACTACTTTATTTTGCATTCAAACATTCGTACTTTTGAACTATGACTTGTAACGACCATTGTGGTCACATACACTTATTATTTGCTTCTACTTAGTGAAGCATGATTTTGGATTGTAAAACATTAGATGTCAGTTATGACGTCACTTTATTATTGAATGCAACTCTTTTTGAAAACGCATATAGTACTTAACCTTGTAATGATCCTGTTGTTGATGATTCTTACACGATGGTTTTGTACGGGGCATCACAACACGAGCTAAAACCTTAAAAGGACCAATAAACCGAGGAGCTAACTTTCCCCATTTTCGAAACCGAATAACACATTTCCATGGCGAAACTTTAAGCATCACCATGTCGCCCTCTTGGAACTCAATTTGTCGTCTTCGCTTATCGGCATAAGATTTTTGTCTATCTTGGGCCTTTTTCAAATGAGTCCGAATCATATCAATCTTGCTATTCGTTTCTAAAACTAAATCGGTACTCCCGATTTCTCTTTGACCTACTTCACCCCAACAAATCGGAGTTCGACATCTACGCCCATAGAGCATCTCATAAGGTGGCATCCCGATACTAGTATGATAACTATTATTGTACGAGAATTCCACTAAAGGTAAGTGCTCATCCCAACTACCGTCGAAATCAATAATACACGCCCGTAACATATCCTCCAAGGTTTGATTTGTACGTTCGGTTTGACCGTCCGTTTGAGGATGATACGCCGTGCTCAATTTCGATTGTGTACCCATATCTTCATGAAATCTCCTAAAATTGAGATGTGAAACGGGTATCTCGATCCGAAATAATAGATATATGAACCCCATGCCTTGATATCACTTCCTTCATAAACAACTTAGCCAAAGTCTCCAACGATATAGCTTCCCGAATGGGAAGAAACAAGGCACTTTTCGTCAATCGATCAACTATCACCCAAATCGAATCAAATTGGGTTCTCGCCGTCTTTGGTAATTTTGTAATGAAATCCATGGTAATGTGCTCCCATTTCCACTTCGAGATTTCTAACGGTTGTAACTTACCATACGACTTTTGGTGTTCGGCTTTCACTTGCAAACACGTGACACATTGTTTAACATACTTAACAACATCACGTTTCATGCCCGTCCACCAATTTTCTTTCCTCAAATCAAGGTACATTTTCGTCACGCCCGGATGAATAGAATATTTTGACTTATGTGCTTCATCAAGTAGCACTCGTCGATGATCACCCATTTTTGGCACCCACACTTGTAGTGACCTGAAATTTTTCATGTTTATATATATTAAATGAAATTGATATTTACATGATTAAGTGTTTCTAACATGTTAAGCAATCAAACTTGTTAAGACTTGATTAATTGAAATAGGTTTCATATAGACATTTGACCACCCAAGTTGACCGGTGATTCACGAACGTTAAAACTTGTAAAAACTATATGATGACATATATATGGTTATATATATAGTTAACATGATTTTATGATAAGTAAGTATCTCATTAGGTATTTTAACAATGATTTATATACATAAAAATGAGACTATTAAATTAAGAAACTCGAAAACGATATATATAACGATTATCGTTATAACAACGTCTTACTAAGTACATATGAATCATATTAAGATATTGATACACTTGGTTAATTATGTTAAATGATAAGTAAATATATCATTAAGTGTATTAACAATGAACTCCATATGTAAAAATAAGACTACTAACTTAATGATTTCGAAACGAGACATATATGTAACGATTATCGTTGTAACGACATTTAACTGTATATATATCATACTAAGATATATTATATATCATAATATCATGATAATGTAACAATTTAACATCTCTTTAGATATAATAAACAATGGGTTAATAACATTTAACAAGACCGTTAACCTAAAGGTTTCAAAACAACATATACATGTAACGACTAACGATAACTTAATGACTCAGTTAAATTGTATTTACATGTAGTATTTTAATATGTATTCATACACTTTTGAAAGACTCCAAGACACTTATCAAAATACTTCTACTTAACAAAAATTCTCACAAATACATCCTCGTTCAGTTTCATCAACAATTCTACTCGTATGCACCCGTATTCGTACTCGTACAATACAAAGCTTTTAGATGTATGTACTATTGGTATATACACTCTAATGATCAGCTCTTAGCAGCCCATATGATTCACCTAACACATGTGGGAACCATCATTTGGCAACTAACATGAAATATCTCATAAAATTACAAAAATATGAGTAATCATTCATGACTTATTTACATGTAAACAAAATTACACATTCTTTATATCTAATCCATATACCAACGACCAAAAACACCTAAAAACACTTTAATTCTTCAATTCTCTTCATCTAATTGATCTCTCTCAAGTTCTATCTTCAAGTTCTAAGTGTTCTTCATAAATTCTATAAGTT
Source organism: Rutidosis leptorrhynchoides (assembly GCF_046630445.1). Lineage (NCBI taxonomy): Eukaryota > Viridiplantae > Streptophyta > Magnoliopsida > Asterales > Asteraceae > Rutidosis > Rutidosis leptorrhynchoides. Next base: position 343,574,060 of record NC_092340.1, on the reverse strand, counting down.
CTAGTTTCATAAAATCAAGAATACTTCCAAGTTTGCTAGCTTACTTCCAATATTGTAAAGTGATCATCCAACCTCAAGAAATCTTTCTTATTTATAGTAAGATATCTTTATAATACAAGGTAATACTCATATTCAAACTTTGATTCAATTTCTATAACTATAACAATCTTATTTCGAGTGGAAATCTTACTTGAACTTGTTTTCGTGTCATGATTCTGCTTCAAGAACTTTCAAGCCATCCAAGGATCCTTTGAAGCTAGATCTATTTTTCTCATTTCCAATAGGTTTATCCACAAAACCTGAGGTAGTAATGATGTTCATAACATCATTCGATTCATATATATAAAACTACCTTATTCGAAGGCTTAAACTTGAAATCACTAGAACATAGTTTAGTTAATTCTAAACTTGTTCGCAAACAAAAGTTAATCCTTCTAAATTGACTTTTAAAATCAACTAAACACATTTTCTATATCTATATGATATGCTAAATTAATGATTTAAAACCGAAAAACACGAAAAACACCGTAAAACCGGATATACGCCATTGTAGTAACACCGCGGGCTGTTTTGGGTTAGTTAATTAAAAACTATGATAAACTTTGATTTAAAAGTTGTTATTCTGGGAAAATAATTTTTCTTATGAACATGAAACTATATCCAAAATTCATGGTTAAACTCAAAGTGAAAGTATGTTTTCTAAAATGGTCATCTAGACGTCATTTTTTCGACTGAAATGACTACCTTTACAAAAACGACTTGTAACTTATATTTCCGACTATAAACCTATATTTTTCTGTTTAGATTCATAAAATAGATTTCAATATGAAACCATAGCAATTTGATTCACTCAAAACGGATTTAAAACGAAGAAGTTATGGGTAAAACAAGATTGGATATTTTTTGATTGTTGTAGCTTCGGGAAATATTGTAACAATTCTATAAAAATCATATCCTAGCTAACTTATATTGTATTATACATGTATTCTAATATATTATGTAATCTTGGAATACCATAGACACATATGCAAATGTTTTGACATATCATATCGACCCATGTATATATATTATTTGGAACAACCATAGACACTCTATATGCAGTAATGTTGGAGTTAGCTATACAGGATTGAGGTTGATTCCAAATATATATATATACTTTGAGTTGTGATCTAGCCTGAGACATGTATACACTGGGTCGTGGATTGATTCAAGATAATATATATCGATTTATTTCTGTACATCTAATTATGGACAACTAGTTGTAGGTTACTAACAAGGACAGCTGACTTAATAAACTTAAAACAGTAAAACGTATTAAAAATGTTGTAAATATATTTTGAACATACTTTGATATATATGTACATATTTGTTATAGGTTCGTGAATCGACCAGTGGCCAAGTCTTACTTCCCGACGAAGTAAAAATCTGTGAAAGTGAGTTATAGTCTCACTTTTAAAATCTAATATTTTGGGATGAGAATACATGCAGTTTTATAAATGCTTTACGAAATAAACACAATTAAATGAAACTACATTATATGGGTGAATGATCGAAGCCGAATATGCCCCTTTTGCTTGGTAACCTAAGAATTAGTAAACCGATCTACTAATTGACGCGAATTCTAAAGATAGATCTATTGGGCCTAACGAACCCCATCCAAAGTACCGGAAGCTTTAGTACTTCGAATTCGTTTTTATCATGTCCGAAGGATTTTCCGGAATGATAGGGGAAATTCTTATATGCATCTTGTTAATGTCGGTTACCAGGTGTTCACCATATGAATGATTTTTATCTCTATGTATCGGATGTATATTGAAATATGAAATCTTGTGGTCTATTATTATGATTTGATAATATATAGGTTAAACCTATAACTCACCAACATTTTTGTTGACGTTTTAAGCATGTTTATTCTCAGGTGATTATTAAGAGCTTCCGTTGTTGCATACTAAAATAAGGACAAGATTTGGAGTCCATGCTTGTATGATATTATGTAAAAACTGCATTCAAGAAATGTATTTTTGATGTAATATATTTTTATTGTAAACCATTATGTAATGGTCGTGTGTAAATGGTATATTTTAGATTATCATTATTTGATAATCTACGCAATGCTTTTTAAACCTTTATCGATAAAATAAAGGTTAAGGTTGTTTTAAAAATGAATGCAGTCTTTGAAAAACGTCTCATATAGAGTTCAAAACCTCGTGACGAAATCAATTAATATGGAACGTTTATAATCAATATGAACTGGACATTTCAACACTCTTCCTTGAAAAGATAACAAACCATGCGGACCTAAGGTAATAAACTCCATTTGTCCCATGATTCGTTCCTCATGCTTATTGTTAACAAAAGCTTCGATTTGAGTCTCGCCAAGCTTTACAAGAAAATCGTTAGTAATAATCATGCGTAACGATCCTACTCGTATCGCCGGATGTTGACTCTTTCTACTTAACGCATCCGCGACCACATTCGCCTTACCCGGATGATAAAGTAATTCACAATCATAGTCTTTCACCACATCCATCCATCTACGTTGACGATAATTTAAATCTCTTTGATCAAAAAGATGTTTCAAACTCTTGTGATCCAAATAAATTGTACACTTAACACCATACAAGTAATGGCGCCAAATTTTCAACGCATGTACAACCGCCGCCAACTCAAGATCATGAGTAGGATATCTCGTTTCGTGTTCTTTTAATTGTCGAGAGGCATAAGCGATGACTTTACCCCTTTGCATTAGAACACAACCGAGCCCATTTAAAGAAGCATCACAAGAAACTGTCATGTCTTCTACCCCTTCCAGCAACACTAACACCGGAGCTTGACATAACTTCTCTTTTAACAATTGAAAAGCAATTTCTTGCTCGTTCTCCCAATTAAATCTTGCGTTCTTTCTCGTCAATTTCGTCAATGGAGAAGCAATCTTGGAAAAGTCTTGGATAAACCGACGATAATAACCGGCCAATCCGAGAAAACTTCAGATTTTCGTAGGCGTAGTCGGTCGTCCCCAACTTTTTACCGTCTCAATCTTCCCCGGATCCACTTGAATACCATTTTCGTTCACAATATGGCCAAGGAATTGAACTTCCCTTAGCCAAAATTCACATTTGGAGAATTTAGCATACAACTTCTCCTTCTGCAACGTCTTCAACACACCACGCAAATGATGTTCATGTTCCTTCATACTCTTCGAATAGAAAAGTATGTTGTCAATGAACATAATTACCGACTTGTCCAACATAGGCTGGCACACTCGGTTCATAAGATCCATGAATGCCGCCGGTGCATTCGTAAGACCAAAAGGCATTACTACGAATTTAAAATGCCCGTAACGAGTTCGAAAATCCGTTTTCTCGATATCTTCCTCACAGACCCGCATTTGGTGATAGCTGGACCGTAGGTCGATTTTAGAGAAATACGTTGCACATTGGAGTTGGTCAAACAAATCGTCAATCCGCGGTAATGGATAACGATTCTTGATCGTCACTTTATTTAACTCCCGATAATCGATGCACATCCGCATACTACCATTATTCTTCTTTACGAATAAAACCTGAGCGCCCAATGGTGAAGCACTCGGTCGAATAAAAACCTTTTCAAGTAACTCTTGGGTTTGATTTAACAACTCTTACATCTCCGTTGCTGCTAAACGATAAGGAGTTTTAGCAATGGGGGTAGCCCCCGGAACCAACTCAATGCGAAATTCAACTTGTCTTCCCACCGGAACACCCGGTAATTCATCCGAAAAAACGTCTTCAAATTCATTAACCACTGGAATTTCACGAATGGATGGTGGCTCATCACGTGTATCAACAACATGGGCAAGAAAAGCTATGCCACCACTAACAAGGAAACGACGTGCCCGTGCAAAAGTGCATATCGGCATAAGTCTCCTTCGTTTATCTCCATGAATAATTAACTCTCCCCCACTTGGGGTCTTCACATGAATAGATTTTTCATGGCATGCAATATCGGCTCTATAACGATCGAGCCAATCTATACCAACGACAATATCAAAATCACCCAAAGTCATCGGAATGAGATCGATTTCAAAAGTTTCGGTATCAAACACAACATTACAATTTTTACAAACATCTACCCCTAACACCCTTTTACCATCCGATATTTCGACTTCTACTGGATGACTTAACTTAGCTAGCGGTTTATTTAACTTAGGCACAAATCAAGGCGACACAAATGTGACGACCCGGAAATTTTTGACCAAATTTAAACTTAATCTTTATATGATTCCGACACGATAAGAAAAGTCTGTAATATTGAGTCTTAAAATCTTTGAACTATATCATATATCCATTTGACCTTCGACTGTTCTCAATGATTCACGAACAATTTTGTGCAAATAAAAATATAATTTCATCTATATATATATATATATATATATATATATATATATATATATATATATATATATATATATAAATAAATAAAAGTATATATATAAATATAATATTTGAATTAATAAAATACAATTTAATCATTTGAATTAAATAAATAAAAGGATAGATAATATAATTAAGTTGTCATTAAAATGAATATATATAAATAATTTCTATACATAATCAATATTATATATATATATATTGTAATATATATATAAAAAAAATTTAAATAATCAATATATGCTATTTAATATATAATAGATAAGTTATTAAATATTACATAGTTAATAATATGTAATGTTAACATATTAAACTTACTTACAAGTTAATATATATTTGCTACTTTAGTATGATTTTCATTAAAATAAATGTTAATATTAATATCAATATTAATAACATTATTATTATATATAACATATAGATATGAAATTTGTTATGTAAAAATTGTTATATTATTTGTAATAATATCAATATTATTATTATATCTATTAGTATTATTATTAGTATTATTATTATTGTCATTATTATTATTATTAGTATTTTATAATTATTAATTATTAAAATTTAATTATATAAAAAGTCATACAGATATAAAAATCTGTTAGGATCACCATCAACTTTCTTTTATTCTATTTTCGGGAAATCAATTATTTTCATAATGCTAACAAAATCCGTTAGCAATCAAAATCAACTTTCTTTTCTTTATTTTCCTTTCTTGTGAATTCATGTCGATCACCTTCACCACTACAATACAAGTGTGAATTCATGTCGATCACCTTCACCACTACAATACAAGTTTCAATCAAATCTGATTATTAGATAGAATCAACTAGCACGACTATAAATCCTCAAATACTATTCGAAGAAATCAAAGAGAAATAAAAGAAAAAAAATCGACTTCATGTTCGGTTCATCTCAAACCCACGAACACCATCACCTTCCTCAGACATTCATCACCTCAAAATTTCTACAACTTCACTATATTATCACCACCACCAACTTATTTTTTTTCTTTCTTTTTCAACTTGGTCATCACACCAAACCATCATCATTTTCAGCCCTCGCTCTACGATTAAAATGTGCTGGTATATTCTGCTCGATGAAGTCTCAAAGCCTGCTGCACCTTTGAACTCGATTACAATTATTATGCTGCTGTAACCATGACCCAACACGCCTCGCATCTTTATTCTTTGGTTCAAAAACCCAACAAACCACCATCAACGAACCTGTTGCATTACACTTCTTATTTCTGTGAGAGGTGATGCAGCACGAATGAAAGTGTAGATGGTGAAATGAAACACGTTTAAACGGACTGTGATCCTTTTCTGTTTCGTTAAGACAACGACAACCAAAGAAGATAATAAAGATTGATGATGATTGCAGGCTTCTTTTTCTTTTTCTCTTGGTGGTCGACAAAACAAGTAAACCACTTGTCATATTAAAAAGTGAAAGTAATTAAAGTATTAGCATATGCATGAAAGTCGACTAGTATGGGATCCATATCATTTTTTTCTGCTAGCCGACACTTGCTTCCTTTTTTTTGTTAAAAGTTAAGATATGTGGGATTAATTGATTTTAGTAGTGGGGCACCAACTTGTTTATAGATTGAAGATTATAGGAATTTACTAATCAAACAAGTGGGACAATCTAAGATGTCATGGCCGACCTTTAAATCTTTAAAGGGGACGGTTTGAATTTTTTTTATTTACTCTTTTGGATCATGACATAAAGTTACAGTTTTAGTCCAAGAATTTCAAATGCATCGGTGCTTGTTTTATTCGCTGTATGGGTCCAAGGCAGCAGCTTAATTGACGCTAAATGGTGCTGCTATTATCGCCTTTATTATCGCAAATTGAAAATAAATAAAAATAATGATAATGATTTAATAACACATTTTATGCTTAGTGGGAATGATGGAGATTACGATGATACGATAGAGATGATAATGCAGTCGTAGTTGAAGTTCCTGGTTGATCAACCGCACCCACAAACCTATCGTTAAATCTATGTAAAACATGTATTGGACTTGGTGGACTTGTTAGACTTTTAGAATTAGGCTTGTGAAACATATTGGGCCAAGTGAAGGATGTTGGATTAGGTCACAGTTGGACCGAGGTTTATTAAATGTTGGGCCGCGTTTCTGTTTATAGTATTGGGCTGTGACCCAACTCAGTTTTGTTGTTGGGCTGCATGTTTCAGTTTTGGGCCGTAAACTGTTGGGGTAAAATGATTTAGGACACTTGATATTTCAGAAAGTATTGGGTGAAGAAATGGTTAGGGAAATAGTCTTAAAGCGAGTGGTCGTGTGTTCGAACCCGGGAGATGGCATTCATTTTTAAAGCTTGTCTTCAAAGGTGGTATTTTAAAATTGTTATTATTATTATAATTATAATTATTGCTACTACTACTACTATTATTATTATTATTATTATTATTATTATTATTATTATTATTATTATTATTATTATTATTATTATTATTATTATTATTATTATTATTATCAATATTATCATTATCAAGATTTTTATATATCGTTATTTATTATTATTATTATTATTAGTATCATTATTTTTATAAAAATATTACAACTTTCTATTATAAATATTATTTTACCAAATAAAGTAGTAGTTATATAAAAACATATCTAAATATAATCTTATATATATAAAGATATTAATCTTAAAACATTACATAATATAAATAAACTTAGTCGATTAAATGTGATATATGTTAATATATATACATGATATAGGTTCGTGAATCCGAGACCAACCTTACACTTGTTCAATGTCGTTATATGTATTTTTACTACAAAATACATTAGGTGAGTTTCATTATTCCCTTTTTAAATACTTTTGCAATATATATTTTTGGGACTGAGAATACATGCGCTGCTTTTATAAATACTTTACGAAATAGACACAAGTGATCAAAACTACATTCTATGGTTGGATTATCAAATCGAATATCACCCTATATAGTCTGGTAATCTAAGAATTAGGGAACAGAAACCCTAGTTGACGCGAATCCTAAAGATAGATCTATCGAGCCCAACAAGCCCCATCCAAAGTACCCGATGCTTTAGTGCTTCGAAATTTATATCATGTCCGAAGGAGGATCCCGGAATGATGGGGATATTCTTATATGCATATTGTGAATGTCGGTTACCAGGTGTTCAATCCATATGAATGATATTTTTATCTCTATGCATGGGACGTATGTTTATGAGAAATGGAAATATGAAATCTTGTGGTCTATTAAAATAATGGAAATGATTATTTATGTTTAACTAATGAACTCACCAACCTTTTGGTTGACACTTTAAAGCATGTTTATTCTCAGGTATGAAAGAAATCTTCCGCTGTGCATTACCTCATAATAGAGACATTACTTGGAGTCATTCATGGCATATTTCAAAAGACGTTGCATTCGAGTCGTTGAGTTCATCAAGATTATTATTAAGTCAATTATAGTTAGATGTATTATGAAATGGTATGCATGCCGTCAACTTTCGATGTAATGAAAGATTGTCTTTTCAAAAACGAATGCAATGTTTGTAAATGAATCATATAGAGGTCAAGTACCTCGCGATGTAATCAACTGTTGTGAATCATTTATAATCGATATGGACTTCGTCCGGATAGATTAGGACGGGGCATTTCAGTTGGTATCAGAGCGGTGGTCTTAGTGAACCAGGTCTTGCATTAGTGAGTCTAACTGATAGTCGTTAGGATGCATTAGTGAGTCTGGACTTTGACCGTGTCTACATGTCAAAAGTTTTACTTATCGTTTTTGTCGGAAATCACCTGCTTATCATCCTTAGAAAATTATCTGCTTATCATTCTTAGTCTAGACACATCTTACTGCAATGATTGCATGAATAGTGTATAGACAAAAATTCATATCTTAGCGTATCTGCTAATTCATATTTTAGCGTATCTGTTATTGTTACCGTTGCCTGACAAATTCCATAGATTCCTCCGTAACTTATGCGATTTTAGTATTATATATGCATATGTAATTATGTATTGCAGGATACTAATCTACATCCTATAATCTATTTCTTATCGAAAATCCTTCATCTGATCGTACGAGATGAATCCCTCAACTAGTTCGAGTCCCTCAGATTCTGATAGCTATTCCGATAGTTATTCCGACAGCTATTCCGATATGGATTTCCACTCGAACTCCAAAAGCAGTGTAACCGGAATGGAGCAACCAGTCAACCATCCCTAATTCATCTGATGGATTCATAGTCGACTTAATCGATGGAGACGAGAAAAAGGCAACCCTTCCAACCACCAACCTGCACTCTTGGCAAAGAACCTGAACCACTTACTGGCGAACCTATTCGAAACACCCTTCTCATATTCATTTCTAGAGTATCTCGCCACGATTATACTCTATTTCAAATTCTGAATTTTATTCAACCTCTTGTACCGACCGACAATCATCCCGGAGAAATACAAGAAGTCAACGAACTTCGCGCTCGAGTAATCAATTTGGAGAATATGGTGCAAAACGTACCAGCTTCAGCAACATCACCTACATCAACAGTACAACCAACAACATAAGCTTCAACATTACATGCTCAACATCTCATTTTGTACCTCGAGTATAATCATCGTTCTACGAATCATTCTACATTATTTATCTTCGTTCGACATGGCGATTATATAATCTTTAATGTTTTAGAGATTATATATTCTTATTCTAACGGTAAATCAAATGAGTCTAATATCATATTGACTCATTAAATCCATGATTACATCTGAAGAAAATATATATGCAAGTATATTTTCATAAAGATTGTAATTAAAAATTCTTTTGTACAAACTGTTAATGGTTAAAATATTTTAACGGGTAGGTAATACCCTAGAAATATTTAGATTTCACATTAATAAGTTACACTGTACATTCTTCGAATCTGATTCAATAGTCATTCACTATCCTATTTACAACCACTGATATATGTATCCGTTCACCGCAGAATAACCCTTTTCATTCAATTTCATATTTGGATTTTGACCCATTAGAATTCAACAAGTGGCATAATGAAGAAAACATTTGACAAAATAAAATTTGTTAGAAACAAACAAATTAACTATGAGAAATTCTGTTAAGAAACCACGCTAACAAAATCCTAGTTAACTGTTCCTAGCTAACTGGTTACATTTTATTCATCGCAATTTAATTATCGCAATTTACATTCTCGCAATTTTATTTATCGTCATTTAATTTCTGTTATTTATTTTACGCACTTTAAATATCGGGACACGTATACAAGGTTTTGACATATCATATCGACGCATCTATATATATTATTTGGAATCACCATAGACACTCTATATGCAGTAATGATCGAGTTCTCTATACAGGGTTGAGGTTGATTCTCAAATAATATATCTACTTTGAGTTGTGATCGAGTCTGAGACGTATACGGGTCACGACATGTATTAATTAATTCGAATATAATATATTAAACTATATATGAATGATTGCACTGTCAACTGTGGACTATCGACTGTGGACTAATAACATTGGACAATTAAAATGAATTAAAATATTGAATATAACATATGAAACTAAATAATTCTTCAAGTTTGCCACTTGATTTCGTCTTAAACCTCATTTGTATCTTCACGATTACATTCTGCGTACAAACCTTTCATGATTCTTGAAAACACCTCAATCGATAGGATGAATCAACCACACTTCATCTATGGAAAGAAAGATTTATGCATATAGTTATGCACCTGAGAAACTCTCGGCAATTGAGTAAAAAAAATTCAACACGTAGCCGCGTCAGATCCTTTGGCATTTATTAACAAAAATAACTTTGCGATCCCTTTTCAAAATTAGCCAATTTTGTCACAGCTCCAACAAGTCAACTTCGACTTTTCGTACGAAACAACCTTATTATAACGTTTATATATACGCGTGCTCTTTGATTGTTACCAGGTAACCTTTCATATTCCACCATATTACCATCAGCGTTTAATCATCTAAAAACACAATTTTCCTGAAACCACCTCGGATTAATAACCGATGATTCAGATATCATAGCATTAAATGAAGAGGAAACAGAAAAATGGTAGAGGGTCTAAACGACCAAAAGTTTGATGATAAAGAAAGGAGTGTTAGGAACGCTCAATAGAAAATTGGGTATTGAAAAACAGATTGAGCTACCCATGAAGGAGACTAAGAACAAATACAAGGACCAAATCCTATATTCAAAGGATTCAAGTAATTCTGGATCCGTTGAAATCTTTAGAGAATATCTTGCCCCGAAGTCATGTTAAAATTTTGTGGAAAAATCTTTCTCCATTAACCATCGAACTTAGAAATTCCAAAATATCATCATCAATATCTTCGATATTTCTGAGGATATTTTCATAAATAATCTCGTCCAAAATTATATACCTCTTCATGCTTCCTGTGTATCATTATATTGGAAACATTAAAGAGAAAATTTAGTACCGAAAAGCAGATTATGCGAAACTATGAAGAAAGCCGTGGACAAATCACAAAGAATAAGTTTGACTTCAAAGAATCCAAATGATTCAATGTCTGCTAAAGTCTTTAGTGAATATCTTGCTCCTTACTCTAAACCCTTACAGACAATAGTTTCTATCATCCTCTGATCTTAGTATTCCGAGATATTATCGTATCTTTCATAATAAATATCCTCGATATTTCTGAATATATTTTCATAACTAATCTTATCTGAAATCATTAATCTCTTCGTGCTATCAGTATTACATCATATAGAAACTGTTAGTTTCTATATTTTGTAAACTTTCGAGCTTAAAATATGAATGTTATTGAAGTAATGTTGGGAACTGATGCATGAGTTAGTATAATATAATGACACTTGATCAACGTGATTATATTACAGTAAGTCATGTTGAGCTTCTAATAAAACGTGATGATTCACAGACTCTAACGTCATCATGTGCTATGTTACACGACTCTTACATTCTATCTAATATATAAACATATCGAGAACATAATCTCTTGATAGTCCTATCTTTTCTCTTAAATTCTAGTAAATTGACAAATCAAATCATGCTATCACGTTCCTTCCTGCTTAGAACATTATAATCATTCGAAACTTTATATCTACAAATTCTGGACCATTATTCGCTTGACTTGAAGTCGGGAAGAGAAAACAAAAGCATAGAGCTTTGAAATTTAAGGGAGAATATAAATCCCGATAGCAACACATAAATTACAAACCGTATATATCAATGTTTATAGCAACATAAATACACGAGAGAATTAAAAACATTATAATCCCAAGGGCGAAGTAGAAGAAAGCAGATTCCTCTAGTGGAAGCTGGAAAAGGAGAATGATTGTTGTGATAGTAAGGATGAGGACAAGGATCAGAACTGGATTAAACATTTTCAGAATCTTTTGGATGTATGAAACAAGAAGGAAAGTATAGGAATGGTGAGGATAATGGAACGGAAGAGTTTAATTTATAATGGAAATATCAGACAGAGTAATCGAAGCAGATCACCGTATTTAATTAGAAAGATCTTAATTTCCTTATTCGCCGAAGAATCAGATCTTATAGATTTCCAAGATTTCCTTTTAAATCCCTTGAATTCCGGAATTCAACCAAGACAATGTCAAAAGTTAAGACGCTCCTTATTTTCTTAATTCAAACGTGACCACGTCAAAAGTTAAGACACACCTTATTATCTAAATTCAACCATGACTAGTCAAAAGTTATGATGAAACTTGTCTTTCTCACATCACTCTTTGTGATAGCTTCACTCACACGCTTCGAGAAATCGAATCTATTTATCCATATTACTCCATAGTAATAAAGCTCTAATTCTCAACTCATATTCGCCATGAAAACATTTTTATTATTAGCCATGACCACCTCACTCAAATTTCGGGACGAAATTTCTTTAACGGGTAGGTACTGTGACGACCCGGAAATTTTTGACCAAATTTAAACTTAATCTTTATATGATTCCGACACGATAAGAAAAGTCTGTAATATTGAGTCTTAAAATCTTTGAACTGTATCATATATCCATTTGACCTTCGACTGTTCTCAATGATTCACGAACAATTTTGTGCAAATAAAAATATAATTTCATCTATATATATATATATATATATATATATATATATATATATATATATATATATATATATATATATATATATATATATATATATATATATATATAAATAAATAAATAAAAGTATATATATAAATATAATATTTGAATTAATAAAATACAATTTAATCATTTGAATTAAATAAATAAAAGGATAGATAATATAATTAAGTTGTCATTAAAATGAATATATATAAATAATTTCTATAAATAATCAATATTATATATATATTGTAATATATATATAAAAAAAATTTAAATAATCAATATATGCTATTTAATATATAATAGATAAGTTATTAAATATTACATAGTTAATAATATGTAATGTTAACATATTACACTTACTTACAAGTTAATATATATTTGCTACTTTAGTATGATTTTCATTAAAATAAATGTTAATATTAATATCAATATTAATAACATTATTATTATATATAACATATAGATATGAAATTTGTTATGTAAAAATTGTTATATTATTTGTAATAATATCAATATTATTATTATATCTATTAGTATTATTATTAGTATTATTATTATTGTCATTATTATTATTATTATTAGTATTTTATAATTATTAATTATTAAAATTTAATTATATAAAAAGTCATACAGATACAAAAATCTGTTAGGATCACCATCAACTTTCTTTTATTCTATTTTCGGGAAATCAATTATTTTCATAATGCTAACAAAATCCGTTAGCAATCAAAATCAACTTTCTTTTCTTTATTTTCCTTTCTTGTGAATTCATGTCGATCACCTTCACCACTACAATACAAGTGTGAATTCATGTCGATCACCTTTACCACTACAATACAAGTTTCAATCAAATCTAATTACTAGATAGAATCAACTAGCACGACTATAAATCCTCAAATACTATTCGAAGAAATCAAAGAGAAATAAAAGAAACAAAATCGACTTCATGTTCGGTTCATCTCAAACCCACGAACACCATCACCTTCCTCAGACATTCATCACCTCAAAATTTCTACAACTTCACTATATTATCACCACCACCAACTTATTTTTTTTTCTTTCTTTTTCACCTTGGTCATCACACCAAACCATCATCATTTTCAGCCCTCGCCATCTACGATTAAAATGTGCTGGTATATTCTGCTCGATGAAGTCTCAAAGCCTGCTGCACCTTTGAACTCGATTACAATTATTATGCTGCTGTAACCATGACCCAACACGCCTCGCATCTTTATTCTTTGGTTCAAAAACCCAACAAATCACCATCAACAAACCTGTTGCATTACACTTCTTATTTCTGTGAGAGGTGATGCTGCACGAATGAAAGTGTAGATGGTGAAATGAAACACGTTTAAATGGACTGTGATCCTTTTTTGTTTCGTTAAGACAACTACAACCAAAGAAGATAATAAAGATTGATGATGATTGCAGGCTTCTTTTTCTTTTTCTCTTGGTGGTCGACAAAACAAGTAAACCACTTGTCATATTAAAAAGTGAAAGTAATTAAAGTATTAGCATATGCATGAAAGTCGACTAGTATGGGATCCATATCATTTTTTTCAGCTAGCCGACACTTGCTTCCTTTTTTTTTGTTAAAAGTTAAGATATGTGGGATTAATTAATTTTAGTAGTGGGGCACCAACTTGTTTATAGATTGAAGATTATAGGAATTTACTAATCAAACAAGTGGGACAATCTAAGATGTCATGGCCGACCTTTAAATCTTTAAAGGGGACGGTTTGAATTTTTTTTATTTACTCTTTTGGATCATGACATAAAGTTACAGTTTTAGTCCAAGAATTTCAAATGCATCGGTGCTTGTTTTATTCGTTGTATGGGTCCAAGGCAGCAGCTTAATTGACTCTAAATAGTGCTGCTATTATCGCCTTTATTATCGCAAATTGAAAATAAATAAAAATAATGATAATGATTTAATAACACATTTTATGCTTAGTGGGAATGATGGAGATTACGATGATACGATAGAGATGATAATGCAGTCGTAGTTGAAGTTCCTGGTTGATCAATCGCACCCACAAACCTATCGTTAAATCTATGTAAAACATGTATTGGACTTGGTGGACTTGTTAGACTTTTAGAATTAGGCTTGTGAAACATATTGGGCCAAGTGAAGGATGTTGGATTAGGTCACAGTTGGACCGAGGTTTAATTAAATGTTGGGCCGCGTTTCTGTTTATAGTATTGGGCTGTGACCCAACTCAGTTTTGTTGTTGGGCTGCATGTTTCAGTTTTGGGCCGTAAACTGTTGGGGTAAAATGATTTAGGACACTTGATATTTCAGAAAGTATTGGGTGAAGAAATGGTTAGGGAAATAGTCTTAAAGCGAGTGGTCGTGTGTTCGAACCCGGGAGATGGCATTCATTTTTAAAGCTTGTCTTCAAAGGTGGTATTTTAAAATTGTTATTATTATTATAATTATAATTATTGCTATTATTATTATTATTATTATTATTATTATTATTATTATTATTATTATTATTATTATTATTATTATTATTATTATTATTATTATTATTATTATTATTATTATTATCAATATTATCATTATCAAGATTTTTATATATCGTTATTTATTATTATTATTATTAGTATCATTATTTTTATAAAAATATTACAACTTTCTATTATAAATATTATTTTACCAAATAAAGTAGTAGTTATATAAAAACATATCTAAATATAATCTTATATATATAAAGATATTAATCTTAAAACATTACATAATATAAATAAACTTAGTCGATTAAATGTGATATATGTTAATATATATACATGATATAGGTTCGTGAATCCGAGACCAACCTTACACTTGTTCAATGTCGTTATATGTATTTTTACTACAAAATACATTAGGTGAGTTTCATTATTCCCTTTTTAAATACTTTTGCAATATATATTTTTGGGACTGAGAATACATGCGCTGCTTTTATAAATGCTTTACGAAATAGACACAAGTGATCAAAACTACATTCTATGGTTGGATTATCAAATCGAATATCACCCTATATAGTCTGGTAATCTAAGAATTAGGGAACAGAAACCCTAGTTGACGTGAATCCTAAAGATAGATCTATCGGGCCCAACAAGCCCCATCCAAAGTACCGGATGCTTTAGTGCTTCGAAATTTATATCATGTCCGAAGGAGGATCCCGGAATGATGGGGATATTCTTATATGCATATTGTGAATGTCGGTTACCAGGTGTTCAATCCATATGAATGATATTTTTGTCTCTATGCATGGGACGTATGTTTATGAGAAATGGAAATATGAAATCTTGTGGTCTATTAAAATGATGGAAATGATTATTTATGTTTAACTAATGAACTCACCAACCTTTTGGTTGACACTTTAAAGCATGTTTATTCTCAGGTATGAAAGAAATCTTCCGCTGTGCATTACCTCATAATAGAGACATTACTTGGAGTCATTCATGGCATATTTCAAAAGACGTTGCATTCGAGTCGTTGAGTTCATCAAGATTATTATTAAGTCAATTATAGTTAGATGTATTATGAAATGGTATGCATCCCGTCAACTTTCGATGTAATGAAAGATTGTCTTTCCAAAAACGAATGCAATGTTTGTAAATGAATCATATAGAGGTCAAGTACCTCGCGATGTAATCAACTGTTGTGAATCATTTATAATCGATATGGACTTCATCCGGATGGATTAGGACGGGGCATTTCAACAAAGGACAAATTAGCACCACTATCAAAAAGTATCCGTACCGGATTAGAGTTAACCATGAAAGTACCTGAGACGACTTCATTGGATTGCTTGGCCTCATCATTGGTCATTAAGTAATTGCGACCCCTAGCTGTACCCGCCGCCTTCTCTAACTTCTTAATGAAATGTCCCGTTCATATTGATTATAAACGTTCCATATTAATTGATTTCGTCGCGAGGTTTTGACCTCTATATGAGACGTTTTTCAAAGACTGCATTCATTTTTAAAACAAGCATAACCTTTATTTTATCAATAAAGGTTTAAAAAGCATTACGTAGATTATCAAATAATGATAATCTAAAATATACTGTTTACACACGACCATTACATAATGGTTTACAATAAGAATATATTACATCAAAAATAAGTTTCTAGAATGAAGTTTTTACATAATATCATACAAGCATGGACTCCAAATCTTGTCCTTATTTTAGTATGCAACAGCGGAAGCTCTTAATATTCACCTGAGAATAAACATGCTTTAAACGTCAACAAAAATGTTGGTGAGTTATAGGTTTAACCTATATATTTCAAATCGTAACAATAGACCACAAGATTTCATATTTCAATACACATCCCATACATAGAGATAAAAATCATTCATATGGTGAACACCTGGTAACCGACATTAACAAGATGCATATATAAGAATATCTCCATCATTCCGGGACACCCTTCGGATATGATATAAATTTCGAAGTACTAAAGCATCCGGTACTTTGGATGGGGTTTGTTAAGCCCAATAGATATATCTTTAGGATTCGCGTCAATTAGGGTGTCTATTTCCTAATTCTTAGATTACCAGACTTAATAAAAAGGGGCATATTCGATTTCGATAATTCAACCATAGAATGTAGTTTCACGTACTTGTCGCTATTTTGTAAATCATTTATAAAACCTGCATGTATTCTCATCCCAAAAATATTAGATTTTAAAAGTGGGACTATAACTCACTTTCACAGATATTTCCTTCCTCGGAAATAAGACTTGGCCACGGATCGATTCACGAACCTATAACAAATATGTACATATATATCAAAGTATGTTCAAAATATATTTACAATATTTTTAATACGTTTTACTGTTTTAAGTTTATTAAGTCAGCTGTCCTCGTTAGTAACCTACAACTAGTTGTCCACAGTTAGATGTACAAAAATAAATCAATATAAATTATCTTGGATCAATCCACGACCCAGTGTATACAAGCCTCAGGCTAGATCACAACTCAAACTATATATATTATTTTGGAATCAACCTCAACCCTGTATAGCTAACTCCCACATTACTGCATATAGAGTGTCTATGGTTGTTCAAAAATATATTATATAGATGGGTCGATATGATATGTCAAAACATTGTATACGTGTCTATGGTATCCCAAGATTACATAATATATTAGAATACATGTATAATACAACATAAGTTAGCTAGGATATGATTTGTATAGAATTGTTACAATATTTCCCGTAGCTACAACAATCAAAAAAATATCCAATCTTGTTTTACCCATAACTTCTTCGTTTTAAATCCGTTTGGAGTGAATCAAATTGCTATAGTTTTATATTGAACTCTATTTTATGAATCTGAACAGAAAAAGTATAGGTTTATTGTCAGAAATATAAGTTACAAGTCGTTTTTGTAAAGGTAGTCATTTCAGTCGAAAAAAATGACGTCTAGATGACCATTTTGGAAAACATACTTCCACTTTGAGTTTAACCATGATTTTTGGGTATAGTTTCATGTTCATAAGAAAAATCATTTTTCCAGAAGAACAACTTTTAAATCAAAGTTTATCATAGTTTTTAATTAACTAACCCAAAACAGCCCGCGGTGTTACTACGTCGGCGTATATCCGGTTTTACGGTGTTTTTCGTGTTTTCCGGTTTCCAATCATTAAGTTAGCATATCATATAGATATAGAACATGTGTTTAGTTGATTTTAAAAGTCAAGTCAGAAGGATTAACTTTTGTTTGCGAACAAGTTTAGAATTAACTAAACTATGTTCTAGTGATTACGAGTTTAAAACTTCGAATAAGATAGTTTTATATATATGAATCGAATGATGTTATGAACATCATTACTACCTCAAGTTTAGTAGGTAAACCTACTGGAAGTGACAAGAAATGATCTAGCTTCAAAGTATCTTGGATGGTTTGAAAGTTCTTGAAGTAGGATCATGACACAAAAACAAGTTCAAGTAAGATTTTTACTCGAATTAAGATAGTTTATAGTTATAGAAATTGAATCAAAGTTTGAATATGAATATTACCTTGAATAAGAAAGATAACCTACTGTAAATAACAAAGGTTTCTTGATCTTAGATGATTACTTGGAATGGATTAGAAAGCTTGGAAGTAAACTAGTAAACTTGAAGGAATTTTCGAAGTGTTCTTGAAGTGTTCTTCCTATGATGATTATAGCTTGATTCTTGAAGTAATTTTGGATGAAGATGATGATTAACTACTGGAAAAATTCATTCATAAGTGTGTGTATGTGTTGAGAGAGAATTAGAAAGAGAATTGGAAGTGAAATGGAGTGAATGATGAGTGGTAAGTGGTGAGTGGGGTTAAAAGGAGTTCTAGTTAGTTGACTAGTTCATGGTAAAAGTTAAAATTGATTAGCCATGCATGACATAATCAAGAGTGGAATCCCATGCTAGTTCCCATTGGTATATACCCATAGTAAGTACGTCTAGAAGCTGTGTATAATACGGGTAAGAATACGACTAGAATTCTTGATGAAAGAAAAGAATGGGAATGTAACTGTAGCCATTTTCGTTAAGTATGAGTATTTTGATATATGTCTTGAAGTCTTCCAAAAGTATTTTAATACATCTAAATACACTACATGTATATACATTTTAAATGAGTCGTTAAGTCATCGTTAGTCGTTACATGTAAGTGTTGTTTTGAAACCTTTAAGTAACGATCTCATTTAATGTTGTTAACCCATTGTTTATTATATCTAATGAGATGTTAAATTATTATATTATCATGATATTATGATATATTAATATATCTTAATATGATATATATATATATATATACATGAAACAACCCAACCCGTATTAAAACCGGCCCATAAAAATTTTTCCTTTTAATACGCGTTAAATAATACTTTAGGTCCCAATACACAATTTCCAAAACATATTTGTTACCGAAGTAAGTTCAACGAACTTAAAACATACATTAATAATTTAAACTCCTTAATACAATAATATGTTATTTAAAACATAACCCGAGCATGGTGATTTGGGACTATGCTACCCAAATCCTAATCGAGTCCAAAAGCAAGATCTTCTAAAGCAACCTAGCCAAGATCTCTAATCCCCAAGCTTACCCGAGCCGCCAAGCATGCGAACCTATAAAAATGTAAACAACGAGAGGGTAAGCTAATGCTTAGTGAATGCAATACTTATACGCATACATACATAATCCAATTACTTGCATACACCTACACAACAACACAATATCATTAGCATACCACAATAAACAATAAACGAATACACGAATAATCATACGTACAATGCTAGTAGAACATACACAACCCAATATACACAATGTCGACATTCGACTCGATGGTGGCCGACGAAGAGCGGTAGGTCAAATACGTTAACCACTCACCACCCATCGCAAAACGTACGTGGTCGACGAAGAGCGGTAGGTCAAATACGTTAACCACTCACCACTACGCACCATGAGGCCGACGAAAAGTGCAACCGAAACGTTAACACTTACCTCAATCACAAGGATGGCCGACGAAAAGCGAAACCGCTTACCATCCCACGATAAGTGGCCAACGAAGAGCGAATCCCTAAACGGATAACACTCACCACTTACCCATACACATATGTGGCCGACGAAGAGCGATAGGTCAAACGTTAATCACTCGCCACAAAACAAAATATACACATGTGACCGACGAAGAGTGATAGGTCAATCATTAACCACTCGTCACATATCCAAACGCACACATGTAGCCGACGAAGAGTGATAGATCAAACATTAATCACTCGCTACATAACCAATACTAACATGTAACCGACGAAGAGCGATAGGTCAAACATTTATCACTCGTCACATGCCTCACCTCCATTTGTGGTCGACAAAGAGTCATTCCTTACGGAAATCACTCCCCACATTCCAAACACACACATACACACGTGGCCGACAAAGAGCGATAGGTCAAACATTTATCACTCGCCACATACACAAAACGAATATAGCCAACGAAGAGCTATCCACACGGATATCACTCACTATATTTTCCCAACTCAAATGTGGTCCACAAAAAGTGAATCCTAACGGATGTCACTTACCACGTCGCACGCAAGCAACCAAATTATATACATAGGCGTATAAATATTCCACTCACTTCGATTACTTGAAAAGCAATCCCGCTTGAGCTCCAAATCGTCCAAATTCAAATCACCTAAGTAATTTACAAACAAATAAGCTAAACATTCTAGCTTATACCCAAAACACCAATAAGTGCAATATTAACCCATTTGCACTTACTTCCAATTTGACTAAGTCAAATCTCGCCCAAAACACCCATAATCACAATCAACTAGTGATTATGTTCTAACACCATATTTTACAAGTCTTACAAGCATAAACTTGCACACCAAACCCAAAACCCGACATTAACAACAATAAACCCGAATCTTGGTGTTAACCTTCAATTAACAACTAAATGGGTTTCACCTATGAATCATACAATCAAAAGCCCTAAACTTGAATGATGAACACGAAAATGAATTTCGGAGTTAGAGCTTACCACTAGTATCACCGTGTAGCTAAGAACGAGGAGGACACACTTGTCAACTACGCCAAAGATCAAAACCCGCTTCTTCCTTTCCAAAATCCCACTTGAAACACTTGGGGTATTTGAGTTTCTTGAGAGAAAATGAAAGAAAAGGAAAAAGAAAATAAGAAATGAAATGGGTGGACCAGATTTTAGATCCCCATCTGGCTCAATCGTGAAATGACCAATTTGCCCTTGAACTTCATTTAAATTTACAAGAATCTGGTGCCAGTTCGCACCATTTGCCGCGCCGCGGCCTAATTCGTCGCGCCGCGACGATTGCCTTGAACTGGGATCACTTTTAAACGAACTTCTGGTCTGGATTTCTTCGAAACGCCGCGCCGCGACCTATAGCTGGGTCTGGGATCATTCTTTGTCGTACTTCTGATCTCAACTTCAGTTCATTGCCGCGCCGCGGCCTCCTTTGTCGCGCCGCGACACAAAGCTCGACCTGAGCCCTTCTCTCGCGTATAAGACTTTAACACCCGAACATGTCCCGAACCCTTCATACGCCTATCGTACATACACAATACACTAATAAATCATGTACGGGGAAAAACGGGGTGTTACAACTCTCCCCCACTTAGACTCGATCACGTCCTCGTGATCCTCGTCACTTAACCGATCCGAATCCACACGCTATGGTCCTCAACATAAGTCTCAAATTCGATGTCCACAACAATTCCCACAAATCCGAAGATTTCGCTCAACTCCTTTAGGCGACTTTACACAAAAGTTACCCTCCCGATTTAAATCATCATCCGTGATTTACCAAATCTACCAAGCCGAGCACTAGAATCTCGTTTCGTCCCCAAACCGGAACGAACTCATGTCTCGACCGCATGACAAACACATGCTAACATTCCAAATTTCGTACCGAGTTAGCAATCCCTTTAGCGTACCCTTATCATGTACATCGCTAAAGTAACAACACACCAATAATATGGCCAACAAACAATACAATGGAGCCAACGAAAAGTGAATCCTCACGATTGGATACCACTTGCCCCATATCCTCACGCGTACGTGGCCGACGAAAAGCGGTAGATCAAACGTTAACCACTTACCACTACGCAACAAGAGGCCGACAAAAAGCGCATTCTTACGGATCACACTTACCTCTCCTCACACATGGCTAAACAAAAGCGATTCCTAACGGAAAACGCATGCCACACACCAATAAGTAGCCACCGAAAAGCGAATCCTAACGGATAACACTTACTACTTATCACACTCAAACCGTGGCCAACGAAAAGTGAATCCTCACAATGGATAACACTTACCACAATACATACAAACAAACTAAGTATATGCGCATACTTAGAATCATTCCATACCGTCTGGAATTTCCGCACACGAAATGTCCGCACCCGCGAACATTGCTTAACACAATCGAGCAAGAACTACCTATAGCGCACATAGGCACAAAACAATAATCCTCTAGAAGAGAATTCGACACGCACACTCCTTAACCGGGGATTTCCTTGCTCGTCAAACACGTCCATTATCTCTCAACGAGATTTCCCACATTACCACCTCGAGTAGTAATTCACATCCAAATCAATAAATACAATTCAACCAAAATTGTATTCCACCACAAATCGACCAATCTAGGCCTCGACACCAACTCCGGATCTAATCATGAGCATTATCCAAAATTTTCACACCAAAACCTCCTCGTGCGGGAGTGTAACTCCCCTACTTGGAACTACGTTCCATAACTGCATCTTGCACAACCGTACAATGCTACCAAAGGTAGACTTTACCAACAATTGGGTTCACACGACCCATCACCATATCTTGCTCCAACCTTGAGCATACTAAGGATCTTAACATACCCTTAAACACTTCGAACGAAGAGTTCATCACAAATTACACAACTTTATTCTTGCAATCCCACGATTGCCACAACTTGTGAAAGTTCCACCTAGTCACTCATGTACCCAAGGGTTTCTCTCCGGTACCCTAAGTACAATGTAACCACAATACCGTCGGAGTCGAACGTTACGCTTGCAGGTATGAAAGAGGCACCTGACATCGCGTCACATAGACTCCACTATCAACATTCATCGAGACCGAAAAACTCGACCTCGAGGGTTCCATTCATCCGATGTCACCCATCACAACACTAAAGTGACCTTAAGTCATCCGTACCTGACGAAACTTATGTTTCATCAATTACGACACAAAAGCGACTACGCGCTACCAAAACAACACCAAAGCCCGTTCTCATGGCTTGGTAAAATCTTTCGCCCAACACTAAGGAATGCTTGGAATCACCAAGTCTTACGCCCTTAGCTCGTCAATCCGACCATCGTCATAGGGTACTTCCATAAGGAACGCTGCCCCTCATCACACTATGCACTAACACAAAATGCATTTAAACAAAGTCATAAGTACGTTTCAATAAGATAATCGAAAGGTACCTGAACATCGTCGTCAGGTTCATGCATTACCAACCAAATCCGGACACGCCGACTTTCGGTGTCCCTCCTTTCGACAATTAAAACACGTAACCTTGTTAGACTTCGCATTCGTACATTCACGCGACAAATGACCCCGTTCTCTGCAATTATAACACGTGGGTACAAAGCCGCCCGTACCACTCTTCTTCACGCTTCCGCCGCCCTTGGAAGTACTCTTACTTTTCTTGTTCGAATGCATCGTAGTCTCGGACTTCCGCTTACTAACATCGGAACCACTCTTCTTTAGGACAAGCGTCTCAAAACCTTTCGCCATGTCAAACAACTCGTCAAAAGTTTTCACCACGTTTACGCTAATCTTCTCTTGATAACTATCGTTCAAGATTCGATAGAAGTCTTCCTTCAACATTTTGTCATTACCGACATACTCCGGGCAAAATTGGGTCTTTGATAAGAATACGGATTTGAGAGTGTTTAAATCCATTGACCCTTGCCTCAAAGCACGCAACTAGTCTTTAAGCTTAGAAAGATCGGCCGAAGTTCGGTACTCCTTGAAAAATTCCGCTTTGAACTCGTCCCAATTGAACTCCATACATTGTTCCTCACCATAGAGTTGAATTTTCGCATCCCACCACAACTTGGCGTCACCCCTTAGCATACTACTACCATACCTCGTCTTCTTATCGAGAGGGCACTCACTAGTACGAAAGGCCCCCTCCATATCGGAGATCCATCGAGCACTCTTAAGTGGATCTCGCTCACCCTCGAAAGTGGGAGGTTGAGCATCCTTGAAGTTTTTGTAGTAGAAGTCGCGCCTTACCATATTATCTTCGTGAAGAACAATCTTAACTTGTTCCTTGACTAGATTGACTACTTGCTCGTCAATCGTATCTAAGAACATCTTTTTAACGTCCTCTAGAAACCCCGCTTTGTGACGTTCGAAGATGGCCTCAACCTTAGTCGTGAACTCGGAGTCCTCGCCTTGATCACCATTATCATGTCCGTTCCTCGTCTTCATTCTAAGAAATGAACTCGGTTAGGAACGCAACACGAATAAATTATATACACCGTCGCGAACACTAATCACAATCAAGTAAATACGCCACCGTTCGCACATCCCATCTGGTTCAATACTTGTTGTACATCACTTACTTGACTTGGCTTGCAACCGTAATAATGGTCGCGAAGCATTATTACGCTCACACGTCATGCCGAGCTCATGAATACAACAACTATCTCCCTAGACGTTCAACACAAAACAACATGATTAGTAACAACATAATCAATACATAGTTAGTTCACCTATTCTCTAAGGCACTAACTAAAACCCGAACCGACCCGTAATCCTACAAGTCCCGCATAATAGCACACACAAAAAGTCTAAGTCTAGGCGCCTATCTCAAGTCACCTAAATCCCTTAGACCATGCTCTGATATCACTTGAAACAACCCAACCCGTATTAAAACCGACCCATAAAATTTTTTCCTTTTAATACGCGTTAAATAATACTTTAGGTCCCAATACACAATTTCCAAAACATATTTGTTACCGAAGTAAGTTCAACGAACTTAAAACATACATTAATAATTTAATCTCCTTAATACAATAATATGTTATTTAAAACATAACCCGAGCATGGTGATTTGGGACTATGCTACCCAAATCCTAATCGAGTCCAAAAGCAAGATCTTCTAAAGCAACCTAGCCAAGATCTCTAATCCCCAAGCTTACCCGAGCCGCCAAGCATGCGAACCTATAAAAATGTAAACAACGAGAGGGTAAGCTAATGCTTAGTGAATGCAATACTTATACGCATACATACATAATCCAATTACTTGCATACACCTACACAATAACACAATATCATTAGCATACCACAATAAACAATAAACGAATACACGAATAATCATACGTACAATGCTAGTAGAACATACACAACCCAATATACACAATGTCGACATTCGACTCGATGGTGGCCGACGAAGAGCGGTAGGTCAAATACGTTAACCACTCACCACCCATCGCAACACGTACGTGGTCGACGAAGAGCGGTAGGTCAAATACGTTAACCACTCACCACTACGCACCATGAGGCCGACGAAAAGTGCAACCGAAACGTTAACACTTACCTCAATCACAAGGATGGCCGACGAAAAGCGAAACCGCTTACCATCCCACGATAAGTGGCCAACGAAGAGCGAGTCCCTAAACGGATAACACTCACCACTTACCCATACACATATGTGGCCGACGAAGAGCGATAGGTCAAACGTTAATCACTCGCCACAAAACAAAATATACACATGTGACCGACGAAGAGTGATAGGTCAAACATTAACCACTCGTCACATATCCAAACGCACACATGTAGCCGACGAAGAATGATAGATCAAACATTAATCACTCGCTACATAACCAATACTAACATGTAACCGACAAAGAGCGATAGGTCAAACATTTATCACTCGTCACATGCCTCACCTCCATTTGTGGTCGACAAAGAGTCATTCCTTACGGAAATCACTCCCCACATTCCAAACACACACATACACACGTGGCCGACAAAGAGCGATAGGTCAAACATTTATCACTCACCACATACACAAAACGAATATAGCCAACGAAGAGCTATCCACACGGATATCATTCACTATATTTTCCCAACTCAAATGTAGTCCACGAAAAGTG
Organism: Rutidosis leptorrhynchoides; assembly: GCF_046630445.1. Taxonomy (NCBI): domain Eukaryota; kingdom Viridiplantae; phylum Streptophyta; class Magnoliopsida; order Asterales; family Asteraceae; genus Rutidosis; species Rutidosis leptorrhynchoides. The sequence continues at coordinate 343,547,850 of NC_092340.1, read as the reverse complement.
AATCCTAACGGATGTCACTTACCACGTCGAACGCAAGCAACCAAATTATATACATAGGCGTATAAATATTCCACTCACTTCGATTACTTGAAAAGCAATCCCGCTTGAGCTCCAAATCGTCCAAATGCAAATCACCTAAGTAATTTACAAACAAATAAGCTAAACATTCTAGCTTATACCCAAAACACCAATAAGTGCAATATTAACCCATTTGCACTTACTTCCAATTTGACTAAGTCAAATCTCGCCCAAAACACCCATAATCACAATCAACTAGTGATTATGTTCTAACACCATATTTTACAAGTCTTACAAGCATAAACTTGCACACCAAACCCAAAACCCGACATTAACAACAATAAACCCGAATCTTGGTGTTAACCTTCAATTAACAACTAAATGGGTTTCACCTATGAATCATACAATCAAAAGCCCTAAACTTGAATGATGAACACGAAAATGAATTTCGGAGTTAGAGCTTACCACTAGTATCACCGTGTAGCTAAGAACGAGGAGAACACACTTGTCAACTACGCCAAAGATCAAAACCCGCTTCTTCCTTTCCAAAATCCCACTTGAAACACTTGGGGTATTTGAGTTTCTTGAGAGAAAATGAAAGAAAAGGAAAAAGAAAATAAGAAATGAAATGGGTGGACCAGATTTTAGATCCCCATCTGGCTCAATCGTGAAATGACCAATTTGCCCTTGAACTTCATTTAAATTTACAAGAATCTGGTGCCAGTTCGCACCATTTGCCGCACCGCGGCCTAATTCACCGCGCCGCGATGATTGCCTTGAACTGGGATCACTTTTAAACGAACTTCTGGTCTGGATTTCTTTGAAACGCCACGCCGCGGCCCTCTTTGTCGCGCCGCGACCTATAGCTGGGTCTGGGATCATTCTTTGTCGTACTTCTGATCTCAACTTCAGTTCATTGCCGCGCCGCGGCCTCCTTTGTCGCGCCGCGACACAAAGCTCGACCTGAGCCCTTCTCTCGCGTATAAGACTTTAACACCTGAACATGTCCCGAACCCTTCATACGCCTATCGTACATACACAATACACTTATAAATCATGTACGGGGAAAAACGGGGTGTTACAATACATTTAAATGTCGTTACAACGATAATCGTTACATATATGTCTCGTTTCGAAATCCTTAAGTTAGTAGTCTTGGTTTTATGTATATAACTCATTGTTAATATACTTATGGAGATACTTACTTATCATAATCTCATGTTAACCATATGTATATCCATATATATATTGTCATGTCATTTTTACTAGTTTTAACGTTCGTGAATCGCCGGTCAACTTGGGTGGTCAATTGTCTACATGAAACTCATTTCAAATAATCAAGTCTTAACAAGTTTGATTACTTAACATGTCGGAAACACTTAATCATGTAAAAATCAATTTCATTTAATATATATAAACATGAAAAAGTTCGGGTCACTACACTTAACATGGTCATTATTCAAATCAGGACATTCCGGCCTCTTGTCCCCTTCTTTACCACAATTATAACAAGTGAGCTTCGGTGTAGATGATAATTTCGGGCAATCACGAGAGATGTGACCTTTGTGCCCATAATTGTAGCAAGTGACCACATGACCACCGGAATTTCCCCTCTTCACACTACCAATGCTTTCGGAGCCCTTCTTGCTATTCTTGTTTGAAAAGTTCGAATGACTCGAACCCTCAAACTTTCTTTTGCCGAAAGTAAAGCCACTCTTTCTCAAAATGAGCGCCTCAAAACCCTTTTCCATGTTGAACAATTCATCAAATCTTTTTACCACACTTACACTAATCTTTTCTTGATAGTTATCGTTCAAGATTCGGTAAAAATCTTCTTTCAACATTTTATCATTCCCGACATACTCCTGGCAAAATTGGGTCTTTGACAAGAAGAAAGATTTGAGAGTGTTCAAATCCATCGACCCTTGCCTCAGGAAACGTAACTCGTCCTTGAGTCTAGTAAGATCGGTCGAAGTTCGGTATTCATCGAAAAACTCCTTCTTGAATTCATCCCAAGTGAATCCCATGCATTGTTCTTCGCCATAAAGTTGGATCTTCGCATCCCACCACAATTTAGCATCACCTCTTAACATGCTACAACCATATCTTGTCTTTTTATTGAGAGGGCATTCACATGTACGAAAAGCCCCCTCCATATCGGAGATCCAACGGGCACTCTTAAGTGGGTCCCGTTCACCATCGAAGGTGGAGGTTGAGAGTTCTTGAAATTCTTATAAAAGAAGTCCCGTCTCTCCACATTATCCTCTTGTAGAACAAGCTTAACTTGTTCCCTAACCACATTAACTAGTTGCTCGTCGATCGTATCTAGAAACATCTTCTTAACGTCTTCGAGAAACTCCACTTTTTGACGTTTAAAGATGGCCTCAACTTTGGCCGTGAACTCAACGTCCTCACTCGTACTTCTGTCATTGGTGTCGTGTCTATTTCTCATCTTCATTATATAAAACAGAAAAGATTAAGCAATGAAACAAAAGGACTTAACACATATGTATATACATATACGCCACACTACCCCATCTTGCTCAACAATCGTCGTACATCGCTTGTTTGACACGATTTGAACCCTTAACAATGGTAGCTAATCATTGTTATGCGAGCACGTCGCATTAATTCGCTAGTACAACGTCCATCTCGCTTGATGATTGCATAAACACAACACAAAATAATTAGCTCAAGGTTAGTTCACATAAACCTAAGCACTAACCAACTCCCGGTCCGACCCGTCTCCTACAAGTCCCGCATAAAGCGCATACACAAATAAGTCTAAGTCTAGGCACCTATCTCAAGTCGCCTAAATCCCTTAGACCATGCTCTGATACCACTTGTAACAACCCAAACCAATAACCAACCGAACATGCGAAAGAAAATATTTTTTTTATACAGAATAGTGCGCCACACGCACCACCTCAGGGTGCGCGGCGCGCACAGCCCATTTTCAGTTCTGTCCGGTTTTGTCCATTTTCAAATAAAGATCTCCCACTTCCCGACATATTTAGACGAAACGCTTTTTACCACATGTTCATATATGTAAAACTAACATGAATCAATCATAAAACAATTTTTACAAAACGGGGCCCACATCGGCCACAAATCATGAGTTTCGACCACATTAGTTTAATTTCCAAACTACCCAAATCTCGGTCAAACTCCATCACATCCCAAAAGTGTCCCCTATCAAACAAGCGGGATCTCTAATCCAATCGCACGCCCTTACCCTTATCAACGCCCGAGCCTATAAAAAGGTAAACAACGAGAGGGTAAGCAAAGTTTAGTGAATGCAATAATTATACATACACATATATATCCTACTTACTTGCATACACTTACTCAATACCGCATACAAGCTAGCAATTCGATAACTATGCAACCATTAAGCATATACCAATATCCAAAATCATAATAAGCTAGCGATTCCAAAAGCATATAGTTAACAATTAAATATGCTAGTACAAGAGTTCACACAACCATGGTTAACCAATCGTACAAAGGAATGGTACTCGAATTTCCCATCGGTGTTCATAACAACCGTTAGCGTACAACAACATATATCACTAACCCTTGGCGGAACGACAACACATATCCGTTCATAAAACCGTTAGTGTACAACGACATATATCACTAACTAGGACAACACATATCCGTTCGTAAAAGTCGTTAGTGTACAACAACATATATCACTAACTCGGACAACACATATTCGTTCTTAGAAACCGTTAGTGTACAACAACATATATCACTAACTAGGACAACACATATCCGTCCCTACAAATAAATACATTATATACATACATGTATACTTATTCCACTCACCTTAACGATTCGGTGACGATTTTAACTTCCGTAAGCTTCAAAGCAAAGTACCTAATACAATAAATACTCAATCAACACACAAACTAGTTGGGCTAAAAGCCAACAACTTACACATGTGAAATTAATGACTTAATGCATTAAATGCCCCATTTTCACCAAAACCGACCATTAAGGTCAAAATCACCACATATCACTAAAAGCTAGTGATTTAGGTCTGACAACCCTAATTTATACATAATTTGGGTGTTTCATGCCCATCTATTTCAATTAGGTCAATTATCACCCATTTGACCACTTTAAGATCAACATACCTATTTCGGGTCATCCACAAACCCACATAACACCCATTCACCAAACATCTAGGTGTGCTAGTAATTAACTAACCAATCTAGGCTCATAAACCCCAATTAACCATTTGAAACCCTAGGTTAGTTACTATTGAGTCTTCATGACTCAATCTTACCCAAGAACACCAAAAATCACCAAATATGGGTTTTATGTTCTTCATTTACCCAAACCCTAACCCATACGTAAATCAAAGTAAGGAAATCAAAGTTAGAATATACCACCACAACCAAAACGTGGCTAACGACTAGATGAACAACTTTAATACTTGAGCTTTAACCCAGATCAAGCTTCTTCCTCCTTGATTCAAGCTTTCTCTCACTTAAAGTGTTTTCTCTCTCTAGGTTGAAGTGGAATTGATGATGGGGTTGGTGGTTATGTTGAATGTGCATCAACCACCAAAAATCTGGCCATAAGTGCCCTAAAACCGGCCTCAAGTGAAAGGACCATCATGCCCCTCATTAAACTTAAATTAAAAACAGAAATCTGTCAACAGGAGGAGTGCGCCACGCGCACACCTAATAGTGCACGGCACGCACATGTGGTCTGAACCAGTTCTGCTTCTGTTTAATTACATTCTGCAGCCCACACTTTATGTATACTATTTACACCACCGTACAATTATTATTCGGGTCTTACAGAGAATTCTATGTATACCTGTACCGTCAAGCGATTCAAGCAACGCTTGAATAAGACCTATCTATGACATTGTCATCTTGGTCATATAAACAACGCATTTCAAAACTCCATTCTTATGGACTTTTGGAATCAAATGGCTTTGAGTCATTTAATGTATGTGAGTAATGTTTATGTGAAAGGATGACGAATGCTCATTTTTCAGATTTAGGTAAAAGAGCTACATATCTTTTAGGACTAATACATATTGATGTATGTGGCCCTTTAGATGTGACGACCCGGTAATTTCCGACCAAATTTAAACTTAATTCTTATATGATTCTGACACGATAAGCAAAGTCTGTAATGTTGAGTCTCAAAATTTTTGAACTAGTTATATGGATTCAGTTCACCTTTGACTATCTCCGACGATTCACGAACAGTTACTAGTAAATGAATATGTACATATTTAAATATATATATAAATATTAATTTGTAATATAATTAAAAATAATATAAGATTTAATTGTTATAACTAAATATTGTAATATAAGAAATTTATAAAATATTATATAATGGAGTTTATAAAATTTCATTCCATGTGTTAATATTAATTTGTTATATTAGCATTATTAATATTATTATCATTAAAAATAATTATTAATATTATTACTAATATAAAAAAATTTTTAAATATTTTTAGTATTATTATTACTACTAAGTTATACAACTTATTATTATTATTATTATCATTAATATTATTATTAATATTAAGATTATTATTATTATTGTTAATATATTTATTTATTATTAAAACAAGTATCACGGGTAATATGATCTGTTAGATATCGCCATCATATTTTCCTTTATATTCTTCCTGTGATTTTATGTCTATGGAAAATAATATGATTTGTAAAGTGACAAACTAAATGATTGATAAAAGACCAAGTATTCTACTATCTGTCTATCTAAAAAAAACACCAATGCAAACCACCTCCGCTATTCTTCTTACTTCTGTTCGCAGCTGATTACTCTTGCTCGATTAAAACTACAGTCGCCACCTCTTATCACCTTTCCACCTCATGAACCCACCATATTCATTATCTTCTTGCACCATCAAATATTTTTACAGTTTTGATGCTATGGCTTGGTCTTTCTGTTTCTATTCCATACGAAAACAACCCAAGACCTTGGCTAACCCCCTCTATTACTGGTAAGCTGCTATCATATTTATATTCTGTTTGAATAAACCAAACCTGCCAACCTACAACGCGTACACCATAACATCATTATTGACCACCACTCCATCACCCCAATCTTCTTCAATTGACGACTACAAACACTAACCACCATATTTATTTCTGTTGTTTCTTCTTGATAATCACCATCACAACCCGCCAACTCCAACCACCACAAACAACCATCAACAAATAAACTGCCACCAATCATGGACGAACTATTGCTATTGCTACGATTCTACTTCTGTCTTAGGTATTGCTAATCGAAGATCAACCCAAAACACCTGCATAAATACTTACTACTGTTGCTGCTTTTGTACGAAAAGTCATATGCTACAACTATATTTTGTTCAAGGGAACTTGATAGTTTTGTTTTATAATAAAAGGAACTAATCGAATGAGATAGTGATGGTTGGTATGGACAGTTTGTTTCATTCATTAAATAAGAAAAGAAGTCAAGGGCAGTTGAAGAAAGTGGATACATGTTTGTGTAAAACAAATTAAGTGGAATGTGTATACCACTTATTTATCACCAACCATTAATCATACGCGGTATTTTGTTTTCTTGTCCTTGTTCGGTTTCTTTTATATTCAAAAAGTACCAGACAATCACAAGTTGCTTGAATATTGAACTTTGTTAATTATTTCATGGACCAACTTGTTTTGGACAGCAAAATGTGATCGAGTTTGTGGGGTCGAGGCCTGTTTTATCCTTTTATGATCGGCTTGTTCTATTTTTTTTAGAATCGAGTCATTTAATAAATGATGCAAGGATGATGCTCGAGGTATGATGATGACAGTTTGATGTTATGGTAATGATAATGATACCGTGAACTTTCGACTACTCCTAGTTGCTACTATTATCTTATTCTATGTCGAATTCTGTTTCACACGAAGAAGGAGAATGAGAGAGTATGACTGTTGCTCCTCGTTGTTGCTTCTGTTTTTACTTCGGCTAAAACTCACTACCCACTAGAATGATGATGATGTTGGATGACGATGATGTTAGATGAAGGTATTTGAGGTATGAGGTTGGAGTGATAATCAAATGATTTGATGTTGGAATGATAAAGGAATGGTATGATGGATGATGATATGTTGTGGATTAAAATCAATGATGATGGAGGATAATGATCATGATAATATTGATGTAAGCATGATGGAAATAATGATGGTATAAATTATTATTGTAATTATTATTATTATTATTATTATTATTATTATTATTATTATTATTATTATTATTATTATTATTATTAGAATTTCTATTATTTTTGTTATTATTATTATTAATATAATTATCATTATTAAAATTATTAATAAAATTAATATTATAGTTATTATTATAATTATAATTATTATTATCATTATTATTAGTAGTATTAGTATTATCATAAATATTATTATTTATACTATCGTTAAAAATGATTAATTAGTATTATCACTACTATTATAGGTGCTATTATAATTATTATTATTAATATTTTCATTATTATTATTATTATTTTTTATTAAAAACTACCTTTATCATTATCATTACTACTTTTATACTAATAAAATTATTATAACAAATAAATATTTTCTATATAAGAATATATTTCATACAATTATATATATATTAGGATTATTTATATAAATATTTACATATAATAAATTATTGATTTTTATAATATTAATCATATGTATATGTAACACTATATAAATATTAACTATTTTAAATATATATATATATAAAAATTAAATATATAGAAGATATCTAATTTAAGATATAATATATGAATTTATTTGATTACAATTATATGTGTTAATAAATATATAAATGATATAGGTTCGTGAATCCGAAGTCAGCCCTACACTTGTTAAATGACGTCATATGTATTTTTACTACAAAATACACTAGGTGAGTTTCATATGATCCCTTTTTACTCTTTACATATTTGGGCTGAGAATACATGCAAATGCTTTATTAACTGTGCTACAATATTTATATGCTTGAGTTCATTTGCTCCCTTTTACTCTTTACATTTTTGGGGACTGAGAATACATGCACTGTTTTTACAACTGCTTTATTAAATACTTTTGAAATATATTTGGAATTGCGAATACATGAAATGCTTTTATAAATGTTTGACGAGATAGACACAAGCAAAACATTCCTCGAATGAATTATTATGCAGACAGAAGTTCTGCGGATTATTATTATTGAATTATGTGGAAATGATAATTGCCACCATTGAATTATGTGGACATGATAGTTGCCACCATTGAATTATGTGGATATGATAATTGCCACCAGTTGATGTGAATGTTATATATCGAGAGAATGATTTTTATACACAGGTTATGTGTATGTTATTTTTGTGCACAAGATATGTGTACTGTTACTATGATTTATGAAAATGGTTTCGTACACGAGAAAGATGTACTATATTTAAAAGATATAGCATGTACATTACAGGTGGGTATAGGATTCGAGCCCATTTGTACCATGCAACATTTAAAATTTTGTGGTCTATCAAAATGATGAATTTTATTGTTTACGTTAAACTTATGAACTCACCAACCTTTTGGTTGACACTTTAAAGCATGTTTATTCTCAGGTTTGAAAGAAATCTTCCGCTGTGCATTTGCTCATATTACATGGAGTCGTTCATGGCATATAGAGGTCCTTTCATCGCAATGGTACCAGATGTTATTGTATTGGTTCAGAAGAATTTGGACGGGGTATGACATGTGGTATCAGAGCGGTGGTCTTAGCGAAACAGGTCTTGCATTAGTGTGTCTAACTGATAGCTGTTTAGATGCATTAGTGAGTCTGGACTTAGACTGTGTCTGCATGTCAAAAGTTTTGCTTATCATTTCTAGTCGTAAATCATCTGCTTATCATCCTTAGGAAATTACATGCTTATCATTCTTAGTCTAGACACGTTTTACTGCATTGACTGCATGAATAGTGTATAGACAAAATTCATATCTTAGCGTATCTGCTACTGTAGACTTTTCCTGACAGCTTCCGTAGATTTCTCCATAATTTATGGGATTTTAGTATTATATATGTATATGTAAATTATGTATTTCAGGGTACTAATCTACATCCTATAATCAATTTCTTATCAAAAATCCTTCATCTGATCATACGAGATGAATCCCTCAACCAGTTCGAATTCCTCGGATTCCGACAGCTATTCCGATATGGAGTTTCACCTAAGCTACGAAAGCAGTGTAACCGGAATGAATCAACCAATTAGCCATCATCTATTCTGGATGAATTGGAGATGAGTTCTTAGTCGACTTAACCGATGGAGATGAGAAGAAGGCAATCCTTTTCACCCACCAACCTGCACTCTTGGCAAAGAACCTGGTGCACTTACCGGCGAACCTATCCGAAACACCTTTTTCTCTCTCATTTCCAGAGTGTCTCGCCACAACTATATCACAAGTCAGATTCAAAACCTTATTCATTCGCTCGTTCATACCGACAATCATCCCGGAGTAATAAAGTCAATGAGTTTCGTGCCCGGGTTGTAGCCTTGGAAAATATGGTGCAAAATGTACCAGCTTCAACAACAGCATCGGAAACACCAGTACCACCAACAACAACATTCGCAACACAAGCCTCAACACTACACGCCTCAAACTCACATTCTGTACCTCCAGCATAATCATCATACTGCATGATATCCTACATCGAATATCTTCGTTTGACATGGCGATTATGTAATCTCTAATGTTTTAGAGATTATATATTCAAGTTCTAAACGTAAACCAAATGAGTTTAATATCATATTAACTCATTAAATTCATGATTATATCTGAAGAAAATATATACGTATATATATGTTTTCATAAAGATTATAATTAAAAATTCTTTTGTAGAAACTGTTAATGGTGAAAATATTTTAACGGGTAGGTAATACTCGAGGAATATTTAGATCTCACCTTAATAAGTTACACTGTACATTCGTCAAAGCTGATTCAACAGTCATTTACAATCCTACTTACAACCACCAATATACATATCCGTTCACCAAAGAATAACCATTTTCATTCAATTTCATATTTGAATTTTGACCTATCAGAATCCAACAAATGGCATAATGAAGAAAATATTGGACAAAATAAAATTTGTTAGAAACAAACAAATTTAACTATGAGAGAAATTTTGTTAAGAATCCACGCTAACTAAATCCTAGCTAACTGATTACATTTTATTTATCGCAATTTATATTCTCACAATTTTATTTATCGTTATATAATTTCTGTTATTTACTTTACGTATTTTATTTATCGTCATTTAATTTCTGTATTTATTTTACGCACTTTAAATATCGGGACACTTATACAAGTTTTTGACATATCATATCGACGCATATATATATATTATTTGGAATAACCATAGACACTCTATATGCAGTAATGATCGAGTTCTCTATACAGGGTTGAGGTTGATTCTATAATAATATATATACTTTGAGTTGTGATCGAGTCTGAGACATGTACACGGGTCACGATACATATTAATTAATTCGAATATTGTATATTAAACTATATATGAATTATTGAGTTAGTGACTGAGGACTGCTAACTGAGGACTACCAACATTGGACAATTAAAATGAATTAAAATATTGATTATAACATATGAAACTAAACATTTCTTCAAGTTGCCACTTGATTTCATCTTAAACCTCATTTTTATCTTGACGATTACAACCCGCGTTCAAACCCTTCATGATTCTTGAAAACACCTCAATCGAAAGGATGAACCAACCACACTTCATCTACGAAAGGAAAAATTTATGCATATAGTTATGCGCCTGAAAAACTCTCGAAAACTGAGTAAACGTCTAACACATAGCTGTGCTAATCCCTTTAGTGTTATTATTACCCAACATAACTTTGCAATCCCTTTCCAAATTAGCCATTTTTGTCACAGCTCCAGCAAGTCAAATTCGACTTTTCATTCAAAAAAACCATATTACAACCTGGATATATATGTGTGCTCATTTATTATTACCAGAGAACCTTTTATATTCCACCATAGTACCATCAACGTTTAATCATCTAAAAACACAATTCTCTTGAAACCACTTCGGAATGATAACCGATGATTCAGATATCGTAGCATTAAATGCAGAGGAAACAGAAAAATTGTAGATGGTCTAAACGGTCAAAAGTTTGATGATAAAAAAGAGAGTGTTGGGAACGCTCGATAGAAAATTTGGTACTGAAAAACAGATTGAGCAAACCATGAAAGAGACCAAGGCCAAATACCAAGACCATACCATATATTTAAAGAATCTAGGTAATTCTGGATCCGATGAAACCTTCAACGAATATCTTGCTCCGTACTCATGTTAAAATCTTGCGAAAAATCTTTCTTCATCAACCATCGAACTTAGAAATCCCAAAATATCATCATAAATATCTTCGATATTTCTAAGGATATTTTCATAACTTTTCTTGTCCGAAATTAGTTATCTCTTCGTGCTATCCGTATTACATCATAAAGGAAACCATTTTAGTTTCTAAATTTCTTTAAAATTCGAGTTTAAATTATGAATGACTTCTGGAGTAGCGTTGGAAATTGATGCATGAGTTAGTATAATATAATGACACTTGATCAACGTGATTATATTACAGTAAGTCATGCTGAGTTTCTTATGGGACGTGATGATTCACAGACCATAACGTCATCACGTGCCATGTTACATAACTCTTTCATTCTGCTTAACTTCTGAACATATCAAGAAAGTATGTTCTTGATAGTTCTATTCTCAGTGACTCAGGTAATTTGATAAATCAAATCGTGCTATTATGTTCTTTCTTGTTTAGAACATTAAGTTCATTTGAAACTCCATATTTACGAATTCTGGACCGTTACTCGCTTTACTAGAGGTCGAGAAGACATTAAAAAGGCAAAGAGATCCAAAATATAAGAGAAAATATAAAGCCCAATAACAACCCGAAGATTACAAACCGTGGATATTAATACGAATAAGTAATATAAAGACACGGTATAATTAAGAATAGTATCACCCCAAGGTAATAGTTAAAGTAAACAGATTTTTCTGGTGGAATATTGAAGGGAAAGATGACAGAAATGATAATTAGGAAAATATCAAGGATTAGAACTGGATTAAACATTTTCACAACCTTTTGGATGTATAGACTAAGAAAGAAAGTATAGGAATGGTAAGAATAATGGAACGAAAAAGCTTAATTTATAATGGAAATATCAGACCGAGTAATCGAGGCGGATCACTACTATTTAATTATAGAGATCTTAATTTCCTTACTCGCCGAAGAATCAAATCTTTTAGATTTCGATGATTTTCTTTAAATCCCTTGAATTCCGGAATTCAACCAAGACAACATCAAAAGTTAGACGTACCTTATTTTCTAAATTCAATCATGACTACGTCAAAAGTTATGACGAAACTTACTTTCCTCATTATGCTATTTTGTGACAACTTCACTCGAACGCTTCACATAATTCAATTGTTTTATCTATATTAATCAATAATGATAAAACTCTAACTCATATTCGTCATGAAAATATTTTTATTGTTAGCAATGACGACCTCACTCAAATTTCGGGACGAAATTTCTTTAACGGGTAGGTACTGTAACGACCCGGCAATTTTCGACCAAATTTAAACTTAATTCTTATATGATTCCGACATGATAAGCAAAGTCTGTAATGTTGAGTCTCAAAATTTTTGAACTAGTTATATGGATTCAGTTAACCTTTGACTATCTCCGACGATTCACGAACAGTTACTAGTAAATGAATATGTACATATTTAAATATATATATATAAATATTAATTTGTAATATAATTAAAAATAATATAAGATTTAATTGTTATAACTAAATATTGTAATATAAGAAATTTATAAAATATTATATAATGGAGTTTATAATATTTCATTCCATGTGTTAATATTAATTTGTTATATTAACATTATTAATATTATTATCATTAAAAATAATTATTAATATTATTACTAATATAAATTTTTTTAAATATTTTTAGTATTATTATTACTACTAAGTTATACAACTTATTATTATTATTATTATCATTAATATTATTATTAATATTAAGATTATTATTATTGTTAATATATTTATTTATTATTAAAACAAGTATCACGGGTAATATGATCTGTTAGATATCGCCATCATATTTTCCTTTATATTCTTCCTGTGATTTTATGTCTATGGAAAATAATATGATTTGTAAAGTGACAAACTAAATGATTGATATAAGACCAAGTATTCTACTATCTGTCTATCTAAAAAAAACCAATACAAACCACCTCCGCTATTCTTCTTGCTTCTGTTCGCAGCTGATTACTCTTGCTCGATTAAAACTACAGCCGCCACCTCTTATCACCTTTCCTCCTCATGAACCCACCATATTCATTATCTTCTTGCACCATCAAATATTTTTACAGTTTTGATGCTATGGCTTGGTCTTTCTGTTTCTATTCCATACGAAAACAACCCAAGAACTTGGCTAACCCCCTCTATTACTTGTTAGCTGCTATCATATCTATATTCTGTTTGAATAAACTAAACCCGCCACCTTACAATGCGTACACCATAACATCATTATTGACCACCACTCCATCACCCCAATCTTCTTCAATCGACGACTACAAATACTAACCACCATATTTATTTCCGTTGTTTCTTCTTAATAATCACCATCACAACCCGCCAACTCCAACCACCACAAACAACCATCAACAAATAAACTGCCACCAATCATGGACGGACTATTGCTATTGCTACGACTCTACTTCTGTCTCAGGTATTTCTAATCGAAGAACAACCCAAAACACCTGCATAAATACTTACTACTGTTGCTGCTTTTGTACGAAAAGTCATATGCTACAACTATATTTTGTTCACGGGAACTTGATAGTTTTGTTTTATAATAAAAGGAACTAATCGAATGAGATAGTGATTGTTGGTATGGATAGTTTGTTTCATTCATTAAATAAGAAAAGAAGTCAAGGGCAGTTGAAGAAAGTGGATACATGTTTGTGTAAAACAAATTAAGTGGAATGTGTATACCACTGATTTATCACCAACCATTAATCATACGCGGTATTTTGTTTTCTTGTCCTTGTTCGGTTTCTTTTATATTCGAAAAGTACCAGACAATCACAAGTTGCTTGAATATTGAACTTTGTTAATTATTTCTTGGACTAACTTGTTTTGGACAGCAAAATGTGATCGAGTTTGTGGGGATGAGGCTAGTTTTATCCTTTTATGATCGGCCTGTTCTATTTTTTTTGGAATCGAGTCATTTAATAAATGATGCAAGGATGATGCTCGTGGTATGATGATGACAGTTTGATGTTATGGTAATGATAATGATACCGTGAACTTTCGACTACTCCTAGTCGCTACTATTATCATATTCTATGTTGAATTCTGTTTCACACGAAGAAGGAGAATGAGAGAGTATGACTGTTGCTCCTCATTGTTGCTTCTGTTTTTACTTCGGTTAAAACTCACTACCCACTAGAATGATGATGATGTTGGATGACGATGATGTTAGATGAAGGTATTTGAGGTATGAGGTTTGAGTGATAATCAAATGATTTGATGTTGGAATGATAAAGGAATGGTATGATGGATGATGATATGTTGTGGATAAAAATCAATGATGATGGAGGATAATGATCATGATAATATTGATGTAAGCATGCTGGATATAATGATGGTATAAATTATTATTGTAATTATTTTTATTTTTATTTTTATTATTATTATTATTATTATTATTATTATTATTAGAATTTCTATTATTTTTGTTATTATTATTATTAATATAATTATCATTATTAAAATTATTAATAAAATTAATATTATAGTTATTGTTATAAATATTATTATCATTATTATTAGTAGTATTAGTATTATCATAAATATTATTATTTATACTATCATTAAAAATGATTAATTAGTATTATCACTACTATTATAGGTGCTATTATAATTATTATTATTAATATTTTCATTTTCATTATTATTATTTTTTTTATTAAAAACTACTTTTATCATTATCATTACTACATTTATACTAATAAAATTATTATAACAAATAAATATTTTCTATATAAGAATATATTTCATATAATTATATATATATTAGGATTATTTATATAAATATTTACATATAATAAATTATTGATTTTTATAATATTAATCATATGTATATATAACACTATATAAATATTAACTATTTTAAATATATATACAAATTAAATATATAGAAGATATATAATTTAAGATATAATATATGAATTTATTTGATTATAATTATATGTGTTAATAAATATATAAATGATATAGGTTCGTGAATCCGAAGTCAACCCTACACTTGTTAAATGACGTCATATGTATTTTTACTACAAAATACACTAGGTGAGTTTCATATGATCCATTTTTACTCTTTACATTTTTGGGCCGAGAATACATGCAAATGCTTTATTAACTGTGCTACAATATTTATATGCGTGAGTTCATTTGCTCCCTTTTACTCTTTACATTTTTGGGGACTGAAAATACATGCACTGTTTTTACAAATGCTTTATTAAATGCTTTTGAAATATATTTGGAATTGCGAATACATGAAATGCTTTTATAAATGTTTGACGAGATAGACACAAGCAAAACATTCCTCGAATGAATTATTATGCAGACAGAAGTTCTGCAGATTATTATTGAATTATGTGGACATGATAATTGCCACCATTGAATTATGTGGACATGATAGTTGCCACCATTGAATTATGTGGATATGATAATTGCCACCAGTTGATGTGAATATTATATATCGAGAGAATGATTTTATACACAGGTTATGTGTATGTTATTTTTGTGCACAAGATATGTGTACGGTTACTATGATTTATGAAAATGGTTTCGTACACGAGAAAGATGTACTGTAATTAAAAGATATAGCATGTACATTACAGGTGGGTATAGGATTCAGGCCCATTTGTACCATGCAACATTTAAATTTTATGGTCTATCAAAATGATGAATTTTATTGTTTACGTTAAACTTATGAACTCACCAACCTTTTGGTTGACACTTTAAAGCATGTTTATTCTCATGTTTGAAAGAAATCTTCCGCTGTGCATTTGCTCATATTATATGGAGTCATTCATTGCATATAGAGGTCCTTTCATCGCAATGGTACCAGATGTTATTGTATTCGTTCAGAAGAATTTGGACGGGGTATGACATTAGAATAATGTATAGAAATTGCAAATCTTACTCCGTTAAATTAATTATGGTTATGGTAGATATGGTTATGTTTCCTTGCTGAAACATAAACATTAAGTTTTTGAAACGTTCAAGCTCTTCAATAACAAATTAAACAATCATCTTGGAAAATATCATTAAATCACTTCACTCTGATGAATGAGGTGAGTTTATGAGTCAAGAGTTTTTGGACCACCTGAAGAATTGTGAAATTGTCTCACAATTCACTCCACCTTACCCACCACTAATCATTGATGAGTCTGGACGGAGGAATCGAACTTTACTTATTTTGATTCGATCTATGATGAGTATGACTACTCTATCGCAATCTTTTTAGGATATCAATTCGAGTCTGCTGCAGCCATACTCATTATGGTTCCAACCAAGAAGGTATAAAAGACACCATGATCTATGGCATGGAAAGAGTTTAAGTTGTTTTATTTGAAAGTTTGGAATTTTGAAGCGTATGTGAAGCATGACACTTCAAACAAATTAAAACCCAGAAGTATTAAATGTCACTTTGTGAGATACCCAAAGAAATTAATGGGTTACTACTTTTACTACCAAGTTGAAAACAACGTGTTTACTGCTTGGTCTACTAAGTTCTTATAAAGAGATCTTCTCTTACAAGAATTTAGTGGGAGTAAAGTAGATCTTGAAGAAATTCAATAACTATAAAGTAGCATACCTTCTATAAGCACTTGCTATTTACACGTTGAATCTGAGCGCATTGTTGGTGAGCTAGAACGTGTTGCACATGTACTTCATAGATCTGGTAGAAATCCTCATCGGCATAAGAGGTTTGATTATGTGATTAATTTAGATGAACCTCACCTAGAGAATTATGATGAACCCTCTAGCTACCATGAGGTCTTATTAGATTTATCTATCAAATGACAAGATGCTGTGAATGTAAGGATGCAATCCATGAAAGATAACCAAGTATGAGACTTGATTGATCTTCCACCCGATTGTAAGACAATGGGTGAAATGTCCCGTTCATATCGATTATAAACGTTCCATATTAATTGATTTCGTTGCGAAGTTTTGACCTCTATATGAGACATTTTTCAAAGACTGCATTCGTTTTTAAAACAAACCATAACCTTTATTTTATCGACAAGGTTAAAAAGACACCACCTAGATTATCCAGAAATGATAATCTAAAAATATCACACTTACACACTACCAATACATATTGGTTTATAATATTAATATGTTACAACAAAATAAATCTCGAATGCAGTTTTAAACAGTATTATACAAGCATGATGTGAGACGATCGCTCCAAATCCATATGGACAATACGTCATTCATTGATTTCATTTCGAGGTATTTGACCTCTATATGATACGTTTTGTAAACGTTGCATTCTTTTGAAAAGGCACACCATAAATGAATATTTAAATCAAAGGTTTTCGACATCTGATGATTTCTACATATAGACAATCACTGTAAATAATAGTTTACAATAGTACTTCCATTGACAATGCAGTCAAAATAAGATACATGGTGATGATTTGGTGAATGCAACATTTCCTTGAGAAATATGCCATGTATGACTCCATGCACATAGCTTGTCTAACATATAAGCAAACAGCGGAAGACTTCTAGGAAACCTGAGAATAAACATGCTAACAAGTGTCAACACAAAGGTTGGCGAGTTCATAGTTTTAGTATTTCGCATATCTGTATATAAAAGTGGATCACAAGATTTCAGTTGTTTCATCCAGAAACGTTTATCAATAGATTATATAAAAATGGATCACAAGATTTCAGTTGTTTCATCCAGAAACGTTTATCAATAGATTCTACATAACAGAGCACCCTGGTAACTAAACTTTAACGTTATAATGATAAATACCCCATTCGTTTTAATACACGCAAACCAACGTGTCCTAAACTCAAATAACACACGTCCGTTAAAAGGCTAGCGCTCTAGCTCGGACGGGGATGTCAAGCCCTATGGATCCATATACTGTTATTCGCGCCCACCAGTCCACATCCTATGTACTGGCAGTTACTAGTTACCAAAGCTAAGGGATTTTCGGTTTAAACTCAGTGTAGAATTTAGTATGTACTTGTATCCATTGCGTTTAAAATAAATTGCAAGTATTCTCAGCCCAAAAATGTATATTGCAAAAACAATTAAAAAGGGAGCAATGAAACTCACGCATATATATATTGTAAATCAGTTAATAAAGGATTTGCATGTATTCTCATCCCAAAAATGTAGAGAGTAAAAGGGATCATATGAAACTCACAGTTTAATATTGATATACAATATTGCAGGAAAGCACGTAGACGCATCGGAGATGATAATCACGAGGTTTGATTCACAAAAATACCCCCGAACATTACCCATAATTTCCTTGGCAATAACCCATATTTTCCTTAGCTCTAGCTCGCTCGGAAACTCGTTTTGAAAATTACTTGGACAGCACTCCGTCGTAATATTTTATGTACATTATTATTTTTGTATCGCAAAAATAATAACACTAATAATAATAAAAAAAGATTAATAATAATCTTATTATTAATAATAATAATAATAATAATAATTATAATAAATAATATTACGGAGTATATATATATTTGTGTATGTGTGTGATTCAAATCGAGCGAAAACATTGGAATTTATAGATGTGGCCTGACAAACACTGCCATGCGATCGCATGGGTTTGAAGGCCTGTGGCCATGCGATCGCATGGCCTCCCCTTCCAGCTCACATATTGTTTGTCATCAAGCTTGTCGACATATTTTAAAAATAATATATATTATATATAATTTATATTAATTATATATATAATATATTATATTCACGTGCATAGTTGACTTGTAATTTTTATTCCGATAAGTCGTACGTCGTCACTCGACTTATATCCCGGTTCCGGTTTTTCGAACGTCCTTTCGTATACTGAGATAACTTGTACTTTAAGTTTCGTGAATCGTACATTTGTCAAAATATAGTCTTAAATCATCCATAAACTATACCACTGTAGCAATTCACTGTAGCAAAGTCAATTTCACTGTAGCAAATAGTGATTTTCAAAAACACTGTAGCATTTTGGGTACTGTAGCAATTTGAAAATGTTACTATCGTTTACTAAATAACTTGAAATTATATATATGTATATATCTTTTTAATATACATAAATCAGTTTTTAAATACACGTTGGAAGTTATTTATAAATTTTAATAATAAATATTTCAACTTATCATATATATTCAAATAGATATTTAAACCAATAAGTTTGATGTACGGTATCAAATAATTAATACATTGTTACCTTTTCAAGTTATAGTATATATGTATCTATTTACATATAATTGTTCGCGAATCGTCGAAAACAACCGAAGGGTATTTAAATATATAAAAGTAGTTCAAAAATTTTGAGATTCAGTTTTACAGACTTTGCTTATCGTGTCGGAAATGTTAATCATACAAAGATTAAGTTTAAATTTGGTCAGAAATTTCCGGGTCATCACAGTACCTACCCGTTAAAGAAATTTCGTCCCGAAATTTGAGTGAGGTCGTCATGGCTAACAATAAAAATGTTTTAGTGACGAATATGAGTTGATAATAGAGTTTTATCTATGTTTGAATAATATGGATAAAAAAATCCAATTACTCGAAGCGTATGAGAGAAGTTATCGTAATCAAGTGAAATGGAGAATAGAGATGCGTCTTATCTCTTGATGTGGTAACGATTGATTTCCGGATTTTAAGGAATAGAAAATCTTCATAATTTAAATAAGATTTGATTTTTCGAAATTTGCGGAAATTAGGATTTTCTTTGATTAAATGCGTAACCTGCCTCTATTGCTGCGTCCGATATTTTGCTATAAATTGACCTCTTCCGTTTCTTTATTTTCAACACTCCTATAATCTTCTTTATAATTTCATACATCCCAATAGATTGTGAAAATGCTTAATCCATTTCTGATTCTTGATATTTTCCTGGCTATCGTATCCTTCATTCTTCTTTTTCATCTGCCACCAGAGGAAGTTATTTTCTTCTACTATTACCTTGGGGTTATAGTGTTTTTCATTCTCCCGTGTCTTTATATTGCTATACGCATTGATATACACGGTTTGTAATTTCGGGGTTGTTTTCGGGCTTTATATTTTCCATTATATTTCGGAGCTTCATGCTTTCGTTTTTCCTTCCTGACTTCAAGTCAAGCGATTAAAGGTCCAGAATTCGTAGGTATGGAATTTCGGATTGAACATATTTAATGTTCTAAGAAAGAAATTGTAATGGCACGATCTTGATTTGTCAAATTACCAAAATATCTGAAAAAGACCGAATCATCAAGAAAAATATTTTCTTGATACATTTGGAGGTTAAATAAAATGAAAGAGTTATGTAACATGGTTCATGATGAGGGTATGATATGTGAACCTTTATCACGTTCCATTAGAAACTCAGAATGACTTACTGTAATATAATCACGTTGATCAAGTGTCATTATATTATATTAACTCATGCTTCAATTCCCAACATTACTTCAAAACATTTATATTTTAAACTTGAAAGTTTCAGAATTTAGAAACTAAAATAGTTTCTTTTATGGTGTAACACAGATATCGTAAAGAGAAAATTGATTTTCGATAAGAATGATTATGAAATTATCTCCAGAAATATGGAGGATATTTATAATGAAAGATACGATGATATCTTAGAATTTCTAATATCAGAGGATGATGAAGAATATTGTTCGCAAGGGTTTAAATTCGGAAGCAAGGTATTCGTTAATGGCTTCAGCAGATACTGAATCATTTGGATTCTTTGAAGACAGGTTTCGTCCTTGTGATTTATCCACAGCCTCTTTCATACTTTGCTCAATCCATTTTCCAGTTCCAAACTTTTTCTTTTTCTCAGCTTTACCACCATACTATTCTTTATCATCAAACTTTTGACTGTTAAGGTCGTTTACAGTTTTTGCTGCTTCATCAACATTTTTCCAAAATTCGGAGAACTAGTTTCGTAGTTTGGGGTGTTTTTTGGAAACTTCACATTCGAAGTATGTAAGTCCAGGAGGTAGACGTTATATGTACACATATAACTGTTGGCATAGACGTGCTACAAGATTTCAAAATACTGATTGCTAATTCCCGATAGTTGGTATGGCAATTGCCGTTACAAGATGTGGATGAGTTCATGATACGGTTTCAATGAGTATAAAGATTTTTCGGAAGGTCAAAGATCAATGAAGTTGTTGGTAAATTTACTGCTAATGTGGTGGAACATGAAAGGTTCCCCAGTAACGAAAACGTATATGCCAAAATTACAAGTCTGAAAGGTCATCGTTGACTGGTTGAATGGTTGATAATACTGGATACTTTGAAAAGGAATTGCAAGGTTATTTTCGGTAAAAAAATGCTAAAGGTCAATTTTTACTGTAGCAATTCACTGTAGCAAAGTTAATTTTTACTGTAGCAATTCACTGTAGCAAAGTCAATTTCACTGTAGCAAATAGTGATTTTCAAAAGCACTGTAGCATTTTGGGTACTGTAGCAATTTGAAAATGTTACTATCGTTTACTAAATAACTTGAAATTATATATATGTATATATCTTTTTAATATACAAAAATCAGTTTTTAAATACACATTGGAAGTTATTTATAAATTTTAATAATAAATATTTCAACTTATCATATATATTCAAATAGATATTTAAACCAATAAGTTTAATGTACGGTATCAAATAATTAATACATTGTTACCTTTTCAAGTTATAGTATATATGTATCTATTTACATATAATTGTTCGCGAATCGTCGAAAACAACCGAAGGGTATTTAAATATATAAAAGTAGTTCAAAAATTTTGAGATTCAGTTTTACAGACTTTGCTTATCGTGTCGGAAATGTTAATCATACAAAGATTAAGTTTAAATTTGGTCAGAAATTTCCGGGTCATCACATGCTGACACCAAATCTTGTCCATATATTAGCATGCAACAGCGGAAGCTCTTAATAATCACCTGAGAATAAACATCCTTTAAACGTCAACAAAAATTTTGGTGAGTTATAGGTTTAACCTATATATTTATCAAATTGTAATAATAGACCACAATATTTCATATTTCAATATACATCTCATACATAGAGATAAAAGTCATTCATATGGTGAACACCTGGTAACCAACATTAACAAGATGCATATAAGAATATCCCCTATCATTCCGGGAAATCCTTCGGACATGATAAAACAACATCGAAGTACTAAAGCATCCGCAACCATGGATGGGGTTCGTTAGGCCCAATAGATCTATCTTTAGGATTCGCGTCAATTAGTAGATCGGTTTACTAATTCTTAGGTTACCAAGCAAAAAGGGGCATATTCAGCTTTGATCATTCATCCATATGATGTAGTTTCATTTACTTGTTTCTATTTCGTAAAACATTTATAAAACTGCATGTATTCTCATCCTAAAATATTAGATTTTAAAAGTGGGACTATAACTCACTTTCACAGATTTTTACTTCGTCGGGAAGTAAGACTTGGCCACTGGTCGATTCACGAACCTATAACAAATATGTACATATATATCAAAGTATGTTCAAAATATATTTACAACATTTTTAATACATTTTACTATTTTAAGTTTATTAAGTCAGCTGTCCTCGTTAGTAACCTACAACTAGTTGTTCACAGTTAGATGTAAAGAAATAAATCGATATTTATTATCTTGAATCAATCCACGACCCAGTGTATACACCTCTCAGGCTAGATCACAACTCAAAGTATATATATTTTTGGAATCAACCTCAACCCTGTATAGCTAACTCCAACATTACTGCATATAGAGTGTCTATGGTTGTTCCAAATAATATATATACATGGGTCGATATGATATGTCAAAACATTTGCATACGTGTCTATGGTATCCCAAGATTACATAATATATTAGAATACATGTATAATACAATATGAGTTAGCTAGGATATGATTAATATAGATTTATTACCAATTTTCACATAGTTACAACAAGCAAAAATATCCAATCTTGTTTTACCCATAACTTCTTCGTTTTAAATCCGTTTTGAGTGATTCACGTTGCTATGGTTTCATATTGAACTTAAGTTTATGAATCTAAACAGAAAAAGTATAAGTTTATTGTCAGAAATATAGGTTACAAGTCGTTTTTGTAAAGGCAGTCATTTCAGTCGAAAGAACGACGTCTAGATGACCATTTTGGAAAACATACTTCCACTTTGAGTTTAACCATGATTTTTGGATATAATTTCATGTTCATAATAAAAATCATTTTCCTAGAAGAACAACTTTTAAATAAAATTTTATCATAGTTTTTAATTAACTAACCCAAAACAGCCCGCGGTATTACTACGACGGCGTATATCCGATTTTACGGTGTTTTTTGCGTTTTCGGGTTTTAAATCATTAAGTTAGCATATCATATAGATATAGAACATGTGTTTAGTTGATTTTAAAAGTCAAGTTAGAACGATTAACTTTTGTTTGCGAACAAGTTTAGAATTAACTAAACTATGTTCTTGTGATTACAAGTTTAAAGCTTCGAATAAGGCAGTTTTATATATATGAATCGAATGATGTTATGAATATCATTACTGTAGTGACCCAAACTTTTCCATGTTTATATATATTAATTGATATTGATATTTACATGATTAAATGTTTCCAACATGTTAAGCAATCAAACTTGTTAAGACTTGATTAATTGAAATATGTTTCATATAGACAATTGACCACCCAAGTTGACCGGTGATTCACGAACGTTAAAACTTGTAAAAACTATATGATGACATATATATGGATATATATATATAGTTAACATGATACTATGATAAGTAAACATATCATTAAGTATATTAACAATGAACTACATATGTAAAAACAAGACTACTAACTTAATGATTTTTAAACGAGACATATATGTAACGATTATCGTTGTAAAGACATTTAATGTATATATATCATAATAAGAGATATTCATACATGATAATATCATGATAATATAATAATTTAAAATCTCATTTGATATTATAAACATTGGGTTAACAACATTTAACAAGATCGTTAACCTAAAGGTTTCAAAACAACACTTACATGTAACGACTAACGATGACTTAACGACTCAGTTAAAATGTATATACATGTAGTGTTTTAATATGTATTTATACACTTTTGAAAGACTTCAATACACTTATCAAAATACTTCTACTTAACAAAAATGCTTACAATTACATCCTCGTTCAGTTTCATCAACAATTCTACTCGTATGCACCCGTATTCGTCCTCGTACAATACACAGCTTTTAGATGTATGTACTATTGGTATATACACTCCAATGATCAGCTCTTAGCAGCCAATGTGAGTCACCTAACACATGTGGGAACCATCATTTGGCAACTAGCATGAAATATCTCATAAAATTACAAAAATATGAGTAATCATTCATGACTTATTTACATGAAAACAAAATTACATATCCTTTATATCTAATCCATACACCAACGACCAAAAACACCTACAAAAACTTTCATTCTTCAATTTTCTTCATCTAATTGATCTCTCTCAAGTTCTATATTCAAGTTCTAAGTGTTCTTCATATATTCTACAAGTTCTAGTTACATAAAATCAAGAATACTTTCAAGTTTGCTAGCTCACTTCCAATCTTTTAAGGTGATCATCCAACCTCAAGAAATCTTTGTTTCTTACAGTAGGTTATCATTCTAATACAAGGTAATAATCATATTCAAACTTTGGTTCAATTTCTATAACTATAACAATCTTATTTCAAGTGATGATCTTACTTGAACTTGTTTTCGTGTCATGATTCTGCTTCAAGAACTTCGAGCCATCCAAGGATCCGTTGAAGCTAGATCCATTTTTTTCTTTTCCAGTAGGTTTATCCAAGGAACTTAAGGTAGTAATGATGTTCATAACATCATTCGATTCATACATATAAAGCTATCTTATTCAAAGGTTTAAACTTGTAATCACTAGAACATAGTTTAGTTAATTCTAAACTTGTTGCAAATAAAAGTTAATCCTTCTAACTTGACTTTTAAAATCAACTAAACACATGTTCTATATCTATATGATATGCTAACTTAATGATTTAAAACCTGGAAACACGAAAAACACCGTAAAACCGGATTTACGCCGTCGTAGTAACACCGCGGGCTGTTTTGGGTTAGTTAATTAAAAACTATGATAAACTTTGATTTAAAAGTTGTTATTCTGAGAAAATGATTTTTATTATAAAAATGAAACTATATCCAAAAATTATGGTTAAACTCAAAGTGGAAGTAAGTTTTCTAAAATGGTCATCTAGACGTCGTTCTTTCGACTGAAATGACTACCTTTACAAAAACGACTTGTAACTTATTTTTCTGACTATAAACCTATACCTTTTCTGTTTAGATTCATAAAATAGAGTTCAATATGAAACCATAGCAATTTGATTCACTCAAAACGGATTTAAAATGAAGAAGTTATGGGTAAAACAAGATTGGATAATTTTTCTCATTTTAGCTACATGAAAATTGGTAACAAATCTATTCCAACCATAACTTAATAAACTTGTATTGTATATTATGTAATCTTGAGATACCATAGACACGTATACAATGTTTCGACCTATCATGTCGACACATCTATATATATTTCGGAACAACCATAGACACTCTATATGTGAATGTTGGAGTTAGCTATACAGGGTTGAGGTTGATTCCAAAATATATATAGTTTGAGTTGTGATCAATACTGAGATACGTATACACTGGGTCGTGGATTGATTCAAGATAATATTTATCGATTTATTTCTGTGCATCTAACTGTGGACAACTAGTTGTAGGTTACTAACGAGGACAGCTGACTTAATAAACTTAAAACATCAAAATATATTAAAAGTGTTGTAAATATATTTTAAACATACTTTGATATATATGTATATATTGTTATAGGTTCGTGAATCAACCAGTGGCCAAGTCTTACTTCCCGACGAAGTAAAAATCTGTGAAAGTGAGTTATAGTCCCACTTTTAAAATCTAATATTTTTGGGATGAGAATACATGCAGGTTTTATAAATGATTTACAAAATAGACACAAGTACGTGAAACTACATTCTATGGTTGAATTATCGAAATCGAATATGCCCCTTTTTATTAAGTCTGGTAATCTAAGAATTAGGGAACAGACACCCTAATTGACGCGAATCCTAAAGATAGATCTGTCGGGCCCAACAAGCTCCATCCAAAGTACCGGATGCTTTAGTACTTCGAAATTTATATCATATCCGAAGGGTGTCCCGGAATGATGGGGATATTCTTATATATGCATTTTGTTAATGTCGGTTACCAGGTGTTCACCATATGAATGATTTTTATCTCTATGTATGGGATGTGTATTGAAATATGAAATCTTGTGGTCTATTATTATGATTTGATATATATATATATAGGTTAAACCTATAACTCACCAACATTTTTGTTGACGTTTTAAGCATGTTTATTCTCAGGTGATTATTAAGAGCTTCCGCTGTCGCATACTTAAATAAGGACGAGATTTGGAGTCCATGCTTGTATGATATTGTGTAAAAACTGCATTCAAGAAACTTATTTTGTTGTAACATATTTGTATTGTAAACCATTATGTAATGGTCGTGTGTAAACAGGATATTTTAGACTATCATTATTTGATAATCTACGTAAAGCTTTTTAAACATTTATTGATGAAATAAAGGTTATGGTTTGTTTAAAAATGAATGCAGTCTTTGAAAAACGTCTCATATAGAGGTCAAAACCTCGCAACGAAATCAATTAATATGGAACGTTTTTAATCAATAAGAACGGGACATTTCAGTTGGTATCCGAGCGTTGGTCTTAGAGAACCAGAATTTTGCATTAGTGTGTCTTATCGAGTTTGTTAGGATGCATTAGTGAGTCTGGAATTCGACCGTGTTTACTTGAAAAATGATTGCTTAACAAATTTTGTTGGAAACTATATATTTTTAACATGTGAATATTATGTGATATATTAATCTCTTAACGCGTTTGATATTATGTGATAGATGTCTACCTCTAGAACAAGTCCCATTGATTCACCTAATAATAATGAAGAGTCAAATGTAAATTGGAATGATTCGTGGACTGATTCACAAGTTCCCGAAGAGGAACCGGAAGAAGAGTCGGAACCGGAAGAAGAATCGGAACCGGAAGAAGAATCGGAACCGGAAGAAGAAATAGAACCGATGGGGGAAATAATAAAACGGTTAAGTAAAAGAGAATCCTCAACCAACCGACCAAGGTTAATTATGGTCAATGGTGTTTCCGCCAAGGAAGCAAAATATTGGGAGGATTACCAAATCTCCGATGAATCAGATTCCGACGAGAATTCCGATGATGTTATAGAAATTACCCCAACTGAATTTAAAAAGGCAAAAGAAAATAATAAGGGAAAGGGCATAAAAATAGAGAAATCTAATTCCAACCCCGATGAACTTTATATGTATCGTCAACCCCCGAAGTCCTTAAGTTGTAACAATGACCCGGGAACCTCTAAACCACCAGGTTTTTCTAAACCAATGTGGACAACGACGGCTCGTATTAGGGGAACATCATATATCCCTAGAAACTTGGCAAAACGAACCAAAACTGAACAAGAAGAAACGAGCGAGTCGGAATAAGATAGTTGTATTCGTGTGGTGTGTAATATAGTGTGCTTATGCTTTATGATATATGTAAAAATTGCTTGTATTAATAAGTATTTTTTTTTTTTATGAATCTAACTCTTGTCTATTTTACAGTATAAAAACACAAAATTGATAGACAACCCAATATTTTAAGAGACCTACCCGGAGACATGATTGATGAAATCTTGTCTAGAGTCGGTCAGAATTCTTCGGCACAACTATTTAAGGCGAGATCAGTTTGTAAAACATTCGAAGAACGTTCCAAGAATGCCTTGGTTTATAAAAGGCTTTCGTTCGAAAGATGGGGGATATCACATTGGGAAATCCATAAGTTACGATGTGTTTACTTTGACGCATATATTGCGGGGAACCCAAATGCTATTTTACGCAATGGGTTAAGAAATTATTTTGACTCAATATATCCGAATATTGGACTTCGTGATTTAGAAAAAGCGGCTAACATGCAACATAAAGAAGCATGTTATGCTTACGGATTAGTAATGTTCGCTTCTCACCAAAGTGAGAACAAGAACATCGGGCTACAACTATTAAACAAAACATTCCCCCAAGTGACGGAGTCGGTAATTGGGGTAAGAAATGAGGTTTTTAGATTGTTACGGGACTGTTGGACATTACGTAACCCTCGTCCCTTTGACGACGTTACAACACGCTGTCTTATCAACGGCTATAATGGTTATGTTCCACAAGACCAAGGATGGGAAGTAATCCTAGTAAAACCAGAATGCGTGACTTGTTTCTGGACGTATAAATTACGTATCTTTATTGTCTTTGCTGAACGACTTGTGTACTAGCTAGAATTATCTTCACAACCATCTTGTATCAAATTTATTGTGTGCTATATTTCATTCTATATGTAAAATAAGCGGTATTGTAAGTTTGTAAAATATTGTGTAAAAGTTTGAACACGAAATATTATTATAATCAGTTTTTCATATAGAATTGTAGTAGTTGAATTGTATATTAGCTACTAAGTATGAACTTAACGGGTAGGTACTACCCGAATTTAAACTTATAAAACGCTAATATGAAGAAAAAGCTTTTATAAATGAGTTCATATTATGCTACGAAATACTATTAACTACTCTTAATATTCTGTATGATTAACTTGTTCCATTTGACTATTTTGAAGGAAATGGCACCGACTACTCGACACACCGTGAATATGAATGAAGAGGAATTCCGTACTTTTCTAGCTTCAAACATAGCCGCAGTACAGGCTGCTCTACATACCAACAATAACCTTAGATCTAGCAGTACAGGAAATCGTGTAGGATGCACCTACAAAGAATTCACTGCCTGCAAACCTTTGGAATTTGATGGAACCGAAGGACCGATCGGATTGAAACGGTGGACCGAGAAGGTCGAATCGGTGTTTGCCATAAGTAAGTGTACTGAAGAGGACAAAGTGAAGTACGCTACGCATACCTTCACAGGTTCTGCGTTAACATGGTGGAATACCTATCTAGAACAAGTGGGACAAGATGATGCTTACGCACTACCGTGCTCAGCATTCAAGCACTTGATGAACGAGAAGTACCGTCCCAGAACCGAGGTCAATAAGCTCAAGATAGAACTTAGAGGGTTACGAACCCAAGGATTTGATATTACCACGTACGAAAGACGATTCACAGAATTATGCCTATTGTGTCCGGGAGCGTTCGAAGATGAGGAAGAGAAGATCGACGCGTTTGTGAAAGGATTACCGGAAAGAATCCAGGAAGATATAAGTTCACACGAGCCCGCCTCCATACAACAGGCATGTAGAATGGCTCACAAACTAGTGAACCAGAATGAAGAAAGAATTAAAGAACAGACTGCTGAAGAGGCCAATGTGAAGCAAGTCAAAAGAAAGTGGGAGGAAAACGGTGATAAGAATCACCAATACAACAACAACAGCAATTACAACAATAATCGCAACAATTATCCCAACAATCGCAACATCAATCGCAACTACAACAAACGGCCCAACAACAACAACAACAACAACAACAACAACAACAACAACAACAACAACAACAACAACAACAACAACAACAACAACAACAACAACAACAACAACAACAACAACAACAACAACAACAACAACAACAACAACAACAACAACAACAACAACAACAACAACAACAACAACAACAACAACAACAACAACAACAACAACAACAACAACAACAACAACAACAACAACAACAACAACAACAACAACAACAACAACAACAACAACAATAACAACAATCATCCCAACAACAATAACAACCGCAACAACAACAACAATCAGAAGCAGCTATGCCAAAGGTGTGAAAAGTATCACTCGGGGTTCTGCACCAAATTTTGCAACAAGTGTAAAAGAAATGGTCATAGCGCGGCGAAGTGTGAGGTCTGCGGACCAGGGGTTAACAGAACGAAAGGAACAAATGGTGTCGGAACGAGTAATGGTGGAGCAAGTAGTGTCGGAGCAAGTTATGCCAATGTAGTTTGTTATAAATGTGGAAAACCGGGCCACATTATTAGAAATTGCCCGAACCAGGAGAACACGAATGGACAAGGCCGCGGAAGAGTTTTCAATATTAATGCAGCAGAGGCACAGAAAGACCCGGAGCTTGTTACGGGTACGTTTCTTATTGACAATAAATCTGCTTACATTTTATTTGATTCGGGTGCGGATAGAAGCTATATGAGTAGAGATTTTTGTGCTAAATTAAGTTGTCCATTGACGCCGTTGGATAGTAAATTTTTACTCGAATTAGCAAACGGTAAATTAATTTCAGCAGATAATATATGCCGGAATCGAGAAATTAAACTGGGTAGCGAAATATTTAAGATTGACTTGATACCAGTAGAGTTAGGGAGTTTTGATGTGATAATCGGTATGGACTGGTTAAAAGAAGTGAAAGCAGAGATCATTTGTTACAAAAATACAATTCGCATTATACGAGAAAAAGGAAAACCCTTAATGGTGTACGGAGAAAAGGGCAACACGAAGCTACATCTTATTAGTAATTTGAAGGCACAAAAACTAATAAGAAAAGGTTGCTATACTGTTCTAGCATACGTCGAGAAAGTACAAACTGAAGAAAAGAGCATCAATGATGTTCCCGTCGCAAATGAATTTCCCGATGTATTTCCAAAAGAATTACCGGGATTACCCCCACATCGATCCGTTGAATTTCAAATAGATCTTGTACCAGGAGCTGCACCAATAGCTCGTGCTCCTTATAGACTCGCACCCAGCGAGATGAAAGAACTGCAAAGCCAATTACAAGAACTTTTAGAGCGTGGTTTCATTCAACCAAGCACATCACCTTGGGGAGCTCCTGTTTTGTTTGTCAAGAAGAAAGATGGTACATTCAGGTTGTGTATCGACTACCGAGAGTTGAACAAACTTACCATAAAGAACCGCTACCCACTACCGAGAATCAACGACTTATTTGATCAACTACAAGGCTCGTCTGTTTATTCAAAGATTGACTTACGTTTCGGGTATCATCAAATGCGGGTGAAAGAAGATGATATTCCAAAGACTGCTTTCAGAACACGTTACGGTCATTACGAGTTTATGGTCATGCTGTTTGGTTTAACTAATGCACCAGCTGTGTTCATGGACCTTATGAACCGAGTGTGTGGACCATACATTGACAAGTTTGTCATTGTTTTCATTGATGACATACTTATTTACTCAAAGAATGACCAAGAACAAGGTGAACATTTGAGAAAGGTGTTAGAAGTATTGAGGAAGGAAGAATTGTACGCTAATTTTCAAAGTGTGCATTTTGGTTGGAAGAAGTTCAATTCCTAGGTCACATAGTGAACAAAGAAGGTATTAAGGTGGATCTGGCAAAGATAGAAACTGTTGAAAAGTGGGAAACCCCGAAAACTCCGAAACACATACGCCAGTTTTTAGGACTAGCTGGTTACTACAGAAGGTTCATCCAAGACTTTTCCAGAATAGCAAAACCCTTGACTGTATTAATGCATAAAGGGAAGAAATTTGAATGGAAGGATGAACAAGAGAAAGCGTTTCAGTTATTGAAGAAAAAACTAACTACGGCACCTATATTGTCATTGCCTGAAGGGAATGATGATTTTGTGATTTATTGTGACGCATCAAAGCAAGGTCTCGGTTGTGTATTAATGCAACGAACGAAGGTGATTGCTTATGCGTCTAGACAATTGAAGATTCACGAACAAAATTATACGACGCATGATTTGGAATTAGGCGCGGTTGTTTTTGCATTAAAGACTTGGAGGCACTACTTATATGGGGTCAAAAGTATTATATATACCGACCATAAAAGTCTTCAGCACATATTTAATCAGAAACAACTGAATATGAGGCAGCGTAGGTGGATTGAATTGTTGAATGATTACGACTTTGAAATTCGTTACCACCCGGGGAAGGCAAATGTGGTAGCCGACGCCTTGAGCAGAAAGGACAGAGAACCCATTCGAGTAAAATCTATGAATATAATGATTCACACTAACCTTACTACTCAAATAAAGGAGGCGCAACAAGGAGTTTTAAAAGAGGGAAATTTAAAGGATGAAATACCCAAAGGATCAGAGAAGCATCTTAATATTCGGGAAGACGGAACCCGGTATAGGGCTGAAAGGATTTGGGTACCAAAATTTGGAGATATGATAGAAATGGTACTTAGAGAAGCTCATAAAACCAGATACTCAATACATCCTGGAACGGGAAAGATGTACAAGGATCTCAAGAAACATTTTTGGTAGCCAGGTATGAAAGCCGATGTTGCTAAATACGTAGGAGAATGTTTGACGTGTTCTAAGGTCAAAGCTGAGTATCAGAAACCATCAGGTCTACTTCAACAACCCGAAATCCCGGAATGGAAATGGAAAAACATTACCATGGATTTCATCACTAAATTGCCAAGGACTGCAAGTGGTTTTGATACTATTTGGGTAATAGTTGATCGTCTCACCAAATCAGCACACTTCCTGCCAATAAGAGAAGATGACAAGATGGAGAAGTTAGCACGACTGTATTTGAAGGAAGTCGTCTCCAGACATGGAATACCAATCTCTATTATCTCTGATAGGGATGGCAGATTTATTTCAAGATTCTGGCAGACATTACAGCAAGCATTAGGAACTCGTCTAGACATGAGTACTGCCTATCATCCACAAACTGATGGGCAGAGCGAAAGGACGATACAAATGCTTGAAGACATGCTACGAGCATGTGTTATTTATTTCGAAAACAGTTGGGATCGACATCTACCGTTAGCAGAATTTTCCTACAACAACAGCTACCATTCAAGCATTTGAGATGGTGCCGTTTGAAGCGCTTTATGGTAGAAAGTGCAGGTCTCCGATTTGTTGGAGTGAAGTGGGGGATAGACAGATTACGGGTCCGGAGATATACAAGAAACCTCCGAGAAGATCATCCAAATTCAACAACGGTTGAAAACTGCCCAAAGTCGACAAAAGAGCTACGCTGACATTAAAAGAAAAGATATAGAATTTGAAATTAGAGAGATGGTCATGCTTAAAGTTGCACCTTGGAAACGCGTTGTTCAATTTGGTAAACGAGGGAAATTAAATCCAAGGTATATTGGACCATTCAAGATTATTAATCGTGTCGGACCAGTAGCTTACCGACTTGAGTTACCTCAACAACTCGCGGCTGTACATAACACTTTCCACGTCTCAAATTTGAAGAAATGTTTTGCTAAAGAAGATCTCACTATTCCGTTAGATGAAATCCAAATCAACGAAAAACTCCAATTCATCGAAGAACCCGTCGAAATAATGGATCGTGAGGTTAAAAGACTTAAGCAAAACAAGATACCAATTGTTAAGGTTCGATGGAATGCTCGTAGAGGACCCGAGTTCACCTGGGAGCGTGAAGATCAGATGAAGAAGAAATACCCGCATCTATTTCCAGAAGATTTGTCAACACCTTCAACAGCTTAAAATTTCAGGACGAAATTTATTTAACGGGTAGGTACTGTAGTGACCCGAACTTTTCCATGTTTATATATATTAATTGAGATTGATATTTACATGATTAAATGTTTCCAACATGTTAAGCAATCAAACTTGTTAAGACTTGATTAATTGAAATATGTTTCATATAGACAATTGACCACCCAAGTTGACCGGTGATTCACGAACGTTAAAACTTGTAAAAACTATATGATGACATATATATGGATATATATATATATATAGTTAACATGATACTATGATAAGTAAACATATCATTAAGTATATTAACAATGAACTACATATGTAAAAACAAGATTACTAACTTAATGATTTTTAAACGAGACATATATGTAACGATTATCGTTGTAAAGACATTTAATGTATATATATCATATTAAGAGATATTCATACATGATAATATCATGATAATATAATAATTTAAAATCTCATTTGATATTATAAACATTGGGTTAACAACATTTAACAAGATCGTTAACCTAAAGGTTTCAAAACAACACTTACATGTAACGACTAACGATGACTTAACGACTCAGTTAAAATGTATATACATGTAGTGTTTTAATATGTATTTATACAGTTTTGAAAGACTTCAATACACTTATCAAAATACTTCTACTTAACAAAAATGCTTACAATTACATCCACGTTCAGTTTCATCAACAATTCTACTCGTATGCACCCGTATTCGTACTCGTACAATACACAGCTTTTAGATGTATGTACTATTGGTATATACACTCCAATGATCAGCTCTTAGCAGCCAATGTGAGTTACCTAACACATGTGAGAACCATCATTTGGCAACTAGCATGAAATATCTCATAAAATTACAAAAATATGAGTAATCATTCATGACTTATTTACATGAAAACAAAATTACATATCCTTTATATCTAATCCATACACCAACGACCAAAAACACCTACAAACACTTTCATTCTTTAATTTTCTTCATCTAATTGATCTCTCTCAAGTTCTATCTTCAAGTTCTAAGTGTTCTTCATATATTCTACAAGTTCTAGTTACATAAAATCAAGAATACTTTCAAGTTTGCTAGCTCACTTCCAATCTTGTAAGGTGATCATCCTGTAGTGACCCGAACTTTTCCATGTTTATATATATTAATTGAGATTGATATTTACATGATTAAATGTTTCCAACATGTTAAGCAATCAAACTTGTTAAGACTTGATTAATTGAAATAGGTTTCATATAGACAATTGACCACCCAAGTTGACCGGTGATTCACGAACGTTAAAACTTGTAAAAACTATATAATGACATATATATGGTTATATATATAGTTAACATGATATTATGATATGTAAACATATCATTAAGTATATTAACAATGAACTACATATGTAAAAACAAGACTACTAACTTAATGATTTTGAAACGAGACATATATGTAACGATTATCGTTGTAACGACATTTAATGTATATATATCATATTAAGAGATATTCGTACATCATAATATCATGATAATATAATAATTTAAAATCTCTTTTGATATTATAAACATTGGGTTAACAACATTTAACAAGATCGTTAACCTAAAGGTTTCAAAACAACATTTACATGTAACGACTAACGATGACTTAACGACTCAGTTAAAATGTATATACATGTAGTGTTTTAATATGTATTCATACACTTTTGAAAGACTTCAAGACACTTATCAAAATACTTCTACTTAACAAAAATGCTTACAATTACATCCTCGTTCAGTTTCATCAACAATTCTACTCGTATGCACCCGTATTCGTACTCGTACAATACACAGCTTTTAGATGTATGTACTATTGGTATATACACTCCAATGATCAGCTCTTAGCAGCCCATGTGAGTCACCTAACACACGTGGGAACCATCATTTGGCAACTAGCATGAAATATCTCATAAAATTACAAAAATATGAGTAATCATTCATGACTTATTTACATGAAAACAAAATTACATATCCTTTATATCTAATCCATACACCAACGACCAAAAACACCTACAAACACTTTCATTCTTCAATTTTCTTCATCTAATTGATCTCTCTCAAGTTCTATCTTCAAGTTCTAAGTGTTCTTCATAAATTCCAAAAGTTCTAGTTTCATAAAATCAAGAATACTTTCAAGTTTGCTAGCTCACTTCCAATCTTGTAAGGTGATCATCCAACCTCAAGAAATCTTTGTTTCTTACAGTAGGTTATCATTCTAATACAAGGTAATAATTATATTCAAACTTTGGTTCAATTTCTATAACTATAACAATCTTATTTCAAGTGATGATCTTACTTGAACTTGTTTTCGTGTCATGATTTTGCTTCAAGAACTTTGAGCCATCCAAGGATCCATTGAAGCTAGATCCATTTTTCTCTTTTCCAGTAGGTTCATCCAAGGAACTTAAGGTAGTAATGATGTTCATAACATCATTCGATTCATACATATAAAGCTATCTTATTCGAAGGTTTAAACTTGTAATCACTAAAACATAGTTTAGTTAATTCTAAACTTGTTCGCAAACAAAAGTTAATCCGTCTAACTTGACTTTTAAAATCAACTAAACACATGTTCTATATCTATATGATATGCTAACTTAATGATTTAAAACCTGGAAACACGAAAAACACCGTAAAACCGGATTTACGCCGTCGTAGTAACACCGCGGGCTGTTTTGGGTTAGTTAATTAAAAACTATGATAAACTTTGATTTAAAAGTTGTTATTCTGAGAAAATGATTTTTATTATGAACATGAAACTATATCCAAAAATTATGGTTAAACTCAAAGTGGAAGTATGTTTTCTAAAATGGTCATCTAGACGTCGTTCTTTCGACTGAAATGACTACCTTTACAAAAACGACTTGTAACTTATTTTTCCGACTATAAACCTATACTTTTTCTGTTTAGATTCATAAAATAGAGTTCAATATGAAACCATAGCAATTTGATTCACTCAAAACGGATTTAAAATGAAGAAGTTATGGGTAAAACAAGATTGGATAATTTTTCTCATTTTAGCTACGTGAAAATTGGTAACAAATCTATTCCAACCATAACTTAATCAACTTGTATTGTATATTATGTAATCTTGAGATACCATAGACACGTATACAATGTTTCGACCTATCATGTCGACACATCTATATATATTTCGGAACAACCATAGACACTCTAAATGTGAATGTTGGAGTTAGCTATACAGGGTTGAGGTTGATTCCAAAATATATATAGTTTGAGTTGTGATCAATACTGAGATACGAATACACTGGGTCGTGTATTGATTCAAGATAATATTTATCGATTTATTTCTGTACATCTAACTTTGGACAACTAGTTGTAGGTTACTAACGAGGACAGCTGACTTAATAAACTTAAAACATCAAAATATATTAAAAGTGTTGTAAATATATTTTAAACATACTTTGATATATATGTATATATTGTTATAGGTTCGTGAATCAACCAGTGGCCAAGTCTTACTTCCCGACGAAGTAAAAATCTGTGAAAGTGAGTTATAGTCCCACTTTTAAAATCTAATATTTTTGGGATGAGAATACATGCAGGTTTTATAAATGATTTACAAAATAGACACAAGTACGTGAAACTACATTCTATGGTTGAATTATCGAAATCGAATATGCCCCTTTTTATTAAGTCTGGTAATCTAAGAATTAGGGAACAGACACCCTAATTGACGCGAATCCTAAAGATAGATCTATCGGGCCCAACAAGCCCCATCCAAAGTACCGGATGCTTTAGTACTTCGAAATTTATATCATATCCGAAGGGTGTCCCGGAATGATGGGGATATTCTTATATATGCATTTTGTTAATGTCGGTTACCAGGTGTTCACCATATGAATGATTTTTATCTCTATGTATGGGATGTGTATTGAAATATGAAATCTTGTGGTCTATTATTATGATTTGATATATATATATAGGTTAAACCTATAACTCACCAACATTTTTGTTGACGTTTTAAGCATGTTTATTCTCAGGTGATTATTAAGAGCTTCCGCTGTCGCATACTTAAATAAGGACGAGATTTGGAGTCCATGCTTGTATGATATTGTGTAAAAACTGCATTCAATAAACTTATTTTGTTGTAACATATTTGTATTGTAAACCATTATGTAATGGTCGTGTGTAAACAGGATATTTTAGATTATCATTATTTGATAATCTACGTAAAGCTTTTTAAACCTTTATTGATGAAATAAAGGTTATGGTTTGTTTTAAAATGAATGCAGTCTTTGAAACACGTCTCATATAGAGGTCAAAACCTCGCAACGAAATCAATTAATATGGAACGTTTTTAATCAATAAGAACGGGACATTTCAGTTGGTATCCGAGCGTTGGTCTTAGAGAACCATAAAATTTGCATTAGTGTGTCTTATCGAGTTTGTTAGGATGCATTAGTGAGTCTGGACTTCGACCGTGTTTTCTTTAAAAATGATTGCTTAACATTTTTGTTGGAAACTATATATTTTTAACATATGAATATTATGTGATATATTAATCTCTTAACGTGTTTGACATTATGTGATAGATGTCTACCTCTAGAACAAGTCCCATTGACTCACCTAATAATAATGAAGAGTCAAATGTAAATTGGAATGATTCGTGGACTGATTCACAAGTTCCCGAAGAGGAACCGGAAGAAGAGTCGGAACCGGAAGAAGAATCGGAACCGGAAGAAGAATCGGAACCGGATGAAGAAATAGAACCGGTGGGGGAAATAATAAAACGGTTAAGTAAAAGAAAATCCTCAACCAACCGACCAAGGTTAATTATGGTCAATGGTGTTTCCGCCAAGGAAGCAAAATATTGGGAGGATTACCAATTCTCCGATGAATCGGATTCCGACGAGAATTCCGATGATGTTATGGAAATTACCCCAACTGAATTTAAAAAGGCAAAAGAAAATAATAAGGGAAAGGGCATAAAAATAGAGAAATCTAATTCCAACCCCGATGAACTTTATATGTATCGTCAACCCCCGAAGTCCTTAAGTTGTAACAATGACCCGGGAACCTCTAAACCACCAGGTTTTTCTAAACCAATGTGGACAACGACAGTTAGTATTAGGGGAACATCATATATCCCTAGAAACTTGGCAACACGAACCAAAACCGAAGAAGAAGAAACGAGCAAGTCGGAATAAGATAGTTGTATTCGTGTGGTGTAATATATGTAATATAGTGTGCTTATGCTTTATGATATATGTAAAAATTGCTTGTATTAATAAGTATTTTTTTATGAATCTAACTCTTGTCTATTTTACAGTTTAAAAACACAAAATGGATAGACAACCCAATATTTTAAGAGACCTACCCGGAGACATGATTGATGAAATCTTGTCTAGAGTCGGTCAGAATTCCTCGGCACAACTATTTAAGGCGAGATCTATTTGTAAGACATTCGAAGAACGTTCCAAGAATGTCTTGGTTTATAAGAGACTTTCGTTTGAAAGATGGGGGATATCACATTGGGAAACCCATAAGTTACGATGTGTTTACTTTGACGCATATATTGCGGGGAACCCAAATGCTATTTTACTCAACGGGTTAAGAAATTATTTTGACTCAATATATCCGAATATTGGACTTCGTGATTTTGAAAAAGCGGCTAACATGCAACATAAAGAAGCATGTTATGCTTACGGATTAGTAATGTTCGCTTCTCACCAAAGTGAGAACAAGAACATCGGGCTACAACTATTAAACAAAACATTTCCACAAGTGACGGAGTCGGTAATTGGGGTAAGAAATGAGGTTTTTAGATTGTTACGGGACTGTTGGACATTACATAACCCTCGTCCTTTTGACGACGTTACAACACGCTGTCTTATCAACGGCCATAACGGTTATGTTCCACAAGACCAAGGATGGGAAGTAATCCTAGTAAAACCAGAATGCATGACTTGTTTCTGGACGTATGAATTACGTGTCTTTATTGCCTTTGCTGAACGACTTGTGTACTAGCTAGAATTATCTTCACAACTATCTTGTATCAAAGTTATTGCGTGCTATATTTCATGCTATATGTAAAATAAGCGGTATTGTAAGTTTGTAAAATATTGTGTAAAAGTTTGAACGCGAAATATTATTATAATCAGTTTTTCATATAGAATTGTAGTAGTTGAATTGTATATAAGCTACTAAGTATGAACTTAACGGGTAGGTACTACCCGAATTTAAACTTATAAAACGCTAATATGAAGAAAAAGCTTTTATAAATGAGTTCATATTATGCTACGAAATACTATTAACTACTCTTAATATTCTGTATGATTAACTTGTTCCATTTGAATATTTTGAAGGAAATGGCACCGACTACTCGACACACCGTGAATATGAATGAAGAGGAATTCCGTACTTTTCTAGCTTCAAACATAGCCGCAGTACAGGCTGCGCTACATACCAACAATAACCTTGGATCTAGCAGTACAGGAAATCGTGTAGGATGCACCTACAAAGAATTCACTGCCTACAAACCTTTGGAATTTGATGGAACCGAAGGACCGATCGGATTGAAACGGTGGACCGAGAAGGTCGAATCGGTGTTTGCCATAAGTAAGTGTACTGAAGAGGACAAAGTAAAGTACGCTACGCATACCTTCACAGGTTCTGCGTTAACATGGTGGAATACCTATCTAGAGCAAGTGGGACAAGATGATGCTTACGCACTACCGTGGTCAGCATTCAAGCACTTGATGAACGAGAAGTACCGTCCCAGAACCGAGGTCAATAAGCTCAAGACAGAACTTAGAGGGTTACGAACCCAAGGATTTGATATTACCACGTACGAAAGACGATTCACAGAATTGTGCCTATTGTGTCCGGGAGCATTCGAAGATGAGGAAGAGAAGATCGACGCGTTTGTGAAAGGATTACCGGAAAGAATCCAAGAAGATATAAGTTCACACTAGCCCACCTCCATACAACAGGCATGTAGAATGGCTCACAAACTAGTGAACCAGATTGAAGAAAGAATTAAAGAACAGACTGCTGAAGAGGCCAATGTGAAGCAAGTCAAAAGAAAGTGGGAGGAAAATGGTGATAAGAATCACCAATACAACAACAACAGCAATTACAACAATAATCGCAACAATTATCCCAACAATCGCAACATCAATCGCAACTACAACAAACGGCCCAACAACAACAACAACAACAACAACAGCAACAACAACAACAACAACAGCAGCAACTACAACAATCATCCCAACAACAATAATAACCGCAACAACAACAACAACAATCAGAAGCAGCTATGCCAAAGGTGTGAAAAGTATCACTCGGGGTTCTGCACCAAATTTTGCAACAAGTGTAAAAGAAATGGTCATAGCGCGGCGAAGTGTGAAGTCTACGGACCAGGGGTTAATAGAACGAAAGGAACAAATGGTGTCGAAACGAGTAATGGCGGAGCAAGTAGTGTCGGAGCAAGTTATGCCAATGTAGTTTGTTATAAATGTGGAAAACCGGGCCACATCATTAGAAATTGCCCGAACCAGGAGAACACGAATGGACAAGGCCGCGGAAGAGTTTTCAATATTAATGCGGCAGAGGCACAGGAAGACCCGGAGCTTGTTACGGGTACGTTTCTTATTGACAATAAATCTGCTTACGTTTTATTTGATTCGGGTGCGGATAGAAGCTATATGAGTAGAGATTTTTGTGCTAAATTAAGTTGTCCATTGACGCCTTTGGATAGTAAATTTTTACTCGAATTAGCAAATGGTAAATTAATTTCAGCAGATAATATATGTCGGAATCGAGAAATTAAACTGGTTAGCGAAACATTTAAGATTGATTTGATACCAGTAGAGTTAGGGAGTTTTGATGTGATAATCGGTATGGACTGGTTGAAAGAAGTGAAAGCAGAGATCGTTTGTTACAAAAATGCAATTCGCATTATACGAGAAAAAGGAAAACCCTTAATGGTGTACGGAGAAAAGGGCAACACGAAGCTACATCTTATTAGTAATTTGAAGGCACAAAAACTAATAAGAAAAGGTTGCTATGCTGTTCTAGCACACGTCGAGAAAGTACAAACTGAAGAAAAGAGCATCAATGATGTTCCCATTGCAAAAGAATTTCCCGATGTATTTCCGAAAGAATTACCGGGATTACCCCCACATCGATCCGTTGAATTTCAAATAGATCTTGTACCAGGAGCTGCACCAATAGCTCGTGCTCCTTACCGACTCGCACCCAGCGAGATGAAAGAACTGCAAAGCCAATTACAAGAACTTTTAGAGCGTGGTTTCATTCGACCAAGCACATCACCGTGGGGAGTTCCTGTTTTGTTTGTCAAGAAGAAAGATGGTACATTCAGGTTGTGTATCGACTACCGAGAGTTGAACAAACTTACCATCAAGAACCGCTACCCACTACCGAGAATCGACGACTTATTTGATCAACTACAAGGCTCGTCTGTTTATTCAAAGATTGACTTACATTTCGGGTATCATCAAATGCGGGTGAAAGAAGATGATATTCCAAAGACTGCTTTCAGAACACGTTACGGTCATTATGAGTTTATGGTCATGCCGTTTGGTTTAACTAATGCACCAGCTGTGTTCATGGACCTTATGAACCGAGTGTGTGGACCATACCTTGACAAGTTTGTCATTGTTTTCATTGATGACATACTTATTTACTCAAAGAATGACTAAGAACACGATGAACATTTGAGAAAGGTGTTAGAAGTATTGAGGAAGGAAGAATTGTACGCTAAGTTTTCAAAGTGTGCATTTTGGTTGGAAGAAGTTCAATTCCTCGGTCACATAGTGAACAAAGAAAGTATTAAGGTGGATCCGGCAAAGATAGAAACTGTTGAAAAGTGGGAAACCCCGAAAACTCCGAAACACATACGCCAGTTTTTAGGACTAGCTGGTTACTACAGAAGGTTCATCCAAGACTTTTCCAGAATAGCAAAACCCTTGACTGCATTAACGCATAAAGGGAAGAAATTTGA
Organism: Rutidosis leptorrhynchoides; assembly: GCF_046630445.1. Classification (NCBI taxonomy): domain Eukaryota; kingdom Viridiplantae; phylum Streptophyta; class Magnoliopsida; order Asterales; family Asteraceae; genus Rutidosis; species Rutidosis leptorrhynchoides. The sequence goes on along the minus strand of NC_092340.1, from coordinate 343,504,847 downwards.
ATGGATTGATGAACAAGAGAAAGCGTTTCAGTTATTGAAGAAAAAGCTAACTACGGCACCTATATTGTCATTGCCTGAAGGGAATGATGATATTGTGATTTATTGTGACACATCAAAGCAAGGTCTCGGTTGTGTATTAATGCAACGAATGAAGGTGATTGCTTATGCGTCTAGACAATTGAAGATTCACGAACAAAATTATACGACGCATGATTTGGAATTAGGCGCGGTTGTTTTTGCATTAAAGACTTGGAGGCACTACTTATATGGGGTCAAAAGTATTATATATACCGACCACAAAAGTCTTCAACACATATTTAATCAGAAACAACTGAATATGAGGCAGCGTAGGTGGATTGAATTATTGAATGATTACGACTTTGAGATTCGTTACCACCCGGGGAAGGCAAATGTGGTAGCCGATGCCTTGAGCAGGAAGGACAGAGAACCCATTCGAGTAAAATCTATGAATATAATGATTCATAATAACCTTACTACTCAAATAAAGGAGGCGCAACAAGGAGTTTTAAAAGAGGGAAATTTAAAGGATGAAATACCCAAAGGATCGGAGAAGCATCTTAATATTCGGGAAGACGGAACCCGGTATAGGGCTGAAAGGATTTGGGTACCAAAATTTGGAGATATGAGAGAAATGGTACTTAGAGAAGCTAATAAAACCAGATACTCAATACATCCTGGAACGGGGAAGATGTACAAGGATCTCAAGAAACATTTTTGGTGGCCGGGTATGAAAGCCGATGTTGCTAAATACGTAGGAGAATGTTTGACGTGTTCTAAGGTTAAAGCTGAGCATCAGAAACCATCAGGTCTACTTCAACAACCTGAAATCCCGGAATGGAAATGGGAAAACATTACCATGGATTTCATCACTAAATTGCCAAGGACTGCAAGTGGTTTTGATACTATTTGGGTAATAGTTGATCGTCTCACCAAATCAGCACACTTCTTGCCAATAAGAGAAGATGACAAGATGGAGAAGTTAGCACGACTGTATTTGAAGGAAGTCATCTCCAGACATGGAATACCAATCTCTATTATCTCTGATAGGGATGGCAGATTTATTTCAAGATTCTGTCAGACATTACAACAAGCATTAGGAACTCGTCTAGACATGAGTACTGCCTATCATCCACAAACTGATGGGCAGAGCGAAAGGACGATACAAACGCTTGAAGACATGCTACGAGCATGTGTTATTGATTTCGGAAACAGTTGGGATCGACATCTACCGTTAGCAGAATTTTCCTACAACAACAGCTACCATTCAAGCATTGAGATGGCGCCGTTTGAAGCATTTTATGGTAGAAAGTGCAGGTCTCCGATTTATTGGAGTGAAGTGGGGGATAGACAGATTACGGGTCCGGAGATTATACAAGAAACTACCGAGAAGATCATCCAAATTCAACAACGGTTGAAAACCGCCCAAAGTCGACAAAAGAGCTACGCTGACATTAAAAGAAAAGATATAGAATTTGAAATTGGAGAGATGGTCATGCTTAAAGTTTCACCTTGGAAAGGCGTTGTTCGATTTGGTAAACGAGGGAAATTAAATCCAAGGTATATTGGACCATTCAAGATTATTGATCGTGTCGGACCAGTAGCTTACCGACTTGAGTTACCTCAACAACTCGCGGCTGTACATAACACTTTCCACGTCTCGAATTTGAAGAAATGTTTTGCTAAAGAAGATCTCACTATTCCGTTAGATGAAATCCAAATCAACGAAAAACTTCAATTCATCGAAGAACCCGTCGAAATAATGGATCGTGAGGTTAAAAGACTTAAGCAAAACAAGATACCAATTGTTAAGGTTCGATGGAATGCTTGTAGAGGACCCGAGTTCACCTGGGAGCGTGAAGATCAGATGAAGAAGAAATACCCGCATCTATTTCCAGAAGATTCGTCAACACCTTCAACAGCTTAAAATTTCGGGACGAAATTTATTTAACGGGTAGGTACTGTAGTGACCCGAACTTTTCCATGTTTATATATATTAATTGAGATTGATATTTACATGATTAAATGTTTCCAACATGTTAAGTAATCAAACTTGTTAAGACTTGATTAATTGAAATAGGTTTCATATAGACAATTGACCACCCAAGTTGACCGGTGATTCACGAACGTTAAAACTTGTAAAAACTATATGATGACATATATATGGTTATATATATAGTTAACATGATATTATGATATGTAAACATATCATTAAGTATATTAACAATGAACTACATATGTAAAAACAAGACTACTAACTTAATGATTTTGAAACGAAACATATATGTAACGATTATCGTTGTAACGACATTTAATGTATATATATCATATTAAGAGATATTCGTACATCATAATATCATGATAATATAATAATTTAAAATCTCTTTTGATATTATAAACATTGGGTTAACAACATTTAACAAGATCGTTAACCTAAAGGTTTCAAAACAACATTTACATGTAACGACTAACGATGACTTAACGACTCAGTTAAAATGTATATACATGTAGTGTTTTAATATGTATTCATACACTTTTGAAAGACTTCAAGACACTTATCAAAATACTTCTACTTAACAAAAATGCTTACAATTACATCCTCGTTCAGTTTCATCAACAATTCTACTCGTATGCACCCGTATTCGTACTCGTACAATACACAGCTTTTAGATGTATGTACTATTGGTATATACACTCCAATGATCAGCTCTTAGCAGCCCATGTGAGTCACCTAACACACGTGGGAACCATCATTTGGCAACTAGCATGAAATATCTCATAAAATTACATAAATATGAGTAATCATTCATGACTTATTTACATGAAAACAAAATTACATATCCTTTATATCTAATCCATACACCAACGACCAAAAACACCTACAAACACTTTCATTCTTCAATTTTATTCATCTAATTGATCTCTCTCAAGTTCTATCTTCAAGTTCTAAGTGTTCTTCATAAATTCCAAAAGTTCTAGTTTCATAAAATCAAGAATACTTTCAAGTTTGCTAGCTCACTTCCAATCTTGTAAGGTGATCATCCAACCTCAAGAAATCTTTGTTTCTTACAGGAGGTTATCATTCTAATACAAGGTAATAATCATATTCAAACTTTGGGTCAATTTCTATAACTATAACAATCTTATTTCAAGTGATGATCTTACTTGAACTTGTTTTCGTGTCATGATTTTGCTTCAAGAACTTTGAGCCATCCAAGGATCCATTGAAGCTAGATCCATTTTTCTATTTTCCAGTAGGTTCATCCAAGGAACTTAAGGTAGTAATGATGTTCATAACATCATTCGATTCATACATATAAAGCTATCTTATTCGAAGGTTTAAACTTGTAATCACTAGAACATAGTTTAGTTAATTCTAAACTTGTTCGCAAACAAAAGTTAATCCGTCTAACTTGACTTTTAAAATCAACTAAACACATGTTCTATATCTATATGATATGCTAACTTAATGATTTAAAACCTGAAAACACGAAAAACACCGTAAAACCGGATTTACGCCGTCGTAGTAACACCGCGGGCTGTTTTGGGTTAGTTAATTAAAAACTATGATAAACTTTGATTTAAAAGTTGTTATTCTGAGAAAATGATTTTTATTATGAACATGAAACTATATCCAAAAATTATGGTTAAACTCAAAGTGGAAGTATGTTTTCTAAAATGGTCATCTAGACGTCGTTCTTTCGACTGAAATGACTACCTTTACAAAAACGACTTGTAACTTATTTTTCCGACTATAAACCTATACTTTTTCTGTTTAGATTCATAAAATAGAGTTCAATATGAAACCATAGCAATTTGATTCACTCAAAACGGATTTAAAATGAAGAAGTTATGGGTAAAACAAGATTGGATAATTTTTCTCATTTTAGCTACGTGAAAATTGGTAACAAATCTATTCCAACCATAACTTAATCAACTTGTATTGTATATTATGTAATCTTGAGATACCATAGACACGTATACAATGTTTCGACCTATCATGTCGACACATCTATATATATTTCGGAACAACCATAGACACTCTATATGTGAATGTTGGAGTTAGCTATACAGGGTTGAGGTTGATTCCAAAATATATATATAGTTTGAGTTGTGATCAATACTGAGATACGTATACACTGGGTCGTGGATTGATTCAAGATAATATTTATCGATTTATTTCTGTACATCTAACTGTGGACAACTAGTTGTAGGTTACTAACGAGGACAGCTGACTTAATAAACTTAAAACATCAAAATATATTAAAAGTGTTGTAAATATATTTTAAACATACTTTGATATATATGTATATATTGTTATAGGTTCGTGAATCAACCAGTGGCCAAGTCTTACTTCCCGACGAAGTAAAAATCTGTGAAAGTGAGTTATAGTCCCACTTTTAAAATCTAATATTTTTGGGATGAGAATACATGCAGGTTTTATAAATGATTTACAAAATAGACACAAGTACGTGAAACTACATTCTATGGTTGAATTATCGAAATCGAATATGCCCCTTTTTATTAAGTCTGGTAATCTAAGAATTAGGGAACAGACACCCTAATTGACGCGAATCCTAAAGATAGATATATCGGGCCCAACAAGCCCCATCCAAAGTACCGGATGCTTTAGTACTTCGAAATTTATATCATATCCGAAGGGTGTCCTGGAATGATGGGGATATTCTTATATATGCATTTTGTTAATGTCGGTTACCAGGTGTTCACCATATGAATGATTTTTATCTCTATGTATGGGATGTGTATTGAAATATGAAATCTTGTGGTCTATTATTATGATTTGATATATATAGGTTAAACCTATAACTCACCAACATTTTTGTTGACGTTTTAAGCATGTTTATTCTCAGGTGATTATTAAGAGCTTCCGCTGTCGCATACTTAAATAAGGACGAGATTTGGAGTCCATGCTTGTATGATATTGTGTAAAAACTGCATTCAAGAAACTTATTTTGTTGTAACATATTTGTATTGTAAACCATTATGTAATGGTCGTGTGTAAACAGGATATTTTAGATTATCATTATTTGATAATCTACGTAAAGCTTTTTAAACCTTTATTGATGAAATAAAGGTTATGGTTTGTTTTAAAATGAATGCAGTCTTTGAAACACGTCACATATAGAGGTCAAAACCTCGCAACGAAATCAATTAATATGGAACGTTTTTAATCAATAAGAACGGGACATTTCACATCCAACCTCAAGAAATCTTTGTTTCTTACAGTAGGTTATCATTCTAATACAAGGTAATAATCATATTCAAACTTTGGTTCAATTTCTATAACTATAACAATCTTATTTCAAGTGATGATCTTACTTGAACTTGTTTTCGTGTCATGATTCTGCTTCAAGAACTTCGAGCCATCCAAGGATCCGTTGAAGCTAGATCCATTTTTCTCTTTTACAGTAGGTTTATCCAAGGAACTTAAGGTAGTAATGATGTTCATAACATCATTTGATTCATACATATAAAGCTATCTTATTCGAAGGTTTAAACTTGTAATCACTAGAACATAGTTTAGTTAATTCTAAACTTGTTCGCAAATAAAAGTTAATCCTTCTAACTTGACTTTTAAAATAAACTAAACACATGTTCTATATCTATATGATATGTTAACTTAATGATTTAAAACCTGGAAACACGAAAAACACCGTAAAACCGGATTTACGCCGTCGTAGTAACACCGCGGGCTGTTTTGGGTTAGTTAATTAAAAACTATGATAAACTTTGATTTAAAAGTTGTTATTCTGAGAAAATGATTTTTATTATGAAAATGAAACTATATCCAAAAATTATGGTTAAACTCAAAGTGGAAGTAAGTTTTCTAAAATGGTCATCTAGACGTCGTTCTTTCGACTGAAATGACTACCTTTACAAAAACGACTTGTAACTTATTTTTCCAACAATAAACCTATACCTTTTCTGTTTAGATTCATAAAATAGAGTTCAATATGAAACCATAGCAATTTGATTCACTCAAAACGGATTTAAAATGAAGAAGTTATGGGTAAAACAAGATTGGATAATTTTTCTCATTTTAGCTACGTGAAAATTGGTAACAAATCTATTCCAACCATAACTTAATCAACTTGTATTGTATATTATGTAATCTTGAGATACCATAGACACGTATACAATGTTTCGACCTATCATGTCGGCACATCTATATATATTTCGGAACAACCATAGACACTCTATATGTGAATGTTGGAGTTAGCTATACAGGGTTGAGGTTGATTCCAAAATATATATAGTTTGAGTTGTGATCAATACTGAGATACGTATACACTGGGTCGTGGATTGATTCAAGATAATATTTATTGATTTATTTCTGTATATCTAACTGTGGACAACTAGTTGTAGGTTACTAACGAGGACAGCTGACTTAATAAACTTAAAACATCAAAATATATTAAAAGTGTTGTAAATATATTTTGAACATACTTTGATATATATGTATATATTGTTATAGGTTCGTGAATCAACCAGTGGCCAAGTCTTACTTCCCGACGAAGTAAAAATCTGTGAAAGTGAGTTATAGTCCCACTTTTAAAATCTAATATTTTTGGGATGAGAATACATGCAGGTTTTATAAATGATTTACAAAATAGACACAAGTACGTGAAACTACATTCTATGGTTGAATTATCGAAATCGAATATGCCCCTTTTTATTAAGTCTGGTAATCTAAGAATTAGGGAACAGACACCCTAATTGACGCGAATCCTAAAGATAGATCTATTGGGCCTAATAAACCCCATCCAAAGTACCGGATGCTTTAGTACTTCGAAATTTATATCATATCCGAAGGGTGTCCCGGAATGATGGGGATATTCTTATATATGCATCTTGTTAATGTCGGTTACCAGGTGTTCACCATATGAATGATTTTTATCTCTATGTATGGGATGTGTATTGAAATATGAAATCTTGTGGTCTATTATTATGATTTGATATATATAGGTTAAACCTATAACTCACCAACATTTTTGTTGACGTTTTAAGCATGTTTATTCTCAGGTGATTATTAAGAGCTTCCGCTGTCGCATACTTAAATAAGGACGAGATTTGGAGTCCATGCTTGTATGATATTGTGTAAAAACTGCATTCAAGAAACTTATTTTGTTGTAACATATTTGTATTGTAAACCATTATGTAATGGTCGTGTGTAAACAGGATATTTTAGATTATCATTATTTGATAATCTACGTAAAGCTTTTTAAACCTTTATTGATGAAATAAAGGTTATGGTTTGTTTTAAAATGAATGCAGTCTTTGAAACACGTCACATATAGAGGTCAAAACCTCGCAACGAAATCAATTAATATGGAACGTTTTTAATCAATAAGAACGGGACATTTCACATCCAACCTCAAGAAATCTTTGTTTCTTACAGTAGGTTATCATTCTAATACAAGGTAATAATCATATTCAAACTTTGGTTCAATTTCTATAACTATAACAATCTTATTTCAAGTGATGATCTTACTTGAACTTGTTTTCGTGTCATGATTCTGCTTCAAGAACTTCGAGCCATCCAAGGATCCGTTGAAGCTAGATCCATTTTTCTCTTTTCCAGTAGGTTTATTCAAGGAACTTAAGGTAGTAATGTTGTTCATAACATCATTTGATTCATACATATAAAGCTATCTTATTCGAAGGTATCAACTTGTAATCACTAGAACATAGTTTAGTTAATTCTAAACTTGTTCGCAAATAAAAGTTAATCCTTATAACTTGACTTTTAAAATAAACTAAACACATGTTCTATATCTATATGATATGTTAACTTAATGATTTAAAACCTGGAAACACGAAAAACACCGTAAAACCGGATTTACGCCGTCGTAGTAACACCGCGAGCTGTTTTGGGTTAGTTAATTAAAAACTATGATAAACTTTGATTTAAAAGTTGTTATTCTGAGAAAATGATTTTTATTATGAAAATGAAACTATATCCAAAAATTATGGTTAAACTCAAAGTGGAAGTAAGTTTTCTAAAATGGTCATCTAGACGTCGTTCTTTCGACTGAAATGACTACCTTTACAAAAACGACTTGTAACTTATTTTTCCGACAATAAACCTATACCTTTTCTGTTTAGATTCATAAAATAGAGTTCAATATGAAACCATAGCAATTTGATTCACTCAAAACGGATTTAAAATGAAGAAGTTATGGGTAAAACAAGATTGGATAATTTTTCTCATTTTAGCTACGTGAAAATTGGTAACAAATCTATTCCAACCATAACTTAATCAACTTGTATTGTATATTATGTAATCTTGAGATACCATAGACACGTATACAATGTTTCGACCTATCATGTCGGCACATCTATATATATTTCGGAACAACCATAGACACTCTATATGTGAATGTTGGAGTTAGCTATACAGGGTTGAGGTTGATTCCAAAATATATATAGTTTGAGTTGTGATCAATACTGAGATACGTATACACTGGGTCGTGGATTGATTCAAGATAATATTTATTGATTTATTTCTGTATATCTAACTGTGGACAACTAGTTGTAGGTTACTAACGAGGACAGCTGACTTAATAAACTTAAAACATCAAAATATATTAAAAGTGCTGTAAATATATTTTGAACATACTTTGATATATATGTATATATTGTTATAGGTTCGTGAATCAACCAGTGGCCAAGTCTTACTTCCCGACGAAGTAAAAATCTGTGAAAGTGAGTTATAGTCCCACTTTTAAAATCTAATATTTTTGGGATGAGAATACATGCAGGTTTTATAAATGATTTACAAAATAGACACAAGTACGTGAAACTACATTCTATGGTTGAATTATCGAAATCGGATATGCCCCTTTTTATTAAGTCTGGTAATCTAAGAATTAGGGAACAGACACCCTAATTGACGCGAATCCTAAAGATAGATCTATTGGGCCTAATAAACCCCATCCAAAGTACCGGATGCTTTAGTACTTCGAAATTTATATCATATCCGAAGGGTGTCCCGGAATGATGGGGATATTCTTATATATGCATCTTGTTAATGTCGGTTACCAGGTGTTCACCATATGAATGATTTTTATCTCTATGTATGGGATATGTATTGAAATATGAAATCTTGTGGTCTATTATTATGATTTGATATATATAGGTTAAACCTATAACTCACCAACATTTTTGTTGACGTTTTAAGCATGTTTATTCTCAGGTGATTATTAAGAGCTTCCGCTGTCGCATACTTAAATAAGGACGAGATTTGGAGTCCATGCTTGTATGATATTGTGTAAAAACTGCATTCAAGAAACTTATTTTGTTGTAACATATTTGTATTGTAAACCATTATGTAATGGTCGTGTGTAAACAGGATATTTTAGATTATCATTATTTGATAATCTACGTAAAGCTTTTTAAACCTTTATTGATGAAATAAAGGTTATGGTTTGTTTAAAAATGAATGCAGTCTTTGAAAAACGTCTCATGTAGAGGTCAAAACCTCGCAACGAAATCAATTAATATGGAACATTTTTAATCAATAAGAACGGGACATTTCAATTACTACCTCAAGTTTAGTAGGTAAACCTACTAGAAATGATGAAAAAATAACTTGAGCTTCAAAGGATCTTTGATGGCTTGAAAGTTCTTGAAATAGAATCATGACACAAAAATAAGTTCAAGTAAGATTATTACTCGAATTAAGATAGTTATAGTTATAGAAATTGAATCAAAGCTTGAATACGAATATTACCTTGATTTAGAAAGATAACCTACTGTAAATAACAAAGGTTTCTTGATCTTAGATGATTGCTTGGAATGAATTAGGAAACTTGGAAGTAAACTTGTAAACTTGATCTTAGTTGATTGCTTGGAATGAATTACTGAGTCGTTAAGTCATCGTTAGTCGTTACATGTAAGTGTTGTTTTGAAACCTTTAAGTTAACGATCTCATTTAATGTTGTTAACCCATTGTTTATTATATCTAATAAGATGTTAAATTATTACATTATCAAGATATTATGATGTATGAATATATCTTAATATGATGTGTATATATATATATATATATATATATATATATATATATATTAAAATGTCGTTACAACGATAATCGTTACATATATGCCTCGTTTCAAAATTCTTAAGTTAGTAGTCTTGTTTTACATATGTATTTCATTGTTAACATACGTAATGATATAAATAATTATCATTTTATCATGTTAAATATAGTGTAACAATATCTTAATATGATACATATGTATTTAGTAAGATGTTGTAATAACGATAATCGTTATATATATCGTTTCGAGTTTCTTAACTTAGTAGTCTCATTTTTATGTATATAACTCATTGTTAATATACTTATGGAGATACTAACTTATCATAATCTCATGTTAACTATATGTATATCCATATATATATATATATATATATATATATATATATATATATATATATATATATATATATATATATATCGTCATGTTGTTTTTACAAGTTTTAACGTTCGTGAATCGCCGGTCAACTTGGGTGGTCAATTGTTTACATGAAACTCATTTCAAATAATCAAGTCTTAACAAGTTTGATTTCTTAACATGTTGGAAACATTTAATCATGCAAATATAGTTTTCAATTAATATATAATCATGGAAAAGTTTGGGTCACTACAGTACCTACCCGTTAAATAAATTTCGTCCCGAAATTTTAAGCTGTTGAAGGTGTTAACGCATCTTCTGGAAATAAGTGAGGGTATTTCAACTTCATCTAATCTTCACCCTCCCAGGTGAATTCGGGTCCTCTACGAGCATTCCATCGAACCTTAACAATTGGTATCTTGTTTTGCTTAAGTCTTTTAACCTCACGATCCATTATTTCGACGGGTTCTTCAATGAATTGTAGTTTTTCGTTAATTGTAATCTCGTCTAATGGAATGGTGAGATCTTCTTTAGCAAAACATTTCTTCAAATTCGAGACATGAAAAGTATTATGTACTTCGGCGACTTGTTGCGGTAATCAAGTCGGTAAGCTACTGGTCCGACACGATCTATAATCTTGAATGGTCCAATGTACCTTGGATTTAGTTTCCCCCATTTACCAAATCGAACAACGCCTTAACAAGGTGAAACCCTAAGCATGACCATCTCTCCAATCTCAAATTCTATATCTTTTCTTTTAATGTCCGCATAGCTCTTTTGTCGACTTTGGGCAGGTTTCAATCGTTGTTGAATTTGGATGATCTTCTCGGTAGTTTCTTGAATTATCTCCGGACCCGTAATCTGTCTATCCCCCACTTCACTCCAACAAATCGGAGACTTGCACTTTCTACCATAAAGTGCTTCAAATGGTGCCATCTCAATACTCGAATGGTAACTGTTATTGTAGGAAAATTATGCTAACGGTAGGTGTCGATCCCAACTGCTTCCGAAATCGATAACACATGCTCGTAGCATGTCTTCAAGGGTCTGTATCATCCTTTCACTTTGTCCATCAGTTTGTGGATGATAAGCAGTACTCATGTCTAGACGAGTCCCCAATGCTTGTTGCAATGTCTGCCAAAATCTTAAAACAAATCTGCCATCCCTATCTGAGATAATAGAGACTGGTATTCCATGTCTGGAGACAACTTCCTTCAAGTATAATCGCGCCAACTTCTCCATTTTATCATCTTCTCTCATTGGCAGAAAGTGTCCTGACTTGGTAAGACGATCGACTATTACCCAAATTGTATCATAACCACTTGCAGTCCTTGGCAATTTAGTAATGAAATCCATGGTAATGTTTTTCCATTTCCATTCCCGGATTTCAGGTTGTTGAAGTAGACCTGATGGTTTCTGATTTTCAGCTTTGACCTTAGAATACGTCAAACATTCTCCTACGTATTTAGCAATATCGGCTTTCATACCCGGCCACCAAAAGTGTTTCTTGAGATCTTTGTACATCTTCCCCGCTCCGGGATGTATTGAATATCTGGTTTTATGTGTTTCCTTAAGTACCTTTTCTCTCACATCTCCAAACTTTGGTACCCAAATTCTTTCAGCCCTATACCGGGTTCCGTCTTCCCGATTATTAAGATGTTTCTCCGATCCTTTGGGTATTTTATTCTTCAAGTTTCCTTCTTTTACAACTCCCTGCTGCGCCTCCTTTATTTGAGTAGTAAGGTTAGTACGATTAATTATATTCATAGCTTTTACCCATATAGGTTCTCTGTCCTTTCTACTCAAAGCGTCGGCTACCACATTCGCCTTCCCCGGGTGGTAACAAATCTCAAAGTCGTAATCATTCAATTCAATCCACCTACGCTGCCTCATGTTCAGTTGTTTCTGATTAAATATGTGTTGGAGACTTTTGTGGTCGGTATATATAATACTTTTGACCTCATATAAGTAGTGCCTCCAAGTCTTTAATGCAAAAACAACGGCGTCCAATTCCAAATCGTGAGTCGTATAATTTTGCTCGTGAATCTTCAATTGTCTGAAAGCTTAAGAAATTACCTTCGTTCGTTGCATTAATACACAACCGAGGCCTTGCTTTGAGGCATCACAATATATCACAAAATCATCATTCCCTTTAGGCAATGACAATATAGGTGCCGTAGTTAACTTTTTCTTCAACAATTGAAACGCTTTCTCCTGCTCATCCTTCCATTCAAATTTCTTCCCTTTATGCATTAATGCAGTCAAGGGTTTTGCTATTTTGGAAAAATCTTGGATGAACCTTCCGTAGTAACCAGCCAGTCCTAAAAATTGGCGTATATGCTTCGGAGTTTTCGGGGTTTCCCACTTTTCAACAGTTTCAATCTTTGCTGGATCTACTTGAATACCTTCTTTGTTCACTATGTGACCGAGGAATTGAACTTCTTCCAACCAAAATGCACACGTTGAAAACTTAGCGTACAGTTTTTCTTTCCTCAATAACTCTAGCACTTTTCTCAAATGTTCTCCGTGCTCTTGATCATTCTTTGAGTAAATAAGTATGTCATTGATGAAAAAAATGACAAACTTGTCAAGGTATGGTCCACACACTCGGTTCATGAGGTCCATGAACACAGCTGGTGCGTTAGTCAACCCAAACGGCATAACCATAAACTCGTAATGACCGTAACGCATCCTGAAAGCAGTCTTCGGAATATCATCCTCCTTCACCTGCATTTGATGATACCCAGAATGTAAATCGATCTTGAAATAAACCGACGAGCCTTGTAGTTGATCAAATATGTCGTCAATTTTCGGTAGTGGGTAACGATTCTTGATGGTAAGTTTGTTCAACTCTCGGTAGTCGATACACAACCTGAATGTACCATCCTTCTTTTTGACAAACAAAACCGAAGCTCCCCATGGTGATGTACTTGGTCGTATAAAACCACGCTCTAAAAGTTCTTGTAATTGGCTTTGGAGTTCCTTCATTTCGCTGGGTACAAGTCTGTATGGAGCACGAGCTATTGGTGCAGCTCCTGGTACGAGATCTATTTGAAAGTCAACAGATCGGTGTGGAGGCAGTCCCGGTAATTTTTTCAGAAATACATCGGGAAATTCTTTTACGACGGGAACATCATTAATGTTCTTTTCTTCGATTTGTACTTTCTCGACATGTGCTAAAACAGCATAACAACCTTTTCTTATTAGTTTTTGCGCCTTTAAATTACTAATAAGATTTAGCTTCGCATTTCTCTTTTCTCCGTACACCATTAAGGGATTTCCTTTTTCTCGTACAATGCGAATTGCATTTTTGTAACATACGATTTCTGCTCTCTCCTTTTTCAACCAATCCATGCCGATTATCATATCAAAACTCCCTAACTCTACTGGTATCAAATCAATCTTAAATGTTTCCCTAACCAAATTAATTTCTCGATTCCTACATATATTATCTGCTGTAATTAATTTACCGTTTGCTAATTCGAGTAAAAATTTGTTATCCAAAGGCATCAGTGGACAACTTAGTTTAGCACAAAAATCTCTACTCATATAGCTTCTATCTGCACCCGAATCAAATAAAACATAAGTAGATTTATTGTCAATAAGAAACGTACCCGTAACAAGCTCCGGGTCTTCCTGTGCTTATGCCGTATTAATATTGAAAATTCTTCCGCGGCCCTGCCCACTAGTATTCCCCTGATTCGGGCAATTTCTACTAATGTGGCCCGGTTTTCCACATGCAAAGCAAACTATGGCAGCATTATCTGTTCCGACATTATTTGTTCTTTTAATTATGTTAAACTTTGGTCCGTAGGCCTCACACTTTGCCGCACTATAACCTTTTCTTCTACACCTAGTGCAAAATGTCGTGCAGAACCCCTGGTGATTCTCTTCACACCTTTGGCATGACTATTTTTGGTTTTTGTTGCCATTGTTGTTATTGAGATTGTTGTTGGAATTGTTATTGTTGCTATTGTTGTTGTTGTTATTGTTGTTGGGACGGTTATTGTAGAGGCGGGCTCGTGTGAACTCACATCTTCTTGAATTCTTTCCGGTAACCCTTTTACCAATGCGTCGATCTTCTCTTCTTCGTCTTCGAACGTTTTAGGACACAATAGGCACAATTCGGTGAATCGTCGTTCGTACGTGGTGATATCGAAACCTTGCGTTCGTAATCCTCTAAGCTCTACCTTGAGCTTGTTGACCTCATTTCTGGGACGATACTGCTTGTTCATCAATTGCTTGAATGCTGACCACGGTAGTGCGTAAGCAGCATCTTGTCCTACACCATGTTAGCGCCGTACCTGTGAAGGTATGCGTAGCGTACTTTGCTCTGTCTTCTTCAGTACATTTACTTATGGCAAACACCGATTCAACCTTCTCGGTCCACCGTTTCAATCCAATTGGACCCTCGGTTCCATCAAATTTCAATGGTTTGTAGGCAGTGAATTCTTTGTAGGAGCATCCTACACGATTTCTTGTGAAATTAGTTCCACTGGTAGATCCAGAGTTATTGTTATTTTGCATCGCAGCCTGTACTGCGGCTATGTTTGCTGCAAGGAAAACACGGAAGTCTTCCTCGCTCATGTTCAAATTCTGACGAGTCGCCGGTGCCATTTCTTTCAAAAATTGCCCAAAAGAATTAAGTTAATCATATAGAATTTTAAGAGTAGTCAATAGTATTTCGTAGCATAGTATGAACTTATCTATAAAAGCTTTTTCTTCATATTAGCATTTTATAGTTTTTAATTCGGGTAGTACCTACCCGTTAAGTTCATACTTAGTAGTTAATATACAATTCAACTACTACAATTCTATATGAAAAAACTGATAATAATAAAATTTCGCTTTCAAATTTTATACAATATTTTACAAACTTACAATACCGCTATTATACATATAGGATGAAATAGCACATAATAACTTTGCTACTCGGCAGCTATAAAGGCAATTCTAGTTAATACGCAAGTTGTTCAGCAAAAGAAATAAAGACACGTAATTCATAAGACCAGAAAAAGTCATGCATTCTGGTTTTACTAAGATGACTTCCCATCCTTGGTCGTGTGAAAAGTAACCATTATGACCATTGGCTAGGCAGCATGTTGTAATGTCGACAAAAGGACGAGGGTTTCGTAATGTCCAACAGCCCCGTAATAATCTAAAAACCTTGTTTCTCACCCCAACTACTCCGTCACCTGTGGGAATGTTTCATTTAATAGTTGTAATCTGATGTTCTTTTTCTCACTTTGGTGAGAAGCGAACATCACTAACCCGTAAGTATAACATGCTTCTTTATGTTGCATGTTAGAAGCTCTTTCTAACTCATGAAATCCTATGTTGGGATATGTTGAGTCAAAATAGGTTCTTAACCCGTAGTGTAAAATTGCATTTGGGTTCCCCGCATTTAACGCTTTAAAGAAAACACGGCGTAACTTACGGTCTCCCCAATGTGATATACCCCACCTATCAAAGGAAAGCCTTTTATAAACTAAGGCATTTCTGGAAAGTCTTTGATGTTATGCGAGGGGTATACGAAATAGTATTAATTTTTACAAGGAAATACTATTAAATACGATACAATTTTACACAAGTTATTTATTTATTTATAGAGTGGATATACCTAAACCTTGCTACAACACTTATAGGCAGTGTACCTAATCGTACAGTAGTGTAGTTTTTAGTAAGTCCGGTTCGTTCCACAGGGATCTTAGCCAAGTTTAACGCTATATTAGTTTTAACTTATAATTGTAAAAATATAAAAATATATATAAGTAGTATTATTATAAAAAGGGGGTTTTTTTACCGTTTAATGACCGGTTTGTTGATTTTAAAACTTTAGTCACAGTTAAAACCTAATGTAAAATATTAAAAATAAATACAACTTAATTTAAAGCGTAAAGTAAAAGACAATAATGAAATTGCGATAAATAAAAGTGCGTAAAGTAAATGATAATAAATAAAGTTGCGATAATTAAAAAGTACGATAATTAAAAGTGCAATTAAATATGAAATAAAGGAATTATGCTTATTTAAACTTCCGTAATCATGATGTTTGACGTGTTGATTTTAGTTTATTACCATGGGTTAATTGTCCGTTGTCCTGGATTATTCAATATGTCCGTCTGGTTTTTATCCATAATAGTCCATCAGTCATAAATATAAAGTGCGAGTGTCCTCGTCAAATTATCCTTATATCCGAAGTCAAATATTCCAACTAATTGGGGACTTAAATTGTAACAAGGTCTTAATACTTTGTTTAATAATTACACCAGGATATCGACTGCGTGTAACCCAAGGTTTTAATACTTTGTTAACAATTATGCCAAGTGTCCTTGTACATAATTCACCCCTATTTTAATGAGTCCATTGACTATTAATCCATTCCCGTGTCCGGTTAAATGAACGATTATTAGTACTTATAAAAACCCCGCCCATCGTGTCCGATCGAGTGTATATGGTTATTTATAGGTACGTCCAATTGTAAATCTTTATATTAAATTAACAAACTATCATTTAATTAAAAAAATATAAAGCCCATTAATAGCCCATAGTCTAATTTCCACAAGTGTCGTTCTTTTGTCCAAACCCCAATTATGGTACAAAGCCCAATTACCCAATTTTAATATTTTAGCCCAACATCATGATTACTTCGGCTTAAATAAGCATAATAATAACTTAGCTACGAGACATTAATTTAAAAAGGTTGAACATAACTTACAATGATTAATAATAGCGTAGCTTTACACGGACAGAATTTCGACTTAAACCCTTACAACATTCGCTAACATACCCTTATTATTATTAAAATTAAAATTATAATTAAAATTATAATATATATAAATATATATACGTGAGAGTAAGAAGAGAAAAAGATGTGTTTTGCTCGTTCACCAAACTGCTTTTTATAGGGATGTGGCCTGACTTCTGCTGCCATGCGATCGCATGGGTTTATACTTGCCAGGCCATGTGATCGCATGGCCTACTTTTCCAGCTCACATGAGTTTGTTTTCTTTCTTGCCGACGGTTTATAAATATATATATATATATATATAATATATAAATAATTTTAAGAATTATTTAAATATTATATTATATTTATGTGCATATTTAACTTGTAATTTTTAGTCCGTTGCGTCGAGCGTTGAGAGTTGACTTTGGTCCCGGTTCTGGATTTTTGAACGTCCTTTCGTACAATTTAATATCTTGTACTTTGCGTTTTGCATCTTGTACTCTTGTAATTTTGAGACGTTTCTCATCAATAATTTGAACCACTTTGATTGTACTTTGTACTTTTGAGCTTTTTGGTTGTTTGCGTCTTCAAATCGTCAAATCTGTCTTTTGTCTTCACCTTTTATTATTTAAACGATAATTACTTGAAATTAGAACAATTGCAACTAAAAGCTTGTCTTTCTTGAGGGGATAATGCTATGAAATATATGTTCGTTTTTAGCATTATCAAATATTCCCACACTTGAGCGTTGCTTGTCCTCAAGCAATATAGTCTTGAAATAAAAATACTAGAATCACTTCTTTATTCTTCATACTTTGTACATCAGTGATTTCTATACGGCGGTATGAACAATGGTAGTAACGATGTGGTTTACAGTCCCACATGACTATGAAAATTTAGATCCTTAAGGAAATTGGATCTTTATGAAAAAATTTGATCGTTTGAAAATTAAATCTAGCTTTTACCCTAGATAAGTTTTCCGGAATAACCCTTCACCGGTGTTTGCAAATTGTTTTTGTGGGTTTGGTGGGTTTCAGATTTGAAAATTTTAGCTCAAAACTTGCGGTTTTGCGTCACCCACTTACTAACCTTGTATTGGGAAAGATACACGTCCAGTATACTTGCTCTGTATATTACCTTTCGGTAAACTACTGTCCGGTTGTAAAGGAAAGCGTTGAACAAGCAACTGTTAAGGCAATGTCCTGTGACATACTTTTAATTATGGTCTATAACGTGTCAGATGTAATTACTATCCTTGGTAGGAGCAATAGTGTGACGATCGCTCTAAATCCACTTGGACGAACACGTCATTCATCGATTTCATTGCGAGGTATTTGACCTCTATATGATACGTTTTGTAAACATTGCATTCTTTTGAAAAGGCACACCATAAATGAATATTTAAATCAAAGGTTTTTGACATCTGATGATTTCTACATATAGACAATCACCGTAATATAATAGTTTACAATAATACTTTCGTTGACAATGCAGTCAAAATAAGATACATGGTGATGATTTGGTGAATGCAACGTTTCCTTGAAAAATATGCCATGTATGACTCCTTGCACATAGCTTGTCTAACATATAAGCAAACAGCGGAAGATTTCTAGGGAACCTGAGAATAAACATGATAACAAGTGTCAACACAAAGGTTGGTGAGTTCATAGTTTTAATGTTGCGCATAATCTGTATATAAAGGTGGATCACAAGATTTCAGTTGTTTCATCCAGAAACGTTTATCAAAATATTCTACAAGATTGAGCACCCTGGTAACTAAACTTAACGTATATATAATTTATACCCTTTGTATAATCATCTTAATAATACACGCAAACCAACGTGTACGCTTCTCAAATAGCATACGTCCGTTAAAAAGCTAGTGCTCTAGCTCGGACGGGGATGTCAAGCCCTATGGATCCATATACTACTACTCGCGCCCACCAGTTCTTATAACCGGCAGTTACTAGTTACCAAAGCTAAGGGTTTTTCGGTTCAAACTCGGTGTAGAATTTAGTATGTACTTGTATCCATTGCGTTTAAAATAAAGTGCATGTATTCTCAGCCCAAAATATAGATTGCAAAAGCAATTAAAAAGGGAGCAAATGAAACTCATGCACCAAAATATTGTAAATCAGTTAATAAAGCATTTGCATGTATTCTCAGCCCAAAAATATTTAAAGTATTTAAAAAGGGAGACTATAAACTCACCTTAGCAGCATATAAAGTCGTTCACCAAAATGTGATCGAAACTCGAATTACCAAATAACCGTAGATCTCAACGTATCAATATTGAGATTCAATATTGTAGGAAAGTACGTAGACGCAATAGAGATGATAAACACTAGATTTGATTCACAAATATACCCTCGAACATTACCCATAACCTCCTTGGCAATAACCCATAATTTCCTTAGCTATATCCCGCTCAAAAACCCATTTTGAAGGTGACACGCTCATAACCTCATCGTAGTATTTTATGTATATATACTACTAATAATAATATTATAATAAGATTAATAATAATAATATTAATCTTAATAATAATAATAATAATAATAATAATAAATAATAATAATACGGAGGAATGAATCGAGCTTTTATAGTATGTGGCCTGCTACAGTACCTCATGCGATCGCATGAGTTTTCAGTGTTTTTGCCATGCGATCGCATGGCCGCCTTATCCGTTTTTGTTTGCTAGTTCGTCGACATCAAATAGTGTTACTGTAGTAAATAGTTTTTACTGTAGCAAATAGTGTTTACTGTATCAAATAGTGTTTACTGTAGCAAATATTGTTTTACTGTAGCAATAGTATTTTACTGTAGCAATTCACTGTAGCAAAATACGGTTTCACTGTAGCAAATAGTATTTTACTGTAGCAAAGTCATTTTTACTGTAGCAAATATTGTTTTACTGTAGGAAAGTCATTTTTACTTGTACATATATATATATATATATATATATATATATATATATATATATATATATATATATATATATATATATATATATATATACACATACATACATATAATTGTTCATGAATCGTCGAGAGTAGTCAAAGGTAATTGTATATATGAAACAGTTCTAAAATTTTGAGATTCAACTTCATAGACTTTGCTTATCGTGTCGGAAACGTTAAATCATTTAAAGATAAAGTTTAAATTTGGTCAAAAATTTCCGGCTTGTCACAGTACCTACTCGTTAAAGAAATTTCGTCCCGAAATTTGAGTGAGGTCGTCATGGCTGACAATAAAAATGTTTTCATGACGAATATGTGTTGATAAATAGAACTTTATCACCATTGAATAATATGGATAAAACAATCCGATTACTCGAAGCGTATGTCAGAAGTTATCGTAATAGAGTGAAATGGAGAATAGAGATTCGTCTTATCTCTTGATGTAGTAACGATTGATTTTTGGAATTTAAGGAATAGAAAATCTTCATAATTTAAATAAGATTTGATTCTTCGGAATTTAAGGAAATTAGGATTTCCTTTGATTAAATGCGTAATCTGCCTCGATTGCTATGTCTGATATTTTGCTATAAATTAACCTCTTCCGTTTCATTTATTTTCACCACTCCTATAATCTTCTTTCTTATTTCATACTTACAAAAGATTTGTGAAAATGCTTCATCCAGTTCTGATTCTTGATATTTTCTTGGCTATCATATCATTCATTCTTCTTTTTCATCTGCCACCAGAGGAGGTTATCATCTTCTACTATTACCTTGGGGTTATATTGTTTTTCATTCTCCCGTGTCTTTATATTGCTATATGCATTGATATACACGGTTTGTAATTTCGGGGTTGTTTTCGGGCTTTATATTTTCATTTATATTTTGGAGCTTCATGCTTTCGTTTTCTCTTCCCGACTTTAAGTCAAGCGAATAATGGTCCAGAATTAGTAGGTATGAATTTCGGAATGAACATAATTAATGTTCTAAGAAAGAAACGGTAATGGCACAATCTGGCTTGTCAAATTACCAGAATATCCGGAAAAGACCGAATCATCAAGAAATATATTTTCTTGATATATTTAGATATTATATAGAATGAAAGAGTTATGTAACATGGTTTATGATGAGGGTGTGATCTGTGAACCTTTGTCACGTTCCATTAGAAACTCAACATGACTTACTGTAATATAATCACGTTGATCAAGTGTCATTATATTATACTAACTCATGCTTCAGTTCCCAACATTACTTCAAAACATCCATTTTTTCAAAATTTTCAGATTTTAGAGACTAAAATAGTTTCTTTTATGATGTAACACAGATGGCATGAAGAGGTAATGATTTCAGATAAGAATGGTTTTGAAAAATATCTTCAGAAATATGGAGGATATTTATAATGGGAGATACGATGATATCTTAGAATATCTAAGATAAGATGATGATGAAGAATATTGTACGCTAATATGTTAGAGTAAGGAGCAAGGTATTCGCTAATGATTTCAGCAGACTCTGAATCATTTGGATTCTTTGAAGGTAGATTTAGTCTTTGTGATTTGTCCACAGCCTCCTTCATGGTCTGCTCAATCCGGTTTTCAATTCCAAACCTTCTCTTTTTCTCAGCTTTACCACCATACTATTCTTTATCATCAAACTTTTGACTGTTAAGGTCGTTTACAATTTTTGCTGCTTCATCAACATTTTTCCAAAATTCAGAGAACTAGTTTCGTAGTTTTGGGTGTTTTTCGGAAACTTCACATTCGAAGTATGTAAGTCCAGGAGGTAGACATTATATGTACACATATAACTGTTGGCGTAGACGTGCTACAAGATTTCAAAATACTGATTGCTAATTCCCGATAGTTGGTATGGCAATTGTCGTTACAAGATGTGGATGAGTACATGATACGGTTTCAATGAGTATAAGGATTTTTCGGAAGGTCAAAGATCAATGAAGTTGTTGGTAAATTTACTGCTAATGTGGTGGAACATGAAAGGTTCCCCAGTAACGAAAACGTATATGCCAAAATTACAAGTCTGAAAGGTCATCGTTGACTGGTTGAATGGTTGATAATACTGGATACTTCGAAAAGGAATTGCAAGGTTATTTTCGGTAAAAACAATGCTAAAGGATCTTGCATAGTTTTGAAGTCAAAGTATAGCTTTGAAAGATGTAGAGATCTAAGAATGATGTCACCAGTTCAGAGTTATGGCTTGGATTCTGATCCGTCGATATCAGAATATGTGATTGAATTTGTATGAAATGATTGTGTATCATTATGAAGATAGTGAGTATAGTTAATGATTTTTGAATCAAAATTAAAGAATGTACAGTGTAACATATTAATTGTGAACTTAAATATTTCTCGAGTAGTACCTACCCGTTAAAGATTTCACAATTAATACTTTGTACAAAAGAATTTTTATTACCGTCTTTATGAAAATATATGTATGTATATTTTTTTTCAAATCTAATACAAATTTAATGAGTTAATATCATATTAAGCTCATTTGATTTTCGACTTGACTTAGAAATTATTAATCTCTAAAACATTAAAGATTACATAATATTTGCGGAGTATTTCGCTAATGTAATCGATACTTCATTATTTATTCTTATTTCTCGGTGAAGGATGTTGATGCTTGTGGAATCTTTGTGAACCTTACAAGGCACAGATGATGTTTTCTGGAAAGTTTTGAGTACATGGAAAATGAAAATGTAAAATCAATTATGTAATTGAATAATACACTTGGTTTATTATGAAATGGAATTCATTAAGTTGAAACAGAGATTGTAGTTAACAATGGTTAAGTTGTTAAGGAAGGATGTACATCATTGCATATTAGTAATATGAACTAACCGAGTAGTACCTACCAGTTAAGATTCACACGTAATAGCTTAGTACGAAAAGATTTATTTTGATTTCAAAATTCATATATATTAAATATACATAAAATTTCTTCAGGGGAAATAAGTTAATACTTCATCGGTTATTGTTGCTGGTATTTCTTGGTAACTACGATACGTATGACGTTGATGTTCAAGGTACATATTGTGATGTTGAGGCTTGCGGTGCAGATGTTGTTGGTGGTCGTAATGGTACTGTTGGTGTTGTTGTCGGTGGTACTGTTGATGCCGGAGATTCTGCTGGTGCTTGTAACATTTGCACCATATTCTCCAAAGCCACTACCCGAGCGCGAAGCTCGTTGACTTCTTCTACTACACCGAGATGATTGGCGGTTCGGACGAGCGGATGAATAAGATCCAGAATTTGAGAGAGTATATGATCATGACGAGATATTCTGAAGATGAGAGAGAAAATGGTATTACGAACAGGTTCACCGGTAAGTGCTTCAGGTTCTTCGCCAAGAGGGCAATGTGGTGGATGGAAGGGGTCGCCTTCTTCTTGTCTCCAATAATTAAGTAGGCTACGAACCCATCCCCAATTCATCTAGAATAGATGATGGCTAATTGGTTGATCCATTCCGGTTACACTGTCTTCGGAATTCAGGTGAATATCCATATCGGAATAGCTGTCAGAGTTTAAGGAATTTGAACTAGATACGGGATCCATCTTGTATAATTAGGGAGATGATTTTTTTGATATGAATTAGATTATAGAATTTAGTTTGGTATTCTTCAATACATAATTTACATATGTATATATAATACCAAATTCCATAAATCACGGAGCAATTTTCGGAAGATATCAGGAAAAGTTTACAGTAACAGATACGCTAAGATATGAATTTTGTCTATACACTATTCATGCAATCAATGTAGTAAAACGTGTCTAGACTAGGAATGATAAGCAGGTAATTTTCGACAAAAAATGATAAGCAAAACTTTTGACATGCAGACTCGGTCGAAGTCCAGACTTACTAATGCATCCTAACAACTATCAGTTAGACACACTCATGCAAGACCTGGTTCGCTAGGACCAACACTCTGATACCAACTGTGACGATCGCTCTAAATCCACTTGGACGAACACGTCATTCATCGATTTCATTGCGAGGTATTTGACCTCTATATGATACGTTTTGTAAACATTGCATTCTTTTGAAAAGGCACACCATAAATGAATATTTAAATCAAAGGTTTTTGATATCTGATGATTTCTACATATAGACAATCACCGTAATATAATAGTTTACAATAATACTTCCGTTGACAATGCAGTCAAAATAAGATACATGGTGATGATTTGGTGAATGCAACGTTTCCTTGAAAAATATGCCATGTATGACTCCTTGCACATAGCTTGTCTAACATATAAGCAAACAGCGGAAGACTTCTAGGGAACCTGAGAATAAACATGCTAACAAGTGTCAACACAAACGTTGGTGAGTTCATAGTTTTAATGTTGCGCATAATCTGTATATAAAGGTGGATCACAAGATTTCAGTTGTTTCATCCAGAAACGTTTATCAAAATATTCTACAAGATTGAGCACCCTGGTAACTAAACTTAACGTATATATAATTTATACCCTTTGTATAATCATCTTAATAATACACGTAAACCAACGTATACGCTTCTCAAATAGCATACGTCCGTTAAAAAGCTAGTGCTCTAGCTCGGAAGGGGATATCAAGCCCTATGGATCCATATACTACTACTCGCGCCCACCAGTTCTTATAACCGGCAGTTACTAGTTACCAAAGCTAAGAGTTTTTCGGTTCAAACTCGGTGTAGAATTTAGTATGTACTTGTATCCATTGCGTTTAAAATAACGTGCATGTATTCTCAGCCCAAAATATAGATTGCAAAAGCAATTAAAAAGGGAGCAAATGAAACTCACGCATATAAATATTGTAAATCAGTTAATAAAGCATTTGCATGTATTCTCAGCCCAAAAATATTTAAAGTATTTAAAAAGGGATACTATAAACTCACCTTAGCAGCATATAAAGTCGTTCACCAAAATGTGATCGAAACTCGAATTACCAAATAACCGTAGATCTCAACGTATCAATATTGAGATTCAATATTGTAGGAAAGTACGTAGATGCAACAGAGATGATAAACACTAGATTTGATTCACAAATATACCCTCGAACATTACCCATAACCTCCTTGGCAATAACCCATAATTTCCTTAGCTATATCCCGCTCAAAAACCCATTTTGAAGGTGACACGCTCATAACCTCATCGTAGTATTTTATGTATATATACTACTAATAATAATATTATAATAAGATTAATAATAATAATATTAATCTTAATAATAATAATAATAATAATAATAATAATAATAATAATAATAATAATAATAATAATAGATAATAATAATAAATAATTATACGGAGGAATGAATCGAGCTTTTATAGTATGTGGCCTGCTACAGTACCTCATGCGATCGCATGAGTTTTCAGTGTTTTTGCCATGCGATCGCGTGGCCGCCTTATCCATTTTTGTTTGCTAGTTCGTCGATATCAAATAGTATTTACTGTAGCAAATAGTATTTTACTCTAGCAAATAGTGTTTACTGTAGCAAATAGTGTTTTACTGTAGCAATTCACTGTTCGTCGATATCTTTCTTTACATCGAAAATTGACAGGCATGCATACCATTTCATAATATCCACTATCCAACTATAAATTGATTTAATAATAATCTTTGATGAACTCAATGACTCGAATGCAACGTTCTTCGAAATATGCTATGAAAGACTCCAAGTAATATCTTTAAAATGAGCAAATGCACAGCGGAAGATTTCTTTAACACCTGAGAATAAACATGCTTTAAAGTGTCAACCAAAAGGTTGGTGAGTTCATTAGTTTATCACAATCATTTATTTCCATCATTTTAATAGACCACAAGAATTTCATTTCCAGTTCTCATAAATATACATCCCATGCATAGAGACAAAAATAATCATTCATATGGTGACCACCTGGTAACCGACATTAACTAGATACATATAAGAATATCCCCTATCATTCCGGGATCCTCCTTTCGACATGATATAAATTTCGAAGTACTAAAGCATCCGGTACTTTGGATGGGGTTTGTTAGGCCCAATAGATCTATCTTTAAGATTCGCGTCAATTAGGGTGTATGTTCCCTAATTCTTAGATTACCAGACTTTAATAAAAAGGGGCATATTCGATTTCGATAATTCAACCATAGAATGTAGTTTCAATTACTTGTGTCTATTTCATCAAACATTTATAAAAGCACATGTATTCTCAGTCCCAAAAATATAAAGGGTAAAAAGGCAAATGAAACTCACCATACTGTATTTCATAGTAAAAATACATATAACGTCGTTGAACAAGTGCAAGGTTGGCCTCGAATTCACGAACCTAAATTAATTATATATATTTATGTGTTGGTCAATATTTGTCTAACAAATTAGGTCAAGTCATAGTGTACGACAATCCTAATGCTCGAGACTAATATGCAAAAGTCAACAAAAGTAAATTTGACTCAAAATAATTTCCAAAAATCTATACATGATTAATATATAATTTAAATATCGTCGTTTTATATTTTTAAATATTTTTAAAAGATTTATTAGAGTAAATAATATAATTTATTTATTAATAAATAAAATTTTATATTAAATTTATATAATAAAATATACTTTTATATATATTAAGTAATAAAATTTATAGGGTTCATTTAATAAAATTTACACGTAGTAAAATATGTTTGTATCACATATTTATTTGATAAAATAATATCTATAATGATAGTAAGTAAAAGTTGTATTATTTTGTAATAATAATAATTATTATAAAAATATCAATATTTATAATTACTAAGATGACATTATGATAAAACGGTAATTCTAATTATGATAACTTTAATATTTACGATAATTTTTAATATTATCTTTAAAATAATAATTCTATTTAAAATAATAATAATAATGATATTTTATAGTAACAATGACATTTCTATTAAAATGATAATTTTTGTTAAAATGATAGTTTTAATACTAACGATACTTTTAATAATAATAGTAATGATAAAAATAATAAGAAAGATAATTTTATCTAAATCAATATCTTATAATATTTTAATTTCATCATGATACTCTTACCCATTATTTCCTAATCGTTTCGTTTAATAGCTTTTAATCGTCTTTTATATCATGTTCATAATAATGATAATAATAGTAATCAAAATAATTAGGTGTTACAAATATTTGTTTTAATTACACTAATATTAATAATGATAGTTACTATAACATTATTAACGATAATACTAATAATTATCTTAATGATAATATAGTAATAATAATAATAACAATAACAATAACCATTTTTAAATAATGATATATATATATATATATTAATAATGATAATAATAATAATAATAATAATAATAATAATAATAATAATAATACCAATAATAATAATAATAATAATAATAATAATAATAATAATAATAATAATAATAATAATAATAATAATAATAATAATAATAATAATAATAATAATAATTGGATAATAATAATAATACTAATTATAACTTTAACGATAATAACGATAGTAATAATAAAAAAAATAACAATTTTTAATGATAAATCCCTTTTATTGATAAAGATAATAATAATTATAATAATAAGATAAAACTTGAACGACGATAAAAACGACGATAATAATAATCATTTTTAATAAAAATATCAAAAATTCAATTGATTATAACTTCTAATCCGTTCATCGAAACCATTCGATATCTAAAGGAAAAGTTCTTAATTTTTCGCTAGCTTTCCATGGACATGCATATCTTATACCTTATCTTAACCGCAAGTGTAACTAATTCAAGATTCAACCTAACCTGTCTAAGGGCAATATCAAAAGTACAAGCATGCATAATCCTAAATACTCGAGCACTAGTCAGGGATACACTATTAGTATGTAAAAGTTAAATTATCAGTACTCACATATCAATATTGAGATTCAATATTGCAGGAAAGGTACGTAGACGCAACGGAAATGATAAACACTATATTGACCTCACGAGCATACCCATGAACCATACTCAATCACCTCCATAGCTATAACCCATAATTTCCTTAATTCTATCCTACTCGAAAAACAATTTCGAAATCACTCGGACAGCACTCCGTCGTAATATTTTATGTATACTAATAATATCTTGAAGTAATACGGAATAAATATATATATGTAAATTGAAATAATGAAATAATGAAAAATAATGAAAAATATTTTCAAGTTTCTATGAAATAATGAAACCTATAGAATTCTATTTGTAATAGATTTTTGAATTATTAAAGTGAATTATTAAAGTATGAATTATTAAAGTGAATTATTAAAGTATGAATTATTAAAGTGAATTATTAAAGTATGAATTATTAAAGTGAATTATTAAAGTATGAATTATTAAAGTGAATTATTAAAGTTAAAGTAAAGTAAAAATAAAGTAAAGATAAAGTTTAAGTATAGTAAAAGTATAAAACTATGTACGTATAATACGCGTATAAATATATATACTATTAATTTAAATCGTTATATATATTTAATAAAATAAAATATAAATATCGTTATCTTTATCATACTAGTTAAGTAATGAGTTGTCAAAAGTGGTTTTAGATATTTATAAAAGTTATATACTTTTTAATAATAAAGTTCTTTTTAAACTGAAAACATTTTTGTACGTTTAAAACTAAATAGATCAATTGAGTCTTTATGAGATTCAATCTTCCACTATCCTTTGTCTAGTTCTCAATTATTGACAATTTGTTCTTATTTATAAATCACTTTACCATTTTCCGAATATTGTTAAAATGGAAAGATTTCTCAAATCAACGTGGGCCTTTCAACAGAGACTTGCAATCATAATTCAATATATCTGATAATTCAATCATTTGATCTTATCTTCTAATTCCATTGATAAACATTTTGAAACAGATACAATGTGACAACCCGGAAATTTCCAATCAAATTTAAACTTTATCTTTATATTATTCCGACACGATAAGCAAAGTTTGTTAAGTTAAATCTCAAGAATTTTAAATTGTGTTCATACATTCATTATAACCTCGACCAAATTCAGACGATTCACGAACCGTTATATATAAATAAATATGTATATATATGTATATATATATATATTATAACTTGAGAATATTAATAAAGTATTAAACGTATAATACTTTACATGATCGTATTTGTTTCAATATGTTTATCGATGGAATTAGAAGATAATATCAAATTGTTGATTTATCAGATACATTATGATATGATTACGGGTCTATGTTATGAGGTCCACTGTGATTTAAGAAATCTATTCTTTTTGACAACATTCGGAAAATGGTAAAGTGATTTATAAGTAAGAACGTGAAGTGTAAATAACTTAGATGTTGGATATCGACAAGTTAAGTAACTCGACATTTTTCATTAAGATGATTTCATACGTTTATTTAACCTTTGAACTTTATCCCATGCTTCACCAACAAACTGTAATTTAAAAACTTGAAACCTATTATGAATATATATGATTCTACTTTTTTAAAACATTTTATGATATAACGATTTCCATTATTTTAACCTTTAAACAAAATGATTCTTAAAAATATATTTGGTTTTGGAAAACAAAATTATTATATTTATTTGATTTAGTTTCAAACGTACAAAAACGTTTTCAGTTTAAAAAGAACTTTATTATTAAAACGTATATAACTTTTATAAATATCTAGAACCACTTTTGACAACTCATTACTTAACCAGTATGATAAAGATAACGATATTTATATTTTATTTTATTAAATATATATAACGATTTAAATTAATATTATATATATTTATACGCGTATTACACGTACATAGTTTTATACTTTTACTATACTTAAACTTTACCTTTACTTTATTTTTACTTTACTTTAACTTTAATAATTCACTTTAATAATTCATACTTTAATAATTCACTTTAATAATTCATACTTTAATAATTCACTTTAATAATTCATACTTTAATAATTCACTTTAATAATTCATACTTTAATAATTCACTTTAATAATTCAAAAATCTATTATAAATAGAATTCAATAGGTTTCATTATTTCATAGAAACTTGAAAATATTTTTCTCTAAACTCTCTCAATCGATTTACATATATATATTTACTCCGTATTATTTCAAGATATTATTAGTATACATAAAATATTACGTCAGAGTGCTGTCCGAGTGATTTCGAAATTGTTTTTCGAGTGGGATTGGATTAAGGAAATTATGGGTTATAGCTATGGAGGTGATTGGTATGGTTCATGGGTATGCTCGTGAGGTCAATATAGTGTTTATCATCTCCGTTGCGTCTACGTACCTTTCCTGCAATATTGAATCTCAATATTGATACGTGAGTACTCATAATTTAACTTTTACATACTAATAGTGTATCCCTGACTAGTGCTCGAGTATATAGGATTATGCATGTTTGTACTTTTGATATTGCCTTTAGTTAGGTTATGTTGAATCCTGAATTAGTTATATATGCGACTGAGATAAGGTATAAGATATGCATGTCGTTGGAAAGCTAGCGAAAAATTAAGAACTTTTCATTTAGATATCGAATGATTTCGATGAACGGATTTGAAGTTATAGTCCATCGAATTTTTGTATTATTATTAAAAATGATTATTATTATCGTCGTTATTATCGTTGTTCTAGTTTTTTCTTATTATTATTATTATTATCTTTATTAATAAAAGGATTTATCATTAAAAATTGTTATTTTTTTTATTATTACTATCGTTATTATCGTTAAAGTTATAATTAGTATTATTATTATTATCCAATTATTATTATTATTATTATTATTATTATTATTATTATTATTATTATTATTGGTATTATTATTATTATTATCATTATTAATATATATATCATTATTTAAAAATGGTTATTGTTATTGTTATTATTATTACTATATTATCATTAAGATAATTATTAGTATTATCGTTAATAATGTTATAGTAACTATCATTATTAATATTAGTGTAATTAAAACAAATATTTGTAACACCTAATTATTTTGATTACTATTATTATCATTATTACGAACACGATATAAAAGACGATTAAAAGCTATTAAACGAAACGATTAGGAAATAATGGGTAAGAGTATCATGATGAAATTAAAATATTATAAGATATTGATTTAGATAAAATTATCGTTCTTATTATTTTTATCATTACTATTATTATTAAAATTATCGTTAGTATTAAAACTATCATTTTAACAAAAATTATCATTTTAATAGAAATGTCATTGTTACTATAAAATATCATTATTATTATTATTTTAAATAGAATTATTATTTTAAAGATAATATTAAAAATTATCGTAAATATTAAAGTTATCATAATTAGAATTATCGTTTTATCATAATATCATCTTAGTAATTATAAATATTGATATTTTTATAATAATAATTATTATTACAAAATAATACAACTTTTACTTACTATCATTATAGATATTATTTTATCAAATAAATATTTGATACAAACATATTTTACTACGTGTAATAACTTACTTTAATAATACGTATCATATTATCTTTATAATATTAAATATTTAGCAATTACATCTACTTTAGCTCTATCCACTTCAATTCCTTTTTTTGAAATCTTATGACCAAGAACGATGCCTTCTTTAACCATAAAATGGCATTTCTCCCAATTAAGAACTAGATTTGATTGTTCGCATCTAATAAGCATTCGTTCAAGATTAACTAGACATGTTTCAAAAGTATCACCGAAGACTGAAAAGTCATCCATGAAAACTTCCATGCATTCTTCTATCATGTCGTGAAAAATCGCCATCATGCACCTTTGAAAAGTTGCAGGGGCGTTGCAAAGTCCTAATGGCATGCGTTTGTAAGCAAAAGTACCATAAGGGCACGTGAACGTGGTTTTCTCTTGATCCTCAGGTGCTATTGGAATTTGAAAATATCCGGAAAAACCATCAACAAAACAATAATAACTATTTCCGGCTAATCTTTCCAACATTTGATCAATGAAAGGTAAGGGAAAGTGATCTTTTCTGGTGGTGTCATTTAATTTTCTATAATCAATACAAACACGCCATCCTGTTACAGTCCTAGTAGGAATAAGCTCATTTTTCTCATTTGTGATGACAGTCATGCCACCCTTCTTAGGCACGCATTGAACTGGGCTTACCCATGGACTATCAGAAATTGGATAAATTAAATCTGCATCTAGCAGTTTTATAATTTCTTTCTTAACAACATCTTGCATATTAGGATTTAGTCTTCGTTGGCGTTGCACATACGTTTTATGACCTTCTTCCATAAGGATTTTATGTGTGCAATACGAAGGACTTATTCCTTTAATGTCATGAATCTTCCATGCAATAGCTGGTTTATGAGCTTTTATCATAGAAATGAGTTTAGATTTTTCATTTTCAGTAAGAGAAGACGATATTATTATAGGTAATTCAGATTCACCATGTAAATAAGCATATTCCAAATGGTTTGGAAGTGGTTTTAACTCTAATGTCGGTAGTTCTTCTATCAATGATTTATATCGATATCTGTCTTCTTCTTTTAGCATTTGAATTTCTTCTGTTGTTGGTTCATATCCATTAGCCATAAGTGTAGCTAACATTTCAGTTTCATCAATTGGTTCAGTTCCTTCTCCTAAAGAACATTCTCCTGTTCCTTGTAATTCTGGAAATTCTTCTAACAATTCTGCATGTGAATCTATAGTTTGAATATAATAACATGTATCATCTGCAGATTGCGGTTGTTGCATGGCTCTATCAACAGAAAATGTAACACTCTCGTCCTCTATACTTAGGGTCAATTTCTTACCAAACACGTCTATTATTGCTTTAGCCGTGTTTAAGAATGGTCTTCCTAATATGAGAGGAACTCGAGAATCTTCTTACATGTCCAGAATAACAAAATCTACTGGAAATACTAAAGTACCAACTTTAACTAGCATGTTCTCCATTATCCCTCTAGGATATTTTACTGATCGATCGGCTAGTTGTATACTTATTCTTGTTGGTTTCAATTCTTCAAGGTCTAGTTTAGCGTATAGTGAATATGGCATTAAATTTATACTAGCACCTAAATCTGCCAATGCTTCTATTGAACTAAGACTACCCAGAAAATATGGAATTGTGAAACTTCCTGGATCTGATAATTTTTCTGGTATCTTATTCAACAGCACTGCGGAACAATTTGCATTCATAGTAACAGCCTAGAGTTCTTCCATTTTCTTTCTATTTGTGATTAGATCTTTCAATAATTTAGCATATCTAGGCATTCCTAAAATTACATCAATGAAAGGAAGATTGACATTTATTTGTTTAAACATATCCAAGAATTTGGATTGCTCAGCTTCAAGTCTCTCTTTTCTCATTTTACGCGGGTAAGGAAGTGGTGGTTGGTATGGTTTAACATAAGGTTTTGCCTTAACTGTGTTATCTTCATTAACCTTTTCAACTACCGGTTCTTTTTTCTTTTCTTGCTCAGATTGTGGTTCTTGTGGAGTAGGAATAGAGTCATCAGAAATTACAGGTATTTCAGGTGGTTTAAGTGTAATACCACTTCTTGTGGTAATGGCTTTAGCTGTTTCATTCCGGGAGTTAGCATTTGTATCACTAGGTAGACTTCCCGGTTTTCTTTCACCTATTAACCTTGCTAGGTTGCTTACTTCTTGTTCTAGATTTTGAATAGAAGCTTGTTGATTTCTAAATGCTTGAGCATTTTGTTCATTGATTTGTTTCTGAGATGTGAAAAACTGCGTTTGAGATTCAACTAGCTTCGACATCATATCTTCTAAATTTGGCTTTTTATCATCGGTTTGTGGTGGTTTATTTTGAAAAATAGGTCTTTGCTGATTATAAGTATTATTGGATACTTGTTGATTGCTAGGACCTTGTTGGTTGTTGTATGGAACATTTCGGTTATAATTCTGGTTTTGATTGTAGATTGGTCTTGGCGGTTGATAATTATTCTGATAATTATTTCCAGGCCTTTGGTTTATGTATGAAACATTTTATCTTTGTTCCATTGTTTGTTCAATACTGAGACAATCTTTTGTCAAATGTGGTCCTCCACACTGCTCACAACTAATTCGTATTGAGTGAATATCCTTAGTCATCTTTTCCATTCGTCTCTCGACAGCATCTATCTTTGCGGAAATGGAATCAAAGTCATGGCTAGAATCGGCTCTAGCTGCTTTAGATGATCTAACAATATCTTTTTCTTGGTGCCACTCATGTGAGTGGGAAGCAGTGTTATCAATAATTTTGTAAGCGTCAGTTGTGGTTTTCTTCATAATGGAACCACCAGCTGCTACATCGATGTCTTTTATTGTATTGATGTCGCATCCTTGGTAGAATATTTGTACTATTTGATAAGTGTCTAAACCATGTCGCGGACATCCTCTTAATAACTTTCCAAATCTTGTCCATGCCTCATATAGAGTTTCATTTGGCTTTTGTGTGAACGTAACAATTTCTCCTTGAAGTCTTATGGCTTTAGATGCCGGAAAGAATTATTTAAGAAATTTTTCAACTAAAACGTCTCATGTATCAATCGCCCCTTCAGGTAACGATTCTAACCAATCTTTAGCTTCTCCCTTTAAAGTCCAGGGAAATAACATGAGATATATTTGTTCATCCTCCACTTCTCGGATTTTAAATAAAGTACAGATCCTATTAAAAGTACGAAGATGTTCGTTTGGATCTTCCTTCGGCGCACCACTAAATTGGCATTGATTAGTCACCATGTGTAGAATTTGTCCTTTGATTTATAATCTGGCGCATTAATGTCTGGTTGAGTAATTGCGTGACCTTGGCCAGTGCGTTTAGCTCGCATTCGGTCTTCCATACTTAGAGGTTCCAGATTTTCCATGATTGAATTTATTGAATCCGAATCACTAGAGGATTCTGATTTAATGGTTTGTTCCTCAACAATCTCTGTTTGAATGATTGGTGGTTCCGGAGGAAAGATTAATGGTTCAGGATCTCTGAATTGTCCCTGAATATCCTCCGAATTATCAATTATGAGGTCGGGTTCAAAAAATAGATTATCGGAAATTTGAATTGACTTGGTTGACTAGATGAAGATTCTAAAGAAAAATCAACGGCGACAATATTGGCTAGATGTCTTGATCGAGTTACAGGTGGTGAACGTATAAAAGGTGGTGAACGTTTTGCTCGGTGCATTCACTGAATATTCTATTAGTTATAAAAAATAAAAATTATATAAGTTATCAAATTAATAGACTTTTCTGATTTTGCCCACGTTTCGAATAGCCAATAAATGCAGCGGGTAGCCAGGACCCTTTAAATCGAAAGCCCACAACTCGCCACTAACAAATCCAACTATTACTACGAACCAGAAAATTTTTGATGTCTATCAATTTAACCACTTAAAATAATTTTTCGTCGAAGTTTAAAGAAATTTTAGAGAAGAAATAGAAAATTCTATGTCCTAAAAATCTAGAGCGTCGAGAAATAAGAAAGAAAAAGAGCGCGTCAAAAAAGGTCAAAAAATAAAAAGTCAAAAAATAATAAAAAGAACGTAGCGCGTCGAAACTTAAAAGTCCAAAAACTAAGAATTAAAAGTTGCGTCTAAAGGTATTAAAGCTTAAAGAAATTCTATATCCTAAAACGGTATAAACTTAAAAAGTACTAAAATTTATAAAACGGCGTCGCAAAATTCTAAAGCACCTAAATCTTAGTCTAAAGAAAAAGTACTTCAGGGATTTTACGGCAAATCTTAAAAATCTGGAAATAAAAATAACTATGGCAAAAACTATGACTTAAAACTAAATATGAACGAAAAATTATAAAATTATGCTAAAACAAATAAAAAGATACAAAATATAAAAATAAACTTAAAGTTGTAAAAAGTACAATTTTTATAAAAATATTATTTTATATTATTTATTTATAAAAGTATTAATTTTATATATTTATAAAACTAATTAAACTAAATAATACAAATTAATTAAAACTAAAATTAATTAATTTAAAACTAAACCCTAATTAGGGTTTTAATAATAATTATAATAATTACTCCGTAATTAATGCAGAAGTAGGTCAACTCTGGCGTGTCAGGGCTGCTCATGCGATCGCATGAGATATAGTCTTCAGGTTCATCCGGTTGCATGGGCCTGAATTTCGGATCAAATATTGGACTGCAACAGTGTCGGGCCGAGAACTTTTATTAATTTTTTTTCTGTTTTTAATAATTATATAAAGTATATATATATAACTTAAATAAAAATTTAATTTTAAAAACTAAAATAAAAATACTTTTTAACTTTATATATATTTAACAACTCTTAAAAATATATAATATTTGTTTTTCTTTTTATATTTTTGTATTAAAACGTATTTTTACAAAAGCGTATTTTTACAAAAGTAAACTAAAAATCTTTTTTTTTATATATAGCGTCTCGCTTCCGGCGTTTAAGCAGTCCCAGGCAGCGGCGCCAAAAATACTTGATGTTATGCGAAGGGTATACGAAATAGTATTAATTTTTACAAGGAAATACTATTAAATACGATACAATTTTACACAAGTTATTTATTTATTTATTTATAGAGTGGATATACCTAAACCTTGCTACAACACTTATAGGCAGTGTACCTAATCGTACAGTAGTGTAGTTTTTAGTAAGTCCGGTTCATTCCACAGAGATCTTAGCCAAGTTTAACGCTATATTAGTTTTAACTTATAATTGTAAAAATATAAAAATATATATAAGTAGCATTATTATTATAAAAAGGGGGTTTTTTTACCGTTTAATGACCAGTTTGTCGATTTTAAAACTTTAGTCGCAGTTAAAACCTAATGTAAAATATTAAAAATAAATACAACTTAATTTAAAGCGTAAAGTAAAAGACAATAATGAAATTGCGATAAATAAAAGTGCGTAAAGTAAATGATAATAAATAAAGTTGAGATAATTAAAAAGTACGATAATTAAAAGTGCAATTAAATATGAAATAAAGGAATTATGCTTATTTAAACTTCCGTAATCATGATGTTTGACGTGTTGATTTTAGTTTATTACCATGGGTTAATTGTCCTTTGTCCTGGATTATTCAATATGTCCGTCTGATTTTTGTCCATAACAGTCCATCAGTCATAAATATAAAGTGCGAGTGTCCTCGTCAAATTATCCTTGTATCCGAAGTCAAATATTCCAACTAATTGGGGACTTAAATAGTAACAAGGTCTTAATACTTTTTTTAATAATTACACCAGGATATCGACTGCGTGTAACCCAAGGTTTTAATACTTTGTTAACAATTACGCGAAGTGTCCTTGTACATAATTCACCCCTGTTTTAATGAGTCCATTGACTATTAATCCATTCCCGTGTCCGGTTAAATGAACGATTATTGGTACTTATAAATACCCCGCCCATCGTGTCCGATCGAGTGTATACGGTTATTTATAGGTACGTACAATTGTAAATCTTTATATTAAATTAACAAACTATCATTTAATTAAACAAATATAAAGCCCATTAATAGCCCATAGTCTAATTTCCACAAGTGTCGTTCTTTTGTCCAAACCCCAATTATGGTACAAAGCCCAATTACCCAAGTTTAATATTTTAGCCCAACATCATGATTACTTCGGCTTAAATAAGCATAATAATAACTTAGCTATGAGACATTAATTTAAAAAGGTTGAACATAACTTACAATGATTAATAATAACGTAGCTTTACACGGACAGAATTTCGACTTACACCCTTACAACATTCGCTAACATACCCTTATTATTATTAAAATTAAAATTAAAATTAAAATTAAAATTATAATATATATAAATATATATACGTGAGAGTAAGAAGAGAAAAAGATGTGTTTTGCTCGTT
This sequence comes from Rutidosis leptorrhynchoides, assembly GCF_046630445.1. Lineage (NCBI taxonomy): Eukaryota > Viridiplantae > Streptophyta > Magnoliopsida > Asterales > Asteraceae > Rutidosis > Rutidosis leptorrhynchoides. The sequence goes on along the minus strand of NC_092340.1, from coordinate 343,466,862 downwards.
CACCAAACTGCTTTTTATAGGGATGTGGCCTGACTTCTGCTGCCATGCGATCGCATGGGTTTATAACTGCCAGGCCATGCGATCGCATGGCCTACTTTTCCAGCTCACATGACTTTATTTTCTTTTTTGCCGACGGTTTATAAATATATATATAATATATAAATAAATTTAAGAATTATTTAAATATTATATTATATTTATGTGCATATTTGACTTGCAATTTTTAGTCCGTTGCGTCGAGCGTTGAGAGTTGACTTTGGTCCCGGTTCCGAATTTTCGAACGTCCTTTCGTACAATTTAATATCTTGTACTTTGCGTTTTGCGTCTTGTACTCTTGTAATTTTGAGACGTTTCTCATCAATAATTTGAACCGCTTTGATTGTACTTTGTACTTTTGAGCTTTTTGGTCGTTTGCGTCTTCAAATCGTCGAATCTGTCTTTTGTCTTCACCTTTTATTATTTAAACGATAATTACTTGAAATTAGAACAATTGCAACTAAAAGCTTGTCTTTCTTGAGGGATAATGCTATGAAATATATGTTCATTTTTAGCATTATCAGTCTTTCAAATGTTTGACAAGTTAATTTCCCCATAACTAATTGTGCTGAAGAATTCTGATCGACTCTAGACAAGATTTCCTCAATCATATCCTCTGGTAGGTCTTCTAAAATATTCGGTTGTCTACCGTTAACGTCCATTTTGTTTTTATACTATAAAATAGAGAAGGATTAGATTCATAAAAGATAATTAACAAACAATACAAGCAATTTTTACATAGAACATAAAAGTACAAGCACACTTCAATACATATAATACACAACATGATTACAACTCCCTAATCTGAATCACTGGTTTCTTCTTCTTCGGACTTGGTTCGTTTTCCTAATTTTCTAGGGATATATGGTGTTCCTCTAATACGAGCCATCGTTTTTCACAATGGTTTAGAAAAACCTGGTGGTTTAGAGATTCCCGGGTTATTGTTACAATTTAGGAAATACGGAGGTTGCCGATACATATAAAGCTCATCGGGGTTGGAATCAGGTTTCTCTATTTTTATACATTTTCCCTTATTATTTTCTTTTTCTTTATTAAATTGGGTCGAGGTAATTTCTATAACATCATCGGAATCCTCATCGGGATCTGATTCATCGAAAAATTGGTAATCTTCCCAATATTTTGCTTCCTCGGCGGAAACACCATTAACCATTTTTAACTTTGGTCCGTTGGTTGAGGATTTTCTTTTATTTAATCGATTTACTGTAGGTATCAATATTTCTTCCTCCAGAACCTCTTCTTCTTCCGGTTCCTCCTCTTCCGGTTCCTCCACTTCTGGTTCCTCTTCTTCCGGTTCCTCCTCTTCCGGTTCCTCCTCTTCCGGTTCCTCTTCGAGAATTTGTGAATCTTCCCAAAGTATATTCGACTCTTCATTATTATTAGGTGAGTCGATGGGATTTGTACTAGAGGTAGACATCTATCACACAATATCAAACACGTTAAGAGATTAATATATTTACATGTTAATAATATATAGTTTCCAACAAAAAATGTTAAGCAATCGTTTTTGAAGAAAAACACGGTCGAAGTCCAGACTCACTAATGCATCCTAACAAACTCGGTAAGACACACTAATGCAAAAATTCTGGTTCTCTAAGACCAACGCTCTGATACCAACTGAAATGTCCCATTCATATCGATTATAAACGTTCCATATTAATTGATTTCGTTGCGAGGTTTTGACCTCTATATGAGACGTTTTTCAAAGACTGCATTCGTTTTTAAAATAAACCATAACCTTTATTTTATCGACAAGGTTAAAAAGACACCACCAAGATTATTCAAAAATGATAATCTAAAAATATCACACTTACACACTACCAATACATATTGGTTTACAATATTAATATGTTACAACAAAATAAATCTCGAATGCAGTTTTAAACAGTATTATACAAGCATGCTGACACCAAATCTTGTCCATATATTAGCATGCAACAGCGGAAGCTCTTAATAATCACCTGAGAATAAACATACATTAAACGTCAACAAAAATGTTGGTGAGTTATAGGTTTAACCTATATATTTATCAAATTGTAATAATAGACCACAAGATTTCATATTTCAATATACATCTCATACATAGAGATAAAAATCATTCATATGGTGAACACCTGGTAACCGACATTAACAAGATGCATATAAGAATATCCCCTATCATTCCGGGAAATCCTTCGGACATGATAAAACAACACCGAAGTACTAAAGCATCCGCAACCATGGATGGGGTTCGTTAGGCCCAATAGATCTATCTTTAGGATTCGCGTCAATTAGTAGATCGGTTTACTAATTCTTATGTTACCAAGCAAAAAGGGGCATATTCGGCTTCGATCATTCACCCATATAATGTAGTTTCATTTACTTGTGTCTATTTCGTAAAACATTTATAAAACTGCATGTATTCTCATCCCAAAATATTAGATTTTAAAAGTGGGACTATAACTCACTTTCACAGATTTTTACTTCGTCGGGAAGTAAGACTTGGCCACTGGTCGATTCACGAACCTATAACAAATATGTACATATATATCAAAGTATGTTCAAAATATATTTACAACATTTTTAATACGTTTTACTGTTTTAAGTTTATTAAGTGGTTAGGACCAGTTTATGATAAGGGTCACAGAACATGTTTGTTTATTTAATTTGGACTTCGTTTGAGTTACCAAATGATGTACAAAAGATATTAGATAACTGATAAATACCTGTGTGTTGCACAGTGTGGGAATTAAACCCATTTAGATGACTAGTGCAGATCACTTCTTGCATTTTCTAAAAAATTCACCAAACATCTCGTTCTTCATCTTTCACCTACATCAAAACCCTAATTGCTAGATCTTGTTCTTAAGCTCAAATTAATCATATCTTCTTGTTCTCTGTGATTTTTTGATCATTTTAAGGTAAGCTTCTCTATGATTCATGTCGTGATTCTTGCTTAAATTGGGTTTTTGTGTTCATATGGGTTTTTGGTGTTTTTGATGCTTGATTCCTAATCTTAAGTGTTTGTTATGCTTAATTGATGTTAGAAATATATTCTATATAGTTTATATGATGTTTTGGAAGTGGTTTTGGTGTTAGATCTTGCAAAAATCGAGTTTTTGGGCCAAAATGGCAAAAATCAGCGTGCAGGAGCTGTTCTTCAACTCCCACATGAGTAACAGGTCACTTGTACGATTGACCACGCATTTGAGGCTCAACCACGCAGTTGAGGACTCACTCGCACGAGTGAGGTCTCATTCGCACAAGTGAGCACTGGTCAGCGTTTGGTAAAATTGAAAAGGGCGTAACTTTCAAACCGTAACTCTGTTTTTGACGAATAAACTGTCGTTGGACTCATCTTGAAGTTTACTTCACAATGATAAGGTTTTAACAAAATACATAAAACTTTATTTTGGTTAGAAGTAGGGGTTTTATAGTGTATGTCTTGTTTTGCACTCATTTAGTGTCGATATTGATTGAGTTTATGATATAGGCTTATCATATAGTGAATATATGATGGTATGTGTTAATTTATTGTATGTATTGATGTTTTATGTTGTGAATTTTGAGTTAAAACCCATATTAAACAGCTGCTGCTACTAGTCTTCATCACTCGTGCGAGTGAGCCTTCACTCGTACGGTTAGGGTGATTAACCGTGTTATGAACCGTGAGAATGAGTGGTTATGGAGAACTACTGTCTTGGTTAATATGATACGTACGGTTGAGATGTGACTCGTACGAGTCACTGGTGACTCGTGTGGTGAACCGTACGGGTCATTTAATTCTTTGATGGATGTTCAGTCATATACCAAACGTACGAGTAAGTTGTCAACCGCACGGTTGAGTGTTCTTAAACGTGCGAGTGAGAGTGTTACTCGTACGATTGGTGGACCAGTTGTTAAGTGCTTAAGTGTTGGTATTTAGTGTTATTGTTTTGTTATCGGGTTATTATCGAGACATTATAACTAACTTGTGTATATGTCTTTCTCAGGAGAAAAAGAGAAAGAGAAGGTTCAGTGATTAGACAGCTGAACACCTTCTCATTTGCTGGTAATCGGTGAGTGGGACTAACTAGAGAATATAGTATAGAGTAGCATGTTATATTATGATTGTCATGCTTGTTAGATATACTTATTGTTGTAGTTAGTACGTTGTGATGACTGCATGTTAGTTGATGCTTGTCTACTGGAGCCCAGTTCATCCCTATTATGTGGTAGCCTCGGTAGGAGAGATCAACCTGCGGGTTGGGTTCCTCATGTGGTAGCCTAGACAACTGAGGTGTATATATATGTGAATGATGTGTCCGTCGCGTGTGGATTATATATATACATACTGTGGTGGAGGAACTTCTGGTAAGCCCCAGTCCGATCAGCTGGTGGTTAATGGTTTGGCCGAGCCGCCAGAGTCTCTGTAGATGGCACTTGGGTGATGTTTGTGTGTTAGTTTTGGGACATGATTAGTATGATGGTTCCTGTATACTATTGCATGTAGTTAGTCATACTCACTTAGCTTCGTGCTAATTCCCCTCCATCTCCTCCCTGTGAAATGTCTCGTTCTTATTGATTAAAAACGTTCCATATTAATTGATTTCGTTGCGAGGTTTTGACCTCTATATGAGACGTTTTTCAAAGACTGCATTCATTTTAAAACAAACCATAACCTTTATTTCATCAATAAAGGTTCAAAAAGCTTTACGTAGATTATCAAATAATGATAATCTAAAATATCCTGTTTACACACGACCATTACATAATGGTTTACAATACAAATATGTTACAACAAAATAAGTTTCTTGAATGCAGTTTTTACACAATATCATACAAGCATGGACTCCAAATCTCGTCCTTATTTAAGTATGCGACAGCGGAAGCTCTTAATAATCACCTGAGAATAAACATGCTTAAAATGTCAACAAAAATGTTGGTGAGTTATAGGTTTAACCTATATATATCAAATCATAATAATAGACCACAAGATTTCATATTTCGATACACATCCCATACATAGAGATAAAAATCATTCATATGGTGAGCACCTGGTAACCGACATTAACAAGATGGATATATAAGAATATCCCCATCATTCCGGGACACCCTTCGGATATGATATAAATTTCGAAGTACTAAAGCATCCGGTACTTTGGATGGGGCTTGTTGGGCCCGATAGATCTATCTTTAGGATTCGCGTCAATTAGGGTGTCTGTTCCCTAATTCTTAGATTACCAGACTTAATAAAAAGGGGCATATTCGATTTCGATAATTCAACCATAGAATGTAGTTTCACGTACTTGTGTCTATTTTGTAAATCATTTATAAAACCTGCATGTATTCTCATCCCAAAAATATTAGATTTTAAAAGTGGGACTATAACTCACTTTCACAGATTTTTACTTCGTCGGGAAGTAAGACTTGGCCACTGTTGATTCACGAACCTATAACAATATATACATATATATTAAAGTATGTTCAAAATATATTTACAACACTTTTAATATATTTTGATGTTTTAAGTTTATTAAGTCAGCTGTCCTCGTTAGTAACCTATAACTAGTTGTCCACAGTTAGATGTATAGAAATAAATCGATAAATATTATCTTGAATCAATCCATTACCCAGTGTATACGTATCTTAGTATTGATCACAACTCAAACTATATATATTTTGGAATCAACCTCAACCCTGTATAGCTAACTCCAACATTCACATATAGAGTGTCTATGGTTGTTCCGAAATATATATAGATGTGTCGACATGATAGGTCGAAACATTGTATACGTGTCTATGGTATCTCAAGATTACATAATATACAATACAAGTTGATTAAGTTATGGTTGGAATAGATTTGTTACCAATTTTCACGTAGCTAAAATGAGAAAAATTATCCAATCTTGTTTTACCCATAACTTCTTCATTTTAAATCCGTTTTGAGTGAATCAAATTGCTATGGTTTCATATTGAACTCTATTTTATGAATCTAAACAGAAAAGTATAGGTTTATAGTCGGAAAAATAAGTTACAAGTCGTTTTTGTAAAGGTAGTCATTTCAGTCGAAAGAACGACGTCTAGATGACCATTTTAGAAAACATACTTCCACTTTGAGTTTAACCATAATTGTTGGATATAGTTTCATGTTCATAATAAAAATCATTTTCTCAGAATTACAACTTTTAAATGAAAGTTTATCATAGTTTTTAATTAACTAACCCAAAACAGCCCGCGGTGTTACTACGACGGCGTAAATCCGGTTTTACGGTGTTTTTCGTGTTTCCAGGTTTTAAATCATTAAGTTAGCATATCATATAGATATATAACATGTGTTTAGTTAATTTTAAAAGTCAAGTTAGAAGGATTAACTTTTGTTTGCGAACAAGTTTAGAATTAACTAAACTATGTTCTAGTGATTACGAGTTTAAACCTTCGAATAAGATAGTTTTATATATATGAATCGAATGATGTTATGAACATCATTACTACCTTAAGTTCCTTGGATAAACCTACTGGAAAATAGAAAAATGGATCTAGCTTCAATGGATCCTTGGATGGCTCGAAGTTCTTGAAGCAGAATCATGACACGAAAACAAGTTCAAGTAAGATCATCACTTGAAATAAGATTGTTATAGTTATAGAATTTGAACCAAAGTTTGAATATGATTATTACCTTGTATTAGAAGGATAACCTACTGTAAGAAACAAAGATTTCTTGAGGTTGGATGATCACCTTACAAGATTGGAAGTGAGCTAGCAAACTTGAAAGTATTCTTGATTTTATGTAACTAGAACTTGTAGAATATATGAAGAACACTTAGAACTTGAAGATAGAACTTGAGAGAGATCAATTAGATGAATAAAATTGAAGAATGAAAGTGTTTGTAGGTTTTTTTGTTCGTTAGTGTATGGATTAGATATAAAGGATATGTAATTTTGTTTTCATGTAAATAAGTCATGAATGATTACTCATATTTTTGTAATTTTATGAGATATTTCATGCTAGTTGCCAAATGATGGTTCCCACATGTGTTAGGTGACTCACATGGGCTGCTAAGAGCTGATCATTGGAGTGTATATACCAATAGTACATACATCTAAAAGCTGTGTATTGTACAAGTACGAATACGGGTGCATACGAGTAGAATTGTTGATGAAACTGAACGAGGATGTAATTGTAAGAATTTTTGTTAAGTAGAAGTATTTTGATAAGTGTATTGAAGTCTTTCAAAAGTGTATAAATACATATTAAAACACTACATGTATATACATTTTAACTGAGTCGTTAAGTCATCGTTAGTCGTTACATGTAAGTGTTGTTTTGAAACCTTTAGGTTAACGATCTTGTTAAATGTTGTTAACCCAATATTTATAATATCAAATGAGATTTTAAATTATTATATTATCATGATATTATCATGTATGAATATCTCTTAATATGATATATATACATTAAATGTCTTTACAACGATAATCGTTACATATATGTCTCGTTTAAAAATCATTAAGTTAGTAGTCTTGTTTTTACATATGTAGTTCATTGTTAATATACTTAATGATATGTTTACTTATCATAGTATCATGTTAACTATATATATATCCATATATATGTCATCATATAGTTTTTACAAGTTTTAACGTTCGTGAATCACCGGTCAACTTGGGTGGTCAATTGTCTATATGAAACATATTTCAATTAATCAAGTCTTAACAAGTTTGATTGCTTAACATGTTGGAAACATTTAATCATGTAAATATCAATCTCAATTAATATATATAAACATGGAAAAGTTCGGGTCACTACAGTACCTACCCGTTAAATAAATTTCGTCCCGAAATTTTAAGCTGTTGAAGGTGTTGACGAATCTTCTGGAAATAGATGCGGGTATTTCTTCTTCATCTGATCTTCACGCTCCCAGGTGAACTCGGGTCCTCTACGAGCATTCCATCGAACCTTAATAATTGGTATCTTGTTTTGCTTAAGTCTTTTAACCTCACGATCCATTATTTCGACGGGTTCTTCGATGAATTGAAGTTTTTCGTTGATTTGGATTTCATCTAACGGAATAGTGAGATCTTCTTTAGCAATGTAACATCCCGCGTTTTTCCGTTAAATTTATTTTAATACCGTCTTTTTTTTTTTAATAACATCTTTCGTTACCTATATTCGTACACTTCGTTAACTAATGTTCTTGATAATCCCGTTACTCGATTACAACATCTCTCGTTAACTTGCGTTTTAAAAATATTCGATCGGTTAAATCCCGCACCCGCTTTGAAACTCGAGGGACCGGAGTTTCCAAATGGGCAAACTAGTTGACTAGGTCAACTAGTCAACCCATTTGTCCACCATTCATTCATTCCATCATCTCCCTCATCTCTTTTCTCTCCATCTCAAGAACACACACATAAACCCATTCCATTCATTCATCATTTAAATTCAATCTTGGAAGCTCACAATAAATCCGACTACATATTCTTGATCCTCTCATCATTCTCTACGATTTGATACTAACTACACCGATTTTGGGTAACATTTCTAAAACTCTAGATTTCTATAAATTCTTGTTTTTGACTTGAAATTGTGTTAGTTAGTGTCTATGGCTCGTGTCTAGCATGAATATATGTTTTGTTTGCTCGATTTGTTGATTTGAGTAACTAGTTTGAACTTTTGAAGTGGGTTAGCTTAATCTTTGATTTTGGATGATTAAAAGTTGTTTAATTGTTAAAGTTCATGTTTTAATTGTGTTACTAGTATCATTAGCTACATTTTGATGTGTAGGTTGATTAAGAAAACTTCAAAAACCCGATTAAGGATTTTGTGATGTTTGACTAGGGTTTGATAGTTCTTGACATGAACTTTTGATGCTTGAATGCCATGAAATGTTAATTGTTAGTGTTTAGTAGTAATGTATGCTTGATTACCTTTAAAACGGCATATCATACATGTAAATTGGTTGCCCGAATCATGAAATGCGTTTTTAGAACTTGAAACTTTGATTATGAACGTTTAATGCGGTTTTGGGTTGTTGTAAGTGTTGAATTGCTTGATGAAATGTGTCTAGGTGTTTTCCTCGTCAAATTACCTTTCCGATGATATAAGATACATGTTCTAATTGTTTGCGGATCATAAGATGTGGTTATTTGGTTTTAGCTCGTGCATACTTGTGAAAAACAGAAAAGTGTCTGCCCAGATGGTGGCGCGGCGCGCCAAAGTGGCCTGTCCAATTTTGTCGATTTTTGAATAATGTTTGCTATGCTACACACCCCCGATCAACATGAAACTTGGACAACATGCTCATATATGATTTCTAAGCTCATGAAAATAGTTCGGGACCCGACCCGACCCCATTGACTTTTTCGTTGACTTTGACCAAGTTTGACTTTTCGTCAAACTTAACAAAACACTTATGCAATCGTTCTAATCTTATTTTATACTTGATTCTTGCATGAAACTTGACAACGTGATTCACATGCTACATAATCGAGTCATAACGAGCCATAGGACTAATTGAACACATTTCACCCGACCTTGTGTCGTAACCAGTTAATTGATACAACTTACTTGTTTAGGTCAAGGCTAAGCAACATTCATGCACACGTTTACTTTGTGAAGTACATTTATACTCGTGCACTCGAGGTGAGATCATAGTCCCATCTTTCAACAACTTTTATGCTTTAAACTATGGGATGAGAAACATATACGTATCATACTTTTACACTTGAACACAAGTACGAAAACGAACATTCCACGTACGGGTTTGAACAAAAAGCCTCAATTCAATTATCATTAGTTACACTTGCAGGGTGTAAACGTGAACTTATATTATGTGATCACATGGGCTTGACGAGCCTCATTCGGACGGTTCGCTACCGTTAGCGGATGAAATATATTTTCGGGTCTAGTGTATGTTCTAACACTACGCAAAGGGTGCAAAACAGTTAAGTTTGATAATTGGGTGCCCGGGATACAAACAACAACTTTGGAATGCAAATGATTTTGATAATCATCTTATACTAAATCTTGTGGTTCAAAAACAACGTTTACAAACACCTATGATTTCACCAACGTTTTTCGTTGACAGTTTTCTATATGTTTCTCAGGTTCATACTTGGCTATTTGATATATGCTTCCGCGTTCACTCATACTTGATTGGGGTCAAGCATACATGCATACACTCTGATTATTTGCTTGGAGTCAAGATACATACATACATACGCTAGTGATAGCACCTTTGGATTCAAACATATTGTTTACATACTTACGCTATTTATAGCAACTGTGTTTTTAAACTAATTATGTCGCAAGTTATTTCATTTATACTTTATGACTTTTGTAAACTTAAACTTGTTGTCGATCCTTTTGGTAAACTGAACTTTGCAAGTCTTGTACCTTTCAAATGAATGCGACATAATTTTGGTCAAACGAGTCTCATATAGGGACTACGACCACGCAACGGGACCTAAGTTAACGGCGCCGTCAATAACGGTTTTGGTCGGGTCGTTACATGTGGTATCAGAGTGTTGATTGTAGGGAACTAGGACGTGCATTAGTGTGTCTAACAGAGTCGTTAGGACGCATTAGTGAGTCTAGACTACAACCGGATAGTTAGCATTTGCATTCTGACATACATTTGCTATAGATAGCACTTACTTGACTACTTGTGCATTATACTTGAATCATTCTTAGGCAAACTTTTTAATGGTACCCAACCTTCATCATACGAACTCGTATTCCGCCACTTTTTGGTAACACACGTAAATTCATGATTCATACACGTATGGATGACGACGACTTCATTAGTCACACTTGTTCGGGAACTCTGTCTCCCAGATTGTTATTCGCCACCGTTTCAACTTACTATCGGTGTCACACCGGTGTACCTTACTATCTACCACTTCTTGTTACTGTCATCACTACTCTAGGTGAGTATCGTCGTCACTACTTATCACTACGGTTGCGTGCTACTCGTTATCATGACTCGTTACTCTTTTCATACCTGAATACCTTATTGTCTGACTCGAACCACATTGACGTGAACAATCATTTATACACTTCCCTCGGGGAATGCTTCTTTATAGTTGCACTAATTCTTTCGATTCAATACGAGTCACGTTAGAGACGTCGTTACACTTTGTTTATTTTAAATTTTCACGATTACACGAACTTGATTCTATGGAGTGATGTGGGAATGGAGGTATGAGTTAGCGTAATATAACGTCATTTGATCAACGTAGTTATATTACGGTAAGACATACCAAAGTTCTAGTGACACGTGATGGTGGTTAGACTCGATCAACCTAAACACCACCATGAGCCATGTACATGACTTTATTTTTCTTGTTTGGGATATCCGAAAACTCTGAGAATATTGATAACAACCATACCCGGGACACATCTTCGATTATTATCGAACCATATTTATGCTTCCGAATGAATGACAAATTCTTCCGACTTCAAACATATGTTACACGTGTGTACTATCTCGTTTTCTTATAGTTTTTATGGACGAACTACAAAATGCTTGGTATGCTCACATCGAGGCGGAAACATCTCTCGCCTTACACTCGCACTTTCGTATAAGGAAATCTTTATTCTAAATTCTCAATGGAGGGAGAGACTCCTCACATTATACTAGTATTCGCCTCGAGGGTGAATAGTCCTAACAAACGTTTTTAGAAACCGATAAATCTTCCGCGGCGAAAAATTCTTGAGAAACAGAAACTTGTTCCAACAAACATTTTCAAGTCCTAACAAACTTTTTCAAATATACCTTAAGGAAATGTACCTCGTTTCGGATCGAGATTCTCATTTCACTTCTAGATTTCGGAGTGCCTTACAAAAAGTCTCGGGACCACGTTTAGACATGAGTACCGCACATCAACCACAACCCGACGGACTGAGTAAACATACGATTCAAACCTTGGAAACCGTAATACGAATTTGTGTTATCAACTTCAAATTTACTTGAGAAAAGTACTTGCCTTTAGTCAAATTCTCTTACTACAATAAATTTCATTCGAGTATTAACGTCACACTTTTCGAGGACCCGTATAGCCGTAATTGTCGTTTTCTTAAATTGTTGAACCGAAGTAGGTGACAAGCGAACCACCGGACCCGAAATCATCCATGAAACAACCGGAAAATTTTTCAATTCCAAGAAAGGCTCAAGGCGGATCGTAGTCGCCAAAAGAACTATGCCGATGTTAGACGTGAACCTCTCGAATTCCAAGTGGGCAACCGCGTAACGTTAAAAGTCACACCTTGAGAAGGTGCAATCCGTTTCGGGAAACATAGAAAGCTAAATCTGCGATACACAAAACCTTTTAGAATCCGGGGGCGTTTTGAACCCGTTACTAGCCGTTTAGATTTTCCGACACGTTTGAGTCTCCGTTCATCCTACATTCTATGAATCAACTTACAGAAGTGTCTTGCGAAACAAGAACTTGTTATTCCTTTTCGATAAGCTTACTATCGACGATAAACTTCATTCCTAGGAGGACCAGTTGAAACCATGAATTGTGAACCCAAACTTTAAGACGACGTTAAACCCCGACCGTCAAAGTTCGTTGAAATACCCAAGAACGTATTCCTCCCTCACTCATAGAATTGGCAACACAAGCTCTCGAGGAAGATTCAACAACTACTACTTTCAACTAAATTTCGGGACGAAATTTCTTTTGAGGTGTGAATAATGTAACATCCCGCGTTTTTCCGTTAAATTTATTTTAATACCGTCTTTTTTTTTTAATAACATCTTTCGTCACCTATATTCGTACACTTCGTTAACTAATGTTCTTGATAATCCCGTTACTCGATTACAACATCTCTCGTTAACTTGCGTTTTAAAAATATTCGATCGGTTAAATCCCGCACCCGCTTTGAAACTCGAGGGACCGGAGTTGCCAAATGGGCAAACTAGTTGACTAGGTCAACTAGTCAACCCATTTGTCCACCATTCATTCATTCCATCATCTCCCTCATCTCTTTTCTCTCCATCTCAAGAACACACACATAAACCCATTCCATTCATTCATCATCTAAATTCAATCTTGGAAGCTCACAATAAATCCGACTACATATTCTTGATCCTCTCATCATTCTCTACGATTTGATACTAACTACACCGATTTTGGGTAACATTTCTAAAACTCTAGATTTCTATAAATTCTTGTTTTTGACTTGAAATTGTGTTAGTTAGTGTCTATGGCTCGTGTCTAGCATGAATATATGTTTTGTTTGCTCGATTTGTTGATTTGAGTAACTAGTTTGAACTTTTGAAGTAGGTTAGCTTAATCTTTGATTTTGGATGATTAAAAGTTGTTTAATTGTTAAAGTTCATGTTTTAATTGTGTTACTAGTATCATTAGCTACATTTTGATGTGTAGGTTGATTAAGAAAACTTCAAAAACCCGATTAAGGATTTTGTGATGTTTGACTAGGGTTTGATAGTTCTTGACATGAACTTTTGATGCTTGAATGCCATGAAATGTTAATTGTTAGTGTTTAGTAGTAATGTATGCTTGATTACCTTTAAAACGGCATATCATACATGTAAATTGGTTGCCCGAATCATGAAATGCGTTTTTAGAACTTGAAACTTTGATTATGAACGTTTAATGCGGTTTTGGGTTGTTGTAAGTGTTGAATTGCTTGATGAAATGTGTCTAGGTGTTTTCCTCGTCAAATTACCTTTCCGATGATATAAGATACATGTTCTAATTGTTTGCGGATCATATGATGTGGTTATTTGGTTTTAGCTCGTGCATACTTGTGAAAAACAGAAAAGTGTCTGCCCAGATGGTGGCGCGGCGCGCCCCATCCCCGCGCGGCGCGCCAAAGTGGCCTGTCCAATTTTGTCGATTTTTGAATAATGTTTGCTATGCTACACACCCCCGATCAACATGAAACTTGGACAACATGCTCATATATGATTTCTAAGCTCATGAAAATAGTTCGGGACCCGACCCGACCCCATTGACTTTTTCGTTGACTTTGACCAAGTTTGACTTTTCGTCAAACTTAACAAAACACTTATGCAATCGTTCTAATCTTATTTTATACTTGATTCTTGCATGAAACTTGACAACGTGATTCACATGCTACATAATCGAGTCATAACGAGCCATAGGACTAATTGAACACATTTCACCCGACCTTGTGTCGTAACCGGTTAATTGATACAACTTACTTGTTTAGGTCAAGGCTAAGCAACATTCATGCACATGTTTACTTTGTGAAGTACATTTATACTCGTGCACTCGAGGTGAGATCATAGTCCCATCTTTCAACAACTTTTATGCTTTAAACTATGGGATGAGAAACATATACGTATCATACTTTTACACTTGAACACAAGTACGAAAACGAACATTCCACGTACGGGTTTGAACAAAAAGCCTCAATTCAATTATCATTAGTTACACTTGCAGGGTGTAAACGTGAACTTATATTATGTGATCACATGGGCTTGACGAGCCTCATTCGGACGGTTCGCTACCGTTAGCGGATGAAATATATTTTCGGGTCTAGTGTATGTTCTAACACTACGCAAAGGGTGCAAAACAGTTAAGTTTGATAATTGGGTGCCCGGGATACAAACAACAACTTTGGAATGCAAATGATTTTGATAATCATCTTATACTAAATCCTGTGGTTCAAAAACAACGTTTACAAACACCTATGATTTCACCAACGTTTTTCGTTGACAGTTTTCTATATGTTTCTCAGGTTCATACTTGGCTATTTGATATATGCTTCCGCGTTCACTCATACTTGATTGGGGTCAAGCATACATGCATACACTCTGATTATTTGCTTGGAGTCAAGATACATACATACATACGCTAGTGATAGCACCTTTGGATTCAAACATATTGTTTACATACTTACGCTATTTATAGCAACTGTGTTTTTAAACTAATTATGTCGCAAGTTATTTCATTTATACTTTATGACTTTTGTAAACTTAAACTTGTTGTCGATCCTTTTGGTAAACTGAACTTTGCAAGTCTTGTACCTTTCAAATGAATGCGACATAATTTTGGTCAAACGAGTCTCATATAGGGACTACGACCACGCAACGGGACCTAAGTTAACGGCGCCGTCAATAACGGTTTTGGTCGGGTCGTTACAAGCAAAACATTTCTTCAAATTCGAGACGTGGAAACTGTTATGTACAGCCGCGAGTTGTTGAGGTAACTCAAGTCGGTAAGCTACTGGTCCGACACGATCAATAATCTTGAATGGTCCAATATACCTTGGATTTAATTTCCCTCGTTTACCAAATCGAACAACTCCTTTCCAAGGTGCTACTTTAAGCATGACCATCTCTCCAATTTCAAATTCTATATCTTTTCTTTTAATGTCAGCGTAGCTTTTTTGTCGACTTTGGGCGGTTTTCAACCGTTGTTGAATTTGGATGATCTTCTCGGTAGTTTCTTGTATAATCTCCGGACCCGTAATTTGTCTATCCCCCAATTCACTCCAACAAATTGGAGACCTGCACTTTCTACCATAAAGTGCTTCAAACGGCGCCATCTCAATGCTTGAATGGTAGCTGTTGTTGTAGGAAAATTCTGCTAACGGTAGATGTCGATCCCAACTGTTTTCGAAATCAATAACACATGCTCGTAGCATGTCTTCAAGCGTTTGTATCGTCCTTTCGCTCTGCCCATCAGTTTGTGGATGATAGGCAGTACTCATGTCTAGACGAGTTCCTAATGCTTGCTGTAATGTCTGCCAGAATCTTGAAATAAATCTGCCATCCCTATCAGAGATAATAGAGATTGGTATTCCATGTCTGGAGATGACTTCCTTCAAATACAGTCGTGCTAACTTCTCCATCTTGTCATCTTCTCTTATTGGCAGGAAATGTGCTGATTTGGTGAGACGATCAACTATTACCCAAATAGTATCAAAACCACTTGCAGTCCTTGGCAATTTAGTGATGAAATCCATGGTAATGTTTTCCCATTTCCATTCCGGGATTTCGGGTTGTTGAAGTAGACCTGATGGTTTCTGATGCTCAGCTTTGACCTTAGAACACGTCAAACATTCTCCTACGTATTTAGCAACATCGGCTTTCATACCCGGCCACCAAAAATGTTTCTTGAGATCCTTGTACATCTTCCCCGTTCCAGGATGTATTGAGTATCTGGTTTTATGAGCTTCTCTAAGTACCATTTCTCTCATATCTCCAAATTTTGGTACCCAAATCCTTTCAGCCCTATACCGGGTTCCGTCTTCCCGAATATTAAGATGCTTCTCCGATCCTTTGGGTATTTCATCCTTTAAATTTCCCTCTTTTAAAACTCCTTGTTGCGCCTCCTTTATTTGAGTAGTAAGGTTATTATGAATCATTATATTCATAGATTTTACTCGAATGGGTTCTCTGTCCTTCCTGCTTAAGGCATCGGCTACCACATTTGCCTTCCCCGGGTGGTAACGAATCTCAAAGTCGTAATCATTCAATAATTCAATCCACCTACGCTGCCTCATATTCAGTTGTTTCTGATTAAATATGTGTTGAAGACTTTTGTGGTCGGTATATATAATACTTTTGACCCCATATAAGTAGTGCCTCTAAGTCTTTAATGCAAAAACAACCGCGCCTAATTCCAAATCATGCGTCGTATAATTTTGTTCGTGAATCTTCAATTGTCTAGACGCATAAGCAATCACCTTCGTTCGTTGCATTAATACACAACCGAGACCTTGCTTTGATGCGTCACAATAAATCACAAAATCATCATTCCCTTCAGGCAATGACAATATAGGTGCCGTAGTTAGCTTTTTCTTCAATAACTGAAACGCTTTCTCTTGTTCATCATTCCATTCAAATTTCTTCCCTTTATGCGTTAATGCAGTCAAGGGTTTTGCTATTCTGGAAAAGTCTTGGATGAACCTTCTGTAGTAACCAGCTAGTCCTAAAAACTGGCGTATGTGTTTCGGAGTTTTCGGGGTTTCCCACTTTTCAACAGTTTCTATCTTTGCCGGATCCACCTTAATACCTTCTTTGTTCACTATGTGACCGAGGAATTGAACTTCTTCCAACCAAAATGCACACTTTGAAAACTTAGCGTACAATTCTTCCTTCCTCAATACTTCTAACACCTTTCTCAAATGTTCACCGTGTTCTTGGTCATTCTTTGAGTAAATAAGTATGTCATCAATGAAAACAATGACAAACTTGTCAAGGTATGGTCCACACACTCGGTTCATAAGGTCCATGAACACAGCTGGTGCATTAGTTAAACCAAATGGCATGACCATAAACTCGTAATGACTGTAACGTGTTCTGAAAGCAGTCTTTGGAATATCATCTTCTTTCACCCGCATTTGATGATACCCGGAACGTAAGTCAATCTTTGAATAAACAGACGAGCCTTGTAGTTGATCAAATAAGTCGTCGATTCTCGGTAGTGGGTAGCGGTTCTTGATGGTAAGTTTGTTCAACTCTCGATAGTCGATACACAACCTGAATGTACCATCTTTCTTCTTGACAAACAAAACAGGAGCTCCCCACGGTGATGTGCTTGGTCGAATGAAACTATGCTCTAAAAGTTCTTGTAATTGGCTTTGCAGTTCTTTCATCTCGCTGGGTGCGAGTCTGTAAGGAGCACGAGCTATTGGTGCAGCTCCTGGTACAAGATCTATTTGAAATTCAACGGATCGATGTGGGGGTAATCCCGGTAATTCTTTCGGAAATACATCGGGAAATTCTTTTGCAATGGGAACATCATTGATGCTCTTTTCTTCAGTTTGTACTTTCTCGACGTGTGCTAGAACAGCATAGCAACCTTTTCTTATTAGTTTTTGTGCCTTCAAATTACTAATAAGATGTAGCTTCGTGTTGCCCTTTTCTCCGTACACCATTCATGGTTTTCCTTTTTCTCGTATAATGCGAATTGCATTTTTGTAACAAACGATCTCTGCTTTCACTTCTTTCAACCAGTCCATACCAATTATCACATCAAAACTCCCTAACTCTACTGGTATCAAATCAATCTTAAATGTTTCGCTAACCTGTTTAATTTCTCGATTCCGACATATATTATCTGCTGAAATTAATTTACCATTTGCTAATTCGAGTAAAAATTTACTATCCAAAGGCGTCAATGGACAACTTAATTTAGCATAAAAATCTCTACTCATATAGCTTCTATCCGCACCCGAATCAAATAAAACGTAAGCAGATTTATTGTCAATAAGAAACGTACCCGTAACAAGCTCCGGGTCTTCCTGTGCCTCTGCCGCATTAATATTGAAAACTCTTCCGCGGCCTTGTCCATTCGTGTTCTCCTGGTTCGGGAAATTTCTAATAATGTGGCCCGGTTTTCCACATTTATAACAAACTACATTGGCATAACTTGCTCCGACACTACTTGCTCCGCCATTACTCGTTCCGACACCATTTGTTTCTTTCGTTCTATTAACCTCTGGTCCGTAGACCTCACACTTCGTCGCGCTATGACCATTTCTTTTACACTTGTTGCAAAATTTGGTGCAGAACCCAGAGTGATACTTTTCACACCTTTGGCATAGCTGCTTCTGATTGTTGTTGTTGTTGCGGTTATTATTGTTGTTGGGATGATTGTTGTAGTTGCTGTTGTTGTTGTTGTTGTTGTTGTTGGGCCGTTTGTTGTAGTTGCGATTGATGTTGCGATTGTTGGGATAATTGTTGCGATTATTGTTGTAATTGCTGTTGTTGTTGTATTGGTGATTCTTATCACCGTTTTCCTCCCACTTTCTTTTGACTTGCTTCACATTGGCCTCTTCAGCTGTCTGTTGTTTAATTCTTTCTTCAATCTGGTTCACTAGTTTGTGAGCCATTCTACATGCCTGTTGTATGGAGGCGGGCTCATGTGAACTTATATCTTCTTGGATTCTTTCCGGTAATCCTTTCACAAACGCGTCGATCTTCTCTTCCTCATCTTCGAATGCTCCCGGACACAATAGGCACAATTCTGTGAATCATCTTTCGTACGTGGTAATATCAAATCATTGGGTTCGTAACCCTGTAAGTTCTGTCTTGAGCTTATTGACCTCGGTTCTGGGACGGTACTTCTCGTTCATCAAGTGCTTGAATGCTGACCACGGTAGTGCGTACGCATCGTCTTGTCCCACTTGCTCTAGATAGGTATTCCACCATGTTAACGCAGAACCTGTGAAGGTATGCGTAACGTACTTCACTTTGTCCTCTTCAGTACACTTACTTATGGCAAACATCGATTCGACCTTCTCGGTCCACCGTTTCAATCCGATCGGTCCTTCGGTTCCATCAAATTCCAAAGGTTTGCAGGCAGTGAATTCTTTATAGGTGCATCCTACATGATTTTCTGTACTGCTAGATCCAAGGTTATTGTTGGTATGTAGCGCAGCCTGTACTGCGGCTATGTTTGAAGCTAGAAAAGTACGGAATTCCTCTTCATTCATATTCACGGTGTATCGAGTAGTCGGTGCCATTTCCTTCAAAATAGTCAAATGGAACAAGTTAATCATACAGAATATTAAGAGTAGTTAATAGTATTTCGTAGCATAATATGAACTCATTTATAAAAGCTTTTTCTTCATATTAGCGCTTTATAAGTTTAAATTCGGGTAGTACATACCCGTTAAGTTCATACTTAGTAGCTAATATACAATTCAACTACTACAATTCTATATGAAAAACTGATTATAATAATATTTCGCGTTCAAACTTTTACACAATATTTTACAAACTTACAATACCGCTTATTTTACGTATAGCATGAAATATAGCACACAATAAATTTGATACAAGATGGTTGTGAAGATAATTCTAGCTAGTACACAAGTCGTTCAGCAAAGGCAATAAAGACACGTAATTCATACGTCCAGAAACAAGTCATGCATTCTGGTTTTACTAGGATTACTTCCCATCCTTGGTCTTGTGGAACATAACCGTTATGGCCGTTGATAAGATAGCGTGTTGTAACGTCGTCAAAGGGATGAGGGTTACGTAATGTCCAACAGTCCCGTAACAATCTAAAAACCTCATTTCTTACCCCAATTACCGACTCCGTCACTTGTGGAACGTTTTGTTTAATAGTTGTAGCCCGATGTTCTTGTTCTCACTTTGGTGAGAAGCGAACATTACTAATCTGTAAGCATAACATGCTTCTTTATGTTGCATGTTAGCCGCTTTTTCTAAATCACGAAGTCCAATATTCGGATATATTGAGTCAAAATAATTTCTTAACCCATTGCGTAAAATAGCATTTGGGTTCCCCGCAATATATGCGTCAAAGTAAACACATCGTAACTTATGGATTTCCCAATGTGATATCCCCCATCTTTCGAACGAAAGCCTTTTATAAACCAAGGCATTCTTGGAACGTTCTTCGAATGTCTTACAAACTGATCTCGCCTTAAATAGTTGTGCCGAAGAATTCTGACCGACTCTAGACAAGATTTCATCAATCATGTCTCCGGGTAGGTCTCTTAAAATATTGGGTTGTCTATCCATTTTGTGTTTTTATACTGTAAAATAGACAAGAGTTAGATTCATAAAAAAAAAATACTTATTAATACAAGCAATTTTTACATATATCATAAAGCATAAGCACACTATATTACATATATTACACCACACGAATACAACTATCTTATTTCGACTCGCTTGTTTCTTCTTCTTCGGTTTTGGTTCGTTTTGCCAAGTTTCTAGGGATATATGATGTTCCCCTAATACGAGCCATAATTTTCCACATTGGTTTAGAAAAACCTGGTGGTTTAGAGGTTCCCGGGTCATTGTTACAACTTAAGGACTTCGGGGGTTGACGATACATATAAAGTTCATCGGGGTTGGAATTAGATTTCTCTATTTTTATGCCCTTTCCCTTATTATTTTCTTTTGCCTTTTTAAATTCAGTTGGGGTAATTTCTATAACATCATCGGAATTCTCGTCGGAATCCGATTCATCGGAGAATTGGTAGTCCTCCCAATATTTTGCTTCCTTGGCGGAAACACCATAGACCATAATTAACCTTGATCGGTTGGTAGAGGATTTTCTTTTACTTAACCGTTTTATTATTTCCCCCACCGGTTCTATTTCTTCATCTGGTTCCGATTCTTCTTCCGGTTCCGATTCTTCTTCCGGTTCCGACTCTTCTTCCGGTTCCTCTTCGGGAACTTGTGAATCAGTCCACGAATCATTCCAATTTACATTCGACTCTTCATTATTATTAGGTGAGTCAATGGGACTTGTTCTAGAGGTAGACATCTATCACATAATATCAAACGCGTTAAGAGATTAATATATCACATAATATTCACATGTTAAAAATATATAGTTTCCAACAAAATTTGTTAAGCAATCATTTTTCAAGTAAACACGGTCGAAGTCCAGACTCACTAATGCATCCTAACAAACTCGATAAGACACACTAATGCAAAATTCTGGTTCTCTAAGACCAACGCTCTGATACCAACTGAAATGTCCCGTTCTTATTGATTAAAAACGTTCCATATTAATTGATTTCGTTGCGAGGTTTTAACCTCTATATGAGACGTTTTTCAAAGACTGCATTCATTTTAAAACAAACCATAACCTTTATTTCATCAATAAAGGTTTAAAAAGCTTTACGTAGATTATCAAATAATGATAATCTAAAATATCCTGTTTACACACGACCATTACATAATGGTTTACAATACAAATATGTTACAACAAAATAAGTTTCTTGAATGCAGTTTTTACACAATATCATACAAGCATGGACTCCAAATCTCGTCCTTATTTAAGTATGCGACAGCGGAAGCTCTTAATAATCACCTGAGAATAAACATGCTTAAAATGTCAACAAAAATGTTGGTGAGTTATAGGTTTAACCTATATATATCAAATCATAATAATAGACCACAAGATTTCATATTTCGATACACATCCCATACATAGAGATAAAAATCATTCATATGGTGAACACCTGGTAACCGACATTAACAAGATGCATATATAAGAATATCCCCATCATTCTGGGACACCCTTCGGATATGATATAAATTTCAAAGTACTAAAGCATCCGGTACTTTGGATGGGGCTTGTTGGGCCCGATAGATCTATCTTTAGGATTCGCGTCAATTAGGGTGTCTGTTCCCTAATTCTTAGATTACCAGACTTAATAAAAAGGGGCATATTCGATTTCGATAATTCAACCATAGAATGTAGTTTCACGTACTTGTGTCTATTTTGTAAATCATTTATAAAACCTGCATGTATTCTCATCCCAAAAATATTAGATTTTAAAAGTGGGACTATAACTCACTTTCACAGATTTTTACTTCGTCGGGAAGTAAGACTTGGCCACTGTTGATTCACGAACCTATAACAATATATACATATATATTAAAGTATGTTCAAAATATATTTACAACACTTTTAATATATTTTGATGTTTTAAGTTTATTAAGTCAGCTGTCCTCGTTAGTAACCTATAACTAGTTGTCCACAGTTAGATGTACAGAAATAAATTGATAAATATTATCTTGAATCAATCCACGACCCAGTGTATACGTATCTCAGTATTGATCACAACTCAAACTATATATATTTTGGAATCAACCTCAACCCTGTATAGCTAACTCCAACATTCACATATAGAGTGTCTATGGTTGTTCCGAAATATATATAGATGTGTCGACATGATAGGTCGAAACATTGTATACGTGTCTATGGTATCTCAAGATTACATAATATACAATACAAGTTGATTAAGTTATGGTTGGAATAGATTTGTTACCAATTTTCACGTAGCTAAAATGAGAAAAATTATCCAATCTTGTTTTACCCATAACTTCTTCATTTTAAATCCGTTTTGAGTGAATCAAATTGCTATGGTTTCATATTGAACTCTATTTTATGAATCTAAACATAAAAGTATAAGTTTATAGTCGGAAAAATAAGTTACAAGTCGTTTTTGTAAAGGTAGTCATTTCAGTCGAAAGAACGACGTCTAGATGACCATTTTAGAAAACATACTTCCACTTTGAGTTTAACCATAATTTTTGGATATAGTTTCATGTTCATAATAAAAATCATTTTCTCAGAATTACAACTTTTAAATCAAAGTTTATCATAGTTTTTAATTAACTAACCCAAAACAGCCCGCGGTGTTACTACGACGGCGTAAATCCGGTTTTACGGTGTTTTTCGTGTTTCCAGGTTTTAAATCATTAAGTTAGCATATCATATAGATATAGAACATGTGTTTAGTTAATTTTAAAAGTCAAGTTAGAAGGATTAACTTTTGTTTGCGAACAAGTTTAGAATTAACTAAACTATGTTCTAGTGATTACGAGTTTAAACCTTCGAATAAGATAGTTTTATATATATGAATCGAATGATGTTATGAACATCATTACTACCTTAAGTTCCTTGGATAAACCTACTGGAAAAGTGAAAAATGGATCTAGCTTCAATGGATCCTTGGATGGCTCGAAGTTCTTGAAGCAGAATCATGACACGAAAACAAGTTCAAGTAAGATCATCACTTGAAATAAGATTGTTATAGTTATAGAAATTGAACCAAAGTTTGTATATGATTATTACCTTGTATTAGAAGGATAACCTACTGTAATAAACAAAGATTTCTTGAGGTTGGATGATCACCTTACAAGATTGGAAGTGAGCTAGCAAACTTGAAAGTATTCTTGATTTTATGTAACTAGAACTTGTAGAATATATGAAGAACACTTAGAACTTGAAGATAGAACTTGAGAGAGATCAATTAGATGAAGAAAATTGAAGAATGAAAGTGTTTGTAGGTGTTTTTGGTCGTTGGTGTATGGATTAGATATAAAGGATATGTAATTTTGTTTTCATGTAAATAAGTCATGAATGATTACTCATATTTTTGTAATTTTATGAGATATTTCATGCTAGTTGCCAAATGATGGTTCCCACATGTGTTAGGTGACTCACATGGGCTGCTAAGAGCTGATCATTGGAGTGTATATACCAATAGTACATACATCTAAAAGCTGTGTATTGTACGAGTACGAATACGGGTGCATACGAGTAGAATTGTTGATGAAACTGAACGAGGATGTAATTGTAAGAATTTTTGTTAAGTAGAAGTATTTTGATAAGTGTATTGAAGTCTTTAAAAAGTGTATAAATACATATTAAAACACTACATGTATATACATTTTAACTGAGTCGTTAAGTCATCGTTAGTCGTTACATGTAAGTGTTGTTTTGAAACCTTTAGGTTAACGATCTTGTTAAATGTTGTTAACCCAATGTTTATAATATCAAATGAGATTTTAAATTATTATATTATCATGATATTATCATGTATGAATATCTCTTCATATGATATATATACATTAAATGTCTTTACAACGATAATCGTTACATATATGTCTCGTTCAAAAATCATTAAGTTAGTAGTCTTGTTTTTACATATGTAGTTCATTGTTAATATACTTAATGATATGTTTACTTATCATAGTATCATGTTAACTATATGTATATCCATATATATGTCATCATATAGTTTTTACAAGTTTTAACGTTCGTGAATCACCGGTCAACTTGGGTGGTCAATTGTCTATATGAAACATATTTCAATTAATCAAGTCTTAACAAGTTTGATTGCTTAACATGTTGGAAACATTTAATCATGTAAATATCAATCTCAATTAATATATATAAACATGGAAAAGTTCGGGTCACTACACCCTGCAGGTTGTTAGATTTTGTAAATGATGCATTTTGGGGAGAAGACGGGAATGTGAATGTTATGTTTGACAGGAGTCAACTCTGATGTGATTTTAATTAGTTAAAATGTGTTCTTTTGTAAACATCATACATTTACATCTCTTTCATTTAAAATATGTATTTTGTATGTTGTCACGTGACACTGGTTCGTGTAAATGGTAACTAATTATTAAATGCTTCCACCACGTATACGTATAAAAAAATAAAAATTTAGCGCTGTCATAAGTTGGTATCAGAGCTTAGTTTGGTAGCATGTGCATTGTGATTTAAACGTCATGTTCCCAAACTTAGTAGAGTCATGTCAAACATAACATGCTGGGGATGGGTTAAGTGAGTATTAGGACAGGTTATGTGTTAGTTGTTAGTACTAACAGAGTTTATACTAAGCTTTGGTATGAGTGTTGTGGTAGTGCAGTAATGGCAAATAATGAAGTAAACGCTACTGGCCCTACTGTCCCTGGAACTGGTACTTTTAGAGCCCCTGACGAAGATGGACATGTGTCTTCAGAAGAAGAAACTTATCAAGAAGTAATAAATCTTCAAAGTTGATTACTAGAAGCTCAAGAGAAAATTAAGGAATTGGAACAAGAACGGGCGCAATGGAACCCTAATACCACTGCATTGAACGCAACCTTTCCTCCAAATTTTTATGCTCAAGCAGGTGGCAATTCCCAGTCACAGTTTCCTCAAACCACCTATCAAAACCTTCAAATACCATACCCGTTTAACCAAGCCCTTCTGAATCAGATGATCTACCCATTTCAAATCCCTGAGACAAGAAAGAAGTGTACGTATAAACAGTTTATGGACTGCAAAACTCCTGAGTACAACGGTCACCCAAACCCTACAATGACACTCAATTGGTTAAGAGAAGTAGAGCGAGCATTGGAAGCATGTTTCTGTGAGCCTAAATCTATGGTACTGTTTGCTAGTAGGCTTCTCAAAGGTGAAGCAATGGAATGGTGGGACTCTATCACTGCATATTTACCTAAAGAACTGATTAGTCAAATAACCTGGGAACAGGTTGCTACAAAGGTTCGTGAGCAGTACTGTTCTGAGTATGAAATGGAAAGATTGAAAACCGAGTTTTTGAGTATGAAAATGACAGAAAGTATGACAATTGATGAGGTTTTCAGAGATTTTACATCGAAGTTAAGGTTTGTTCAATAATGGGTACCGACTAAGAAGGATAAGATTCAACATTTTATGTGGGTGATTAAGCCAGAGTTTAGAACAGTTGCGAGATTTGCAACGACTTTGTCACAAGCTCATGAGATGGCTAAGATTACTGAGGGTGACATCAATGTAGCGAAAAGAGAAAGTTCGAGAGGTGGATCTTTTGGGGGTAAATCAGAAGGTCAATCGGGTGGACAGTCGACTCAACAGTCAGGTAAGCAATCCGGTTTTCATGGTAAAAAGTCAGGCGGGTTTAAACAGAAAAGTAAGTCTGGTATTAGTAGATTGGGTTCAAGTCAATCTGGGTGGTGTAATGTTTGTAAGTATACCCATGTCGGTCCGTGTTCTTCAATGACCAGAAGGTGTTTGAAATGTGGAGTGTTAGGTCATGAATCAATAGCTTGTTCTTTTAAGTATAATGTTTGTTGGAGTTGCCATCAAGAGGGGCATAGATATGCAAATTGTCCATCTGCGTCAAGAGCCGGTTCTGGGGCAGGGTCAGGGGAGAGGTCAGCAACTTCTGGGGGATCTTCTGCTTCTACCACCGGGCAGAAGAGAAAGAATCCTCCAACAGCAGAGGCAAGGGCGTTTTAGATGACGGTAGACGCTGCAACCGCTACCAATGATGTCATTACCGGTATGTTCTTGGTTAATTCCTTGCCAGCTCGTGTGTTATTTGATTCAGGAGCAAATTATTCTTTTATGTCCTTAGGCATCTGTGATAAGTTGAAGTTGCCTGTTAGGATGTTAGATGCGCCTTTGGGAATAGAAGTAGCTGATGGTAAAATGGTTCCATGCACATCATCTGTGTCTGGAGTTACCATCGAAATCGATGGACATTCCTTCCCTTTAACCTGTTTGTTGATGCCTATACCTAGTTTTGATGTAGTCATAGGCATGAATTGGTTAACTAATAGGGCTAATATTAAGTGTGATAAGAAGATGATTTCTTTCTGTTTGGCCGATGGATCCCGAGTGATAGCTAGGGGAGAGCGCAGTGGATTTAACTTCCCTATGGTTTCCCTAATGAAAGCTCAGAAGGCGATATCGAAGGGGTGTGATTCGTTCTTAGCCTACGTGATCGATGTTAAGAAAGAAAAGAAGCAGGTGACCGATATTCCTATTGTGTCAGAATTTTCCGAAGTGTTTCCAAATGATCTACCAGAGTTACCTCCAGTACGTGAGGTAGAGTATAAAATTGATTTAGTTCCAGGTGCTACACCGGTTGCAAAAGCTCCTTACATATTAGCTCCGTCAGAAATCCGAGAAATGATGTCTCAGATACAGGAATTGTTAGATAAGGGGTTTATTCGACCAAGTTCTTCACCGTGGGGTGCTCCTGTGTTGTTTGTGAAAAAGAAATATGGGTGCTTAGAATGTGTATAGATTATCGTGACTTAAATAAGAGAACAATCAAGAATAAGTATCCATTACCAAGAATAGATGATTTATTTGACCAGTGATAGTAACTAATGTTTCTCCACCCTTATTCTTCTATTATAAACTGCTCTGACCTTGTTCTTCTTTCAATCGGTAGCAGTTCTTCTTCATATGTCCCTCTAATCCACAATGATAGCATTTATATATTGATTTTTTGCTATCAGCAGACCTGCCCATGCTCTTGCTTCTGCCTCTCCATTTATTTTTGCTACTTATTCGTTGTCTCCCCCGATTCTCTGTGACAAATGCATGGGTCTGATCTATGTCCATGCCCTTTCTCCTCGCCTCTTCACTGAATAGGGCATCCTTGACCATTGACATGGTAAGTTTGCCATTCGGGGCTGAGTTGCTGAGTGTTACTACCAGCGTCTCCCAACTATCAGGAAGAGAACTAAGTAGCAGTAGCGCCTGAACTTCATCGCCAAGGGGTATCTCTACAGACGATAACTGTTGACCAAGCTATGAAACTCACTGGTATGCTCGGCAACTGAAGTTCCACTTTTAAGCTTCATGTTGACTAAACGCCTCATCAACAGGGCTTTATTCCTAGCAGTCTTGCCCTGGTACATGTCCTCCAACTTTTTCCAGAGGACATATGCGTCTGTCTCTTGTGCAACATGGTGGAAGACACTATGATCAATCCATTGACGAATCTGACCAATAGTTTTTAGGTTTAACTTCTTCCACTCGTTCTCTTTGGAGGAATCAGGATTTGTACCCTTTAATTCAATAGGGTCAAATAAATCCTTACAACTGAGGCGATCTTCCATCCGAGCTTTTCACAGCGTGTAGTTAGTGGCAGTGAGCATAATCATGGCTCCGGAAGATGATCCTGACTCTTCCATGGACATTATCACCTTACAAATAATTTTTCAACACAAACGGAGTTGAAAACTTCAGAAAACTCAGAAACTCGACCAACGCCTCTAACCTAGCTCTGATACCACTTGTGATTTATGAGGATCGCCTGGACGTTGGTAGACATAAATTTGAGAGAAAATAACTCTATTACTCACAAGAATAAATTACAGAGTATTACAAAACTCTTACAAAAAAAAACTCTCAAACTAACACACTAGGAATCTCACCACTATCTATGATGTATTCACTATTGATTATGATTAAACTTTAACTCACACACACTAACTAGGTGTGATTACACTTTTCTGAATGAAATACAATGGAGGTTGCACCTCTATTTATAGGAAACTTTGAGGAGGTGGAATGGTGTGAACGCAAAAAAATGGTGGCTAGCCGTAATTGTTTTCAACTTTGCTACTTCCATATGAGTTGTCAAAGTTGACTAGCCATCATTGTTTTCAAGTTTGCTTCTTCCACATGAGATGACGACATCTAGAAGAAACTAGAATGAGGCATCTATATGATACGACATCTAGAAGATACTAGATTACGGCTGGAAACGTTATCAAGTCAACCCGTCCACTAAATATTTCTCTTTCTCTTTCCCACCATTCTTCCTTATCTTTATCAGTTTCTTCATCTTGTTCGCTTCCATCATTTCCACCAACAATTTTCACTCTCAACTACTATTCTTCAAGATTCAATATGAGTAGCACCTATGTTTTATTGGAAGGAAATATCTTCACATCTGGCCCGTTAACAATCTGAGACCGTACCACAACTTCCTTACATTGGGCATTGATGTCTAAATTTGTGATAAAAATATTCTCGTACCAAAACATCACAAAGATAGTTTTCTACGGGATCAAAATGTTAACAGGTCACGTGTGAAGATAGTTCATTCTAAGAACGTAAAGTGCTACTGGAAGTGAATCTTGAGGAAGTCGTAGAGATTTGAAAATCGTTGATGGAAAACGATGGAAGTGAACCAGCTGAAGAAACTGATAAAGATAAGGAAGAATGGTGGGGAAAACAAAGATAAATATTTTGTGGACAAGTTGACTCGTTTAAGGTTAAAATATTAATGCATCTTATTCAATGTAATATTTTTTAAATATAACATTTGGTTTAATTTCATGGCTAAAACATATAAAAATATTTAATAAAGATATTACTCTAAAAGTACTGAAAAATGCAACTTGTCATATTTAGTGTTTTTTTAATATAAATTTTGGTTTTTCTTAACAATCATATTTTGTAATTTACATGCGAAAGAAAAGAATATAGTTATTGATGTATCAACCTAGATTACTAACCTAAATTCTCTGAATAATGAACTAATTTGTTACTCCGAATAATAAAGTGAGTTAGGCAAATGTATTCGACAAACCAATTTGTTTTTGGATTGACATGTTTGAAATCATATATAAGAATGTTTGGGCAACTAGTATGATGTTAGTAGGTCAAAGAAACTACCTCATAAAAATAGTATAAAAAACAAGAGTCGATCTAAAAGAATGTTCTAACATGTACTATGTGTATTGACCCGTTTTGGTATCCCTTTGGCCTATATATCGTTTGAAAAAAAAAAAATACAATAACTGAAACAATTTAAATTAAAACATTACACTAGGTATATTTATTAACACATTTTAATGTTTTTGTACGATGATTATCAGTGGTGATAAATTGAGTGCTACTGTTATCTAAGTAGAGTCCATTTTTACCATTATTTAGTTAGCGAGGCTATGATAAAGTTATTAGTTTATGGATTACTACTGAATAATAACCTACACTTGTCAGATTTACAACAGATAGAGATAAACAGAGGCGAAGCCAGAATATAAATATATGGGTCGCTTACTTGATAATTATATACTTAAAATTTTATTTGACACTTTACAACAACAACATCAAAACCCAATCCCATATGAGTGGGGTATGGGGGAGGTGGGATGTAAACAATCCTTCCTCTATCCTAGAATAAAGAGAAATCATTTCTCCACCCCGAATTAAACACTCACAAGAGCGGAGAAAGTCCTCCCTCTCTCTATTCGACGGGTAGAGAGATTGCTTTCAAGAGGACCTCCGGCCATAGAGATAAAAAAAAA
The DNA here is from genome assembly GCF_046630445.1 of Rutidosis leptorrhynchoides. Classification (NCBI taxonomy): domain Eukaryota; kingdom Viridiplantae; phylum Streptophyta; class Magnoliopsida; order Asterales; family Asteraceae; genus Rutidosis; species Rutidosis leptorrhynchoides. Next base: position 343,436,512 of record NC_092340.1, on the reverse strand, counting down.
GAAAAAAGCATGAAATAAATAGATAAAAAATAGAAATAATAAAATAAAAAATAAAAAATAAAATAAACAGAGACGTCATGAAAATGGTAGAATCAAATTTTCATAGGTTTTACATCATGCCTGGAGTTCAATTTAGGCTCTAAGCAGCAGTTAAGTCGTCAATAGATACTTTACAAATACATTTTTATTGAAGAGTTTTATTAGGTAGCAATATTTACTTTTATTTCTGGTTTTGTGTTTATTAGATGTATCATAAAATTATCTATTTTATCTTGTGATTGTTGATCGGAAAGAATACCACTTATTTACATGAGAAGAATTACACAATTTTTTTTCCCTAAATCAACAACGACAAAGCCCAATACCACATGAATGGTGTACGGGGGAGATGATATGTAGACAATCTTTCTCCTATCCGAGAATCACTACAACAAAACTATCCTATTTTCACATTTTCTAGAGCATTTCTACACACTTAAAAGAGTATGGATTTACAAAGTTCACGGTCACCTCATGTGTGTATAAACGAGGCGTAACAAAATTGTGTAGAACTCCAACGCTTTTAACCACGAACAATGTTACTCAATTATACACATTGTTAGGTGTGAGGATTTTCTTCACGTTTTTGAGAGTGGGGATGTTGATATAGGATTTTACACTTACAAGTGAAATCCAAGATCAAGGTGTGAATAAAAGACAAGAAACGAAATGAAAAGTCCAGGAAGTCACAAATAATGGATCGTATAAATGATATTGAAACTTCAATGGAATCTGGGCAAGCCACAAATGCAATGATAAATGAAAGGAAAGATCTAGCTCATGAACTAGATAATATGCAACACATGGAAGATTTAGACGTTTTGCAAAAAGGTCGTGTCAAATGGGATGCGGAAGGGGATGAATATTCTAGATATTTCCATTGTTTGTTAAAACAACATCGGAATGATCAAACGATTAAAGAAATAATGGTTAATGGTGATTGGATTGTTGATCCCAATTTAATCAAAGGAGCATTCTATAATTTTTATTCTGTTAAATTTTCAGTGCAACATGCAGGTAGAAGAGTTCCACATCTTGCTCCTGATCACGTTTTACCCTTTGAAGATGCGAACGATCTGGAAAAAGAAATTAATGAGTCGGAAGTGAAAACGGCTATTTGGGATTGTGGTAGCAATAAAGCTCCCGGTCCGGACGGGTTTAATTTCGCATTTATCAAAAGGTATTGGGATATTCTTAAAGACGAGGTGGTGAAGACAGTTGTTGATGCCTTCACAACAAAGAAGATGCCAAAGAGTGCAGGTTCCGTGTTTATCACTCTAATCCCTAAGGTGAAAAATCCTTCCTTTATTAAAGATTATAGGCCCATTTCATTAATTGGTGTCATTTATAAGGTGATTACAAAGATTATGGCGTCTAGATTGGTGAAGGTAATGGATAGAATTATTTGCAAAGAACAATCTGCATTTATTGCGGGTCGTAAAATTTTGGATGGTCCATTTATTTTGAATGAAACAATGGAATGGTGCAAGAAACGAAAAAATAAAATTGATGATTTTCAAAATTAATTCCGAGAAAGCATATGACACGATCCATTGGGATTTTTTAGATTACATGTTAAATCTTCTTGGTTTCGGTTGTGTATGGCGTTCATGGGTGCGTATGGTTCTTCAATCATCAAGAACCTCTATTCTTGTCAATGGAAGCCCAACTAATGAATTCACAGTTCGTAGAGGATTAAGGCAGGGAGACCTGTTGAGCTCCTTCTTATTTTTGATCGTCATGGAAGGGTTACATTTGTGTATTAAAGAGAAAATCCTTGAGGGGGTGTTCCATGGTGTTTCATTAGGTAATAATTCTACTATGGTTTCTCATTTACTGTATGCGGATGATGCGGTTGTAATATCTAGTTGGAGTAGAGATAATTTGGAATGTCTACTACAAGTTCTGGACAATTTTCATGCATATTCGGGTCTATCCATTAACATGACTAAATCGACTTTTTATGGAATGGGAGTTCAAGACGGAGATATTGATTCTTTTGTTTCTACAGCCGGGTGTACCAAAGGAGAACTACCATTCTTGTACCTGGGTTTACCAATGGGTGCATCTATGTTGCGCATATCTAGTTGGTCGAGGTTATGTGAAAAGTTTATAAAGAGGCTCGTGGGTTGGCAATCTAACCTTCTATCGATTGGTGGTCGTGCAACGCTTGTGAAATCTGTCCTTGGGTCTGTAGGTATTTATTACTTCTCCATTTTCAAATGTCCAGAATCGGTAATTAATAATATTGAAACCATGCGATCCTCTTTCTTTTGGGGTTCTTCAGAAGGTAAGAGAAAGATGCATTGGATCAGATGGGATCAAGTTATGGCTTCGCTTGATAATGGGGGTCTTGGCATTGGTAGTAGTCGGGCATTCAACTATGCACTTCTTCTAAAATGGGTATGGAGGTTCTATGCGCAACCAGACTCCAAATGGGCACATGTAATTCGTGCTATATACGGATGTGATGGTGGAATGAGTGGTGTCATCAACGGGTCTAGTGTATGGCCAACAATTGTCAAATTGTAAAACAGGCTAAATATTGAAGGAAAGATACCATCTAACGTGTTAAGGGTAAGAGTTGGCAAGGGTAGGGATATTCGATTTTGGCATGACAACTAGATAGGTGATGGAACACTCGCTTCTAAATATGGTAGATTATTTCATCTAGAGGCAAATGGTAGTTGTACTCTTGCTGATAGATTTGTAAAAGGTCAATGGAATTGGGAATGGACAAGAGTTGATATTGGGGCTCGAAACATAGACACTTTACATCGCCTCATTTCTCATGTAGGCCCATGTGAACTTGCTGATATAAATGATACATGGATCTGGACGTTATCGGATGAAGGTACATATCAAGTGTCGAGTACTCGGGTTCATTTAGACGAGTGTATGCTACCGTTGGTAGACAAGCCTACTCGATGGTTTAAAGAACTCCCAAGAATAGTGAATATATTTCTATGGAGAGTGAGTTGGAACCGTCTTCCGGCTAGATTAAACTTCCACTTGAAAGGCATAGAGATTGAAGATATCGGATGCGCAATATGCGATTGTAATATAGAATCTCTCGACCACCTCTTGTTTGAATGTACTGTTGCAACCGAGTTATGGAGAAGAATTAAGGTATGGACCGGTGTTGATTTCCCTCCGTGTATTTCGTGGCAAGATTGGTTAGAACGGTTTGATTCATGTCATTATGCAGCTACATCAAAATTGCGGATTTATGTCATTGTTGCTTCTCTTATTTGGCACTTGTGGAGATATCGAAATAGCGTTCTATTTGGCACCCGAAGAATGAAGTACTTTTTGACTCTATTAGAAATTTTTCTTTTTGTTGGCTAAAAAGTCGAAGTAAATGTAATATGCTTTGGGACTCTTGGCAATTAATGCCATTGTAATTGTTTATGGATCCTCTCTAGTGCCTTACTAGGGGGGAGTCCTTTTTTTTTAATGAATTTCTTGCAGTTCAAAAAAAAAAAATTACACTTACAAGCAAGGTTGCAAAAGACGCGAGACGGGGTCGAGACGGTCAGGTCCTAAAAGGGTCGAGACGGTCGAGACGGGGTCGAGACGGAGGTCTAGACGGATGTTGACTAACGTTGACTTTTAAATAAAAATGTTATATATTATATATATATTGTACATTACATTATTCCAAACATAAGCATTTCACACATGTTTAAATACTTCAACATTTCAAACATAAAAAAAAGAAACCCTAAGTAGTAGCACAACGTTTAATATTATAAAAAAAAAAAAAAAAAAAAAAAAAAAAAAAAAAAAAAAAACTTGAAAAAAATCAGAAAAACCCGTTTTTTCCCGTCTCGGACCGTGTTTGACCGTCTTTTGACCGTTTTTTGACCGATTTCCGTTTTTTCAAACGTTTTATGTATAAACGGGACGGGACACTCCAAAATCCGTCTACACCCCCGTTTTTTCCGTTTTTTACAACACTGCTTACAAGTGTGAGGAAATTAAAACTCACGCTTTAAAGCATGGATAATACAACACTTCTTATTGTAGGAGCACTGTTGTTCTTTTATACTAGTACATATTATATTATATTATATTATATTATATTATATTATATTATATTATATTATATTAACTTTATTATTTATATATTTATATATTTATATTTATATTCATTCATATATTTATTACATTATAATTCATTTAATTAGAGAGAAATAATAGTTTCTTCACATATTTTCTAAACATAATAGATAATGAGGTGCTGTATACAAACATCTACTATACTCTTAATAGTTAAAACCCATATTAACATGACCATAATGTAAAGCCAATCTTGGAAACATAAGGTGACTCCACAATAAAGTGGTCATCAAAACTATATACCTAATTTATGAAGAATTCACAAAGCTTCAACTTAGTTTTCAAGTGATTCATTGTTCTATTCATTCTTGAATTTACTTGATCTTGGAAAAAAGTGTATAGTTTCTTAGCATTAAAACTTTCCTGCAAAATGAATGATAAATCCACATTAGTTTTTAGTCTTTTAGAGATTGCAATAAGTTATGCATGAATGCAAGGATTAGTTTAAGCTATAGCTGGAGATATGGTGGGTGGAGTCGGGTTGGGTCGACACATGACTTCATAAAATTCGAGTAACAAGCAATTGATTAGCAGATGTACATGAACAGAACTTCATATATAAGCACAACTATCAAACAAAACAATGGAAACAAATTCACATTCCAGTACCATGGTTGAGGAGGAATTGACTTGTATTCAAGAAACTTAATGCAGATGGCAGTTTTAAACTTAACGACTTAACCTAACTTCCTGTTAACCTTAAAAGACACACGAGATTGATTACTTTATAGTATGGTAAAATGGTAAACAAAGCACACTAAATTATAAAAGTCATGCATTTCATTTATGTTTGTTTAAAGTCTATATCTTATGTGAAAGTCGGGATATCTTAGAAAAGATGTTACTAGTTCAAGTGGTGAAATGCAAGTAACAGAGCAGAAATGGAAAATGAAACTCATAAGTCATATGAATGTATTCATCTTTCTAGCTAAACATATGGAGCAACGATATTAAAGTCAATCCCAGAAGTTGCTTGATCGAATACAGAACACAAATTAATCCCCGTCATATATGAACATAAACATACGTTTCAAGATTTCTCATGATTCAAGTTAATTGTTCACAAGTATATAAAACAAATTTCTTACCTAATCTTCAGCCATCAGCAATGAGCCTCTTAAAATCCAACCATCATTAGCTTCAATCGAAAGTAGACTGGTTGTTAAGCCATAAACGATGAGCAAACATCACCAGTAAATGATTTAATCAGACAAAATGCGATCCTTAAACAAAGAAGAATGAATCCAATTCAGAAATGCTAAAATCTTAAGACAATCAACAGATATTGACACCCAAAAAGTCCTTAACTCTAACAATTAATGACTTCACTACTAAGTATCAGAAGTATACAGCCTAATTGAAACAATATTATCAAAACTTCTACTCTTTTTCTTAAATTTTCATCATCTTATAATTTTGTATTAATTTATGACTTTGAATTCCACTTCTATTTAAACTAAGAACACAAGCTAATGTACATTCTCATTCAGGCATTTTAACATACACCTAGAATGCTTTTAACTAATTCATTACAAGTAAAGAACGATACATGACATGAAGGTTCATTAGTATAATCAAAAATTTGAAATAAACTATCTGAAACATATAATGCAGGAAAAATTCATTCGAATAATGACACAAGAAGCAATGACAAAATGAAGCAATAATGCATAAGAAGTCAAACCTAGTATACATTATATATCAACACCACCATCAATCGATTTCACAAAGCTCGAATCCATATATTAAAGAAGTGTCGAGAAATGTGTAACTTTCACGGAGCCTAGTTTGAGAAATTGTGATTGATTACATCATCATCACCACCGTATCATATACTGATCTAACTTATTTCAAAATATCGCAATTTTCAAGCGCTTATTGAAGCATGATTTAACGAATCTCCGAGTTACATGAAAGAAGATCCAAAAATTAACTTGAAATGAACAATAACTAATGAATCGAGGTAAAATTAGCACTGTTTACGATCACAACTTAACAAATTGATCGAATTACCTGTGGGAGAAGATGAGGATAGTGAAGTAATTTCAATCGAATGTCAGTTTGCGAACTTATTTCAGCGTAATTTCAGATGAGGATTAAGAATTGTAGAATTAGGGCTTTTTTATGCTTGCACACAAATATAAGGGAAAGTTAGTTGTGCGTATTAGACAGTGAATAACTAATGGTGTAATACATATGAGATCTGCATTTCCTCACGCCTGTTTAAAGCGTGAGCTTTTTGTTGTTTATGTATCGTATGTTCCTGTACGGAGTATCATATTATTTATTTATATTAATATTAATATTAATAATAAGAATAAAACAGACCGGAGTATTACTTCACGGTTCTAAGCGCTATAAAATATACTAGTTAAAGACCCGTGAAATCACGGGTTTGTTGATTAATTCAAAAATTAGCCCAGAATTTGATGAAAATATTCAAGTTGAACAAAAATATGGTGAACAAATATATGGCCTAATGTAAATGAGTAAAAACAGAAAATGAGTAAAAAAAACCAAACAAAAAACGAACAAAAATATGTACAACTCCACTGTTTCAACACATGGATCATATGACAAGCAAATGATTCAACGTCACACATTTTAAAACATCACTCATGGTACTTAAATATGTAGTAGCTCTATAGCTCTATAAAAACCAGAAAATATCACATATTCAACACAAGGATCATAAGGCAATCAAATGAGCACTCCATTAGTCCATTGGTTCAGATTAGAAAGATAAGCATCAACTGAAACGGGCACAACAATCAGCAACAATGGCGAATATTTTTTTCAGCAACCTTTAAAAGATTCAGATACATTAACACGTGAAAAGTATTGTGTGGTTTTGTAATCAGTTACATAAAAAGCATATAATAAGTTTTAGCCAACTCTAATGATTACCTTCAAATAGGCATGCTTCATGAACCGATCAATAAAACTGTCTCTTGTAAAAGTGTACATAGAAAACAACCTGAGCATAGTGAATCAATTTCAATTGTGTAAAATGCATAGAAATAGTAAACCAAGCAGTTGCATACATTCCAATTAAATCACAATTTTTCATCCAAACATTTTCATTATTCTTGATAGTTTTTTAAACCGGAAACCATCTTGACCCATCTGTATAGCATCACATAAACATAATAAACATGAGTATTAAAGTAGAAGCATAGCAAAAACACTTTCTAAAATGCTTGGGGTGTATTGGGACAAAAAGGATACTAATGAAATGTAAGTTATATCATTCCAAATAATTATGTCTCTCGTATATAAAGTTACATGGGTCAAAACTTGTATTGATCCACATTAATAGTACCCGTCTTGACCCTTTTCACAACAAAAAACAAATACTTTATTTTTTGCATTTATAATATCATATAAAAAGATGTTAGAATTGAGATATTTCAAAAAAGAACAAACCTGTTATGCGTCCAGCAACAATTTACAAACTTATAGTGTCCTTAAAAATCTCATCCTCGTCATCCCTGACCATATATCAAATGCCTAGACCATCCATAAAACGATCTTAAAGACGTAAAACACGATAAAGATAGCAATCACAGTTCATGATATAAAAAAAAAAAAAAAAGATAAAAAACAAAGACGGTTACACGATAAACCAACCAAAGTATTATCTCAAAAGCCTACATAAATAAAGAGGGAATCTACAACAGCATTCAACTATATAATTTAGGCAAAACAATATAATAAAATCAAAAAATTTAATGTTGACATTTCAACAAACACTTTGAATGCATTATAACATAAGCATAATTGCATCTTGCTTATAATTCTTCAACCATAAAAGCTAAGGAAAAAAACGACATGACATGTTTGAATTCGTGTCTCTTATTCATTTCAAAGTTTAGTTGTTAATGCTTTTTGTACAAAATAGATATAAAACAAAACGAAAACTTTTTATCATGCCTTTTGCAAAGCGTTCAAAGGTACATTTACTTGTTATCAGGATGTCATTCACCCTTTTTTTGGTAGCACAAGCTTACAGAATGCTTCCCTACAAAATTAGAAATCAATATGCTGATTAAATTAAATAGTCATCGCAGAAAGATAGACATAGATATAAATGAACATGAAATTGGATGTAGAAGATAGATAGACATAAATATACATATTTGCATACATGGTACAGAGCTCTAAGAAATTATGATGAGGAAGAGATGAGGAAGATGAAATGTATAACAAATTTGAATTCTTGAAATAGGCCATCATCATAAGCAGAAAAAGGAGCACGCGTAGAATCCAACTTAGGGTTTCAAGAAAAAAGGCTTCTTTAATAGATTTTTTTTTAGGAAGAAGAAAAAGGATGCTGTTTACATACGCATCTTTTTTTTAAAGTTTTTTTATTTTTTAAATTATATTTAAAGCTGATTAGTCTTTTTAAGAGTTTTAATTAAGTTAATTATAATTAAAAAAAACTAATGACATCATCAAGATGTCTTAGAAAATTTCCTTTTTCTTTTTGAATTTTTTATATGCTTGGAAAAGGTTATTTAATGACATCATGCTAATTGTTTTTTATAAGAGAGTATAGATAGATAGATAGATAGATAGATAGATAGATAGATAGATATCTTCACAGTTGTTGATGTAAAAAATATATAGGGTGTGTTTGGGTGACGAGCTTGTTGGAGCTTATGGAAGCTTATAGGAGCTTGAACTTATGATTTTAACAAGCTTCAAGTCATAAGCTTCGTTTGGTAGAGAAAAAATGTAGAGCTTATGAAAATCATAAGCTCCGAAAAAATAAGCTTATGAAAAAAAGTAGAGCTTATGAACTGAAAAATAAGTTCCAGCTAGTTTACCAAACACTTATAAAAAAAATAATAAGCTCCATCTACCAGCTTAAAAAATAAGCTCCAGGTCCAGCTCTATCTCATAAGCTCCAGCTACCAGCTCCAGCTCCAGCTCCAGCTACCAGCTCCAGCTCCAGCTCCAGCTACTTTCATCCAAACACACCCATAGATAATTTTCAATTATACGCATATAAAATTAAATTGGTTTCTTTACGTTTAGAACTGCGGCCAAAAAACGTATTTTTAGGACGCCTATAAATGTGTAAAAGTATTTTGTATCCTTACTCACACTTATAAAGGTGGAAGTTTTTAACCACGATAAAAAAGTGGATTTTTCGGGAATAAATTGCATTCTTCACACAAGAAGATGTGAATTTTTTTTATGCACAGTTGTAAGTGTTTAGATCTTGAATTTTATTTTCACATTCTCATGAAGTGTGAAGAATAAACCGTGGCCAACCACTATTTTTGTTGTAGTGAATAAAAATAAGTCATTTCTCCACCCAGAGTGAAACACTCTCAAGAGTGGATAAAGTCATCCCTCTCTTTATTCGACGGATAGAGAGATTGCTTCCGAGAGGACTTCCGGCCTTTAAGTAGGAAAATTTTTTTTAAAAAAATAAAAATACTAAAATAATAATATACGCAATGAAAATGGTAGAATCAAATTTTCATGGGTTTTAAATCCCGCCTGGAATTAAATCTAGGTTCTAAGAGTCAATCAAGTCGCCAATAAATCGATGATTGCTGTCGACTCAATAGAGCCGACAATATGAACCAAATGTATAAAATCATTGTTAGGTTTTTAGGACCCAAACAATATGAACCAAACAATATGAACTCAACCTACAAAGATAAACGAAGATAATAACGAGAAAATAAAGAACCAAATATTTAACGTGGTTATATGTAATCAAGAGTTGATTACTTTAATCCACGGATCAAACTAGAGATATTCTATTGATAAATTTCGTGCATAGAATTATGGATTACATAGGGTGTATTTATAGGGAGAAAAGAACCACCAATTATAACACCCCGCCAAATTACCATCTGACGGCGTGTTAATTCCGGTCCCACAGTTAACAGTTACGCCCTCTATATGAGACGTTTAAAGCAATCGCATTTAATTTTATTTAAAAATTAACTTTCAAAAACATAAGTCAATAATCCCAAAATAGAAACACTGTTGTGATCGTAACCACGAGCCAACAGTATTTAAACAGTATAAAAGTTTTAAATGCGAAAGTAAATAATGTTCTTTAAAATCAAATGCTGACTCCACGGCCAGTCATGCAGCAAACACAGCGGAAGCATACCTCTTAAGGACCTGAGAACAACAACACGCAAAAACAGGTTAACAAATAATGTTGGTGAATCTACATATTTAAAGTAATGTAACAGTATCTGAAAAACAGTTATCAGAAAAATAGTTTAGTTTCCTTGACCACGAGATTCTATCGTCTGCATAAACCGAGCACCTGAATACTAGCAATGACACGAGTATATAAACCACTATACCCGACCTTACCTCGTAAAATGTTATACACTTGTTCAAATGTATTTAATGTTCAAAGTAAATGCACCACTGTTTTTATAGCGGGTGAGGTTGTCAACCTAACGGATCCGTCCATCTAAATTATGCTTACACCGATGGTATTAAAAGTATTCAAGCTAGAGGCTTTTTGAACAAACTCATTATGCATATGTGTAGTACTCATGTCAATATAAAAGTATTTGAAAATGTAAATATAACAGCGTGTATTCTCATCCCTGAAAACATGTAAAAAGCGGGATTGTAGACTCACCTTTGAATAAGCTCGGATTGAAAAACAAACGACTTGTACGGTTTACAGTTGAGTAAGACAACCTAAGTATACGTATGTGAAAGGACCCGTTCATATACATTATAAACGATTCACAATAGTTGATTACATTGCGAGGTATTTGACCTCTATATGATACATTTTACAAACATTGCATTCGTTTTTAAAAGACAATCTTTCTTTACATCGAAAATTGACAGGCATGCATACCATTTCATAATATCCACTATCCAATTATAAATTGATTTAATAATAATCTTTGATGAACTCAATGACTCGAATGCAACGTTCTTCGAAATATGCTATGAAAGACTCCAAGTAATATCTTTAAAATGAGCAAATGCACAGCGGAAGATTTCTTTAACACCTGAGAATAAAAATGCTTTAAAGTGTCAACCAAAAGGTTGGTGAGTTCATTAGTTTATCATAATCATTTATTTCCATCATTTTAATAGACCACAAGAATTTCATTTCCAGTTCTCATAAATATACGTCCCATGCGTAGAGACAAAAATAATCATTCATATGGTGAACACCTGGTAACCGACATTAACTAGATACATATAAGAATATCCCCTATCATTCCGGGATCCTCCTTCGGACATGATATTAATTTCGAAGTACTAAAGCATCCGGTACTTTGGATGGGGTTTGTTAGGCCCAATAGATCTATCTTTAGGATTCGCGTCAATTAGGGTGTCTGTTCCCTAATTCTTAGATTACCAGACTTTAATAAAAAGGGGCATATTCGATTTCGATAATTCAACCATAGAATGTAGTTTCAATTACTTGTGTCTATTTCGTCAAACATTTATAAAAGCGCATGTATTCTCAGTCCCAAAAATATAAAGGGTAAAAAGGCAAATGAAACTCACCATACTGTATTTCGTAGTAAAAATACATATAACGTCATTGAACAAGTGCAAGGTTGGCCTCGGATTCACGAACCTAAATTAATTATATATATTTATGTGTTGGTCAATATTTGTCTAACAAATTAGGTCAAGTCATAGTGTACCACAATCCTAATGCTCGAGACTAATATGCAAAAGTCAACAAAAGTAAATTTGACTCAAAATAATTTTCAAAAATCTATACATGATTAATATATAGTTTAAATATCGTCATTTTATATTTTTAAATATTTTTAAAAGATTTATTAGAGTAAATAATATAATTTATTTATTAATAAATAAAATTTTATATTAAATTTATATAATAAAATATACTTTTATATATATTAAGTAATAAAATTTATAGGGTTCATTTAATATTATAAAGATAATATGATAGGTATTATTAAAGTAAGTTATTACACGTAGTAAAATATGTTTGTATCACATATTTATTTGATAAAATAATATCTATAATGATAGTAAGTAAAAGTTGTATTATTTTGTAATAATAATAATTATTATAAAAATATCAATATTTATAATTACTAAGATGACATTATGATAAAACGATAATTCTAATTATGATAACTTTAATATTTACGATAATTTTTAATATTATCTTTAAAATAATAATTCGATTTAAAATAATAATAATAATGATATTTTATAGTAACAATGACATGTCTATTAAAATGATAATTTTTATTAAAATGATAGTTTTAATACTAACGATACTTTTAATAATAATAGTAATGATAAAAATAATACGAACGATAATTTTATCTAAATCAATATCTTATAATATTTAATTTCATCATGATACTCTTATCCATTATTTCCTAATCGTTTCGTTTAATAGCTTTTAATCGTCTTTTATATCGTGTTCATAATAATGATAATAATAGTAATCAAAATAATTAGGTGTTACAAATATTTGTTTTAATTACACTAATATTAATAATGATAGTTACTATAACATTATTAACGATAATACTATTAATTATCTTAATGATAATATAGTAATAATAATAATAACAATAACAATAACCATTTTTAAATAATGATATATATATTAATAATGATAATAATAATAATAATACCAATAATAATAATAATAATTGGATAATAATAATAATACTAATTATAACTTTACCGATAATAACGATAGTAATAATAAAAAAAATAACAATTTTTAATGATAAATCCCTTTTATTGATAAAGATAATAATAATGATAATAATAAGATAAAACTAGAACGACGATAAAAACGACGATAATAATAATCATTTTTAATAAAAATATCGAATATTCAATTGATTATAACTTCTAATCCGTTCATCGAAACCATTCGATATCTAAAGGAAAAGTTCTTAATTTTTCGCTAGCTTTCCAATGACATGCATATCTTATACCTTATCTCAACCGCAAGTGTAACTAATTCAAGATTCAACCTAATCTGTCTAAGGGCAATATCAAAAGTACAAGCATGCATAATCCTAAATACTCGAGCACTAGTCAGGGATACACTATTAGTATGTAAAAGTTAAATTATGAGGACTCACGTATCAATATTGAGATTCAATATTGCAGGAAAGGTACGTAGACGCAACGGAAATGATAAACACTATATTGACCTCACGAGCATACCCATGAACCATACTCAATCACCTCCATAGCTATAACCCATAATTTCCTTAATCATATCCCACTCGAAAAATAATTTCGAAATCACTCGGACAGCACTCCGTAGTAATATTTTATGTATACTAATAATATCTTGAAATAATACGGAGTAAATATATATATATGTATATCGATTGAGAGAGTTTAGAGAAAAATATTTTCAAGTTTCTATGAAATAATGAAACCTATTGAATTCTATTTATAATAGATTTTTGAATTATTAAAGTGAATTATTAAAGTATGAATTATTAAAGTGAATTATTAAAGTATGAATTATTAAAGTGAATTATTAAAGTATGAATTATTAAAGTGAATTATTAAAGTATGAATTATTAAAGTGAATTATTAAAGTTAAAGTAAAGTAAAAATAAAGTAAAGGTAAAGTTTAAGTATAGTAAAAGTATAAAACTATGTACGTATAATACGCGTATAAATATATATAATATTAATTTAAATCATTATATATATTTAATAAAATAAAATATAAATATCGTTATCTTTATCATACTAGTTAAGTAATGAGTTGTCAAAAGTGGTTCTAGATATTTATAAAAGTTATATACGTTTTAATAATAAAGTTATTTTTAAACTAAAAACATTTTTTGTACGTTTGAAACTAAATAGATCAATCGAGTCTTTATGAAATTCAATCTTCCACTATCCTTTGTCTAGTTCTCAATTATTGACAATTTGTTCTTATTTATAAATCACTTTACCATTTTTCGAATATTGTTAAAATGGAAAGATTTCTCAAATCAACGTGGGCCTTTCAACAGAGACTTGTAATCATAATTCAATATATCTGATAATTCAATCATTTGATCTTATCTTCTAATTCCATTGATAAACATTTTGAAACAGATACAATCATATAAAGTATTTTAATCTAATATTTTATTTACGTTTCAAGTTATAATATATATACACATATACATATATAATCATATTCGTTTAATGGTTCGTGAATCGTTAGAACTTGGTCGAGGTTGAATGAATGTATGAACATAGTTTAAAATTCTTGAAATTTAACTTAACAAATATTGCTTATTGTGTCAGAAACATATAAAGATTAAAGTTTAAATTTGGTTGGAAATTTTCGGGTTGTCACAGTACCTACCCGTTAAAGAAATTTCGTCCCGAAATTTGAGTGGAAAGGTCGTGAATGATAATAAATATGTTTTCATGATGCATACGGAATGAAAATTAGAGTTTTATCATCAGTGAATAATTTGGATAAACAATCCATTTATATGAAGAGTACGAATGAAGCTAACATAGTGTAGATTCATCTTATCATTTGACGTAGATATGATTGATTCCCAGATTTCAAGGGATTTGAAGAAAATCTTCTTAATAAGATTTGACTCTCCGGTAATCAAGGGAATTAGGATCCGCTTTAAATGCGATCGTCCATTTTAATTGTTCTGTCGGAGATTTTGTTATAAATTTACCTCCTTCGTTTCCTTACAACTCACACCTTCCGTTGATGCATTTTATGCAAGTCCCTAGACATCTACCCACGTCCATTGCAGGTACAACAGTTTACAGGCCACCATGATTGCTCGTTATTATCCTATCCGTGTTTGTATGTGGTTACAAGAACTGCAGGAACGAGATTTAGATGTTTGACTATATTAGACTTAGTCAGACGTACGAGTGAAGCCTCACTAGTACGACTGACAGGCTCATACGCACGGTTGATGCTGAGCTAAGTCACAATTACAACCTAAATGAGAAGACACGAGTGAGTGATCACCCGTACGGCTGATGAAGCCAACTCGTACGTGTGATGAATGAATCGTATGGATGAGTCAACAGCAGGGGTATATAAAGTCTTATGTTCTTCATTTTAGGTTAAGCCTCTCATTTGTTACACACACTCAGATCTAGTAAGCTCCTCCGATTCACTCTCAGTCCAAATCACCCAGGTGGTGAATAATAGCTCTAGGTGTTGATCTAATCACACTTGATTTAGTTGTGGTTTGACTAAATTAATCAAAAAAAAAACTTAACCTATTCACTAGAGGGTTTGATTCACTTATTCCGCCATTGTGTGAGTTAAATCTGTTGATTTCTAAGTTCCTAGTCATGTTTCATCACCTTCTATTCTTTCCCCCTCAACTCATATTTTAAAGTATTCATCAATATGCTCCATCCAGTTCTGATTCTCGATATACTTCTAACTTTCATATCGGTCATTCTTCTTTTTCATCTACCGCCGGAAGAATCTATTTACTTCTACTATACTCTTGGGTTTATAGTGTTTCTAGTTCTCCCGTGTCTTTATATTGCTATATGCATCGATATATATGGTTTATAATTTCTGGTTTATCGTTGGGCTTTATATGTTCCCTTATATTTCAAAGTCTCTGCTTCTGTCTTCTATAATCATTATCATTCACAGTTAATGCTCTCTTTTATTTGCTGCAATTTATACCCCAATTTCTATTTCGGAGTTTTGTCCTTTCGTTTCTTCTTCTTGCGATTAAGCACCACTTGTAATGGTCCAGAATTCACAGATATGAATTTCGGAATGAACATTGTTAATGTTCTAGGAAGGAAATTGTGATGGCACGATCTTGACTTGTCAAATTACTAGAATACCTTGGAAAAGGCCGAATCATCAAGAAATATTTTCTTGATATTTTAGAGGTTAAATAGAATACAAGAGTCGTATAACATGGCACATGATGATGTTATGATCTGTGAATCATCACGTTCTATTTAGAAACTCAACATGACTTAATGTAATATAATCACGTTGATCAAGTGTCATTATATTATACTAATTCATGCTTCAGTTCCCAACACTACTTCAAAATATTCCTATTTTAAACTTGAATGTTTCAGAATTTAGAAACTAAAATAGTTTCTTTTATGATGTAATACAGATAGCGCGAAGAGGTAAATGATTTCAAATAAGAAAAATTAAGAAAATATCTTCAGAAATATGGAGGATATTTATAATGAAAGATATGATGATATTTTAGAATTTCTAATATCAGAGGATGATGAAGAATATTGTCCGCAGGGGTTTAGAGTCAGGAGCAAGGTATTCGTTAATGACTTCAGCAGGTACTGAATCATTTGGATCCTTTGAAGTCAGGTTCAGTCTTTGTAATTTGTCCACAGCCTCCTTCCTACTTTGCTCAATCCTTTTTACCGTTTAAAGTCGTTTATAGTTTTTGCTGCTTCATCAGTATTTTTTTTCCATTTTCGGAGAACCAATTCGTAGTTCGGAGTGTTTTTCAGAAACTTCACATTCAAATTAAGTCCAGAAGATAGACGTTATATATACACATATAACTGTTGGCGTTGACATGCTGCGAGATTTCAAAATACTGATTGCTAATTCCCAATGATTCGTATGGCAATTCTCATTACAAGATGCGAATGAGTAAATAATGGGGTTTCAATAAATAATTATAATGACTTTTTGGAGAGGCTAAAGTCAAAGGGTAATGAAGTTGTTGGTACATCTGCTAATAATGTGGTGGAATGTAAAAGGTTCCCTGGTAACGATGGTGTATATCTCAAGGTTATAATAAGGTTAGTCTGACTGAAAAGTCGAAGTTGACTTGCTGGAGCTGTGACAAAACTGGCTACTTTGAATAGGAGTCGCAAAGTTATTTTTGCTAATAAATGCCAAAGAATCTGACGCGGATACGTTGTTTAAACTTTTACTTTGGTTTCAAGAGTTTTTCGGGTACATAACTGTGGGTAACATGTGGTTGGATCCTCATCTCGATTGCTCATCATTCGAAGTGTCTTCAGAAATTTTCGAAGGGTTTGAACACAGATTGTAATCGTTAACATACATTTGATGTTCTAACACAGTTTTGAAGTCAAAATATAGCTTGTGAAAGATGTAAGGATCTAAGAGTGATGATTTTGGTCATATCTCGAGTTGAATTTTGAGATTTCAAGATCAGAATATGTAATTAAATTTTGAATGAGTATGATTGTTTTGATTTCTATAAAAGAATGTATACTGTTGTAAAAGTAGAGAGTATAATGGATGATTTGTTGAATCAGATTCGAAGAATGTAACATATTATTTGTGAATTTATATATCTCTCGGGTATTACCTACCCGTTAAAAAAAAAATTTCACAATTAATATTTTGTACAAAAGAATTTTATTACAGTCTTTATGAAAATATATATATGTATATTTTCTTCAGATGTAACATAGATTTAATGAGTTAATGTTAAATTAAACTCATTTGATTTACGGTTGAAACTAGAATTGAATAATCTCTTAAGGCTTTAAAAAGTACATAACTTTTACGCAGTATTTCTTTAATGACATTGAAATTATGAATCAATACTTCGTTATTTGTTGATGTATGATGTTCGGTTCGTGGAATTCTTGTGAATTTCGCAAAGTACGAATGATGTTATCTGAGAAGTTACGGGTACATCGATGATGAAAGTGTAAAATCAAATATATACTTGATTTATTATGAATTGGAATTTGTTGAATTGCGACAGAGATTGTAGTTAACGCTGGTTAAGTTGCGGCCGAAGGACGTACATTATTGCATATTTGTAATATGAATTAACCGAGTAGTTAAGATTCACACACAATAGCTTAGCACGGAAATATTTATTTCAAAATATATATATATATATATATATATACATATAATTTCTTCAGAGGGAATGACTTAATTCTTCATAACTCGTTGATACAATATACACGTTATTGATTCGTAATGATGTCCACAGTGATTCTTGAACTGACGGAGTTTGTGATGTTATCGGTGTTGTTGATTCGGATGTTGACTGTACTGACGATGCTGGTAACACTGACGGTACTGTTGATGCTGTTGGTAAAGCAAGTTTAGCTTGTTAATCACACACCATTTTTGTCAGGGTTTCTACTCTTCCTTCTATCATTTTGGTACGCTTAACTGATTTATGGTTAGGGCTAGATTAGATAATCTCTAAGACTTTAGAGATTACATAATCACCGCGGAATGTTTCTCCAATGAAGTTATGAATTAATACTTCGTCAGTTATTGTTGTTGGTACTCCTTGGTATCTATGGTGCGTATGACGTTGATGCTCGTGGGACAGATTGTGAAGTTGAGGTTTACGACGCGGTTGTGGTTGGAGGTGGTAATGGTACTGTTGGCATTGATGATGGTGGTACTGGTTATGCTGCTGATGCTTAGGCTGGTGTTTGTAATCTCTGCACCATATTCTCCAAAGCCACTACCCGAGCGCGAAGCTCGTTGACTTCTTCTATTACACCGGGGTGATTGTCGGTTCGGACGAGCGGATAAATAAAATCTAAAATTTGATGTAATATATAATCGTGATGAGATACTCTGGAAATGAGCGAGAACACGGTATTTCGGACAGGTTCGCTGGTAAGTGCTTCAGGTTCTTCGTCAAGAGGGCAATGTGGTGGATGGAAGGGATCACCTTCTTCTTGTCTCAAATGATTGAGGAGGCTACGAACCCATCCCCAATTCATCCAGAATAGGTGATGACTGATTGGTTGATCTATTCCGGTCACACTGCTTTCGGAGCTTGAATGGGATTCCATTTCGGAATCTGAGTGACTTGAACTGATGACGAATTCCATTTCGTACGATTGGATAAAGGATTTT
Organism: Rutidosis leptorrhynchoides; assembly: GCF_046630445.1. Taxonomy (NCBI): domain Eukaryota; kingdom Viridiplantae; phylum Streptophyta; class Magnoliopsida; order Asterales; family Asteraceae; genus Rutidosis; species Rutidosis leptorrhynchoides. The sequence continues at coordinate 343,417,506 of NC_092340.1, read as the reverse complement.
TTTTTATATGAAATGATTTTGGCTAACGGATGGTATTCTAATTACATAGAATATATATATATATATATATATATATATATATATATATATATATATATATATATATATATATATATATATATATCAAAAGATTTCCTAGATTACGGAGGACTTTGCGGGATATGTCAGGCAAAGTTTAAAGTAACAGATACGATACGATAAGATATGATTTAGCAGATATGCTAAGATATGAATTTTTGTCTATACACTATTCATGCAATCAATGCAGCAAGACGTGTCTTAGACTAAAAATGATAAGCAGGTAATTTCCTGAGGATGATAAGTAGTTAATTTTTGACACAAAATGATAAGCAAAACTTTTGACATGCAGACACGGTCGAAGTCCAGACTCACTAATGCATCCTATCGACTTATCAGTTAGACACACTAATGTAGACCTGGTTCGCTAAGACCACCGCTCTGATACCAACTGAAAGGACCCGTTCATATACATTATAAACGATTCACAATAGTTGATTACATTGCGAGGTATTTGACCTCTATATGATACATTTTACAAACATTGCATTCGTTTTTAAAAGACAATCTTTCTTTACATCGAAAATTGACAGGCATGCATACCATTTCATAATATCCACTATCCAATTATAAATTGATTTAATAATAATCTTTGATGAACTCAATGACTCGAATGCAACGTTCTTCGAAATATGCTATGAAAGACTCCAAGTAATATCTTTAAAATGAGCAAATGCACAGCGGAAGATTTCTTTAACACCTGAGAATAAACATGCTTTAAAGTGTCAACCAAAAGGTTGGTGAGTTCATTAGTTTATCATAATCATTTATTTCCATCATTTTAATAGACCACAAGAATTTCATTTCCAGTTCTCATAAATATACGTCCCATGTGTAGAGACAAAAATAATCATTCATATGGTGAACACCTGGTAACCGACATTAACTAGATACATATAAGAATATCCCCTATCATTCCGGGATCCTCCTTCGGACATGATATAAATTTCGAAGTACTAAAGCATCTGGTACTTTGGATGGGGTTTGTTAGGCCCAATAGATCTATCTTTAGGATTCGCGTCAATTAGTGTGTCTGTTCCCTAATTCTTAGATTACCAGACTTTAATAAAAAGGGGCATATTCGATTTCGATAATTCAACCATAGAATGTAGTTTCAATTACTTGTGTCTATTTCGTCAAACATTTATAAAAGCGCATGTATTCTCAGTCCCAAAAATATAAAGGGTAAAAAGGCAAATGAAACTCACCATACTGTATTTCGTAGTAAAAATACATATAACGTCATTAAACAAGTGCAAGGTTGGCCTCGGATTCACGAACCTAAATTAATTATATATATTTATGTGTTGGTCAATATTTGTCTAACAAATTAGGTCAAATCATAGTGTACCACAATCCTAATGCTCGAGACTAATATGTAAAAGTCAACAAAAGTAAATTTGACTCAAAATAATTTTCAAAAATCTATACATGATTAATATATAGTTTAAATATCGTCATTTTATATTTTTAAATATTTTTAAAAGATTTATTAGAGTAAATAATATAATTTATTTATTAATAAATAAAATTTTATATTAAATTTATATAATAAAATATACTTTTATATATATTAAGTAATAAAATTTATAGGGTTCATTTAATATTATAAAGATAATATGATACGTATTATTAAAGTAAGTTATTACACGTAGTAAAATATGTTTGTATCACATATTTATTTGATAAAATAATATCTATAATGATAGTAAGTAAAAGTTGTATTATTTTGTAATAATAATAATTATTATAAAAATATCAATATTTATAATTACTAAGATGACATTATGATAAAACGATAATTCTAATTATGATAACTTTAATATTTACGATAATTTTTAATATTATCTTTAAAATAATAATTCTATTTAAAATAATAATAATAATGATATTTTATAGTAACAATGACATGTCTATTAAAATGATAATTTTTGTTAAAATGATAGTTTTAATACTAACGATACTTTTAATAATAATAGTAATGATAAAAATAATAAGAACGATAATTTTATCTAAATCAATATCTTATAATATTTAATTTCATCATGATACTCTTATCCATTATTTCCTAATCGTTTCGTTTAATAGCTTTTAATCGTCTTTTATATCGTGTTCATAATAATGATAATAATAGTAATCAAAATAATTAGGTGTTACAAATATTTGTTTTAATTACACTAATATTAATAATGATAGTTACTATAACATTATTAACCATAATACTATTAATTATCTTAATGATAATATAGTAATAATAATAATAATAATAACAATAACAATAACCATTTTTAAATAATGATATATATATTAATAATGATAATAATAATAATAATACCAATAATAATAATAATAATAATAATTGGATAATAATAATAATAATAATTATAACTTTAACGATAATAACGATTGTAATAATAAAAAAATAACAATTTTTAATGATAAATCCCTTTTATTGATAAAGATAATAATAATGATAATAATAAGTAAAACTAGAACGACGATAAAAACGACGATAATAATAATCATTTTTAATAAAAATATCGAATATTCAATTGATTATAACTTCTAATCCGTTCATCGAAACCATTCGATATCTAAAGGAAAAGTTCTTAATTTTTCGCTAGCTTTCCAAGGACATGCATATCTTATACCTTATCTCAACCGCAAGTGTAACTAATTCAAGATTCAACCTAATCTGTCTAAGGGCAATATCAAAAGTACAAGCATGCAAAATCCTAAATACTCGAGCACTAGTCAGGGATACACTATTAGTATGTAAAAGTTAAATTATGAGGACTCACGTATCAATATTGAGATTCAATATTGCAGGAAAGGTACGTAGACGCAACGGAAATGATAAACACTATATTGACCTCACGAGCATACCCATGAACCATACTCAATCACCTCCATAGCTGTAACCCATAATTCCCTTAATCATATCCCACTCGAAAAACAATTTCGAAATCACTCGGACAGCACTCCGTAGTAATATTTTATGTATTAGGTATACTAATAATATCTTGAAATAATACGGAGTAAATATATATATGTATATCGATTGAGAGAGTTTAGAGAAAAATATTTTCAAGTTTCTATGAAATAATGAAACCTATTGAATTCTATTTATAATAGATTTTTGAATTATTAAAGTGAATTATTAAAGTATGAATTATTAAAGTATGAATTATTAAAGTGAATTATTAAAGTATGAATTATTAAAGTGAATTATTAAAGTATGAATTATTAAAGTGAATTATTAAAGTATGAATTATTAAAGTGAATTATTAAAGTTAAAGTAAAGTAAAAATAAAGTAAAGGTAAAGTTTAAGTATAGTAAAAGTATAAAACTATGTACGTATAATACGCGTATAAATATATATAATATTAATTTAAATCATTATATATATTTAATAAAATAAAATATAAATATCGTTATCTTTATCATACTAGTTAAGTAACGAGTTGTCAAAAGTGGTTCTAGATATTTATAAAAGTTATATATGTTTTAATAATAAAGTTCTTTTTAAACTAAAAACGTTTTTTGTACGTTTGAAACTAAATAGATCAATCGAGTCTTTATGAAATTCAATCTTCCACTATCCTTTGTCTAGTTCTCAATGATTGACAATTTGTTCTTATTTATAAATCACTTTACCATTTTTCGAATATTGTTAAAATGGAAAGATTTCTCAAATCAACGTGGACCTTTCAACAGAGACTTGTAATCATAATTCAATATATCTGATAATTCAATCATTTGATCTTATCTTCTAATTCCATTGATAAACATTTTGAAACAGATACAATCATATAAAGTATTTAATCTAATATTTTATTTACGTTTCAAGTTATAATATATATACACATATACATATATAATCATATTCGTTTAATGGTTCGTGAATCGTTGGAACTTGGTCGAGGTTGAATGAATGTATGAACATAGTTTAAAATTCTTGAAATTTAACTTAACAAATATTGCTTATTGTGTCGGAAACATATAAAGATTAAAGTTTAAATTTGGTTGGAAATTTCCGGGTTGTCACAGTATGTAGGTTGGTCAATATATGTATCTTAAATAAGTGTGGTTTCATAGTGTACGTTGTCTTATTGCTCGACTCGACGCGTTTCAAAGTAAAAGTCAAATATATCATGCAAGTCAAACAAAGTCAACCAAAGTCAAACCAAAAGTCAAACTTGGTCAAAGTAGTCAACTAAAGTCAACATCAGTAGGTTCATGTCAAATATTGGTCAACATGTAAACCCTAAGTCAAACAATACGTTTTAGGTCATAAATGATCATTTTCACAATTTCAGTTTATCGTCACGCACAAAATTCATGAACACGTAGCATACTTAGTACATTATCTCATAGTACAAAATTCAAGTAAATATGAAAAACTCCAGATCAACAATATACTTAAAATCGATTCCAAAAAGTCTGGCCAGGGACTCATACGACAATTAAAAGTCAGGAATCAGAAGGGATACATTTGGGGTTTGCCAGGTCAGTTTTTGACCGCGCACTGATTTCATTTCGGCTATAACCGGAGTTAGGAACATGAAATTGATACAAGACCAGTGGCCATAGTTCAAGGACAAATCAAAGTAACACATATCAAAAATCTAGTAACTTTTGTTTAGCCAATTTGTACAGTTTAGTCGTGCAAGTTGAACATTCAGTTTTCAGCTCAAATCAGAATTCACATAAAGTATGGCTCTATCGTGCCTAATGCATAAGGTTTCAGAGATTGATATAAACTAACAATAAGTCACATATCATTTTAAGTTTCATTTTCCAGAAGAATACATGCTAAAACAATTCACAAAATCCACAGAGTACAAAACCGTGTGCAATTTACAGATTCGATTCTCATTTAGTTAGTCACATTCGCATACGATTATCCGAAGATCTAGATACAATTAGCCTATGATATCCATATGAAAGATGAAGTAATTTTTGTTTACTTTTCAAATATGCAAAGCTTTAATCACAGAAATTAACACATTTTATCGTACAAGGTTATTTTCATGCAAGTGCTGTATATAACTACATTTACACTAATTCTAGCATATCTCGGGCTATACATAAGCAAACAACATGATATCCTAGTCTAACTTGAGTGTTTTTAAATTATATTTCCAGTGGTATAAGTCTCACATGCCAATTCGTTTTCTATCAATACCAGATTTTTGATCAAGTAACAAAAACACAACGATAATTCAAATCGACATAACTTAATCATACGGAAACGAAATCAAGCGAATCCAAAGCCTAAACTCAATAGTTTTTTGCAAGGAATCTGATTATAACATAATAATTAGCATTTGAAAAACTTAATTTTTCTGATCAAACAATTACAAATTCGTTTTTAAACCCTAGCACATCAAACAATCAAAATAACGATTACAATTAACACGTACGCGAATAGACTTGAGCAATTGACAACATTACTATGAAACTTTAATAAAATTCAGATTTTAAGAATTAGGGTTTATGCAATTATACCTTTGATCGCTAAATTAAATACACCAACGCGTAGAGGAGATCGGGAATTACAACTTTCGTGTTCAAGGTTTTATCAAAAAGTGAAAATTGAATGGTGGTAGTGGTGATGGAGGTCGACGGTATGGGGAGGGAGGAAGAAATCGACTGGTGCCTTTTTCCTTGTGAGGGTTTGATAAATTTGGCCTACACTCTAATTTATATTAGGGTTTAACTAATACTAATTACAAATAAGTCCCCTAAGTTGCAAAAATTAAAATATAAGGGGTGGGGAGAGGGGGTTCGGCCGATTGGGACCCACCATGGTGTCCCGGGCTCTCGTTTTGAAATTCCGTGTATTTGTGGCTCGTTTTAAGTGTCGTTTAGTCGTACCGAAGGCCCGGAACGCTAACCCGATTGTTAAACGCAACCAATCGTTTAATTTATTAAAGACCCAATAAATTAAATATTTTAAAAAGTTAATAATTAATAAAATTAATTATTAAAATAAACCCGAGCGTTTCGTTGCTCAAAAAGCTATGATCAAAATCGTATCGTTTTTATCGTATTTCATTATCCGAAATATTTATTCGAATTATTATCAACCCATATTAATTATTAAAACCCTCCGAAGATCAAGTACGCATTTATTACACATAAACACATAAAAGTTAAATAATCGCCGTTAAATAAATTAACGGAAGGTTAACGAAAGTAACGGAAAAATCAGGGTTGTTACATTACCCACCTGTTATTGAAAATTTCGTCCCAAAATTTTAGTGATCGTTCGCTGAAGTAGTTTCCTCGGGAAACAATTGCGGATATTTCAGCCTCATCTGGTCTTCACGCTCCCACGTGAACTTTGGTCCTCTTCTCGCGTTCCACTGAACTTTAATGATAGGAATTCTGCTTTGCTTCAACTGTTTGACCTCACGGCCCAATATTTCGACAGGTTCCTCAATGAAATGAAGTTTGACAGTTTGTCGTCGATACGTAGTTCCTCTAAAGGAATAATCAAATTATCATCGGCTAGGCACTTCTTTAGATTGGATACATGGAAAACGTCATGAATACCGCTGAGTGCTTGTGGCAGTTCCAATCTGTAAGCTACTGGTCCAACTCTTTCAGTTATCCCAAACGGTCCAACATATCTAGGACTCAGTTTACCTAATTTCCCAAATCGTACAACACCCTTCCAAGGTGATACCTTAAGCATAACCTTGTCACTAACTTTGAACTCTATGTCCTTCCGTCTAACATCGACGTAACTCTTTTGACGACTTCGAGCCGTTCTCAATCGTTCCTGACTCTGTAGAACTTTTTCAGTTATCTCCTGAATAATCTCAGGACCTGTCAACTGACTATCTCCCAACTCACTCCAACAAACGGGAGATCTACACTTCCTTCTATACAATGCTTCGAAAGGTGCGGCTTTAATACTCGCATGGTAGCTATTATTGTATGAGAACTCAGCTAGTGGTAAATACTTATCCCATCCGTTTCCGAAATCAATGACACACGCTCTCAACATGTCCTCAAAAGTCTGAATAGTTCGTTCGCTCTGGCCATCCATCTGGGGGTGATATGCTGTACTCATATCTAAACGGGTCCCCATTGCTTTCTGTAACGATTGCCAAAATCTGGAAGTAAATCTGCTGTCGCGGTCAGATATAATGGATATAGGCACTCCATGCCTAGAGACGACTTCCTTAATGTAGATCTGAGCCAACTTCTCCATTTTATCAGTTTCCCTTATCGGTAAGAAGTGTGCAGACTTAGAGACAATCCACGATAACCCAAATAGTATCGTGACCTCCCACCGTTCTTGGCAGTTTCGTAATGAAGTCCATGGAAATTCCTTCCCACTTCCACTGGGGAATCTCTGGTTGAAATAATAATCCCGATGGCTTCTGATGCTCAGCCTTGACTTTAGCACAAGTCAAGCACTTCCCGACATAGGTAGCAATGTCAGCCTTCAAATTCGGCCACCAATAAAATGCCTTCAAATCTTGGTACATTTTATCTGATCCCGGATGAATTGAGTATCTCGACTTGTGTGCTTCCTCCAACACTAGTTCTCTCAATCCACCAAACTTTGGTACCTAAATTCGGTTAGCAAAGTACCGTGTTCCATCCTCCTTGATGTCAAACTTCTTATCCATCCCTTTGAGAAATTCAACATCAACATTCTCTTGTTTCATGGCTTCTTGTTGTGCTTCGCGGATTTATGATGTGAGATTTGTACGGACAACTATGTTAAGAGCTTTAACCATAAGAGGTTTCTCTCGCTCTTTCCTGCTCAAGGCATCTGCCACAACATTCGCCTTGCCCAGATGGTATTGAAGTTCGCAGTTATAATCGTTAAGTAGTTCCATCCAATGTCGTTGTCTCATGTTAAGCTGTTTCTGATCGAATATGTGCTGTAAACTCTTATGGTCAGTGAAGATAGTGAACTTGGTTCCAAACAGGTAGTGTCTCCACATTTTAAGTGCAAAGACAACAACTCCTAACTCAAGATCGTATGTAGTGTAGTTCTGCTAGTGAATCTTTAACTGACGTGATCCATAAGCAATAACTTTGTTTTGTTGCATAAGCATGCAACCCATTCCTTGACGTGAGGTGAAATGTCCCGTTCATATTGATTATAAACGTTACATATTAATTGATTTCGTCGCGAGGTCTTACCTCTATATGAGACGTTTTTCAAAGACTGCATTCATTTTTAAAACAATCATAACCTTTATTTTATCGATAAATGTTTAAAAAGCATTACGTAGATTATCAAATAATGATAATCTAAAATATACCGTTTACACACGACCATTACATAATGGTTTACAATAAGAATATATTACATCAAAAATAAGTTTTTTGAATGCAGTTTTTACATAATATCATACAAGCATGGACTCCAAATCTTGTCCTTATTTTAGTATGCAACAGCGGAAGCTCTTAATAATCACCTGAGAATAAACATGCTTAAAACGTCAACAAAAATGTTGGTGAGTTATAGGTTTAACCTATATATTATCAAATCATAATAATAGACCACAAGATTTCATATTTCAATATACATCTCATACATAGAGATAAAATTCATTCATATGGTGAACACCTGGTAACCGACATTAACAAGATGCATATAAGAATATCCCCTATCATTCCGGGAAATCCTTCGGACATGATATAAACGAATTCGAAGTACTAAAGCATCCGGTACTTTGGATGGGGTTCGTTAGGCCTAATAGATCTATCTTTAGGATTCGCGTCAATTAGTAGATCGGTTTACTAATTCTTAGGCTACCAAGCAAAAGGGGCATATTCGGCTTCGATCATTCACCCATATAATGTAGTTTCATTTACTTGTGTCTATTTTGTAAAACATTTATAAAACTGCATGTATTCTCATCCCAAAATATTAGATTTTAAAAGTGGGACTATAACTCACCTTCACAGATTTTTACTTCGTCGAGTAGTAAGACTTGGCCACTGGTCAATTCACGAACCTATAACAAATATGTACATATATATCAAAGTATGTTCAAAATATAATTACAACATTTTTAATACGTTTTACTGTTTTAAATTTTTTAAGTCAGCTGTCCTCGTTAGTAACCTACAACTAGTTGTCCACAGTTAGATGTACATAAATAAATCGATATATATTATCTTGAATCAATCCACGACCCAGTGTATACACGTCTCAAGCTAGATCACAACTCAAAGTATATATATTTTTGGAATCAACCTCAACCCTGTATAGCTAACTCCAACATTACTGCATATAGAGTGTCTATGGTTGTTCCAAATAATATATATACATGGGTCGATATGATATGTCAAAACATTTGCATACGTGTCTATGGTATCCCAAGATTACATAATATATTAGAATACATGTATAATACAATATAAGTTAGCTAGGATATGATTTGTATAGAATTGTTACAATATTTCCCGTAGCTACAACAATCAAAAAATATCCAATCTTGTTTTACCCATAACTTCTTCGTTTTAAATCCGTTTTGAGTGAATCAAATTTATATGGTTTCATATTGAACTCTATTTTATGAATCTAAAAAGAAAAATTATAGGTTTATAGTCGGAAATATAAGTTACAAGTCGTTTTTGTAAGAGGTAGTCATTTTAGTCGAAAGAACGACGTCTTGGTGACCATTTTGAAAAACATACTTCCACTTTGAGTTTAACCATGATTTTTGGATATAGTTTCATGTTCATAAGAAAAATCATTTTCTCAGAAGAACAACTTTTAAATCAAAGTTTATCATAGTTTTTAATTAACTAACCCAAAACAGCCCGCGGTGTTACTACGACGGCGTATATCTGGTTTTACGGCGTTTTTCGTGTTTTCCGGTTTTAAATCATTAATTTAGCATATCATATAGATATAGAACATGTGTTTAGTTGATTTTAAAAGTAAAGTTAGAAGGATTAACTTTTGTTTGCGAACAAGTTTAGAATTAACTAAACTATGTTCTAGTGATTACATGTTCAAATCTCCGAATAAGATAGTTTTATATGTATGAATCGAATAATGTTATGAACATCATTACTACCTAAAGTTTAGTAGGTAAACCTACTGGAAGTTACAAGAAATGATCTAGCTTCAAAGGATCTTGGATGGCTTGAAAGTTCTTGAAGTAGAATCATGACACGAAAACAAGTTCAAGTAAGATTATCACTCGAATTAAGATAGTTATAGTTATAGGAATTGAATCAAAGTTTGTATATGAGTATTACCTTGATTTAGAATGATATCTTAATGTAAACAACAAGGATTTCTTGAGGTTGGATGATCACTTTACAAGATTGGAAGTGAGCTAGTAAACTTGGAAGTATTCTTGATTTTTAGAAAACTAGAACTTGTAGAATTTATGAAGAACACTTAGAACTTGAAGAAGGAACTTGAGAGAAATCAATTAGATGAAGAAAATTGAAGAATGAAAGTGTTTGTAGGTGTTTTTGGTCGTTGGTATTGTAAAGACCCGCCCTAATCCATCCGGACGAAGTCCATATCGATTATAAACGATTCACAATAGTTGATTACATCGCGAGGTACTTGACCTCTATATGATACATTTTACAAACATTGCATTCATTTTTGAAAAGACAATCTTTCATTACATCGAAAGTTGACAACATGCATACCATTTCGTAATATATCTTACTATAATTGACTTAATAATAATCTTGATGAACACAACGACTCGAATGCAACGTCTTTTGAAATATGTCATGAATGACACCAATTAATATCTCTAAGATGAGCAAATGCACAGCGAAAGATTCCTTTCGTACCTGAGAATGAACATGCTTTAAAGTGTCAACCAAAAGGTTGGTGAGTTCATTAGTTTAACATAAATAATCATTTCATAATTTTAATAGACCACAAGATTTCATATTTCCATTTCTCATAAACATACATCCCATGCATAGAGACAAAAATATCATTCATATGAATTGAACACCTGGTAACCGACATTCACAATATACATATAAGAATATCCCCATCATTCCGGGGTCCTCCTTCGGACATGATATAAATTTCGAAGTACTAAAGCATCCGGTACTTTGGATGGGGCTTGTTGGGCCCGATAGATCTATCTTTAGAGTTCGCGTCAATTAGGGTGTCTGTTCCCTAATTCTTAGATTACCAGACTTAATAAAAAGGGGCATATTCGATTTCGATCATTCACCCATATAATGTAGTTTCAATTACTTGTGTCTATTTCGTAAAACATTTATAAAAATTGCGCATGTATTCTCAGCCCAAAAATATAAAGAGTAAAAAGGCAAATGAAACTCACCTAATGTATTTTGTAGTAAAAATACATATGACGATATTGAATAAATGCAGGGTTGGCTTCGGATTCACGAACCTATATTATTTGTATATTTATTAATATACATAATTGTAATCAAATAAATATATATGTATTTATTATTAGTGATATAATTTTTATGTTATTAACCTATATATGTCATTGTATATATATATATATATATATATATATATATATATATATATATATATATATATATATATATATATATATATATATTAAGTAAATAACCATATCTATATGGTTAAGTTTTGTATTAAATATATATGTGTATATATATATATTTGTATTTCTATATCTATTTTATAAACATCTTTTGTTTGTTAACTAAATAATAATACCAATAACAATAATACTAATAGTAATAGTGATATTATTGATAATAATTATAATTATAATAATAATACTGATAGTTTTATTGATAGTTTTAGTAAAATTGATAGTAATTATAGTAAATTTTAATAATAACAGTTGTAAATATTAATGATGATACTTATAACAATAATAAAGATAATTATGATATTAATAATTATAAGTATATTGATAAAACCAATATTTATAAAAAGATAGCAATCCTAATCAATATAAATTTTATAGTTATATACCTACTTACTTATTCACTATCATAAAACTTTAGCTCATAAACTCTTAATACTTAATTTTAATAATAATCTTACTTGTAGCCGTAGTCTTAATAATAATAGTAAATGATCTAAATGATGAAAAAAAATTAATAATAACAATACTTGTAAAGATATAATAATAATGATATTATTAATAATTATACTTATGTTATTAATATTAATAGTCATAATCATAATAATAATATCAATACATGTATTAGTACTAATAATAATGATAAAAATCATAGTACTTAATTAATAATAATGACTCTAATTAATAATAACATTCATAACAATAATAATTATAATAACAATAATAATAATAATAATCATAATTATAAATCTAATGACTACCTTAAAGGAAGGTTTTCCAAAAAAATAGCCTGTAACCGGGCTTGAACCTGGGACCTTTCCAACAGCACCAACACACACAAACCACTCGACCATCGGTTTTCTTTCTGATATATGTTACACCCTAATATATATAAACCGCAATACTGTGTCATCTTCTTCCCACTCACAAACCAAATCGACAGAATGATTTTGTGTTTCAATAAATCATTAAACTTGTTTTAAAACATTCAACTGATATATAAACGACATTTATTAGGTTCTGTAACCAATTAAAACAGATAAAGAACATAAATATTTTGACTTACAGAACCCGTTATTTATTTTATAAACTCAAAATCAAATTCAAAGATTTCGAATATTTTAGCTTGAAGTTTCTACATGAACATGGTTTCAAATTGATCTTATAAACTTTATGTAATCCCAATTTAGCCTGAAACACAAACACGACCTTGAATTTCCCCAAGAACAAATCATTTGACTTTTAAAACCCGAACTTTGACACCAAAATTCATGGTTGATAGAAAGAATTGGGACACGAAATTTTGGAGAAAGATCAATTGGAATATTCCTAACAAAATCTCATTAATACATTTTGTAAAATTTTTTGAATCCTAGCTGTTTAATAAATGGAACAGGAACAGAGTATAACTTCTGTTGTTGTTCATCTCTTTGATTAAAATCGATTGTTTGTAAGCTGTAAAGAATTATTTGGGATTGATATTTGATAACGTATGTTTATTGATAACACTAATCACTGTATTGTATCAATTATAAATCCAAAAGGATCGACAGAAAAATATTCTCCAGTACACAAATATATATATAAAAATAAAAGGAGAATCGATAGGTAACTGATTTTGGAGTTGTCTGAGTGTTTGGGAATCTGATTGTATGAATTTTACAATCATCTACAAGTGGATAATGACTTGAACTAAATTCTGAATTGCCGATTCTCTTGATACAGTTTTTATATATTTGATATTAATAAATAATTAATTAGTTAAATAATATTATTAATAATAATAATTTTATAAATAATAATAATAATAATAATAATTAATAACATTAACAATTATGATAATAATAATAATCATTATTAACAATATAAATGATAATTTGTATTATTTATATGATAGTATTAATAATGACTTTAATAAATATGGTAGTTATAATTATAAAAGTAATAATAGTAATAATAGTAATAATATTAATCATGATAACAAATAATATTTAAATTACAACTAGATAATAATTTTAACCATTCTTTTAGTAATATTTGTATTTAAGTATTTGTTTTGATAATCAAAATCTTAAATTTATTAAAATTTTAACATTTAACATTTGTTGGTATCACTATTAATGATATTAATAATAATGAAAGTAGTAATAATATAATTTGTCATTACTATTATATTTTTAACTTGTTGTTGTTACATCATATATTATATATGCAAATATGAATACATTAATAATGTTTTATATATATAAATATTATATATCTATTTACTATATTCTTTCATATTATAAATTTCAACACATAATATTTATATATATATATATATATATATATAATACAACATACATATAATAATAATTATATATAGTTATCATATATGTTTATATCTGAATATTTTTAATAATAACTTTATTATATTATATATTACTTTACATATTTAATTCTACTGATTAATTTGTATTCACATTATTTTTTTTTAGACACATATATTTATATTTACATATTTAATTACACAACTGTTCGCGAATCTTCAGATATGGTCAAAGGGTAATTGATTACATAAATACATATTTTAAAACTTTCGAGACTCAACATTACAGATTTTGCTTATCGTGTCGGAAACATATAAAGATTTAGGTTTAAATTTAGTCGAAAATTCCCGGGTCATCACAGTACCTACCCGTTAAAGAAATTTCGTCCCGAAATTTGAGTGAGGTGGTAATGACTAACAATAAAAATGTTTTCATGACAAATATGAGTTGATGAATAGAGTTTTATCATTATTGATTAATATAGATAAAACAATTCGATTACTCGAAGAGTACGAGTGAAGCTATCATAAAAGATTGAAATGAGTAAATGCAGGTTTATCTTAACTGGTGACGTAGTCAGGGTTGAATTCCGGAATTCAAGGGATTTAAAAGAAAATCTTCGAAATCTAAAATATTTGATTCTTTGACGAATAAGGAAAGTAAGATTTCTATAATTAAATACGGTGATTTGTCTCGATTTCTCTGTCTGGTATTTCCACTATAAATGGACTTCTTCCGTTCCATTATTTTCACCATTCCAATACTTTCTTTCTTAGTTCGTACATCCAAAGGATTGTGAATATGCCTAATCCAGTTCTAATCCTTGTTATTTCCTAATTATCATTTCTGTCATCCTTCTTTTCAATCTTCCACCAAAAAATCTGTTTACTTCTACTATTATCTTGGGATGATACTCTTCTTAATTATACCGTGTCTTTATATTGCTATTCGTATTAATATCCACAGTTTGTAACCTCCATGTTGTTATTGGGCTTTATATTTTCTCTTATATTTTAGAGTCCCTGCTTCCGTCTTCTATAATCATCGTCATTCACAGTTAATGCTCTCTTTTATTTGCTGCGATTTATATCCTCTTTTTCTTTCGGAGCTTCATGCTTTTGTTTTCTTGTCGCAAGTAATGGTCCAGAATTCATAGATATGGAGTTTTCGAATGAACTTAATGTTCTAACCAAGAAAGAACGTAATCGTACTATTTGATTTGTCAAATTATCAGAATTATTGAGAATAGAACTATCAAGAATATACTTTCTTGATATGTTCATAAGTTAATCAGAATAAAAGAGTTATGTAACATGGCACATGATGACGGTATGGTCTGTGAATCATCATGTTCCATTTAGAAACTCAGCATGACTTACTGTAATATAATCACGTTGATCAAGTGTCATTATATTATACTAACTCATGCATCAGTTCCCAACATTACTTCAATAACATTCATATTTTAAGCTCGAAAGTTTACAGAATATAGAAACTAACAGTTTCTATATGATGTAACACTGATAGCACGATGAGATTAATGATTTCAGATTAGAATAGTTATTAAAATATCTTCAGACATATGGAGGATATTTGTAATGAAAGATACGATAATATCTTTGAATTTCTAATATCGATGGATGATGAAGAAGATTTATCCGTAAGGGTTTAGATTCGGAAGCAAGGTATTCGCTAAAGATTTCATCAGAAACAGAATCATCAGATTCTTTAAATATAGAGTTTGGTCCTTGTATTTGTCCTTGGTCTCCTTCGTGGTTAGCTCAATCCGTTTTCCAGTTCCAATTTTTCTGAGCTTATCCAACATACTATTCCTTATCATTAAACTTCCGAAGATTAAGATCGTTTACGGTTGTCTACAGTTTATGCTGCTTCATTCAGCTTTTTCAACATTCAGAGTATTGATTTGTAGACTGAGTGCTGTTCAGGGTTTCAGAATAAAAGACCATAATTCTAAGAGATAAGGATTATATGTATACTTATAACTTTTGACGTAAACAAGCTGCGAGATTTCAAAATATTGATTGCTAATTCCTGGTAGTTGGTATAGTAATTCTCGTTATAAGTTGTAAATGAGTAAATGATAGGGTTTCACTGAATATAGTGATTTTTCGAAAAGTCAAAGATCAACGGAGTTGTTGGTAAGTTTACGGCTAATGTGGTGAGATATAAACAGTTTCCCGATATCGATGACGAAAGACAACTTATATATCAAGGTTATAATAAGCTAATTTGAGTGAAAAATCGAAGTTGATTTGTTGGAGCTGTGACAAAATTGGCTAATTTGAAAAGAAATTGCAAAATTATTTTGGGTAATAATAACACTAAAGGAATTAGCACAACTACGTGTTAAACG
This sequence comes from Rutidosis leptorrhynchoides, assembly GCF_046630445.1. Classification (NCBI taxonomy): domain Eukaryota; kingdom Viridiplantae; phylum Streptophyta; class Magnoliopsida; order Asterales; family Asteraceae; genus Rutidosis; species Rutidosis leptorrhynchoides. The sequence goes on along the minus strand of NC_092340.1, from coordinate 343,401,177 downwards.
TTTACTCAGTTTCTGAGAGTTTTTCAGGTGTATGACTATATGCATAAATCTTTCCTTCTGTAGATGAAGTGTCGTTGGTTCATCCTCTCGATTGGAGTGTTTTCAAGAATCATGAATGATTTGAACGCAGAGTGTAATCGTGAAGATACAAATGATGTTTAAGACGAAATCAAGTGGCAACTTGAAGAATTGTTTAGTTTCATATGTTATAATCAATATTTTAATTCATTTTAATTGTCCAATGTTATTAGTCCACAGTTGATAGTCCACAGTTGACAGTCCAATAATTCATATATAGTTTAATATATAATATTCGAATTAATTAATACGTATCGTGACCCGTGTACATGTCTCAGACTCGATCACAACTCAAAGTATATATATTATTTAAGAATCAACCTCAACCCTGTATAGAGAACTCGATCATTACTGCATATAGAGTGTCTTTGGTGATTCCAAATAATATATATAATTGCTTCGATATGATATGTCAAAACCTTGTATACGTATCCCGATATTTAAAGTGCGTAAAATAAATAACAGAAATTAAATGACGATAAACTAAATGCGTAAAGTAAATAACAGAAATTAAATGATGATAAATTAAAATTGCGAGAATGTAAATTGCGATAAATAGAATGTAATCAGTTAGCTAGGAACAATTAGCTAGGAACAGTTAGCGTGGATTCTTAACAAAATTTCATATTGTTAATTTGTTTGTTTCTAACAAATTTTATTTTGTCAAATGTTTTCTTCATTATGCCACTTGTTGGATTCTGATAAATCAAAATCCAAATATGAAATTTGAATGAAAATTGTTATTCTGTGGTGAACTGTAACATCCCGTTTTCCCGTACGTGTCTTAAGGTACTTATTTTATTGATTTAGAACATTATATATTGCTCGTATATGTGTTTAAACGCTTCAAAGTGTTAATTGTTATATTACGCATGAGAATGTATAGGTGTACGAGTATACACATGGTTTAGGTGAGGTATTAAGTCTTGTGGGGCTTAAAGTTGGAGTTTAGTGTATAAGAGAAGCGTGAACGAAGCTTAAAAGTCGTATAAATCGATATTTGGTTTTTCATAGTCGAAGTGGTCAGGTGACGGCTAATGCCGCGTCGCGGAGGCCTTTGTCGCGCCGCGATAAACAACGCTAACCAATTTCAGAAAAAGTATTAAGACAGCTCGAAAACTTAGTTAGAAGGTCGCGCCGCGACACATAAAGCAAATCAAGATCAGAAGTTGGGTTAAGAAGGGTTCATTTTCCTTCGTTATGTCGCGCCGCGACATTTGGGGCCGCACCGCGGCAATTCTGCTGGACAGATTCGGATTTTAGCTCAATTTAAGGGATTTTAAGGGGTAAATTGGTAAATTCATATGTGGATCTGATGGGAGCTTTAACTCTCAGCCACATACTCATTTATTTCATTTTCTTTTCTATTTTCTTTCCTATTTCTCTCCCAAAACACAAAACCCACCTAGCTTGATCTTGAGATTTGAAGTTGGAGATTTGTGAATCGAACCTAGGAGCGAGATTTAAAGTTGTTCTCCTTGTTACTAGCTACAAGAAGATAGTCTCGGTAAGTTCTAACTCTAAGTTTTAAGTTTTAATTGGTTAATGACTAGGGTTTGGGTACTAGAGATTTGTAAGACCCATTTGGTGGTAAAATGGGCGAGTTTGGGTTATGTTGTTGCAATGAAACCCTAATAGCCATAATCTAGGGTTTTGGCCTTGTGATTTGAGGTTGTAAGTGCCAATTGGTGTGTTAGTCACTAATGCACTTTAAGATTTATGAAAGAAGTGTAAATGGGTAAGTTTGACTTGATTATGAGTCTAAGTAATGTAAAATGGGTCAAAATGTACTAGTTGACCTAATTAGATGAAATGGGTATGGATTACCCTAAGTTTTGTGTTAATTGAAGTTAATAGACCTTGATTCACTAGTCTTAGTGATTTAAGTCGAGACTTGGCCATTTATGGGCGGTTGTGAGTAGTTGAGTCATTTAATGCAATTTGGGTCATTAAATGCTCAAGTGGGAGTATTGTGGTTAATCCCACTAGTTATGAAATTGAATGTGCACTTAATGATTTAGGTACATTGCGTTGAAGCTCGGAAGTACTAGATCATCATCCTTGTGACAAGGTGAGTGGAATAATTATATATGTATATATATGATTTATTTATTTGTGGAGTAAGGGTTTAAAGTTCGTTGTTGACGATACCATACCCTAGAGTATATATGTGGGTTTAAAGTTCGTTGTTGACGATACCACATTAATATAAACGTATGGAATTTAAGTTCGATGTTGACGATGCCATACGACTATAGTAGTGACGTTGGATGAGGGTTTAAAGTTCGATGTTGACGATACCTCATATGTGGGTTTAAAGTTCGGTGTTGACGATACCACATTATTATAGGCGAATGGGTTTTAAGTTCGATGTTGACGATACCATTCGTTAGGCTAGCCTTGAGATTTTGAGTACTATAGATGTTGTGAACATCATCGTTATACTTGTATTTTAGCATATTGTATTGTTGTGTTATATGCTATTGTTATACTAGCCTTGTTGTCGTGGTACTTAGCGTTATACATGTGAAAGGTATGCTAATTATGTAACTAGTATGTATGCGGATTTGGTAAGTGTTTGCAAGTAAGTAGGTTATATATATGTATGTATAATTGTTGCACTCACTAAGCCTTGCTTACCCTCTCGTTGTTTACCATTTTTTTTAGGTTCCGGCTTGGACAAGGGTAAGGGCATACGTTTGGACTAGTGGTCTCCCGCTTATGTTGTCGGGGAGTGCTTGTGGTGTTGGCTTTTTGATGTTGGCCTAACGTTTTGGGTAGTTTAGTCCCAAACCGTGCTCATGTGTCGTTTGGATTATAAACTATCATTTGTAGTAGGTCAAACTTGTATCACATTTATTAATGGCCTTCGTGCCTTTTGTAAACACTAAACTTGATGTATGTTTTAACGAAACGTGTGAAATGGTTTACACATTTAATTGGCGCGTAAATGTGTATTATTATAAATAAAAAAAAATTATCGTATGGAATACGGGTTGGGATGTTTCAAGTGGTATCAGAGCATGGTCTAAGGGATTTAGGCGACTTGAGATAGGTGCCTAGACTTAGACTTTATTGTGTATGCGCTTTATGCGGGACTTGTAGGAGGCGGGTCGGACCGGGGATCGGTTAGTGCTTAGGTTTATGTAAACTAACCTTGCACTAATTGTTTTGTGTTGTGTTTAGCAGATCATCAAGCGAGATAGACGTTGTACTAGCAAGTTAATGCGACGTGCTCGCGTAACAATGATTAGCTACCATTGTTACGGGTTCAAATCGTGTCAAACAAGCGATGTACGACGATTGTTGAGCAAGATGGGGTAGTGTGGTGTATATGTATATACTTATGTGTTAAGTCCTATCGATTCGTTGTTTAATCTTTTCCATCTTATAGAATGAAGATGAGAAACGGACATGATATTAACGGCGGAGGTACTAGTGAAGACGCCGGGTTCACGGCCAAGGTTGAGGCCATTATTAAAAGGCAAAGAGCGGAATTCCTTGAGGATGTCTGAAAGGTTTTTCAAGAATCGGTTGATGGGCAAGTAACCGAAATGATAAATGAGCGAATGAATGCCGCAATCGAGGAGGCATTAGAAGCTAGAAACATTCATCCTCGTGGTGAAGGGGGTGATGGTAATGGTGGTCATGGAAGGCGAGATTTCCACTACAAAAACTTCAAGGATGCTCAACCTCCGATGTTTAATGGAGTACGAGATCCGTTGAAAAGCACATGTTGGATTTCCGATATCGAGGGAGCTTTCCGTACCGCGGAATGTCCTCCCGAGAAGAAGGCAAGGTATGGTTCTAGCATGTTACGAGAAGAGGCGAAGTTATGGTGGGATGATAAAATCCAATTATATGGTGAGGAACAATGCATGAGCTTGACGTGGGAGGAGTTTAAGAAGGAATTCTTCAAAGAATACCGAACTTCTTCCGACCTCGATAGAATCCGGGACGAGTTGTACAATTTGCAACAAGGTTCAATGGACTTGGTTACTCTCAAGTCTACCTTCTTGGCAAAGACTCGTTTTTGCCCGGAATATGTTGGTGATGATCACAAGCTAATGAAGGATTTTTATCGTACTTTGAATGACGAGTTCGAGGGTAAGATTAGTCGGGGGATGGCTAAGACTTTTGAAGAGCTATACGAGTTGGCTCGGGGTTTTGAGCCGGAGGTTCCAAGAAAAAGCGATTTCACTTTTTCAAAATGAAAGTTTGAAGGTTCGAGTCATTCGAATTTTTCAAATAAGAAGAACAAGAACAAAAAGGGTTCTGAAAGTGCCAATAGTGTGAAGAAGGGCGCTACCGGTGGTTTTGGGAACTTTGTCCCTACTTGCTACAATTGTGGGGTACGTGGACATATGGCTCGAGATTGTCCGAAGCCAAATTCAACAAACAAGCTCACTTGTTTTAATTGCAACAAAGAAGGACACCGAAAGTCAGAGTGTCCCGATTTGAACAACGATAATGTTAAAAGGCTAGAGAAGTCGGCGGGTACGGCTCGAGGGCGAAACTATTTGATGACGAATGACGAAGCCAAGCAATCCCACGATGTTGTGTCAGGTACTTTTATGGTTAACTCTAATCCAGCAAGGATTTTATTTGATAGCAGTGCAAATTTGTCGTTTGTATCTCCAAAATTTGTGCCTAAACTTGATAGACCGTTAGCTAAGTTAAGTCGTCCGGTAGAAGTCGAAATAGCGAATGGCAAGACAGTGCTAGTGGTTGATGTGTGCAAGAACTGTGACGTTGTTTTTGGTGCCGAAAACTTTAAAATTGATCTTATCCCTATGACGTTGGGCGATTTTGATATCGTTGTGGGCATGGATTGGCTCGATTGGAATAGAGACGATATTGCATGCCATGATAAATTTATCCACGTGAAGACCCCAAGTGGGGGAGAGTTAGTTATTCACGGCGATAAACGAAGAAGACTTGTGCCGATATGTTCTTTTGCACGGGCACGTCGTTTTCTTGTTAGTGGTGGCATGGCTTTTCTTGCCCATGTTGTTGATACTCGTGATGAGCCACCACCCATTCGTGAAATTCTGGTAGTTAGTGAATTCGAAGACGTTTTTCCAGACGAGTTACCGGGTGTTCCGGCGGAAAGACAAGTTGAATTTCGCATTGAGTTGGTTCCGGGAGCTACTCCCATTGCTAAAACTCCTTATCGTTTAGCACCAACGGAAATGCAAGAGTTGTTAAATCAAACCCAAGAGTTGCTCGAGAAGGGTTTTATTCGACCGAGTGCTTCGCCATGGGGCGCTCCGGTGTTATTTGTGAAGAAGAAAGATGGTAGTATGCGTATGTGCATTGATTACTGTGAGTTGAATAAAGTGACGATCAAGAATCGTTATCCATTACCTAGGATTGACGATTTATTTGATCAACTTCAAGGTGCAATGTATTTCTCTAAGATCGACCTACGGTCCTGCTATCACCAAATGCGGGTCCGTGAGGAAGACATAGAGAAGACGGCTTTTCGAACGCGTTACGGGCATTACGAGTTTGTAGTTATGCCCTTTGGTCTTACGAATGCACCGGCGGCATTCATGGATCTTATGAACCGAGTGTGCCAACCTATGTTGGACAAGTCGGTAATAGTGTTCATTGACGACATACTAGTCTACTCGAAAAGTATGAACGAACATGAACATCATTTGCGTGAAGTATTGAAGACGCTACGAAAGGAGAAGTTATATGCAAAGTTCTCCAAATGTGAATTTTGGCTAAGGGAAGTTCAATTCCTTGGTCATATTGTGAATGAGAATGGTATTCAAGTAGATCCGGGGAAGATCGAGACGGTGAAGAGTTGGGAACGACCGACTACGCCTACGAAAATCCGAAGTTTTCTCGGATTGGCCGGTTATTATCGTCGGTTTATCCAAGACTTTTCTAAGATTGCTTCTCCATTGACGAAGTTGACGAGAAAGAACACGAGATTTAATTGGGAGAACGAGCAAGAAATTGATTTTCAATTGTTAAAAGAGAAGTTGTGTCAAGCTCCGGTGTTAGTGTTGCCGGAAGGTGTAGAAGACATGACGGTCTATTGTGATGCGTCTTTAAATGGACTCGGGTGTGTTCTAATGCAAAGAGGTAAAGTCATCGCTTATGCCTCTCGACAATTAAAAGAACACGAAACGAGATATCGGACTCATGATCTTGAGTTGGCGGCGGTAGTGCATGCGTTGAAAATTTGGCGCCATTACTTGTATGGTGTCAAGTGTACGATTTATTCGGATCATAAGAGTTTGAAACATCTCTTTAATCAACGAGATTTGAATTATCGCCAACGTAGGTGGATGGATGTGGTGAAAGACTACGATTGTGAAATACTTTATCATCCGGGTAAGGCAAATGTGGTCGCGGATGCGTTGAGTCGAAAGAGTCAACATCCGGCGATAAAAGTGGGGTCGTTACGTTTGATTATTACCAACGATTTTCTTGAAAAGCTTGGTGAGATTCAAATAGAGGCTTATGTTCACAACAAGCATATGGAGCGAATCGTGGGCCAAACGGAGTTTATTACTATGGGTCCGCGTGGTTTGTTGTCCTTCCAAGGAAGGGTGTGGGTGCCTAAGATGGGTGATTACCGACGAGTGCTACTTGATGAAGCACATAAGTCAAAATACTCCATTCATTCGGGCGCGACGAAAATGTATCTTGACTTGAAGAAAGATTATTGGTGGCCGGGTATGAAGCGTGATGTTGTGAAGTATGTTGAGCAATGCGTCACGTGTTTGCAAGTAAAAGCCGAACACCAAAAGCCGTATGGTAAGTTGCAACCGTTAGAAATCCCGAAATGGAAATGGGAGCACATTACCATGGATTTCATAACAAAGTTACCTAAGACGGCGAGAACCCAATTTGATACGATTTGGGTGATAGTTGACCGGTTGACAAAAAGCGCTTTGTTTCTTCCCATTAGAGAAGCGATATCGTCGGAGACCTTGGCTAAGTTGTTTATCAAGGAAGTGGTCGCTCGACATGGGGTTCCTATATCTATTATATCGGATCGAGATACCCGTTTTACATCTCGGTTTTGGGAAAAGTTTCATGAAGATATGGGCACGCAATTGAAGTTGAGCACGGCGTATCATCCTCAAACGGACGGTCAAACCGAACGTACGAATCAAACATTGGAGGATATGTTACGTGCGTGTATTATTGATTTTGGTGGTAGTTGGGACGAGCACTTACCTTTGGTGGAATTCTCGTACAATAATAGTTATCATACTAGTATCGGGATGCCACCTTACGAAATGCTTTATGGGCGAAGGTGTCGAACCCCGATTTGTTGGGGTGAAGTGGGTCAAAGAGAGATCGGGAGTACCGATTTGGTTTTAGAGACCAATAGCAAGATCGATTTGATTCGGGAACATTTGAAGAAGGCTCAAGATAGGCAAAAGTCGTATGCCGACAAACGTAGACGAACGATCGAATTTCCAGAAGGTGACATGGTGATGCTTAAGGTTTCGCCATGGAAATGTATTATTCGATTCCGGAAACGAGGAAAGTTAGCTCCTCGGTTTATTGGACCGTTTAAGGTTTTAGCTCGTGTTGGTGAAGTCGCGTATCGTTTGGAATTACCCGAAGAGCTTGCGGGGATCCATAATACACTTCATGTTTCCCACCTCCGTAAGTGTCTTGTGGATGATTCATCTTGGGTGCCTTTAGACGAGATCGAGCTAAATACTAAGTTAGAATATATTGAGGAACCGATTGCCATACTTGATGAGAAGGTCAAAAGGTTGAGACATAAAGAGGTAAGGACTTTTAAAGTTCAATGGCGTCGTAGTAAGGGTTCCAAGTTCACTTGGGAGCCCGAAGAGTTTGTGTTGGTTTATCTTCCTTCTTGTCACGCGGCTTGGATCGCGAGGACGCGCTCCGATTCAAGTGGGGGAGAGTTGTAACATCCCGTTTTCCCGTACGTGTCTTAAGGTACTTATTTTATTGATTTAGAACATTATATATTGCTCGTATATGTGTTTAAACGCTTCAAAGTGTTAATTGTTATATTACGCATGAGAATGTATAGGTGTACGAGTATACACATGGTTTAGGTGAGGTATTAAGTCTTGTGGGGCTTAAAGTTGGAATTTAGTGTATAAGAGAAGCGTGAACGAAGCTTAAAAGTCGTATAAATCGATATTTGGTTTTTCATAGTCGAAGTGGTCAGGTGACGGCTAATGCCGCGTCGCGGAGGCCTTTGTCGCGCCGCGATAAACAACGCTAACCAATTTCAGAAAAAGTATTAAGACAGCTCGAAAACTTAGTTAAATGCCGCGCCGCGGCATAGAAGGTCGCGCCGCGACACATAAACAAATCAAGATCAGAAGTTGGTTAAGAAGGGTTCATTTTCCTTCGTTATGTCGCGCCGCGACATTTGGGGCCGCGCCGCGGCAATTCTGCTGGACAGATTCGGATTTTAGCTCAATTTAAGGGATTTTAAGGGGTAAATTGGTAAATTCATATGTGGATCTGATGGGAGCTTTAACTCTCAGCCACATACTCATTTATTTCATTTTCTTTTCTATTTTCTTTCCTATTTCTCTCCCAAAACACAAAACCCACCTAGCTTGATCTTGAGATTTGAAGTTGGAGATTTGTGAATCGAACCTAGGAGCGAGATTTAAAGTTGTTCTCCTTGTTACTAGCTACAAGAAGATAGTCTCGGTAAGTTCTAACTCTAAGTTTTAAGTTTTAATTGGTTAATGACTAGGGTTTGGGTACTAGAGATTTGTAAGACCCATTTGGTGGTAAAATGGGCGAGTTTGGGTTATGTTGTTGCAATGAAACCCTAATAGCCATAATCTAGGGTTTTGGCCTTGTGATTTGAGGTTGTAAGTGCCAATTGGTGTGTTAGTCACTAATGCACTTTAATATTTATGAAAGAAGTGTAAATGGGTAAGTTTGACTTGATTATGAGTCTAAGTAATGTAAAATGGGTCAAAATGTACTAGTTGACCTAATTAGATGAAATGGGTATGGATTACCCTAAGTTTTGTGTTAATTGAAGTTAATAGACCTTGATTCACTAGTCTTAGTGATTTAAGTCGAGACTTGGCCATTTATGGGCGGTTGTGAGTAGTTGAGTCATTTAATGCAATTTGGGTCATTAAATGCTCAAGTGGGAGTATTGTGGTTAATCCCACTAGTTGTGAAATTGAATGTGCACTTAATGATTTAGGTACATTGCGTTGAAGCTCGGAAGTACTAGATCATCATCCTTGTGACAAGGTGAGTGGAATAATTATATATGTATATATATGATTTATTTATTTGTGGAGTAAGGGTTTAAAGTTCGTTGTTGACGATACCATACCCTAGAGTATATATGTGGGTTTAAAGTTCGTTGTTGACGATACCACATTAATATAAACGTATGGAATTTAAGTTCGATGTTGACGATGCCATACGACTATAGTAGTGACGTTGGATGAGGGTTTAAAGTTCGATGTTGACGATACCTCATATGTGGGTTTAAAGTTCGGTGTTGACGATACCACATTATTATAGGCGAATGGGTTTTAAGTTCGATGTTGACGATACCATTCGTTAGGCTAGCCTTGAGATTTTGAGTACTATAGATGTTGTGAACATCATCGTTATACTTGTATTTTAGCATATTGTATTATTGTGTTATATGCTATTGTTATACTAGCCTTGTTGTCGTGGTACTTAGCGTTATACATGTGAAAGGTATGCTAATTATGTAACTAGTATGTATGCGGATTTGGTAAGTGTTTGCAAGTAAGTAGGTTATATATATGTATGTATAATTGTTGCACTCACTAAGCCTTGCTTACCCTCTCGTTGTTTACCATTTTTTTTAGGTTCCGGCTTGGACAAGGGTAAGGGCATACGTTTGGACTAGTGGTCTCCCGCTTATGTTGTCGGGGAGTGCTTGTGGTGTTGGCTTTTTGATGTTGGCCTAACGTTTTGGGTAGTTTAGTCCCAAACCGTGCTCATGTGTCGTTTGGATTATAAACTATCATTTGTAGTAGGTCAAACTTGTATCACATTTATTAATGGCCTTCGTGCCTTTTGTAAACACTAAACTTGATGTATGTTTTAACGAAACGTGTGAAATGGTTTACACATTTAATTGGCGCGTAAATGTGTATTATTATAAAAAAAAAATTATCGTATGGAATACGGGTTGGGATGTTTCATGAACGAATACGTATGTCTGTGGATGTAAGTAGGATAGTAAATGACCGTTGAATCAGATTCGTAGAATGTACCATGTACTTATTAATGTGAAATTTAAATATTCCTCGGGTATTACTTACCCGTTAAAATATTTTCACCATTAATAGTTTGTACAAAAGAATTTTTAATTACAATCTTTATGAACACACACACACACACACACACACACACATATATATATATATATATATATATATATATATATATATATATATATATATTCTTCAGATGTAACCATGGATTTAATGAGTCAATATGATATTAAACTCATTTGATTTACCGTTAGAACAAGAATATATAATCTCTAAAACATTAGAGATTACATAATCGCCATGTCGAATGAAGATAAATCGATGTAGAACGATACGTAGAACGATGATTATACTCAAGGTACAGAATGAGATGTTGAGGCATGGATTGTTGATGGTACTAGTGCTGTTACTGATGGTACTGTTGGTGCCAGTGATGTTGCTGAAGCTGGTACATTTTGCACCATATTCTCCAAAAAAAAATTTTTTTTACGAGCGCGAAGTTTGTTGACCTCTTCTATTATTCCGGGGTGATTGTCGGTTGGAACGAGCGAATGAATAAGGTTTAGAATATTAGATAGCACATATTTGTGACGAGCTATCCTAGAAATGAGGCTAAAAATGGTGTTTCTGATAGGTTCGCCGGTAAGTGCTTCAGGTTCTTCACCAAGAGGTGAATTCGGTTGGTGGAAAGGATCGCCTTCTTCTATTCTTCATTGATTAAGTCGATTACGAACTCATTCGCAATTCATCCAGAATAGATGATGACTGATTGGTTGATTCATTCCGGTGACGCTACTTCGGAGCTTAGGTGAACAACCATGTCGGAATAGCTGTCGGATTCCGAAGAACTTGAACTAGTTGCGAGCTCCATTTCGTACGATTGAGTAAAGGGTTTATCGATATGAAATGATTTCCGGCTATTGGGTGGTATCCTAATTATATAGAATATCTATATATATAGAACAAAAAATTTCGTAGATTACGGAGGAATTTACGGAATATGCCAGACAAAGTTTACAGTAACAAATACGCTAAAATATGAATTAGCAGATACGCTAAGATATGAATTTTGTCTATACACTTTTCATGCAATCAATGCAGTAAGAAGTGTCTAGACTAAGAATGATAAGCAGGTAATTCCCTAAGGATGATAAGTAGATGATTTTTGACACGAAATGATAAGCAAAACTTTTGACATGCAGACACGGTCGAAGTCCAGACTCACTAATGCATCTAAACAACTACCAGTTATACACACTAATGCAAACCTGATTCGCTAAGACCACCACTCTGATACCAACTGAAGAGACCCGTCCTAATCTATCCAGACGAAGTCCATATCGATTATAAATGATTCACAATAGTTGATTACATCGCGAGGTACTTGACCTCTATATGATACATATTACAAATATTGCATTCGTTTTTGAAAAGACTATCTTTCATTACATCGAAAGTTGACAACATGCATACCATTTCGTAATATATCTTACTATAATTGACTTAATAATAATCTTGATGAACTCAACGACTCGAATGCAACGTCTTTTGAAATATGTCATGAATGACTCCAATTAATTTCTCTAAGATGAGCAAATGCACAGCGGAAGATTCCTTTCGTACCTGAGAATGAACATGCTTTAAAGTGTCAACCAAAGGTTGGTGAGTTCATTAGTTTAACATAAATAATCATTTCATAATTTTAATAGACCACAAGATTTCATATTTTCATTTCTCATAAACATACGTCCCATGCATAGAGACAAAAATATCATTCATATGGATTGAACACCTGATAACCGACATTCACAATATGCATATAAGAATATCCCCATCATTCCGGGATCCTCCTTCGGACATGATATAAATTTTGAAGTACTAAAGCATCCGGTACTTTGGATGGGGTTTGTTGGGCCCGATAGATCTATCTTTAGAGTTCACGTCAATTAGGGTGTCTGTTCCCTAATTTTTAGATTACCAGACTTAATAAAAAGGGGCATATTCGATTTCGATCATTCACCTATATAATGTAGTTTCAATTACTTGTGTCTATTTCGTAAAACATTTATAAAAATTGCGCATGTATTCTCAGCCCAAAAATATAAAGAGTAAAAAGGCAAATGAAACTCACCTAATGTATTTTGTAGTAAAAATACATATGACGATATTGAATAAATGCAGGGTTGGCCTCGAATTCACGAACCTATATCATTTGTATATTTATTAATATACATAATTGTAATCGAATAAATATATATGTATTTATTATTAGTGATATAATTTTTATGTTATTAACCTATATATGTCATTGTGTATATATATATATATATATATTAAGTAAATAACCATATCTATATAGTTAAGTTTTGTATTAAATATATATGTGTATATATATATATATATTTGTATATCTATATCTATTTTATAAACATCTTTTGTTTGTTAACTAAATAATAATACCAATAGCAATAATACTAATAGTAATAGTGATATTATTGATAATAATTATAATAATAATACTGATAGTTTTATTGATAGTTTTAGTAAAATTGATAGTAATTATAGTAAATTTTAATAATAACAGTATAGATAATGATAATCATAATAATAATAGTAAATATTAATGATGATACTTATAACAATAATAAAGATAATTATGATATTAATAATTATAAGTATATTGATAAAACCAATATTTATAAAAAGATAACAATCCTAATCAATATAAATTTTATAGTTATATACCTACTTACTTATTCACTATCATAAAACTTTAGCTCATAAACTCTTAATACTTAATTTTAATAATAATCTTACTTGTAGCCGTAGTCTTAATAATAATAGTAATAATAGTAAATGATCTAAATGATGAAAAAAAATTAATAATAACAATACTTGTAAAGATATAATAATAATGATATTATTAATAATTATACTTATGTTATTAATATTAATAGTCATAATCATAATAATAATATCAATACATGTATTAGTACTAATAATAATGATAAAAATCATAGTACTTAATTAATAATAATGACTCTAATTAATAATAACATTCATAACAATAATAATTATAATAACAATAATAATAATAATAATCATAATTATAAATCTAATGACTACCTTAAAGGAAGGTTTTCCAAAAAAAATAGCCTGTAACCGGGCTTGAACCTGGGACCTTTCCAACAGCACCAACACACACAAACCACTCGACCATCGGTTTTCTTTCTGATATATGTTACACCCGAATATATATAAACTGCAATACTGTGTCATCTTCTTCCCACTCACAAACCAAATCGACAGAATGATTTTTTGTTTCAATAAATCATTAAACTTGTTTTAAAACATTCAACTGATATATAAATGACATTTATTAGGTTCTGTAACCAATTAAAATAGATAAAGAACATAAATATTTTGACTTACAGAACCCGTTATTTATTTTATAAACTCAAAATCAAATTCAAAGATTTCGAATGTTTTAGCTCGAAGTTTCTACATGAACATGGTTTCAAATTGATCTTATAAACTTTATGTAATCCCAATTTAGCTTGAAACATAAACACGACCTTGAATTTCCCCAAGAACAAATCATTTGACTTTTAAAACCCGAACTTTGACTCCAAAATTCATGGTTGATAGAAAGAATTGGGACACAAAATTTTGGAGAAAGATCAATTGGAATATTCCTAACAAAATCTCATTAATACATTTTGTAAAAAATTTTGAATCCTAGCTGTTTAATAAATGGAACAGGAACAGAGTATAACTTCTGTTGTTGTTCATCTCTTTGATTAAAATCGATTGTTTGTAAGCTGTAAAGAATTATTTGGGATTGATATTTGATAACGTATGTTTATTGATAACACTAATCACTGTATTGTATCAATTATAAATCCAAAAGGATCGACAGAAAAATATTCTCCAGTACACAAATATATATATATATATAAATAAAAGGAGAATCGATAGGTAACTGATTTTGGAGTTGTCTGAGTGTTTGGGAATCTGATTGTACGAATTTTACAATCATCTACAAGTGGATAATGACTTGAACTAAATTCTAAATTGCCGATTCTCTTGATACAGTTTTTATGTATTTGATATTAATAAATAATTAATTAGTTAAATATTATTATTAATAATAATAATTTTATAAATAATAATAATAATAATAATTAATAACATTAACAATTATGATAATAATAATAATCATTATTAACAATATAAATGATAATTTGTATTATTTATATGATAGTATTAATAATGACTTTAATAAATATGGTAGTTATAATTATAAAAGTAATAATATTAATAATAGTAATAATATTAATCATGATAACAAATAATATTTAAATTACAACTAGATAATAATTTTAACCATTCTTATAGTAATATTTGTATTTAAGTATTTGTTTTGATAATCAAAATCTTAAATTTATTAAAATTTTAAAATTTAAAATTTGTTGGTATCACTATTAATGATATTAATAATAATGAAAGTAGTAATAATATAATTTGTCATTTCTATTATATTTTTAACTTGTTGTTGTTACATCATATATTATATATGCAAATATGAATACATTAATAATGTTTTATATATATAAATATTATATATCTATTTACTATATTCTTTCATATTATAAATTTCAACACATAATATATATATATATATATATATATATATATATATATATATATATATATATATAATACAACATACATATAATAATAATTATATATAGTTATCATATATGTTTATATCTGAATATTTTTAATAATAACTTTATTATATTATATATTACTTTACATATTTAATTCTACTGATTAATTTGTATTCACATTTTTTTAGACACATATATTTATATTTATATATTTACATATTTAATTACACAACTGTTCGCGAATCGTCAGATATGGTCAAAGGGTAATTGATTACATAAATACAGATTTCAAAACTTTCGAGACTCAACATTACAGATTTTGCTTATCGTGTCGGAAACATATAAAGATTTAGGTTTAAATTTAGTCGGAAATTCCCGGGTCATCACAGGTATATGGATTAGATATAAAAGATATGTAATTTTGTTTTCATGTAAAGAAGTCATGAATGATTACTAATATTTTTGTAATTTTATGAGATATTTCATGCTAGTTGCCAAATGATGGTTCCCACATGTGTTAGGTGATCACATGGGCTGCTAAGAGCTGATCATTGGAGTGTATATACCAATAGTACATACATTTAGAAGCTGTGTATTGTACGAGTACGAATACGGGTGCATACGAGTAGAATTGTTGATGAAACTGAACGAGGATGTAATTGTAAGCATTTTTGTTAAGTAGAAGTATTTTGATAAGTGTCTTGAAGTTTTTCAAAAGTGTATGAATACATATTAAAACACTACATGTATATACATTTTAACTGAGTCGTTAAGTCATCGTTAGTCGTTACATGTAAATGTTGTTTTGAAACCTTTAGGTTAACGATCTTGTTAAATGTTGTTAACCCATTGTTTATTATATCTAAAGAGATGTTAAATTATTACATTATCATGATATTATGATATATTAATATATCTTAGTATGATATATATACAGTTAAATGTTGTTACAACGATAATCGTTACATATATGTCTCGTTTCGAAATTCTTAAGTTAGTAGTCTTGTTTTATATATGTAGTTCATTGTTAATATACATAATGACATGTTTACTTATCATTTATCATGATTTAACATAGTGTAACAATATCTTAATATGATTCATATGTAATTAGTAAGACCTTGTTATAACGATAATCGTTATATATATCGTTTCGAGTTTCTTAATTCAATAAACACAATTTTATGTATATAACTCATTGTTAAAATACCTAATGAGATACTTAATTATCATAATATCATGTTAACTATATATATAATCATATATATATGTCATCATATAGTTTTTACAAGTTTTAACGTTCGTGAATCACCGGTCAACTTGGGTGGTCAATTGTCTATATGAAACCTATTTCAATTAATCAAGTCTTAACAAGTTTGATTGCTTAACATGTTGGAAACACTTAATCATGTAAATATAAATTTCATTTAATATATATAAACATGAAAAAGTTCGGGTCACTACAGTACCTACCCGTTAAATAAATTTCGTCCCGAAATTTTAAGCAGTTGGAGGTGTTGACGTATCTTCTGGAAATAAGTGCGGGTATTTCTTCTTCATCTGATCTTATCATTCCCAGGTGAACTCGGGTCCTCTACGAGCATTCCATCGAACCTTAACAATTGGTATCTTGTTTTGTTTAAGTCTTTTAACCTCACGATCCATTATTTCGATGGGTTCTTCGATGAATTGAAGTTTTTCGTTGATTTGGATTTCGTCTAACGAAATAGTGAGATCTTCTTTAGCAAAACATTTCTTCAAATTCGAGACGTGGAAAGTGTTATGTATAGCCGCGAGTTGTTGAGGTAACTCAAGTCGGTAAGCTACTGGTCCGACACGATCAATAATCTTGAATGGTCCAATATACCTTGGATTTAATTTCCCTCGTTTACCAAATCGAACAACGCCTTTTCAAGGTACAACTTTAAGCATGACCATCTCTCTAATTTCAAATTCTATATCTTTTCTTTTAATGTCGGCGTAGCTCTTTTGTCGACTTTGGGCGGTTTTCAACCGTTGTTGAATTTGGATGATCTTCTCGGTAGTCTCTTGTATTATCTCTGGACCCGTAATCTGTCTATCCCCCATTTCACTCCAACAAATTGGAGACCTGCACTTTCTACCATAAAGTGCTTCAAACGGCGCCATCTCAATGCTTGAATGGTAGCTGTTGTTGTAGGAAAATTCTGCTAACGGTAGATGTCGATCCCAACTGTTTCCGAAATCAATAACACATGCTTGTAGCATGTCTTTAAGCATTTGTATCGTTCTTTCGCTCTGCCCATCAGTTTGGGGATGACAGGCAGTACTCATGTCTAGACGAGTTCCTAATGCTTGCTGTAATGTCTGCAGAATCTTGAAATAAATCTGTCATCCCTATCAGAGATAATAGAGATTGGTATTCCATATCTGGAGACGACTTCCTTCAAATACAGTCGTGCTAACTTCTCCATCTTGTCATCTTCTCTTATTGGCAGGAAGTGTGCTGATTTGGTGAGACGATCAACTATTACCCAAATAGTATCAAAACCACTTGCAGTCCTTGGCAATTTAGTGATGAAATCCATGGTAATGTTTTCCCATTTCCATTCCGGGATTTTGGGTTGTTGAAGTAGACCTGATGGTTTCTGATGCTCAGCTTTGACCTTAGAACACGTCAAACATTCTCCTACGTATTTAGCAACATTGGCTTTCATCCCCGGCCACCAAAAATATTTCTTGAGATCCTTGTACATCTTCCCCGTTCCAGGATGTATTGAGTATCTGGTTTTATGAGCTTCTCTAAGTACCATTTCTCTCATATCCCCAAATTTTGGTACTCAAATCCTTTCAGCCCTATACCGGGTTCCGTCTTCCCGAATATTAAGATGCTTCTCCGATCCTTTGGGTATTTCATCCTTTAAATTTCCCTCTTTTAAAACTCCTTGTTGCGCCTCCTTTATTTGAGTAGTAAGGTTAGTGTGAATCATTATATTCATAGCTTTTACTCGAATGGGTTCTCTGTCCTTTCTGCTCAAGGCGTCGGCTACCACATTTGCCTTCCCCGGGTGGTAACGAATCTCAAAGTCGTAATCATTCAATAATTCAATCCACCTACGCTGCCTCATATTCAGTTGTTTCTGATTAAATATGTGTTGAAGACTTTTGTGGTCGGTATATATAATACTTTTGACCCCATATAAGTAGTGTCTCCAAGTCTGTAATGCAAAAACAACCGCGCCTAATTCCAAATCATGTGTCGTATCATTCTGTTCGTGAATCTTCAATTATCTAGACGCATAAGCAATTACTTTCGTTCGTTGCATTAATACACAACCGAGACCTTGCTTTGAGGCATCACAATATATCACAAAATTATCATTCCCTTCAGGTAATGACAATATAGGTGCCGTAGTTAACTTTTTCTTTAACAATTGAAATGCTTTCTCTTGTTCATCTTTCCATTCAAATTTATTCCCTTTATGCGTTAATGCAGTCAAGGGTTTTGCTATTCTGGAAAAGTCTTGGATGAACCTTCTGTAGTAACCAGCTAGTCCTAAAAACTGGCGTATGTGTTTCGGAGTTTTCAGAGCTTCCCACTTTTCAACGGTTTCAATCTTTGCTGGATCCACCTGAATACCTTCTTTGTTCACTATGTGACTGAGGAATTGAACTTCTTCCAACCAAAATGCACACTTTGAAAACTTAGCGTACAGTTTTTCTTTTCTCAACAACTCTAGCACTTTTCTCAAATGTTCTTCGTGCTCTTGATCATTCTTCGAGTAAATAAGTATGTCATCGATAAAAACAATGACAAACTTGTCAAGATATGGCCTACACACTCGGTTCATGAGGTCCATGAACACAGCTGGTGTGTTAGTCAATCCAAACGGCATAACCATAAACTCGTAATGACCGTAACGCGTCCTAAAAGCAGTCTTTGGAATATCATCCTCCTTCACCCGCATTTTATGACATCCAGAACGTAAATCAATCTTCGAATAAACAGACGAGCCTTGTAGTTGATCAAATAAGTCGTCGATTCTCGGTAGTGGGTAGCGGTTCTTGATGGTAAGTTTGTTCAACTCTCTGTAGTCTATACACAACCTAAATGAACCATCTTTCTTCTTGACAAACAAAACAGGAGCTCCCCATGGTGATGTGCTTGGTCGAATGAAACCACGCTTTAAAAGTTCCTGTAACTGACTTTGTAATTCTTTCATTTTGCTAGGTGCGAGTCTGTATGGAGCATGAGCTATTAGTGCAGCTCCTGGTACAAGGTCTATTTGAAATTCAACGGATCGATGTGGGGGTAATCCCGGTAATTCTTTCGGAAATACATCGGGAAATTCTTTTGCGACAGGAACATTACTGATGTTCTTTTCTTCAGGTTTAACTTCCTCGATGTGTGCGAGAATGATGTAACAACCTTTTCTTATTAGTTTTTGCGCCTTCAAACTACTAATAAGATTTAATTTCGCGTTGTTCTTTTCTCCGTACACCATTAAATGTTTTCCTTTTTCACGCATAATGCGAATCGCATTTTTGTAACAAACGACCTCTGCTCTCACCTTTTTCAACCAGTCCATGCCAATTATTACATCAAAGCTTTCTAACTCGACTGGTATTAAATCAATTTTAAACGTTTCATCCCCCAGTTTAATTTCTCTCTCCCGACATATATTATCTGCTGAAATTAATTTACCGTTTGCTAATTCGAGTAAAAATTTACTATCCTAAGGCGTCAATGGGCAACTTAATTTAGCACAAAATTCTCTACTCATATAGCTTCTATCCGCACCCGAATCAAATAAAACATAAGCAGATTTATCATCAATAAGAAACGTACCCGTAACAAGCTCTGGGTCTTCCTGTGCTTCTGCCGCATTAATATTGAAAACTCTTCCACGGCCCTGCCCATTAGTATTCCCCTGATTCGGGCAATTTCTAATAATGTGGCCCGGTTTTCCACATTTATAACAAACAGCGTTGGTATTACTTGCTCCGACACTATTCGTTTCGGCATTACTTGTTCCGACATTATTTGTTCCTTTAGTTCTGTTAATCTTTGGTCCGTAGACCTCACACTTTGTCGCGCTATGACCATTTCTTTTACACCTGTTGCAAAATGTCGTGCAAAACCCCTGATGATTTTCTTCACACCTATGACATGGCTGTTTTTGGTTTTTGTTGCCGTTGTTGTTATTGAGGTTGTTGTTGGGATTGTTATTGTTGTTGAAACGGTTGTTGTAGTTGTTGTTGTAGTTGGGATGTTTGTTGTAGTTATTGTTAGGATTGCGGTTATTGTTGCGATTGTTGTTGCGGTTGTTGGGATAGTTGTTGCGATTGTGGTTGTAATTGTTGGTGTTGTTGTTGTACTGGTGACTCTTGTCACCGTTTTCCTCCCGCTTCCACTTGAGTTGTTTCGTGTTGGCTTCTTCGGCCGCCTGCTCTTTAATTCTTCCCTCAATCTGATTTATGAGTTTATGAGCCATTCGACTTGCCTTCTGTATAGAAGCGGGCTCGTGTGAACTCACATCTTCTTGAATCCTTACTGGTAACCCTTTTACAAACGCGTCGATCTTCTCTTCTTCATCTTCGAATGCTCCCGGACACAATAGGCACAATTCTGTGAATCGTCTTTCATATGTGGTAACGTCGAACCCTTGTGTTCATAACTCTCGAAGTTCTGCCTTGAGTTTATTGACTTCGTTTCTAGGACGGTACTGCTCGTTCATCAATTGCTTGAATGCCGACCACAGTAGTGCGTAAGCAGCATTTTGTCCTACCTGTTCAAGATAGGTGTTCCACCACGTTAACGCAGTACCTGTGAAGGTATACGTAGCGTACTTAACTTTGTCCTCTTCAGTACAATTATTTATGGCAAACACCGATTCGAATTTCTCGGTCCACCGTTTCAATCCAATTGGTCCTTCGGTTCCATCAAATTCTAAAGGTTTGCAGGCAGTGAATTCTTTATAGGAGCATCCTACATGATTTCTTGCGCCATTAGCTGCATTGCTAGATTCAGAGTTATTGTTAGTATGTAGCGTGTAACATCCCGCCTTTTTCCATTTACTTTTCCGTGTAATTATTTAAAGTCCGTTATATGATTATAACATCCTTCGTTAATACGTATTTTAAAAATGTCTCGTTTAGGTAATTCACGCAACCGCAACCGAACTCGAGGGATTAGTTTCGCCAAGGGAGCAAAGATGTGACTAGCTTTTGACTAGTCAACACCCATCTCCTTTCATTTCTATTTTTCCATTTCCATTTTCTTTTAACACTTCCACATTTTCTTTCAATTCTCCATTACAAAGATTCATCATCCAAATCAAATCTAGCAAGCTTCAATCCAAACAAATTACACATTTAGAATCCTTGCAACTTCCTCTTCGATTCCATACCGATTTCATTACATTTGGATAACTTTCTAAAATCACTAGATTTCGTGTTCATGATGTTTTTACCTTATAAAGTTGTTAATTAGTGTCTATGGCTCAAGTCTAACATGAATATATGATTTATATGTTTGATCTTGTTATTTTTAGTAACTAGCATGAACTTGAAAGTTTGGTGTGTTTGATTGTTGATTTGGTTGCTTAAATGTTGTTGTTATGATAAAGTGCAAGTATTAAATGTGTTCCTAGTATCACTAGCTTCAATTTGATGTGTAGGTTGCTTTAGAAAACTTCATGAACTTGATTAGTGATTTTGGTGAAATTGGGTTAGGGTTTGATGAACTTGAAATGGACTTTTGATGCTTTGACTGACATGAAATGTTATTTGTAAGTGTTAGGTTGTATTGTATGCTTGATTACCTTTGAAACGACATATCATTCATGTAAATTGGTTGCCGAATCATCGAATGGCGTTTATGAACTTGAATGCATTAAATGAGGAGCTTTGAATGTGATTTTGGTTGTTGTAAAGGTAAATGTGATTGATGAAATGTGTTTAGTTGTTTTCCTTGTCAAATTACCTTTCCGATGATATAAGATACTTGTCTTGTTTGTTTGCGGGTCATAAATTAGGATTGTTTGAGTTTTGGTTCGTGCACTTGTGTGTTTTCAGCAAAATGTTTTCTGCCCAGATGTTTGGACGCCATCCAGTCTCTTGGACGCCGTCCAGGCTTTCACACTTGGACGCCGTCCAGGCCTTTTGGACGCCGTCCAATTTGCCTATTCTGTGCTGTTTTGATTTTTCATTTTACGAAAAATGTTTGCTATGCTACGCACCTCCGATTCACATGTAACTTGTTCTAACATGCTAATATATGATTAAAAACCTCAGAAAAATAGTTCGGGACCCGACCCGAACGTGTTGACTTTTTCGTTGACTTTGACCCGACCAAAGTTGACTTTTAACCAAACTTAACCAAATACTTATGCAAGCATTCTAACATGCTTTTATACTTGTACCTTACATGAAACATGACAATTTGATTCACATGCTATTATGATCGAGTCTTAACGAGCCATATGACTAATTGAACACTTTGACCTATCGTGTTTACCGTTATTGATACAAACCTATTTGTTTAGGTCAAGACTAGCATTCGTTCTTGCACACGTTTACTTGTTGAAGTACTTTTACATACGTGCACTCAAGGTGAGATCATAGTCTCACTTTTACTCTTTTTGAACTTACATTTGGGATGAGAAAACATAAACATTTCTTTTACTAAGTGAACACAAGTACAGGAAAACAAACATTCTACATACGAGTTTAGAACAAAATCCTCAATTCGATTATCATTAGTTACACTTGCCGGGTGTAAGTGAGAACTTATGTTGTATGGATCCATATGGGTTTGATAAACCCTCATTCAAACGGTTCGCTACCGTTTACGAATGAAATATATTTTCGAGAAACAGTGTATGTTCTAACACTATTGTGATGGGGTTCTATGGAAGGAATGTTAAGCATTGATAATTGGGTGCTCGTGAAATAACTTTTGGAATGTATTACTATTATATCAATGTTACAAATCTTGTGGTTCACTTGTACTTACTTACTTAAACCTATGATTTCACCAACATTTTCGTTGACAGATTTCTATGTTTTTCTCAGGTCCTTGAACGTTTTGTGATACATGCTTCCGCTCATTACTTTTGATACTTGCTTGGATGTTGAGTATACATGCATAAATGGAGCGTCTTTTGGCTACTTTCAAATTGTGTCGCATATGTTTCAATTGTACTTTAAACTTTGTTATGTAACTAGTTGTCGAACTACTTTGTAAACCTTGAAACATCTTTACTTTTGAAATGAATGCGACATACTTTTGGTCAAACGTTGTTTTAAAGACTTATGACCACGTAACGGGACCTAAGTAGACGGCGCCGTCAATGACAATTTTTTCGGGTCGCTACAAATGGTATCAGAGCGTTGGTTGTAGGGATTTAGAGTTCATTGGTGTCAACCCCGAGTCATAGGGTACATTAGTGAGTCTAGACTACAACCGCATATAGACTTGAAGTAGGAATTACTTGACTACTTGTGCATTTATACTCAAACGTTTCTACTCATATCTACTCTTATTTCATCTTAATCTCACGTTGTTTAATTTGATTGACACGCCACCTTGACTTAGTGAAATAATGTCGAATGCACATGTGAATTAGGGTAATATAATTTCCGGGATTATATTACGGTGACTCATATGAACGTTCCGACATTATGGCATAAAGAATTTAAGGCGAGTCAAGGAAAATTTTTCTCTCTATCCTAATTCCATATCATGATTAGTATTATTGAAAATACTAATCAACGGTATTCTTGTGTTTTGAACGAACAATGCCTCCTCGCCGTGTGCCACGCCATGAGACTCCCGAACAAGCCCTTCAACAGATGATAGCCACCGCCGTGGATGCGGCCATGGCTGGTCACTCTTCCAACAACAACCACAACAACAATAATCAAGGAGCCGGTAACTCAAGCGAAGGGTGCTCCTACAAAGCCTTCATGGGGTGCAAACCTCACACTTTCGATGGAACCGGAGGATTGGTTGTGCTTACCCAATGGTTTGAGCAAACGGAAGCCGTTTTTAGCATAAGCGGTTGTCGGGACCAAGATAAGGTCAAATACTCCACTCACACTTTCGCCGGTGTCGCCCTCACATGGTGGAACACCTATGTACAATCGGTGGGTACCGATGAAGCTCACGCCCTCTCTTGGGCCGACTTAAGGGAAAAGATGATCGTCGAATATTTCCCTGGTGAAGAAACCCGAAGGCTCGAACAAGAGCTAAGAACTTTGATGGCGGTCGGAAACGATCTCAAGGCTTATAATCAACGATTTTCTGAACTAGCCTTGATGTGCCCAAACCTTGTGAACCCCGAAGCTTTAAGGGTTGAACTTTACATGGATGGTCTCCCAAAGAGCATCAAACACGGGGTAATGTCATCCAAACCCACTAATCATCAACAAGCTTTGAACATGGCCCGCAAGTTGATAGAAACGGTGGACGAAATTATAGTTCCGGCACCTAAAGCCGAGGATAAGTCGGGTAACAACAAAAGAAAATGGGAAGCCCCCCAATCAAGCAACAACAACTTTGCCAAGAAGCCTTACACCTCCGACGGCAAGAAAGGTTATGCCGGAAACCTACCTCTTTGCAACAAATGCAACAAGCACCACTTTGGTAAATGTGGCAAGCTAATTTGCCATCGGTGCCAAGGAGTTGGTCATAAGGCCAACGAATGTAAAAGTGTCGCCCCCATCGCTCGAAAGGGGCCCAATGCACCAAAAACGGGTACTTGTTACGAATGTGGCCAAACGGGCCATTATATAAATGCATGCCCGAAGAAGAAAGATAACCCAATACACGTGGCCGGGCTTTCAACATTAACACCGAGGAAGCCCGAGATGACAATGAATTAGTCACGGGTATGTTTCTTCTCAACAACACTTATGTTACTTGTTTATTCGATTCGGGTGCCGATAAATGCTTTGTATCCAAGACTTTGACTCATTCTTTTAGCACTCCCCCACTTCTATTAGATACCACTTATACCATTGAAGTGGCCAACGGGAAACTATTGAGTGCCGACACATATTACCGGGGGTGTACGTTAAATATTTTGGGTAATGAGTTTGAAATTGACTTGATACCCATGGAACTAGGAAGCTTCGATGTAATAATCGGTATAAATTAGTTAGCCAAAACGAAATCTCACATCCTTTGTGATCTTAACGCAATAGGAATTCCTATCGAGAATGGTGAACCCTTGATTGTTTATGGCGATAAGAGTTGCACCGGACTCAACTTTGTTTCGTGCCTTAAAGTTAGAAAACTACTCCGTAAGGATTGTTTTGCAATCCTTTCCCATGTTAAGAAAGTCGAGTAAAATGAGAAGCATATCGATGATGTGCCAATTGTTAGTGACTTTTCCGATGTATTTCCCGAAGAATTGCAGGGTCTTCCACCCCATCGACCGGTAGAATTCCAAATCGATCTTATTCCAGGAGCCGCACCCATAGCACGTGCACCATATAGACTTGCTCCATCCGAAATGTAAGAATTGCAAACTCAAATCCAAGAACTACTTGACCGTGGTTTTATCCAACCTAGCCATTCACCATGGGGCGCTCCGATTTTGTTTGTTAAAAAGAAAGACGGATCCCTACGAATGTGCATTGATTATCATGAACTAAACAAATTGATGGTTAAGAACCGATATCCTCTTCCTCGTATCGATGACCTCTTTGATCAACTACAAGGGTCTTGTGTATATTCAAAAATGGATCTCCGCTCGGGTTATCATCAATTAAGGGTTAAGGGGGAAGATATCTCCAAAACTGCTTTCCGGACTCGTTATGGTAGTTATGAATTCATTGTCATGCCATTTGGTCTCACTAATGCACCAGCGATGTTCATGGACCTTATGAACCGCGTGTGCAAACCGTATCTCGATAAATTCTTCATTGTGTTCATCGATGACATCTTGGTCTATTCTAAAAGCGAAGAAGAGCACGAACAACATCTCCGACTTGTGCTTGAACTCTTGAGACAAGAACGACTCTATGCCAAATTCTCCAAGTGTGAATTTTGGTTGAAGGAAGTTCAATTTCTTGGTCATGTTGTAAGTGATCAAGGTATTAAAGTCGATCCATCAAAAATCGAAGCCATTAGTAAATGGGAGACTCCTACTACTCCTACTCACATCCGTCAATTTTTGGGTCTCGCCGGATACTATCGTAGATTCATCAAGGATTTCTCTTTGGTTGCTCGTCCTTTAACCGCGTTAACTCACAAGGGAAAGAAATTCGTTTGGGCAACCGAACAAGAATCTGCATTTCAAATCTTGAAGACAAAGCTAACTACCGCTCCTATATTGTCACTTCCCGAAGGCAATGATGATTTTGTTGTATATTGTGATGCCTTGAAACATGGTTTTGGGTGTGTATTGATGCAACGAAAGAAAGTCATTGCTTATGCCTCTCGACAATTGAAAATCCATGAACGGAACTATACGACCCATGATCTCGAACTCGGAGCCGTTGTCTTTGCACTTAAAATGTGGAGGCACTATCTTTATAGAACCAAAAGTACCATCTTCACCGATAATAAAAGCCTCCAACACATCTTCGATCAAAAGCAACTAAACATGAGACAACGACGGTGGATTGAAACTTTAAACGATTATGATTGTGAGCTTTGTTACCATCCGGGAAAGGCAAACGTAGTAGCCGATGCCTTAAGTCGAAAAGAAAGAGCGGTGCCTCTTCGTGTCTGAGCTTTAAACATCACCATTCACACCAACCTCAATAGTCAAATTCGTGTAGCCCAAGACGAGGCTCTCAAGGATGAAAACATCTCTCTCGAACACTTGAACGTCCTCAACTCTCGATTCGAAGTTAAGGAAACCGGACTCCGATATTTCGTCGGAAGAATTTGGGTACCTAGCTATGGGGACCTACGGAGCCTTATTTTAGACGAAGCCCATAAGTCAAGATATTCAATTCACCCCGGTGCCAATAAGATGTACCATGACCTCAAAGAAAAATATTGGTGGTCGAACATTAAAAGGGACGTTGCTACTTATGTTGGAAAATGCCTAACTTGCTCCAAAGTAAAAGCCGAACATCAAAGACCGTCCAGACTACTTCAACAACCAGAAATCCCGCAATGGAAGTGGGAAAGGATAACGATGGATTTTATTACCAAACTACCAAAGACGGTTGGCGGTTATGATACTATTTGGGTTATTGTTGACCATCTCACCAAATCCGCGCACGTCCTAGCCATGAAGGAAACCGACAACATAGAGAAACTCGCACAACTTTACATTAAAGAAATCGTAGCCCGACAAGGTGTACCCTTATCGATTATCTCCGACCGAGATGGCCGATTTGTTTCTATATTTGTTTAGACATGAGCACCGCATACCATCCGCAAACCGACGGACAAAGTGAACGCACAATTCAAACCTTGGAAGACATGCTACGAGCTTGTTTTGTCGACTTTGGAAAAGCTTGGGATAAGCACTTGCCTCTCACCGAATTCTCCTACAGCAATAGTTATCACGCGAGTATTAAAGCCGCACCATTCGAAGCTTTATATGGCCTAAAATGTCGTTCACCTCTTTGTTGGGCCGAAGTAGGCGTCACACAAATCACCGGACCCGAACTCATTCATGAAACAACCGAGAAAATTGTTCAAATCCGAGATAGGCTTAGGACGGCCCGAAGTCGTCAAAAGAGCTATACCGACAAATGACGCAACAATCTCGAATTTCAAGTCGGTGATCCTGTAATGTTAAAAGTCTCACCTTGGAAAGGTGTAATCCGTTTTGGGAAATGCGGGAAGCTAAATCCGAGGTATATTGGTCCTTTCAAAATCTTGGAGCGTATTGGAACCGTTGCTTATCGTTTAGATCTTCCATCTCAATTGAACTCCGTTCATCCTACCTTCCATGTATCTAACTTGAAAAAGTGTCTTGCCGAATCCGATATCGTCATCCCTCTCGAAGAACTTACTATTGATGACAAACTTTATTTTGTGGAAGAACCGGTTGGAATCGTGGACACCTCCGTCAAAGACGTTGAAACAAAGCAGAATTCTGATTGTCAAGATTTGTTGGAATGCCAAAAGAGGACCCGAGTTTACTTGGGAAAGGTAAGATAAAATGCAAAAGAAAGACCCTCACTTGTTCCCGGTTCCGAAAACACAAGATTTCGAGGAAGAAACAACGACTACTACGCCTACTTAAATTTCGGGACGAAATTTCTTTTAAGGAGTAGGTAATGTAACATCCAGCCTTTTTCCGTTTACTTTTCCTTTTAATTATTTAAAGTCCGTTATATGATTCTAACATCCTTCGTTAATACGCGTTTTAAAAATATCTCGTTTAGGTAATTCACGCAACCGCAACCGAACTCGAGGGACTAGTTTTGCCAAGGGAGCAAAGATGTGACTATCTTTTGACTAGTCAACACCCATCTCCTTTCATTTCTATTTTTCCATTTCCATTTTCTTTTAACACTTCCACATTTTCTTTCAATTCTCCATTACAAAGATTCATCATCCAAATCAAATCTAGCAAGCATCAATCCAAACAAATTACACATTTGGAATCTTTGCAACTTCCTCTTCGATTCCATACCAATTTCATTACATTTGGGTAACTTTCTAAAATCACTAGATTTCGTGTTTTTGATGCTTTTAACTTATAAAGTTGTTAATTAGTGTCTATGGCTCAAGTCTAACATGAATATATGATTTATATGTTCGATCTTGTTATTTTTAGTAACTAGCATGAACTTGAAAGTTTGGTGTGTTTGATTGTTAATTTGATTGCTTAAATGTTGTTGTTATGATAAAGTGCAAGTATTAAATGTGTTCCTAGTATCACTAGCTTCAATTTGATGTGTAGGTTGCTTTAGAAAACTTCATGAACTTGATTAATGATTTTGGTGAAATTGGGTTAGGGTTTGATGAACTTGAAATGGACTTTTGATGCTTTGAATGACATGAAATGTTATTTGTAAGTGTTAGGTTGTATTGTATGCTTGATTACCTTTGAAACGGCATATCATTCATGTAAATTGGTTGCCGAATCATCGAATGGCGTTTATGAACTTGAATGCATTAAATGAGGAGCTTTGAGTGTGATTTTGGTTGTTGTAAAGGTAAATGTGATTGATGAAATATGTTTAGTTGTTTTCCTTGTTAAATTACCTTTTCGATGATATAAGATACTTGTTTTGTTTGTTTGCGGGTCATAAATTAGGATTGTTTGAGTTTTGGTTCGTGCACTTGTGTGTTTTCAGCAAAATGTTTTCTGCCCAGATGTTTGGACGCCGTCCAGCCTTTTGGACGCCGTCCAGACTTTCACACTTGGACGCCGTCCAGGCCTTTTGGACACTGTCCAATTTGCCTATTCTGTGCTGTTTTGATTTGCCATTTTACGAAAAATGTTTGCTATGCTACGCACCTCCGATTCACATGTAACTTGTTATAACATGCTAATATATGATTAAAAATCTCAGAAAAATAGTTCAGGACCCGACCCGAACGTGTTGACTTTTTCGTTGACTTTGACCCGACCAAAGTTGACTTTTAACCAAACTTAACCAAATACTTATGCAAGCATTCTAACATGCTTTTATACTTGTACCTTACATGAAACATGACAATTTGATTCACATGCTATTATGATCGAGTCTTAATGAGCCATAGGACTAATTGAACACTTTGACCTATCGTGTTTACCGTTATTGATACAAACCTATTTGTTTAGGTCAAGACTAGCATTCATTCTTGCACACGTTTACTTGTTGAAGTACTTTTACATACGTGCACTCAAGGTGAGATCATAGTCCCACTTTTACTCTTTTTGAACTTACATTTGGGATGAGAAAACATAAATGTTTCTTTTACTAAGTGAACACAAGTACAGGAAAACAAACATTCTACATACGAGTTTAGAACAAAATCCTCAATTTGATTATCATTAGTTACACTTGCCGGGTGTAAGCGAGAACTTATGTTGTATGGATCCATATGGGTTTGACAAACCCTCATTCAAACGGTTCGCTACCGTTTACGAATGAAATATATTTTCGAGAAACAGTGTATGTTCTAACACTATTGTGATGGGGTTCTATGGAAGGAATGTTAAGCATTGATAATTGGGTGCTCGTGAAACAACTTTTGGAATGTATTACTATTATATCAATGTTACAAATCTTGTGGTTCACTTGTACTTACTTACTTAAACCTATGATTTCACCAACGTTTTCGTTGACAGATTTCTATGTTTTTCTCAGGTCTTTGAACGTTTTGTGATACATGCTTCCGCTCATTACTTTTGATACTTGCTTGGATGTCGAGTATACATGCATACGTGGAGCGTCTTTTGGCTACTTTCAAATTGTGTCGCGTATGTTTCAATTGTACTTTAAACTTTGTTATGTAACTAGTTGTCGAACTACTTTGTAAACCTTGAAACATCTTTACTTTTGAAATGAATGCGACATACTTTTGGTCAAACGTTGTTTTAAAGACTTATGACCACGTAACAGGACCTAAGTAGACGGCGCCATCAATGACGATTTTGTCGGGTCGCTACATAGCGCAGCCTGTACTGCGGCTATGTTTGCAGCAAGAAAGGTACAAAATTCCTCTTCGCTCATATTCATGGTGTGTCGAGTAGTCGGTGCCATTTCCTTCAAAATAGCCAACTGAATCGAGTTAATCATACAGAATATTAAGAGTAGTCAATAGTATTTCGTAGCATAATATGAACTCATTTATAAAAGCTTTTTCTTCATATTAGCGTTTTATAAGTTTAAATTCGGGTACTACCTACCCGTTAAGTTCATACTTAGTAGCTAATATACAATTCAACTACTACAATTCCATATGAAAAACTTATTATAATAATATATCACATACAAATATTCTTCAAACTTACAACTTCGCTATATTACATATAACGTGAAATATAGTACACTATGATACAGGACAGTTTTGAAGATAAATCTAGTTAATACGCAAGTTGTTCAGCAAAGGAAATAAAGACACGTAATTCATAAGTCCAGAAACAAGTCATGCATTCTGGTTTTACTAAGACGACTTCCCATCCTTGGTCTTGTGGAAAATAACCATTATGACCCTTGGCTAGGCAGCATGTTGTAATGTCGTCAAAAGGACGTGGGTTTCGTAATGTCAAACAGCCCCGTAATAATCTAAAAACCTTGTTTCTCACCCCAACTACTGAATCCGTCACTTGTGGGAAGGTTTTATTTAAAAGTTGCAATCTGATGTTCTTTTTCTCACTTTGGTAAGAAGTGAACATCACTAACCCGTAAGCATAACACGCTTCTTTATGTTGCATGTTAGAAGCTCTTTCTAATTCACGAAATCCTATGTTGGAATATGTTGAGTCAAAATAGGTTCTTAACCCGTAGCGTAAAATTGCATTTGGGTTCCCCACATTTAATGCTTTAAAGAAAACACGGCGTAACTTACGGTCTCCCCAATGTGATATTCCCCACCTATCAAAGGAAAGCCTTTTATAAACTAAGGCATTTCTGGAAAGTCTTTCAAATGTTTGACAAGTTAATTTCACCATAACTAAATGTGCAGATGAATTCTGACCGACTCTAGACAAGATTTCCTCAATCATATCCTCTGGTAGGTCTTCTAAAATATTCGGTTGTCTACCCTTAACGTCCATTTTGTTTTTATACTGTAAAATAGACAAGGATTAGATTCGTAATAACAAACAATACAAGCAATTTTTACATAGAACATAAAAGTACAAGCACACTACAATACATATAATACACAACATGATTACAACCCTCTAATCTAAATCACTGGTTTCCTCTTCTTCGGACTTGGTTCATTTTCCTAATTTTCTAGGAATATATGGTGTTCCTCTAATACGAGCCGTCGTTTTCCATAATGGTTTAGAAAAACCTGGTGGTTTAAAGGTTCCCAGGTCATTGTTACATTTTAGGAAATACGGATGTTGCCGATACATATAAAGTTCATCGGGGTTGGAATCGGGTTTCTCTATTTTTATACCTTTTCCCTTATTATTTTCTTTCGCTTTATTAAATTCGGTCGGGGTAATATCTATAACATCATCGGAATCCTCATCGGGATCCGATTCATTGGAAAATTGGTAATCTTCCCAATATTTTGCTTCCTCGGCGGAAACATCATTGACCATTATTAACTTTGGTCCGTTGGTTGAGGATTTTCTTTTATTTAATCGATTTACTATTGGTATCAATATTTCTTCCTCCAGAACCTCTTCTTCTTCTGGTTCCTCCTCTTCCGATTCCTCCTCTTCTGGTTCCTCTTCTTCCGGTTCCTCCTCTTCCGGTTCCTCCTCTTCCGGTTCCTCTTCGGGAATTTGTGAATCTTCCCAAAATATATTCGACTCTTCATTATTATTAGGTGAATCAATGGGTTTGTACTAGAGGTAGACATCTATCACACAATATCAAACACATTAAGAGATTAATATATCACATAATATTTACATGTTAATAATATATAGTTTCCAACAAAAAAATGTTAAGCAATCGTTTTTGAAGAAAAACACGGTCGAAGTCCAGACTCACTAATGCATCCTAACAAACTCGGTAAGACACACTAATGCAATTTTCTGGTTCTCTAAGACCAACGCTCGGATACCAACTGAAATGTCCCATTCATATTGATTATAAACGTTCCATATTAATTGATTTCATCGCGAGGTTTTGACCTCTATATGAGACGTTTTTCAAAGACTGCATTCATTTTTAAAACAACCATAACCTTTATTTTATCGATAAAGATTTAAAAAGCATTACATAGATTATCAAATAATGGTAATCTAAAATATACCGTTTACACACGACCATTACATAATGGTTTACAATAAGAATATATTACATCAAAAATAAGTTTCTTGAATGCAGTTTTTACATAATATCATACAAGCATGGACTCCAAATCTTGTCCTTATTTTAGTATGCAACAGCGGAAGCTCTTAATAATCACCTGAGAATAAACATGCTTAAAACGTCAACAAAAATGTTGGTGAGTTATAGGTTTAACCTATATATTATCAAATCATAATAATAGACCACAAGATTTCATATTTCAATATACATCTCATACATAGAGATAAAATTCATTCATATGGTGAACACCTGGTAACCGACATTAACAAGATGCATATAAGAATATCCCCTATCATTCCGGGAAATCCTTCGGACATGATATAAACGAATTCGAAGTACTAAAGCATCCGGTACTTTGGATGGGGTTCGTTAGGCCCAATAGATCTATCTTTAGGATTCGCGTCAATTAGTAGATCGGTTTACTAATTCTTAGGCTACCAAGCAAAAGGGGCATATTCGGCTTCGATCATTCACCCATATAATGTAGTTTCATTTACTTGTGTCTATTTTGTAAAACATTTATAAAACTGCATGTACTCTCATCCCAAAATATTAGATTTTAAAAGTGGGACTATAACTCACCTTCACAGATTTTTACTTCGTCGGGAAGTAAGACTTGGCCACTGGTCGATTCACGAACCTATAACAAATATGTACATATATATCAAAGTATGTTCAAAATATAATTACAACATTTTTAATACGTTTTACTGTTTTAAATTTATTAAGTCAGCTGTCCTCGTTAGTAACCTACAACTAGTTGTCCAGAGTTAGATGTACAGAAATAAATCGATATATATATTATCTTGAATCAATCTACGACCCAGTGTATACACGTCTCAGGCTAGATCACAACTCAAAGTATATATATTTTTGGAATCAACCTCAACCCTGTATAGCTAACTCCAACATTACTCATATAGAGTGTCTATGGTTGTTCCAAATAATATATATACATGGGTCGATATGATATGTCAAAACATTTGCATACGTGTCTATGGTATCCCAAGATTACATAATATATTAGAATACATGTATAATACAATATAAGTTAGCTAGGATATGATTTGTATAGAATTGTTACAATATTTCCCGTAGCTACAACAATCAAAAAATATCCAATCTTGTTTTACCCATAACTTCTTCGTTTTAAATCCGTTTTGAGTGAATCAAATTGCTATGGATTCATATTAAACTCTATTTTATGAATCTAAACAGAAAAAGTATAGGTTTATAGTCGGAAATATAAGTTACAAGTTGTTTTTGTAAGAGGTAGTCATTTCAGTCGAAAGAACGACGTCTTGATGACCATTTTGAAAAACATACTTCCACTTTGAGTTTAACCATGATTTTTGGATATAGTTTCATGTTCATAAGAAAAATCATTTTCGCAGAAGAACAACTTTTAAATCAAAGTTTATCATAGTTTTTAATTAACTAACCCAAAACAGCCAGCGGTGTTACTACGACGGCGTATATCTGATTTTACGGTGTTTTTCGTGTTTTTCGGTTTTAATTCATTAATTTAGCATATCATATAGATATAGAACATATGTTTAGTTGATTTTAAAAGTCAAGTTAGAAGGATTGACTTTTATTTGCGAACAAGTTTAGAATTAACTAAACTATGTTCTAGTGATTACATGTTCAAATCTTCGAATAAGATAGTTTTATATGTATGAATCGAATGATGTTATGAACATCATTACTACCTCAAGTTTAGTAGGTAAATCTACTGGAAGTGACAAGAAATTATCTAGCTTCAAAGTGTGGCAACCCGACCAAAATCGTCATTGACGGCGTCGCTAACTGAGGTCCCGAAACGTGGTCGTAGTCCCTATATGAGACTCGTTTGACCAAAATTATGTCGCATTCTTTTGAAACGTATCATGCTTGCAAAGTTTAGTTTACAAAACTGTTCGACAACAATTTTAAGTTTGCAAAAGTATAAATTATAAATGAGGTAACTTGCGACATAATTAGTTTAAAATCGCGGTTGCTATAAATAGCGTAAGTATGTAAACAATATGCTTGAATCCAAAGGTGCTATCACTAGCGTATGTATGTATGTATGCTTGACTCCAAGCAAGAAATCAGAGTGTATGCATGCATGCTTGACTCCAAGCAAATATGAGTGTACGCGGAAGCATGTATCAAATAGCCAAGTATGAACCTGAGAAACATATAGAAAACTGTCAACGAAAAACATTGGTGAAATCATAGGTGTATTAATAAAAGTTATATTTTGAACCACAAGATTTAGTATTTCCATAAAATTGATCATCCAAAAGTTGCATTCCAAAAGTTTGTTCGCGAGCACCCAATTATCAATGCTTAACATTCCTTCCATAGAACCCCATCACAATAGTGTTAGAACATACACTGTTTCTCGAAAATATATTCCATTTGTAAACGGTAGCGAACCGTTTGAATGAGGGTTTATCAAACCCGTATGGATCCATACAACATAAGTTCTCGCTTACACCCGGCAAGTGTAACTAATGATAATCGAATTGAGGATTTTGTTCTAAACTCGCTGTAGAATGTTTGTTTCATCGGACTCGTGTTCAAAACATAAAAGTAAGTAGTACAAGATGTAACAAAGTATATGTTTCTCAGCCCAAGATTTAAAAGTATAAAAATTGTTGAAAAGGTGGGACTATGATCTCACCTCGAGTGCACGAGTATAAATGTACTTCACAAAGTAAATGTGTGCATGAAAGTTGCTTAGCCTTGACCTAAACAAATAAGTTGTATCAATTAACCGGTTACGACACAAGGTCGGGTGAAATGTGTTCAATTAGTCTTATGGCTCGTTACGACTCGATTATGTAGCATGTGAATCAATTTGTCAAGTTTCATGCAAGATACAAGTATAGAAACAAGTTAGGAAGGTTGCACAATCATTTGGTTAAGTCTGACAAAAAGTCAAACTTAGGTCGGTCAAAGTCAACGAAAAGTCAACACGTTCGGGTCGGGTCCCGAACTATTTTTCTGAGGTTTTTAATCATATATGAGCATGTTAGAAGAAGTTACATGTGAATCGGAGGTGCGTAGCATAGCAAACATTATTCAAAAATCGACAAAGTTGGACAGACCACTTTGGCGCGCCGCGCGGGTACATGCCGCGCCGCGCCATTGCCTGTGCAGAGAATTCTGGCAGTTTTCACACTCAAGCACGAATCCAACTCCAAATACCCATAAATCCTAAACCGTAAACATCCAAAACAAGTATCTTATATCGTTGGAAAGGTATTTTGACAAGGAATACAACTAACCACTTTTCATCAAGCAAAAACATCATTTACAATAGCCGAAATCTCGTCAAGTGGTCATTAAATGTTCAAAACCATCGTTTCAAGTTTACAAAACGCATTTTAAGATTCGGGAATGCAATTAACACATATGATATGCCGTTTTGAAGGTAATGAAACATACAATACAACTAATCACTAACTAATAACATTTCATGGCATTCAAAGCATCAAAATTTCCTTTTAGAGTTCATCAAACCCTAATCAAGAATCACAAAACCAATAATCATGTTAGTGATGTTTTTCCAAATCAACCTACACACCAAATTGAAGCTAGTGATACTAGTAACACAATTAAAACATGAACTTTAACAATTTAACAACATTAACTCATCCAAAATCAAAGATTAAGCACACCCATTTCAATTGTTCATACTAGTTACTCAAAACAACAAATCGAGCAAGTAAATCATATATTCATGCTAGACACGAGCCATAGACACTAACTAACACCATTTCAAATCAAAAACATGAATTTAGAGAAATCTAGAGTTTTTAGAAACCTTACCCCAAGCTATGAAATTGGTACCAAATCGAAGAGGATGAAGAGAGGATTCCAAATATGTAATTTGTTTTGATGTTTGCTTCTCGATCCGGATTTAGATGATGATTTTATGAAGATGGGTGTTTGAGTTCATGAAAGGGAAGTAGAGAGAAAAGAGGAAGAAGGTGGGAGGTGAAATGAATGGATGGATAAGGTGGGTTGACTAGTTGACCTAGTCAACTAGTTTGCCCACTTGGTAACCTCGGTCCCTCAAGTTTCAAAGCGGGTGCGGGAATTAACCAAACGAATATTTTAAAAACGCTCGAGTAAACGAGTGATGTTATAATTAAATAACGGGAAAATTAAGAACGTTGGTCAACGGAAACTACGAATTTAAATAACGAAAGGTATTATTTAAAAAAAAAGATAGTGTTAAAAATAAATTTAACGGAGAAACGCGGGATGTTACACAAAGGATCTTGGATGGCTTGAAAGTTCTTGAAGTAGAATCATGACACGAAAACAAGTTCAAGTAAGATTATCACTCGAATTAAGATAGTTATAGTTATAGGAATTGAATCAAAGTTTGTATATGAGTATTACCTTGATTTAGAATGATATCTTACTGTAAACAACAAGGATTTATTGAGGTTAGATGATCACTTTATAAGATTGGAAGTGAGCTACTAAACTTGGAAGTATTCTTGATTTTTATGAAACTAGAACTTGTAGAATTTATGAAGAACACTTAGAACTTGAAGATGGAACTTGAGTGAGATCAATTAGATGAAGAAAATTGAAGAATGAAAGTGTTTGTAGGTGTTTTTGGTCGTTGGTATATGGATTAGATATAAAAGATATGTAATTTTGTTTTCATGTAAATAAGTCATGAATGATTACTAATATTTTTGTAATTTTATGAGATATTTCATGCTAGTTGCCAAATGATGGTTCCCACATGTGTTAGATGACTCACATGGGCTGCTAAGAGCTGATCATTGGAGTGTATATACCAATAGTACATACATTTAGAAGTTGTGTATTGTACGAGTACGAATACGGGTGCATACGAGTTGAATTGTTGATGAAACTGAACGAGGATGTAATTGTAAGCATTTTTGTTAAGTAGAAGTATTTTGATAAGTGTCTTGAAGTCTTTCAAAAGTGTATGAATACATATTAAAATACTACATGTATATACATTTTAACTGAGTCGTTAAGTCATCGTTAGTCGTTACATGTAAATGTTGTTTTGAAACCTTTAGGTTAACGAGCTTGTTAAATGTTGTTAACCCATTGTTTATTATATCTAAAGAGATGTTAAATTATTATATTATCATGATATTATGATATATTAATATATCTTAGTATGATATATATACAGTTAAATGTTGTTACAACGATAATCGTTACATATATGTCTCGTTTCGAAATTCTTAAGTTAGTAGTCTTGTTTTATATATGTAGTTCATTGTTAATATACATAATGACATGTTTACTTATCATTTATCATGATTAAACATAGTGTAACAATATCTTAATATGATTCATATGTAATTAGTAAGACCTTGTTATAACGATAATCGTTATATATATCGTTCCGAGTTTCTTAATTCAATAAACACAATTTTATGTATATAACTCATTGTTAAAATACCTAATGAGATACTTAATTATCATAATATCATGTTAACTATATATAATCATATATATATATATATATATATATATATATATATATATATATATATATATATATATATATATATATATATATATATATATATATATATATATATATATATATATATATATGTCATCATATAGTTTTTACAATTTTTAACGTTCGTGAATCACCGGTCAACTTGGGTAGTCAATTGTCTATATGAAACCTATTTCAATTAATCAAGTCTTAACAAGTTTGATTGCTTAACATGTTGGAAACACTTAATCATGTAAATATCAATTTCATTTAATATATATAAACATGAAAAAGTTCGGGTCACTACATGAGGCATCACAATAAACCACAAAATCTTCACTTCCCTCTGGTAGAGACAATACTGGTGCAGTTGTTAACTTCTCTTTCAACAACTGAAATGCAGTCTCTTGCAGTTCTGACCACTCAAACTTCTTGCCCTTATGAGTCCACGCGGTTAACGGTCGGGCGATCTTAGAGAATCCTTCAATGAATCTCCGGTAGTAACTAGCTAGACCCAAAAATTGCCTAATCTGCATTGGCGTCTTTGGAGTTTCCCAATTCTTAACCGACTCAATCTTTACTGGATCGACCTGTATCCCATTGGCCCCTACAACATGGCCAAGAAATTGTACTTCTGGTAACCAAAAGTCACACTTAGAGAACTTTGCATACAACTGCTCATCTCTAAGCATAGTCAGTATCGAACGTAGATGCTGCTCGTGCTCTTCTCTATTCTTGGAGTACACCAATATATCATCAATGAACACAATGACGAATTTATCTAGGTATGGCTTACACACACGATTCATGAGATCCATGAACACTGCTGGTGCGTTCGTCAAACCAAATGACATCACTGTAAACTCATAATGCCCATAACGTGTTCTAAACGCTGTCTTCGGGACGTCAGCTTCTTTGACTCTCAATTGGTGATACCCGGATCTCAAATCAATCTTCGAATAACAACTATATCCCTGCAGCTGATCAAATAAGTCATCAATCCTCGGTAGCGGATACCGATTCTTGATTGTCAGCTTGTTCAATTCTCTGTAGTCGATACACAACCTCATCGACCCATCCTTCTTCTTAACAAACAGGATAGGAGCTCCCCAAGGAGAAGAACTCGGTCCAATAAATCCCTTGTCTAACAACTCTTGCAATTGACTAGAAAACTCTTGAAGTTCTGGGGGTACAAGTCTGTACGGTGCGCGAGCCACCGGTGCCGCTCCTGGCACTAAGTCTATCTGAAACTCAATTTCTCGATGCGGTGGGAGACCAGGTAATTCCTCCGGAAAAACTTCAAGAAATTCCTTAACTATAGGAACGTCTTCGGGTCTTCTTTCTTCTGGTACAATTTGGCTTACATGAGCCAAGAACGCGATGCATCCTTTTCTCACATACTTTTGGACTTTCAAGCAGTTAATGAGATGTAATTGTGAGCCATTCTTTTCACCATAAATCATCATAGGTTCATCGTCAGCAATAGGAATACAAGAGCCTTTAGGTCACAGACCACCTCGGCTTTGTTATTAGCTAACCAGTCCATTCCAACCACAAGGTCAAAATTTCCAGTTTAATAGGTATCACATTAATTCTAAAGGGCTTACTTTCTAACGTCAAAGTACAATCACGATAAATCTTATCAGCTCTCATCAAGTTACCATTCCCTAGTTCTATGGAATACACGTTATCTAAGGAAGAAATAGGTTTCTTAACATTGTGACAAATATCCTTAGATATAAAACTTCTATCAGTGCCAGTATCAAACAAAACATAAACAGGTTGATCATCAAGTGAAAACGTACCCGTGACTAGCTTTAGATCATCACGAGCTTCCGCATAATTGATGTTGAACGCCCTTCCTCGAGCATTCCCATTGTTATTCTTAGGACAGTCCTTCTTGAAATGACCCGGCTGTCCACAACCTTAATAGTTCTTACCACCATTAGCATTGTTCGCGTTGCTTGCAGTGCTGTTGTTGTTGGTGTTGCCGTTGAGATTAACCTTGCAATATTTTGACAAATGACCAAACTTCTTACACTTGGTGCAAACCAGCACTTTGCATTCCCCACGATGGTGCTTTCCGCATCTTCCACACAATGGTAGTTTTCCCTTGTAATTCGTGTTGGATGAAGATCCATTCTCAAAGTTACGGGGCACCCCTTGCCTCTTACCTCGGTTCTGTGCGAGACTTCCAACTATGTTCTCACTTCGTTTCCTTTTCCCATTAACTTCATTTCCTATAGCACATCTCTTTTCCTTTCGATCGGCTAACTTGCTTCATTCTGTTTATCGCCATATTGATGACTCCGATTATTGTCTTTGGTTGATGGGAAAGGACAAAACCAAACACTTCCATCGGCAATCCTGACATGTACCTCTCAATTGCTCTTTCCACTGATGAGACCAAATGTGGGCAAAGCAACGATAGCTCCCGGAATTGGTTAGTGTAACTAGCAATGTCGGTTCCAATGACCCTTAGGTTCAGAAGTTCATTTTCCCACCTTATCCGCTCTCGTTGGGGACAGTATTTCTCAATCGTGCAATCAAAACCTGCAGCTATAAGAGCTTCCGTCACACGCTGGTTAACGAGTTCTTCCATTTGAGCCTCGAGCATTTCAGTAGTAAACATGGTCTCCTTCTACACAAACGATACATCGAGGTAAGATCAATGAAAAACAGAGTTACTAAAAAAATATACGAGCAACGAGTGTTGAAGACTAGTAAATAATAGTACAAAAAGATTCGCTAGTAGTGAGAAGTAGTGTAAGTAGTGATAGTAGTGATAGTAGTAACACTAGGGTAGTAGTAGTGGTACTAGTGTCATGTAGTGATAGTAGTGGTAGTAACACTAAGTAGTAACATTAATGGCAATAGTAGTAGTATAACATAACACAAGTATTATGATCATACAAAGTTACTAAATATAGAATAATACCGCATGCAATAAAAGATAATAGTTACTAATAGCATAATCCACCATTATATAAATAAAATCCGAAAGTGATAAACCAAATTCCAAAGTAGTAAACCAAACAATAAACATAATGTGCTAATAGCCGAGTTTATAACACCCGGTAAGTCTTATATAAAGAAAGTATGGCGGATGCAAAGGAAAAGAAGCTCATGGTCAACGACCTTTCACTTCCTCTTCTGTCGGGTACGGAAGGCAGGTCCATCATTCCTCGGCCTATTACGTTCCGCCTCTAACGCAGCAACCCTGGCAGTCAAGGCTGCTATCAATCTTGCCATCTCAACGAACCTCGCTTCAACCTCGTACGTATAAGTATTTATACCCGTGACTCTTTCCTCCATTATCTCAAGATCTTCGAGGTGTGGATATGTCCTAGCAATATCGCTCAAGGTGTTAACACGATCAACAATATTCCTGTTACGATTAGTATGAACCAAATCCAATGCATAAAGGTTCACGGGATGGTTAGGTATCTGATGCGGAGCAGGTGCTGGTGCTGGGGCTGGAGCATTCATGTGATGATCACTCCAAATCCATATGGATGAACACGTCATTCATCGATTTCATTGTGAGGTATTTGACCTCTATATGATACGTTTTGTAAACATTGCATTCTTTTGAAAAGGCACACCATAAATGTATATTTAAATCGAAGGTTTTCGACATCTGATGATTTCTACATATAGACAATCACCGTAATAATAGTTTACAATAGTACTTCCGTTGACAATGCAGTCAAAATAAGATACATGGTGATGATTTGGTGAATGCAACGTTTCCTCGAAAAATATGCCATGTAAGACTCTATGCACATAGCTTGTATAACATATAAGTAAACAGCGGAAGATTTCTAGGGAACCTGAGAATAAACATGCTAACAAGTGTCAACACAAAGGTTGGTGAGTTCATAGTTTTAGTGTTTCGCATAATCTGTATATAAAAGTGGATCACAAGATTTCAGTTGTTTCATCCAGAAACGTTTATCAATAGATTCTACATAACAGAGCACCCTGGTAACTAAGCTTTAACGTTATAATGATAAATACCTCATTCGTTTTAATACACGCAAACCAACGTGTCCTAAACTCAAATAACACACGTCCGTTAAAAGGCTAGCGCTCTAGCTCGGACGGGGATGTCAAGCCCTATGGATCCATATATTGTTATTCGCGCCCACCAGTCCATATCCTATGTA
Source organism: Rutidosis leptorrhynchoides (assembly GCF_046630445.1). Taxonomy (NCBI): domain Eukaryota; kingdom Viridiplantae; phylum Streptophyta; class Magnoliopsida; order Asterales; family Asteraceae; genus Rutidosis; species Rutidosis leptorrhynchoides. The sequence goes on along the minus strand of NC_092340.1, from coordinate 343,358,615 downwards.
CTGGCAGTTACTAGTTACCAAAGCTAAGGGATTTTCGGTTCAAACTCAGTGTAGAATTAAGTATGTACTTGTATCCATTGTGTTTAAAATAAATTGCATGTATTCTCAGCCCAAAAATATATATTGCAAAAGCGATTAAAAAGGGAGCAATGAAACTCAAGCATATAAATATTGTAAAACAGTTAATAAAGCATTTACATGTATTCTCAGCCCAAAAATGTAAAGAGTAAAAGGGGCAAATGAAACTCACCTTAGCAGCACATAAAGTTGTTCATCGTAATGTGACCGAAACTCAGAATATCAAATAATCGTAGATCTCAACTTAGAGAACATATGTTGGTCAATAAATGTCTATCAAGCTAGGTCAGGTCATAGTGTATCATAATCCTAATGCTCGAGATCGACATACAAAAGTTTATCAAAAGTCATTTCAAAAAGTCATTTTTGACAATAGTTCAACAAAACGAGACGTACCTTGTATAAGGATTTATTTACTCGGTTGGTAATATTCAAAAATTCATTTTATCAATCTCGTAAACAAGTTGTTTAAATCTTAATTGCATATTCAAAAGCAATTTCAATTAGCGTCAGTCATAATTCAGTTGATCATATCTTTTAATCCGTTCATCGAAACTATTCGGTGTCTAAATGAAAAGTTACTGATTTTTCACCAGCTTTCCAAAAAACATGTATATCATATACCTTTTACCAGTAATATATGTATTTAATTCGTGATTCATTATAAACTGTTTAACGATGAAATTTAGCATACAAACATGTATAAATATATATACTCGAGCACTAGACATGTATACACTATTAATTTATAAAAGATAAAATATAAATGCTTACGTATCAATATTGTGATTCAATATTTCAGAAAAGTACGTAGACGTAACGGAGATGATAAACACTAGGTTTGACTTGCGAAATAATACCCATGAACATTACCCATAACTTTCATTGTTATAACCCATAATTTCCTTAGCTCTATTCCGCTCGAAACCCATTTTGAAAGTGACACGCTCATGACCTCGTCGTAGTATTTTATGTACTAATACTACTAATAATAATAAGTAAGATTAATAATAATATTAATCTTAATAATAATATAAATAATAATAATAATAATAATAATAATAATAATAATATATATTTCATACGGAGTAATAATAAGAATATATGTGCGATAAGTATCGAGCAAAATGCCATTTTATAGCATCAGGCCAGATTTTTGCCTCCATGCGATCGCATGGATTTCTAGGCTTGTGGCCATGCGATTGCATGGACTCAGATTCCAGCTCACAAATTTTTGTTTTCTTGTTTGTCGACATGTTTTAATAATATAAATATAATATATTTAAATTATATAATTAATTATATATTATATTAAATTCACGTGCATAGTTGACTTGTAATTTTTGTTCCGATAAGTCGTACGTTGTCACTCGACTTATGTCCCGATTCCGGTTTTTCGAACGCCCTTTCGTACGCTGAGAAAACTAGTACTTTTCGTTTCGTGACTCGTACCTTTGTCAAAATATAAACTTAAATTATCCATAACTATACCACTCAAAGTACAACTTATACATTTGAGTGTTTTGGTCATTTACTTCTATAAATTATCGTCTCGCTATTTGTTAATATATATATAATAACAATTCGTTTTATGACCAAGTTAATATTATATTTTATAGTATTATTAAATATATAATTTCAATATTAATAAACATGTTATAAAATGCACATCGCACATTATTCATATAACTAATTCTAACAGTTAATATTACTTATTTATCGTATGTGTTATTTAAACAAATACACTTAATTAACCAATCTTATTATATCGAAACACGTTCTCGCACGTTTGAAACAAAACCAATTTAATATTATGCAGTTTAGTTCTCCATTAACTTTTATCTAACTTTCATTATCTAACACTTTACCATTTTCCGAATACCATTAAAAATGAAAGATTTCTCAAATCAACGTGGACCTCTCAACAGAGACCTGTAATAATATCATAATCCTTAAGAGACTCAGTAAATATCTTTTACTTGAATCGTTTGTCATAATTTTTTAACTCCGTAGTTGAATATATCAATCAGATAATCCAACTTATAAGTTTAATGCACAGTATCATTTACTTAACACTTTGTTACATTTTCAAGTTATAGTATATGTATCTATTTACATATAATTGTCCGCGAATCGTTGAGAACAATCGAAGGGTAATTGAATAGTTCAAAATTTGTGAGATTCAGTTTAACAGACTTTGCTTATCGTGTCAGAAATATTAAACCATGTCGGGAATTTGGTTCAGAACAAGTCAAAATTTTTCGGGTCATCACAGTACCTACCCGTTAAAGAAATTTCGTCCCGAAATTTAAGTGGGGTCGTCATGGCTAACAATAAAAATGTTTTCATGACGATTATGAGTCAATAGAGTTTTATCATTGTTGAATAATATGGATAAAACAATCCAATTACTCGAAGCGTATGAGAGAAGTTATTGTAATAGAGTGAAATAGAGAATAGAGATTCGTATTATCTTTTGACGTAGTAACGATTGATTTCTGGAATTTAAGGAATAGAAAATCTTCATAATCTAAATAAGATTTGATTCTTCGAAATTTAAGGAAATTAAGATTTCCTTTTATTAAATACGTAATCTGCCTCGATTGCTATGTCTGATATTTTGCTATAAATTAACCACTTACGTTTCATTATTTTCACCACTCCTACATCTTCTTCCTCATTTCGTACTTCAAAAGATTGTGAAATACTTCATCCAGTTCTAATTCTTGATATACTCCATACTTTCATATCTATCATTCTTCTTTTTCATCTGCCGCCGGAGGAATCTATTCACTTTTACTATACTCTTGGCTTTATAGTGTTTTTAGTTCTCCCGTGTCTTTAAGTTGCAATACTTATTGATATACACGGTTTGTAATTTAAGTGTTGTTATCGGGCTTTATATTCTCCGTTATATTTCGGAGCTTCATGCTTTCGTTTTTCATTCCCGACTTCTAGTCAAGCGAATAATGGTCCAGAATTCGTAGGTATGGAGTTTTGGATGAACATAGTTAATGTTCTAAGAAAGAAATTGAAATGACACGATCTTGATTTGTCAAATTACCAGAATATCCGGAAAAGACCGAATCATCAAGAAATATATTTTCTTGATATATTTAGAGATTATATACAATGAAAGAGTTATGTAACATGGTTCATGATGAGGGAGGGATCTGTGAACCTTTATCACGTTCCATTAGAAACTCAGTATGACTTACTATAATATAATCACGTTGATCAAGTGTCATTATATTATACTAATTCATGCTTCAGTTCCCAACACTACTTCAAAACATTCATATTTTAAACTTGAAGGTTTCAGAATTTAGAAACTAAAATAGTTTCTTTTATGATGTAACACAGATAACACAAGGAGATAAATAATTTCAGATAATAATAGTTACAAAAATATTTTCAGAAATATCGAGGATATTTATAATGAAAGATATGATAATATCTTAGAATTTCTAATATCAGAGGATGATGCGGGAAATCTGTCTGTGAAGGTTTAGAATAAGAAGTAAGGTTCTTACTAATGGTTTCAGCAGACACTGAATCATTTGAATTCTTTGAAGGTAGATTTCGTCCTTGTGATTTTTCTACAGCTTCCTTCATACTTTGCTCAACCCGTTTTTCAGTACCAAATTTTCTCTTTTTCTCAGTTTTACCACCATACTATTCTTTATCATCAAACTTTTGACTGTTAAAGTCGTTTACAGTTTTTACTGCTTCATCAGAATTGTTCCAATTTCAGAGAACTAGTTCATAGTTTGGGATGTTTTTCAGAAACTTCACATTCTAAGTATGTAAGTCTAGAAGATAGACGTTATATGCATATATATAACTGTTGGCATAGAATTGCCGCGAGATTCAAAATACTGATTGCTAATTCCCGGTAGTTGGTATGGCAATTACCGTTACAAGATGTGGATGAGTACATGATAGGGTTTCAATGAGTATAAGGATTTTTCGGAAGATCAAGGATCAATGAGGTTGTTGGTAAATTTACTGCTAATGTGGTGGAACATGAAAGGTTCCCTAGTAATAAAAACGTATATGTCAAAGTTATAATGAGGTTAATCTGAAAAGTCGAAGTTGACTGGTTGAAAGTGTGGTAAAACTGGATACTTTGAAAAGGGATTGCAATATTATTTTCAGTAATAACAATGCTAAAGGATCTTTCACATTTTTGAAGTCAAAGTATAGCTTTGAAAGATGTAGAGATCTAAGAATGATGTCACCGGTTCATAGTTATGACTTGGATTCTGATCCGTCAATATCAGAATATGTAATTGAATTTGTATGAAAATGATTGTATATCATTGTGAGCATTATTAATAATTTTTGAATCAAAGTTGAAGAATGTACAGTGTAACATATTAATTGCGAACTTATATATTTCTCGGGTATTACCTACCCGTTAAAGATTTCACAATTAATACTTTGTACAAAAGAATTTTTTATTACCGTCTTTATGAAAATATATGTATGTATATTTTCTTCAGATGTAACACAGATTTAATGAGTTAATATCATATTAAGCTCATTTAATTTTCGGCTTGACTTAGAAATGATTAATCTCTAAAACATTAAAGATTACATAATCTTTGCGGAGTATTTCGCTAATGTAATCAATACTTCATTATTTATTCTTATTCCTCGGTGAAGGATGTTGATGCTCGTGGAATTTTTTTTTTTTTTTGTGAACCTTACAAGGCACATATGATGTTTTCTGGAAAGTTTCGAGTACATCGAAAATGAAAATGTAAAATCAATTATGTAATTGAATAATACACTTGGTTTATTATGAAATGGAATTCGTTAAGTTGAAACATAGATTGTAGTTAACAATGGTTAAGTTGTTAAGGAAGGATGTACATCATTGCATATTAGTAATATGAACTAACCGAGTAGTACCTACCAGTTAAGATTCACGCGTAATAGCTTAGTACGAAAAGATTTATTTTGATTTCAAATTTCATATATATTAAATATACATAAAATTTCTTCAGGGGAAATGAGTTAATACTTCATCGGTTATTGTTGCTGGTATTTCTTGGTAACTACGATGCGTATGACATTGATGTTCAAGGTACATATTGTGATGTTGAGGCTTGTGGTGCGGATGTTGTTGGTGGTGGTAATGATACCGTTGGTGTTGTTGTCGGTGGTACTGTTGATGCCGGTGATTCTGCTGGTGCTTGTAACCTTTGCACCATATTCTCCAAAGCCACTACCCGAGCACGAAGCTCGTTGACTTCTTCTACTACACCGGGATGATTGGTGGTTCAGACGAGCGGATGAATAAGATCCAGAATTTGAGAGAGTATATGATCATGACGAGATATTCTGGAGATGAGAGAGAAAATGGTATTACGAACAGGTTCGCCGGTAAGTGCTTCAGGTTCTTCACCAAGAGGGCAATGTGGTGGATGGAAGGGATCGCCTTCTTCTTATCTCCAATAATTAAGTAGGCTACGAAACCATCCCCAATTCATCCAGAATAGATGATGGCTAGTTGGTTGATCCATTTCGGTTACACTGTCTTCGGAATTCAGGTGAATATCCATATCAGAATAGCTGTCAGAGTTTAAAGAATTTGAACTAGATACGGGATCCATCTTGTATAATTAGGGAGATGATTTTTGATATGAATTAGATTATAGAATTTAGTTTGGTATTCTTCAATACATAATTTACATATGTATATATAATACCAAATTCCATAAATCACGGAGAAATTTTCGGAAGATGTCAGGAAAAGTTTACAGTAACAGATACGCTAAGATATGAATTTTGTCTATACACTATTCATGCAATCAATGCAGTAAAACGTGTCTAGACTAGGAATGATAAGCAGGTAATTTCCGACAAGAAATGATAAGCAAAACTTTTGACATGCAGACACGGTCGAAGTCCAGACTTACTAATGCATCTTAACAACTATCAGTTAGACATACTCATGCAAGACCTGGTTCGCTAGGACCAACGCTCTGTTACCAACTGTGACGATCGCTCCAAATCCATATGGATGAACACGTCATTCATCAATTTCATTGCGAGGTATTTGACCTCTATATGATACGTTTTGTAAACATTGCATTCTTTTGAAAAGGCACACCATAAATGTATATTTAAATCAAAGGTTTTCGACATCTGATGATTTCTACATATAGACAATCACCGTAATAATAGTTTACAATAGTACTTCCATTGAAAATGCATTCAAAATAAGATACATGGTGATGATTTGGTGAATGCAACGTTTCCTCGAAAAATATGTCATGTAAGACTCCATGCACATAGCTTGTATAACATATAAGCAAACAGCGGAAGACTTCTAGGGAACCTGAGAATAAACATGCTAACAAGTGTCAACACAAAGGTTGGTGAGTTCTTAGTTTTAGTTTTCGCATAATCTGTATATAAAAGTGGATCACAAGATTTCAGTTGTTTCATCCAGAAACGTTTATCAATAGATTCTACATAACAGAGCACCCTGGTAACTAAGCTTTAACGTTATAATGATAAATACCCCATTCATTTTAATACACGCAAACCAACGTGTCCTAAACTCAAATAACACACGTCCGTTAAAAGGCTAGTGCTCTAGCTCGGACGGGGATGTCAAGCCCTATGGATCCATATACTGTTATTCGCGCCCACCAGTCCATATCCTATGTACTGGTAGTTACTAGTTACCAAAGCTAAGGGATTTTCGGTTCAAAATCAGTGTAGAATTAAATATGTACTTGTATCCATTGTGTTTAAAATAAATTGCATGTATTCTCAGCCCAAAAATATATATTGCAAAAGCGATTAAAAAGGGAGCAATGAAACTCACGCATATAAATATTGTAAAACAGTTAATAAAGCATTTGCATGTATTCTCAGCCCAAAAATGTAAAGAGTAAAAGGGGCAAATGAAACTCACCTTAGCAGCACATAAAGTTGTTCATCGTAATGTGATCGAAACTCGGAATATCAAATAATCGTAGATCTCAACCTAGAGAACATATGTTGGTCAATAAATGTCTATCAAGCTAGGTCAGGTCATATTGTATCATAATCCTAATGCTCGAGATCGACATACAAAAGTTTATCAAAAGTCATTTCAAAAAGTCATTTTTGACAATAGTTCAACAAAACGAGACGTACCTTAAATAAGGATTCATTTACTCGGTTGGTAATATTCAAAAATCCATTTTATCAATCTCGTAAACAAGTTGTTTAAATCTTAATTGCAGATTCAAAAGAAATTTCAATTAACGTCAGTCATAATTCAGTTGATCATATCTTTTAATCCGTTCATCGAAACTATTCGGTGTCTAAATGAAAAGTTACTGATTTTTCGCCAGCTTTTCAAAAACATGTATATCATATACCTTTTACCAGTAATATATGTATTTAATTCGTGATTCATTATAAACCGTTTAACGACGAAATTTAGCATACAAACATGTATAAATATATATACTCGAGCACTAGACATGTATACACTATTAATTTATAAAAGATAAAATATAAATGCTTACGTATCAATATTGTGATTCAATATTTCAGAAAAGTACGTAGACGTAATGGAGATGATAAACACTAGGTTTGACTTGCGAAATAATACCCATGAACATTACCCATAACTTCCATAGTTATAACCCATAATTTCCTTAGCTCTATCCCGCTCGAAACCCATTTTGAAAGTGACACGCTCATGACCTCGTCGTAGTATTTTATGTACTAATACTACTAATAATAATAAGATTAATAATAATATTAATCTTAATAATAATATAAATAATATATATATATATATATATATATATATATATATATATATATATTTCATACGGAGTAATAATAAGAATATATGTGTGATAAGTGTCGAGCAAAATGCCATTTTATAGCATCAGGCCAGATTTTTGCCTCCATGCGATCGCATAGATTTCTAGGCTTGTGGTCATGCGATCGCATGGCCTCAGATTCCAGCTCACAAATTTTTGTTTTCTTGTTTGTCGACATGTTTTAATAATATAAATATAATATATTTAAATTATATAATTAATTATATATTATATTAAATTCACGTGCATAGTTGACTTGTAATTTTTGTTCCGATAAGTCGTACGTTGTCGCTCGACTTATGTCCCGGTTCCAGTTTTTCGAACGCCCTTTCGTATGCTGAGAAAACTAGTACTTTTCGTTTTGTGACTCGTACCTTTGCCAAAATATAAACTTAAATTATCCATAACTATACCACTCAAAGTACAACTTATACATTTGAGTGTTTTGGTCATTTACTTCTATAAATTACCGTCTCGTTATTTGTTAATATATATATAATAACAATTCATTTTATGACCAAGTTAATATTATATTTTATAGTATTATTAAATATATAATTTCAATATTAATAAACATGTTATAAAATGCACATCGCACATTATTCATATAACTAATTCTAACAGTTAATATTACTTATTTATCGTATGTGTTATTTAAACAAATACACTTAATTAACCAATCTTATTATATCGAAACACGTTCTCGCACATTTGAAACAAAACCAATTTAATATTATGCAGTTTAGTTCTCCATTAACTTTTATCTAACTTTCATTATCTAACACTTTACCATTTTCCGAATACCGTTAAAAATGAATGATTTCTCAAATCAACGTGGACCTCTCAACAGAGACCCGTAATAATATCATAATCCTTAAGAGACTCAGTAAATATCTTTTACTTGAATCGTTTGTCATAATCTTTTAACTCCGTAGTTGAATATATCAATCAGATAATCCAACCTATAAGTTTAATGCACAGTATCATTTACTTAACACTTTGTTACGTTTTCAAGTTATAGTATATGTATCTATTTACATATAATTGTTCGCGAATCATTGAGAACAATCGAAGGGTAATTGAATAGTTCAAAATTTGTGAGATTCAGTTTAACAGACTTTGCTTATCGTGTCAGAAATATTAAACCATGTCGAGAATTTGGTTCAGAACAAGTCAAAATTTTCCGGGTCATCACAATTCACCTCAGCCACACTGGAGTCGCTGTCACTGCTTCCTGAATCCTGTGACTGTGTGACATCTAACTCATAGTACAAGAACACAAACAAAACAGATTAGTCAAGTAAATAACGTTAGTCACAAAGTACTCATGTAATGACTAAGTCCCGGTCGTAGTCTAGACTCATCAAGGTATTCTAATGACCAAATCAGACACACTAATGCAAGTCCTAGTTTCCCTACGAACCGTTAGCTCTGATACCAACTATAACACCACGCCAAATTACCATCTGATGGCGTGTTAATTCCGGTCCCACAGTTAACAGTTACGCCCTCTATATGAGACGTTTAATGTAGTAGCATTTAATTTTATTTAAAAATTAACTTTCAAAAACATAAGTCAATGATCCCAAAATAGAAACACTGTTGTGATCGTAACCACAAGCCAACAGTATTTAAATAGTATAAAAGTTTTAAATGCGAAAGTAAATAATGTTCTTTAAAATCAAATGATGACTCCACGGCCAGTCATGCAGCAAACACAGCGGAAGCATACCTCTTAAGGACCTGAGAATAACAACACGCAAAAACAGGTCAACAAATAATGTTGGTGAATCTACAGGTTTAAAGTAATGTAGCAGTATCTGAAAAACAGTTATCAGAAAAATAGTTTAGTTCCCTTGACCACGAGATTCTATCGTCTGCATAAACCGAGCACCTGAATACTAGCAATGACCCGAGTATAGAAACCACTATACCCGACCTTACCTCGTAAAATGTTATACACTTGTTCAAATGTATTTAATGTTCAAAGTAAATGCACCACTATTTTTATAGCTGGTGAGGTTGTCAACCTAATGGATCCGTCCATCTAAATTGTGCTTACACCGATGGTATTAAAAGTATTCAAGCTAGAGGCTTTTTGAACAAACTCATTATGCATATGTGTAGTACTCATGTAAATATAAAAGTATTTGAAAATGTAAATATAATAGCGTGTATTCTCATCCCTGAAAACATGTAAAAAGCGGGACTGTAGACTCACCTTTGAATAAGCTCAAATTGAAAAACAAACGACTTGTACGGTTTACAACTGAGTAAGACAACCTAAGTATACGTATGTAGGTTGGTCAATATATGTATCTTAAATAAGTGTAGTTTCATAGTGTACGTTGTCTTATTGCTCGACTCGACGCGTTTCAAAGTAAAAGTCAACTATATCATGCAAGTCAAACAAAGTCAACCGAAGTCAAACCGAAAGTCAAACTTGGTCAAAGTAGTCAACTAAAGTCAACATCAGTAGGTTCATGTCAAATATTGGTCAACATGTCAACCCTAAGTCAAACAATACGTTTTAGGTCATGAATGATCATTTTCACAATTTCAGTTTATCGTCACGCACAAAATTCATGAACACGTAGCATACTTAGTACATTATCTCATAGTAAAAAATTCAAGTAAATATGAAAAACTCCAGATCAACAATATACTTAAAATCTATTCCAAAAAGTCCGGCCAGGGACTCATACGACAATTAAAAGTCAGGAATCAGAAGGGATACATTTGGGGTTTGCCAGGTCAGTTTTTGACCGCGCACTGATTTCATTTCGACTATAACCGGAGTTAGGAACATGAAATTGATACAATACCAGTGGATATAGTTCAAAGACAGATCAAAGTAACACATATCAAAAATCTAGAAACTTTTGTTTAGCCAATTTGTACAGTTTATTCGTGCAAGTTGAACATTCAGTTTTCAGCTCAAATCAAAATTCACATAAAGTATGGCTCTATCGTGCCTAATGCATAAGGTTTCAGAGATTGACATAAACTAACAATAAGTCAAATATCATGTTAAGTTCCATTTTCCAGAAGCATACATGCTCAAACAATTCACAAAATCCACAGAGTACAAAACCGTGTGCAATTTACAGATTCGATTCTCATTTAGTTAGTCACATTCGCATACGATTATCCGAAGATCTAGATACAATTAGCCTATGATATCCACATGAAAGATGAAGTACTTTTTGTCTACTTTTCAAATATGCAAAGCTTTAATCACAGAAATTAACACATTTTATCATACAAGGTTATTTTCATGCAAGTGCTGTATAAAACTACATTTACACTAATTCTAGCATATCTCGGGCTATACATAAGCAAACGACATGATATACTAGTCTAACTTGAGTGTTTTTAAATTATCTTTCCAGTAATATAAGTCTCACATGCCAATTCGTTTTCTATAAATACCAGATTTCTGATCAAGCAACAAAAACACAACGATAATTCAAATCGACATAACTTAATCATACGGAAACGAAATCAAGCGAATCCAAAGCCTAAACTCAATAGTTTTTCGCAAGGAATATGATTATAACATAATAATTAGCATTTGGAAAACTTAATTTTTCTGATCAAACAATTACAAATTCATTTTTAAACACTAGCGCATCAAACAATCAAAATAACGATTACAATTAACAAGTACGCGTATAGACTTGAGCAATTGACAACATAACTATGAAACTTTAATAAAATTCTGATTTTAAGAATTAGGGTTTATGCAATTATACCTTTGATCGCTAAATTAAATACACCAACGCGTAGAGGAGATCGGGAATTACAACTTTCGTGTTCAAGGTTTTATCAAAAAGTGAAAATTGAATGGTGGTAGTGGTGATGGAGGTCGACGGTATGGGGAGGGAGGAAGAAATCGACTGGTGCCTTTTTCCTTGTGAGGGTTTGATAAATTTGGCTTACACTCTAATTTATATTAGGGTTTAACTAATACTAATTACAAATAAGTCCCCTAAGTTGCAAAAATTAAAATATAAGGGGTGGGGAGAGGGGGTTCGGCCGATTGGGACCCACCATGGTGTCCCGGGCTCTCGTTTTGAAATTCCGTGTATTTGTGGCTCGTTTTAAGTGTCGTTTAGTCGTACCGAAGGCCCGGAACGCTAACCCGATCATTAAACGCAACCAATCGTTTAATTTATTAAAGACCCAATAAATTAAATATTTTAAAAAGTTAATAATTAATAAAATTAATTATTAAAATAAACCCGAGCGTTTCGTTGCTCAAAAAGCTATGATCAAAATCGTATCGTTTTTATCGTATTTCATTATCCGAAATATTTATTCGAATTATTATCAACCCATATTAATTATTAAAACACTCCGAAGATCAAGTACGCATTTATTACACATAAACACATAAAAGTTAAATAATCGCCGTTAAATAAACTAACGGAAGGTTAACGAAAGTAACGGAAAAATCAGGGTTGTTACACCAATTCATGTATATGAGATGAGAACTATCAACCACAAAGTCATGTACATGAGATGAGAATTATCAACCACAAATTCATGTACATCTTATAGTAATAAATATTTATTTACCCTATATACTAAAAATGTTCAGGATTTTGGTCGTTTCATCAAGATGAATACGACAACTCACACCACATTTAGAAACAAACCTTACCCTATATACTAAAAATGTTCAGGATTTTGGTCGTTTCATCAAGATGAATACGACAACTCACACCACATTTAGAAACAAACCTCCTCAACTATCATTCAAAATACAATTTCTTCAGGGGTATAAACCGTCATATTATTATTCTACTAAAAATTTTTAGACAAACTTCACCAACATTTTTACCGGGTCATATATTCCCGCTTGCCGAGCGTTAAACTTTTCTGTCACCACTATTCAACTCGGAATACTTTTACGAACACAACGCAATTAACTATACGCGAAACGGACACCTTTTAAAAAAAACGCTAAACACACCGACATCTAAAACACAGCTTAACACATGGGCCGTTTTCGATTCTGTAAATACATTACGCTACGTTAACTATGAATATGCAGCCCGGAAGGCCCCGTCGCAACACGCGGGCCGATCCGGATCTCGTTAAATCTATTGGTAACGAAACTAACTAATCAACATATACTAAAACGATAACTGTATACTTTCTACTAAATAATTCCTAGTAATAAATATTAAATCTATATGTATAAAAAAGACATACTTATGTACATTACTTTGGGATATAGTGTATTGTTGTTATTGTCAAAACCATGTCTCAAGAGCCAATGAAATAAAGAATGCTTGATCGGGTGGTAGTTTAGTTCCGAACCAAATTGGTTCTAACTTGAAACAGGGTTGGATACCTTTAACAATAAGAACAAAAAAGTATTTGTAAGTTCTTTATTCAAACTTATTTTTTCTTACTTTACGGTCGGTGGCTTATGGTACGTTCTAACTTCTAAGAGTGATATTGACTGATAGTTAGCTAGTTCAAACATCAACAATTATAAAATTCTATCATGACCACATGCCATCATGTATTTACGTTGTGCAAGTTTATGTATTTTCCAAGTGGCATGTGAGATGTAAGTTGCAAAAGATTAAAGTCAATCACAAGTTCACAACATCTTTTGTAAAGTTCAAGTGAAGTCAAATAAAGTACAATAACACAATTTTATTTTGGTACCATCTATCTCAAAAGTTTAACCAACTTTGACCCTAATAGACCAAAACTTAGTGATAATATTCAAAACAACAACAAATAATATGGTTAGTAACATATTTTTTGGTTACTGGATGCACGTATAGGCATATTTAAAACACAAAATATGGACAATGTGTTTTGGTCAACCCGGTACATTCTATTAAGAAAAAAAAAAGTTTACCAAATAGTATATGAAATTCCAAACATGGCGTTCCAACATTTCACCCTAGTCATTAGGCCCATCAACCATTTCAATCTGGACTGGACTACCATAGCCTCTGTTTCTTCCCGAGTGTACGCCACACGCCCACACCGACAAGATCCCAAGTTGCTTCATATAGCCTAACATAGTGACAACCAAACGTAAGTAGTTGAGAATCAACCATAAAATGACCAGTCCGAAGCATCATATTGTAGGAGTTGAAGACTAGACTGAAAATAACCAGAATGGAGAGGCCTTACTGTGTATATGAGAACATAAAAATTGATAGGCTTTTGTGTGCTCATTTATTTCCTGTGTTTGTGCAAGAACTAGAGGCCGGATTTTATAGCCAACGAGATTACTCATGCCAACTAGAGGCCTGATTTTATAGCCAACGACATTACTCATGCCATTAACGCAACCATTAAACTTGTAATTAACAACTATTAATGCGTAATTAAAGTCATTAAGCGAATTTAAATAACATATTCATAACTGAATGCTAAAGCTGTTACGAACGTCTTCGGTCATTCATAATAACAAAGGTGTCAATCATGTAATGTATGAGAAAAAAAAGAAAGGAAAGTGACCTAATCAAAAAGGTTCACTTGCTACAAATCAACTTAAAGAAATGAGTTCAAAATCCCTTAAAGGATTGTTTTATTGTCGTACTCGCTTTCAGATTATGCAACATCACCTTTACGTTATTTTTTCTTGAACGAAATTATCACCTATAACAACTACTATTATAACAACTATTGTTATAAACTTTAAAAATGCCAAATGCACGGTCCTCGAGTGTAACGCGCTACTGACCTTTTCCTCGTTTGTAACTAAACTTGTAAGATACATTGGCGGATCTAGGAATCGTAGTTTAGAATATCACTAGTTTAAAGCCTAAAAAGATTTACGCTATACAATGATGTCACTTAAATTTTTTTACAACTATCTAATGCTAACACTAGTTAAAAGTCCACAAAAAATTCTACTACATTGCATATTTCACCGCTATCAAGTTTATAATTAATTGTATTGACTTTAAAATTTTAAAAAACAAATGAGATGCGTAAAATCCAATAGTTATTATCTCTCCAATTTGAAATACTCAAACCTTTAATCATAGCTCTTTATTTAGATTAGATTAAAGTTTTAAAATAAACTAAACTCCACATAAAAGTAATACTGTAATAATAAATAAATAAATAAATATAAAAAAAACGTTGTTAAATATAGATTTTTTGTTTGAATAAAAAACGATAACTTTATATAAAGTGAACACGTTTTCAAAAAGAAAACGAATTCAACAAAAAAGACAAAAAGAACTTCAATGAGACTCGTACCTAGAAAACAACTACCAATGAACTATCTATATATCAATCCTTTGAGCCATTACTAACCAAAACAATAAATAAATTTTAGCCTAGTTTTATCAAAAATAACCCTACGTTTAAAATAATAATCTGTTAAATTTGTGGTTTTACAACAACGTTCAAAAAGCCGTAATAACATCCAGGCGGCAACAAGGGTTAGGGTTTCTTCTATCAAACCCCCAAAAACCCCCCATACACACACAATTCAATCGCTGCTTACATTTATTCGAATCCTAATTACAGTCACAAATTATTTTAACATGGCCAGATCTGGTAAAAGGAAGTCCAGACTCCCAAAATCGAACCCTAATTTATCCGAGGAAGAAGAACATGAACCGATTATATTGAGCAGCAGCGATGATGAAGCAGATGAAGATTTAAGTTTAAAAATTGTACAAAAATCAATGTTAAGAGCTTGTGCTAATGAACAATCCAACACCAATCCTTCATCATCATCTTCATCACCTGCTGTCAACAAAAAGGCTAAGAAGACAAAGGTTAAGAAGAAGAAGAAGAAGAAGAAGAAGATGAAGATACAAGATGATGTGGTAAGATATTGTATCTTTTTATCGTTATTGATATAAGTGATTAGTGAGTAATTGTTGTAGTGGATTGATTTAATGCTGGATATTGTTTGTTTGTTTTGATTTATTTGGGAGTTGTTTTTATGGTTATTTGTGTTTCCATTCAGGTTAGGTAGTGAATTTAGGAATAGTAATTGGTGTCTGTTTAGTTTATTAATAGATTTTTATAACTATGAGTTTAATGTTCAAGATTAGTCAGTCTAGGAAGAAGAAGATGATTCGTAATAGTAATTATGCTGCAACTGAACAGAACTATGAATTTAAACAGTTGGTTGACATGAGCAATCTGAACCTGGTCATTATTGATAACAAATTATTTCACTTTAGATAGGCAGCTGAGCATAGTTCTTTCTTCATTGAAAGGTTGAAGAATGCAAATAAGCAGATGAACTGTTAGAAAAAGAAACTCCCAATGTTGTGTTATTGTTATTTTTAGGACTTATGAAACAAGTTTTCATATTCAAGTTTATAACTTTGTTACTGTATCAGGTTGAAGAAACTGTGGAGATTAAAGTAGAGGATGGTGCACCAAAAGAGACTGACGCGATAGTTGAGACTGATCCTTCTGAGAAATCTGATAATATTGTTCTTCGAAAGCTTCTTGTGAGTTGAGTAAATAACTATAATTTGAAAAGTCAGACCTGTTGAGATTATACAGTTAATGTGATGTATATATGTTAATTGATATTCAGAGGGGCCCGAGATATTTTGATCCTCCAGATAATAGTTGGGGAAATTGCTATAATTGTGGTGAAGGTGGCCATACAGCTGCAAATTGTACATCTGCTAAACGTAAGAAACCTTGTTTTGTTTGTGGCAGTTTTGAGCACAATGTTAAGGAATGCAACAAGGTTAGGAATTGTTAAGTTTATTTAATAGAATTTTTTTTTTCTTCCAAACTTCACAAAAACTGGATCTTTTTGAGCATAAATGTTTTCTTTTCTTTTTTGCAGGGGAAAGACTGCTTTATCTGCAAAAAAAGTGGCCACCGTGCGAAAGATTGCCCAGAAAAATCTAATTACGGATCTCAAATTACGAAATTATGTTTGAAATGTGGTGGTTCAGGGCATGAAATGTTTACCTGCAAGGCCAAGTATTCTGCAGATGACCTCAAGGTTAGTATCACCTTAATACTTTCAACAATTATAGTATATTATATATTGGGTACATTTAAGTCACTATACATCTTCTTAATTATGTAATTAACCAAGTCTTTCAATGAATGATTTATACTATTGTGGCCTTGTATCAGGAGATACAATGCTATATATGCAAGTGCTTTGGCCATCTTTGTTGTGTTAACTATACTGATGAAGGTCCACTGGAGGTTTCTTGTTACAGATGTGGCCAGTTGGGCCATTCTGGCTGGGTAAGTTCTCCGATACTATTTTTATAGCATCTATTGCAATATCTTATTGTGGTACTTGACATATGCTTAACTATTGTTAAATCTATCCTCAGTAATGTTAAAGAACTTGCACAAAGTATACATAGTATTAGACTTATTACACAGCTTGACTAATTGATTGGGAGAGTTGTTTATAGTTAACTGATGTAAAACTATAAAAGAAATAGTAACAGTATCTTTTATCTAACAACGAATTAAAAAAGATAACAGAAAGTATATAAACAGGAAGCAACTACAGAGTAAAATAGATAACACCTATAGTTGTCCATATACCATATTCCAAGATAATACTCCGTATATAACTGTCTGTTTTATTGATGACTTGACACATGCATACATACATCTTGACCTGTATTATATATTTACATATGAGTTAGTAGTTTGTTAGTGTTCTATGTTGTTGTGGCGTAAATCTCACTACCCTTGGTGTAAATGCAGTATACTACAGGTCATATGGTTTTAACCCATTTGTTCTTTTGGAGTTATTAAACGGTCTTACATAATTTTTTTTTTTTTTCAGGAATGTGCCAGAGTGCATGCAGAAGCAACCAGTACTGGGACACCTAGTTCCTGCTTTAAGTGTGGTCAGGAAGGCCATATGGCTCGTAAATGTACTAATTCTGCTAAGGAAAAGGTAACCGTTTTGTCTACTGTTTCTGGTATATGGATTCTAACCAGTTTGACCCTCTTTGACCTGTTTCGTTCCAGCCAAAAGTTCAATTTAGTATTTTGCCTACTTGACCAGACTAAGATAAATATAATTGGAATCAAATTATATTTAGGTAAACCGGGTTGTAATGTTTTCTACTGGTTTTTGCACTTGCTACCATTGTATGATGGTTAAAATTGCTTACCCATTTGGCCCGTCAGTCAGCCCAGTTGTTAGTAAGTGGGTCTAAATGAATACCTCTGTTAGTCTATGTTCTTGCAACTATTATTAAAATGGTTTAGTTTATCTTTTTTATTTCAGAAGGAGAAGAGGAAAGGGGAGTTCTCGAGTCCTAGGAAGAAGGGCAATTATGGAAATCATATAGGGGTGAGGTCGGTCCCACCTGATTTTGGTAATGCTCGTAAAAAGAATAAAACTCAATATGTACAACCAAGTCCATCTCAAACAAAACCGAGGGGTAGGGGTGGTTGGATGACAGAACATCCCGGGGACTATGATAATAATAATAATAATCATGCTCGGGGATCTCCTAAAACGCCAACAGCTAAGTATAATAATAAATTTAATGATAGATTCCATGGAGGTAGCGGTTATAATAATTCTATTGATAGATACCATGGTGATTATGGTTATAAGTTTAACGATAGATACCATGGTGGCGGTGGCGGTAGTAGTGGCGGCGGCGGTGGTTATAATTTAGGTTACGTTAACAATGGGAGAAGGTATCATCAATATGATAGTCCAGTAGGTTCTAGTGGATATCAGCAAAGGTTTTCAGCATCAAGATTTGGCAACTCGAGTAATTATGGGAATAGAGAATATAGTTGGGATTATTAGTTACACATGTTTGTTCACCTCGTGAGGATTGTAAAACATGATAGATTCGAAGACTGTTCGTGTACACCTTCAAACATCAAATGGATATTTCTTAATCTGTTGTTATGGTTCTTGTTCTAGTTCTAGGTCATTTATTGCAAGGGGGTAAGTTTTTCTAATATAAAATTGTATTTTGGGAAAAGATATTTACTTTTTGGATATCTCTCAATCTGTGTTGAATGCTGGTTGGGGGCTACTTGATTAAATGATACTTTATTATTTATTTGATGGCATAATTTTCATTTAAATTTAAATTCTTTCACATGTAATCCCTTTTATTGTCTTGTGAGATAGAACTGAAACTCATGCTTTGAACATGTGAAACATATAGAGGGAGTAGAAAGCAGATACATGTTGCAAAAAAGGGGATTACATTGGTTCAACTGATTGCGCTAACAAATAACAATGGATCATGCAAACAAACTATTGTTATCATGCAATTAACATCATATATAGCACATAGTACGCGTGATTGTTATCATAGAATCAACATTGTAACTTGATTATTGCATCAATCAGTAGGAACAAAAACTGCAACATTATAGTACCAGTCGCATATTATTCAACTCTATTTAGCGAATTTGTTTTAACGTCATAATGATCAGCGGAAATTCAACTGTTCAAGGTACATAAAAAATGAGCCACAAATCCTAGCTGACCTCATAAGAGCAGTCAACATATAACCAAATGAGTATCTCACAATGACTACTTTACATGGTTCATCAAATAGTCAATTAAAATTGAATCAAGAAAGGTAGTTTACTGTAACATTTAGCATTGAAGAAAAATATGCAACTATTTAACGGTTTGCTGACCCTTTGCAGATATCAGATATGTCTTCCCATTTGTCAGACTCATATTGTCCCGAGTTGCTGCAAAAATCATCACCAAGAAGTGCACGAATTGGGTCGCTAACTGCACAATGATCTTTGTTACGGGTCACACCATTTGAACTGGACCCAAACCAGTTTGAACCCAGAAGAAAATCTGGTCTCGAATAGTTTATCTGGTTTGGTTTGTGATCCTCTGTATCAAATTGCTTGGCACCAGATTCCTCTACTTCTTGCTTAACTTCACATCAGAAATAACATAAACAAATTTCAGAAACTGAGCCGGGTGCCAAAAACAAATTACTTATAAATGAGTTGATTTGCGTAAAGGATTTAACTTAAAAAGAAACGGGTCAAACAGGCAGAGTGCCATGCAGTCATTCTAAATGTATTCAGATACATATCTCCTATAGCACATATATTATTTGTTGAAGGTACAAATTGGATTAAAGAAAATGATTGTAGGTCAGACCCAACCGAAAAAGTCAAAAACCCATATTGACCTGCACTAAACAAAGCGGTTTTGACCTGCTACAAACCTGTGCATTTTGCTGCTTTTATTTCAACTGATCAGATTGATGTTATATGAAGTTGTACACAAATAAGAACGGATTTTTTTTTCTTTGTGATCAAATAACAAGCAATTCAAATCTAAGAAAAGACATACCAATTGAATTTCTATTTCAGTTAGGCAGCAAAGTTAAAGACAAAACAGGTCAGGTAGGTCAAACGGGTCAAAAGTTGCCCAAAGTGTGCTTTTATTACATAAAGCCTCCTAAATCATTTTAAGTAGAAATTTATAGTGTGGTTGACTCCAAAGATCTCTTATGAATAATAAGAACTGTTTTGGGACGATATAAACCGCCCAACCAAACCCATTTGGCCACCCTTGGTCTCTCACCACAAAAAACAAAGAGCAACACTTCTAATCTTATGATAATGTCAATGCTAATGATAAGCCTATAAAGTCCCACAAAAGAAATTTGAGAAGACGTAATACCGATTAAAAATTACAAATTGCAGTGTGTATAACATAATCATAATCATATAACATAATCATAATCATATTGTCACCTGAAATGGTCTCAACAGACTGATGTTCATCGAGTGAGCTTCCACTTATATGAGGAGTATATTCACTGAAAACAGAAGCAGACGAATGACCTAAGGGTGACATCGTGTCGCCATACGCTTCCCAATCATCATCCCCTTGCAAATTCTGTGACGAACTGTCGGTGATGTCAGCACGCGCAAGTGAAGCATTCGAGTTATTATTACTCTTTAACATTTTCAAATTTTGGGATTCTAAGAGCACCGCTTCTAACAGCCCACTGTCCCTATGCGAAGGAGTTTCTGACTTTGTTTGACCAACCAAAGTTGACTTTATTAAAGTATCAACAGATTCAAGGGAAGGCAGTGGCGAAGTAGGTGCGTTAAAGCTACCCATTCGGGTTGCATATTGGAGTGAAGGGAGCTCCATCTTCTGGGCCCACGTAGTCGGCCCAGAAGAAGAAGATTTGTTGCCATTAAAATAGGCATGGCTGCCTGATATCAAACATGATGATGATGACGGGATGATGTCACCATTAAAGCTTTGATTATATGAAGATGATATCTCAGTCGGGAAAAAACCATCATCAAAAGGAGGATATGTATCGGATCGCCTGACCCGTTTGGGAGGGTGTAGTAACGGGTAAAGAAAACTATTACTGCTGGTAGCTCCGGGCCCGTTTGGGAAAAAGCTGGTACCGGGAATATCGAGAAAACTGCGTCCAGGTATATCAAGAATATTTGGGGTGTACGACTCATGATTTAATTCCAAATTTTTGAACTCGGCAGCAGGGGCGTCGAAAGGGATATTTGGGAAGAGTTCTGAATTTGATGTATCACCATTTGTGAAAGTGGCCATGTTTTGGTTATGATGATTTTCGTTTAGTGTTTGCATACAAATGTCAGGAGGGTATATTGGTAATCCTGCACGTTGTCTTCTTTTGGTTCTCGTGTTCCAGAAATTCTTGATTTCATTATCTGTACGCCCAGGTAGCTGAAAGAAAAGTAATCGCCATTTTAGTACACATAATAACAAATTAATTCACTTTTTATACTTATTTTGAAGTTGATTCAAGGGTCAGTTTTTGATATTAAGTTTGTAGCTTTAGATTAATATTAGACAACTACTTAGAAATCCACCCATTATTGTAAGCTGAGAAATTTAAACCTCACCATAGGGAAATTAAAAACCGGAAGTAGACTTTTGCAATCGAATAATAAAATAAAGAAAAGCCGACTATCGGAATCGAACCGATGACCATCGCATTACGAATGCGAGGCTCTACCCTCTGAGCTAAGCAGGCTCACATAAGATATATTCGACATGCAAGTTTCCCAGAACTGAATTGGGATAAAATCAATGTAAAAGGAGAAGATTTAATAAAGACCAGCAGCAAATAACTCAAATGTTCTTCCAAAAATGTGATAATGGCAGCGATCGAGATGTATAAAAAGAATTAGAATTCATTTTTCATATAGTTTATCATACTACGTGTTAAAAATCACGTACGGTTGTACCTTCAAGTTGGTACAATGACAAATATATGTAAGTTAAAGAATTACACCAAGTTTTTGAAGAAATGGGTGTTATTGAATACTACACATGGAACATAAAGAAAAATTAATTGTAACATTACAAGCTTTCAGTCCAATACAAATGGTCCGTTAGCAAACTTAACAAAAGATTAATAAATCTGCATATCTTTAAGAACTCAAAGTAAAATGTTGAATCAGTAAACTCACTTTTTAAGAGAAAGTGGCTTAAAAGAGCATGGACGTTTCATCCAAGAACTAGTTTTCCTTGAATTTCAATGACCATTAATTACAATAACAATGAAACCATCACTAGATAGCCCAGTGGTTGGGGTCTTGAGTTCCTTGCAAGAGGTCTCAGGTTCGAATCCCGTATGGAACGAATATTTAGTGGTGGCTAGGGAAGGGTTGGAAACAGCCAGGGAATAATCCTGCTAGGCTGCGTACATCAGAGTATGGGGTTGGATTACTCGCCCTCCCGGGTAGCCCGAACAGGGAAAACCTTCTACCTTTTACCTAATGAAATTTAAAAGTGACCTGAAGTCATTATTTCAACAGTTCTTTTTTACTTGCCATCCAGACAAGTTTTATAAAAAAGGTAAAATGCATAAAAATAACAGCATGCTTTGTTACATTCAAACTCATAGTAAAGTAGTTATTAAAAAAAAATAGCAATCTACTTTCCCAAAAAAAAAAAAAAATTTCATAACAATCACTAACTAAGAAAAATAACCAATCGGATGAAACCACGGTGTTGAAGTCAAACCAATGTAGACTTTTATTTTAAATTCTGTAACATCCAAAAAAAAAATTAAATAAACAGGCTGATTATAAAACTTAACCTAAGGCTGAGATTTGATTTTGAAATCCCAGATTTCGTCAAATATTTTAACCCCATTTTCCAAATGAATACAAACACAATAAGCCGATGTAGCCCTTGTGTAAATAAAATTTAAAAAGCAGATTGCTATTTTCGTGAAAGGGAAAACCTTGGATTGTTTCCTAGAACTAAAAAAATAGGTTGCTACGAAACATAGCTACATTCGTAAAAATCTATTTGGCCACGTATTGAACATTACAAATAAAAAGTTTAACGCCAGGTAACAAGGTCGAATGCATGTCTAAATAATAAAAGGGAGTTTAAGCACGTGCCTCCCACACTTGTCATAGATCAGGTTCAAGAAAGTCAGATAAACATGTCAGGCAAGCAGAAACCTTTTCATTTGGAGACAGAACTAAATCGGAAAATGAAGAAAAAGCAGGCTTTTGAAACAGTTTGTGGCCCGTGTTGATACAAAAACATACAAGGATATTATGCAAATGCTTTTAAAAGAGTTAGTGGCCCGAATTGTGGTTTAAAACACGCCAAACAGCAATTTTTAGACCCACTTATATGCAGATCTTATAACAGAAAGGGGCAAGTGTGAATCGTATGGCATAAATCATTGTAGTTAGGACCGATATGCAACTACACTGGCTATAACAACTGAGGACAATTAACTAATTTAAAAGAAAAGCAACAATTTACACACAACCTGCAATATTAGCATAGTAGAATAACAAAACCTAACAGAAAAAGATAGAAATGCACCTCAACAGCCATGCGAGCCCATTTGTTCCCCATCTTAGCATGAAGTTCAACGATCCGACGCTCCTCTTCGGGTGTAAATGCACCTTTTTTAAGATCGGGTCTTAAATGATTAGCCCACCGTAATCTACAACTCTTACCACAACGAGAAAGCCCCGAATGCTTTTGAACTGCATTCCAGTTTCCTTCCCCATGCTTATTCACATAATCGACTAAAATCGCATCTTCAGCAGATGTCCAAGGTCCTTTCTTAAGTAATGCATTTCCTACCATGTTTCTTTCACTGCTAGCTTCATCGATTGATGGTGAATCGATGTAATCTCTGGAATTTATTCTCTCCTCGCTTTCACTTGTCATGTTGCTCATCTTTTAAACAAACAAATGCATAATCATCAGCAAAAGTACACACAGATTCAAGTGAAAAATGGGGAATAAAAAGACTATGCAAATAAATTGTGCAAGAGATGGTGTTTACGTAGGTGAGTTTTGAGTGTTTAAAAAAACAAATAAATTATAGATCAATAAGGTTATAAATGCAAATTGACTCTTTACTAAGCATTAATAAGGTTATAAATGCAAATTGACTCTTAATCAATTAAATATCAATAAAATGATGATTATTCAAAACAGAGCATCTAACCCTTGTATAATCATCTAATCATAAGCAAAAAAGCAGATGCCCAAATCACAAACACTAAAAACTTTTAATTGCAACATAAATTCATAAAATAACTTCCAAAGCATTCATCAAAGACCATTTTATAATAAGGATAAAATATTAAAAAATGAATTCTTCATACCAAAATTAAATACTCACTAGATTTCATTAATTATCATTATCATTAAAGCCTATAACAGACTTTAGTGGAAAAGAAAAATTGAACAATATAATATACATTTGAAACTGTTAAATAAACAAAGTATAAACCCCACAATTAGAAAAGAACCTAACATATAAAGCCTCTTCAACCCCCACGCAAACACTTACACAATCATGTGAAGAAAACAATTTTAATTTATTTTCATAAATATAATAATAATAATAATAATAAAAATAAATAAATTTACAACGAACAATTGCGTATACCTTAACATGTAAAGCTAATTCGCTGAAGATTTATCAATTCACCATCATTTAACCGAACAATTAATGATGAAAACACTAAATGAAACTGTGAATCGAATTCGAGTTAAACAATTCAAAACGAAATTAAGAACTAAAAACCTAAAATTGAACACGTGATTATTTAATTGAAACCAATTAACAGCTGAAAAGACTGTAAAATGAAAGATATAAAAACTACTGTATTACGAGTTGTAAACCTAAACCTGGATCTAGCTATATTGAGAACGAAATGACACAATCGATTATCGATTATATTTTTTTTTTTTAAAGGAACGTGATTAACGAATTGGAGTGTGTGTTTTCAGGTGCCCTAGCCGTGATCAGTAACGAAAAAGACGGATGATCCAATCATAGAATTGATATATTTATTGAATTATTTTTTAAATGTAAAAATGATTATCAATCAATTAAGTGTTATACATACTTTGTGTGTGTGTATATATAGATACAGAAAGAGAAGAAGATTTTATCTGGAAATCAAGGTTCAGAGAGAAGTGAAAATGTGTGTTTGTTCGTATGTGAAAGAGAAGTGAGCTAAAATAGGAGATGTAGTACAACTTTTGTTCGAGTTTTTTTTTTTTTTTTTTTTTTAAATATATTATTTATTTATTATTTTATTATTTATCAATTGTATTTACTACGGAGTAATAGGGAGTAATACGGAGTAAATAGTTTTTTTTACGGCGAAAATAATAATATATATATATATAAAGATCGTAAAGATCCGACGGTACATACAGACGACAAAGATTGAAATTGTAAAAGCTCGCTCTGATCGTCCTACAAACAATGGACGAAAACAGCGATTGAAAGAGAGCGAGCATTGAAAATGTAAAGATACAACAAACGTACAACCATCAAACCTAAATCTAAACACAACATAAAACCGGGCATGTATCTAACGCCACAATCTACACTACTTAAAAGCCGCACACTAAAATGAACGACGGGCACTCCAGCAACACCTAACCCGAGGCCTGCAAATCAAAATAACCTCTCGTACCCGAAGAACCATATAACACTCCAAACCAGAGAACCACATGCTCGTCAAGTAAGATCAAAACTCTGTTCGAGCGGATAAAAGGACCCCAAGAGAATTACTTCAAAAAACATCATTTAGTGTAAACTAGTTATTGACTTATAGTTACTTTCGTTTAGTGTAAACTAGTCCGGTCCGGCTCGCGCGATGCGACGGGGGCTTTCATCATATTTAACGCAGTTTTATTTACAGAAAGAAAAATGGCCCATGTGATATGCGTCGTTGTTGGTGTCGTCGTCTTTAGTGTTTTTTAAAATCTGTTCGGTTCAAACGTAGGTAGTTTCGTTTTGTTGATAAAATTATTTCGAGCCTGAGGGTGTTGGCAAAAAAATGTAACTCGCGGCGAGCAAAAAGATACGGGCTGTCGTTGTGTTTAGCGTTTTTTTAAAAGTGTCCGTTTCGAATGTAGTTAGTATTGTTTTGTTCATAAAACTATTTCGAGTCTGACGGTGCTGTCGGAAAATTTTAACTCGCGGCGAGCGGGAAGATACGGGATGTCGTTGTGTTTAGCGTTTTTTAAAAAGTGTCCGTTTCGAACGTAGTTAGTTTCGTTTTGTTCGTAAAAATATTTCGAGTTTAACGGAGTGCTTGGTGAAATTTAACTCGGAGCGAGGAGGAAGATACGGGATGCCGAAGGGGTTGGGTGAAGTTTTTAATTTAATTTAGGGAATCTACATTTTACCCCCCTGAGATTTGGTGTAATTTTTGTAAGTTGAAGGGGGGAAAGTGAAAAATCAAAGTGTGAAAAGGGCTATTAACTGTTGTCGTTTTTGTTTTGAGCAAACGACCAAAAACCCAACGGGTTTTAGTATCTAAAGGGACTAATTGTTTTGACAACGAAAATTTTACTCCCTCCGTCTCATGTTAAGTGTCCATTGTTGACTTTTTAAAGTATTTATTGTAGTAACCCGGGAATTTCTGACCAAATTTAAACTTGATCTTTATATGATTGCGACACATTAAGCAAAATCTATAATGTTGAGTCTCGAAAACTTTGAACTGTGTTCGTGTATGCATTTAACCTTTGACTACTCCCGACGATTCACGAACTATTGGTTGCAAAATTAATGAATACGTATATATAGATATATAAACGTAAGTATATATATATTAATTTGAAATAATAACAAATAAGTAAAATAATATGCAAGGTAATAAGTTGGTTAAAATGAAGATATATATATAGGAATGTAGATAAGCATAAATGGTTATATTAGTATTGTTAATATTATAATCAGTAAAGTTAACTAATAATATTATCAGTACCATTAATAATAAAATTATTTTTATTAACATTATTAACATCAGTGTTAGATATATTATTATAGATAATATATAAATATAGAAATGGATACACATATATAAATTATTCGTATTATTGTTATTAATAATATTATTGTTATACATAGAATTGTAGTTAACATCATTACCATTAGTAAAAATATTATTATTATTACTATTATATTTGTATTACTATTAGTTATAAAATTAAGAGTATCATTATTATATTTATATTTATTAATAAAATTAATTAAAATTTGTAAATATAAATATATAAATATAAGAGATATACAATTATGAGATTTGATATAAATAGTTATATTATTATTATTTATATATATGAAAATTTAGATATAGAAATTATTATATTATTATTATTATTAATATTATTATTATTATCATATTTATCATTAATATCATTATTATTAATATAATAATTATTATTAGGATTATATTTTTTATATACTTATTAATATTTAATACTAATTTAATTATGAAAAACTAATCAGAAAGTTACAAATTCTGTTATGAATCACTCTCAATTTTTTTTTTTTGTTCCCTAAAATTCTAACCAAGAACCAATTATTGTGAAATCAAATTCTATCAGAATAATTACAAAAATATGTTGTTTAAAGTCGTTGTATTTTGGGTACTGGATCAAGAATCTGTCGACACTAAATCCTTATTTAATTCACTCCATTCCAGTAGATAAACGAAACCAAAGTCACTTACAATATCAATTATCATTTGCACTCACCTTTTACAGCTTTTATTTTATTGAAAAAAAAAGAAGAAGAACACTGACGTGCTCTGTACAGGTTTTAAATTTTGATAAACTCGAATTTGAAATCAATTTTAAATTCTATAAATGCAGTTATGTTAGGATTAGTTTAGTCGATCTTTCTGTAAATTTTCAACATCCAATTCCTCTTAATGATTTCTAATTTCTGAATCAAAGATCTAAATTGAAAAAGTCAACCAATGTTCTTCATTAAAATTCGAAATCAGTTTTATGTTATAAGTTCAATTAAGGTTACAGAGAGTTTCAAATGATGATTTAAAACCTTTTTCGTGTTATGACTATAGTCTAAAACGTGCTAAAAATTCGAAAGTGAATTTGAGTTCTTAATCGAGTATAAAAAGGGTCTGTGTAGTGTTTTTTTTAATTTTTTTTAATTTTTTTTTTTACAGATTCAAATGATAAATATGGATCATTTCTACTTGATTTAAAGATTTTAAAAACAACAATTAATTTAGTGTTTAGTGGAGATTTGGTCTGTGGTCGAAGTAATTGGTGAAGAAGAAGGAAAATAGAAACAGAAAAGGATAACGGGTTAAATAAAAATGAGTTTGTAATTCAAGCAGGAAAGACAGCGTAGCAGAGTGGTTTAGTGGTGTGTCGGGTTTGCGAGGGGTCTCGGGTTCGAGCCCGGACGTGGTCTTTTTTTTGAGGAAACTATTAAAGGTAGCCTTTTATTATTTGCATTATTATTATCATTTTACCGTTATTATTATTACTATTATTATTATTATTATTATTATTATTATTATTATTATTATTATTGTCATATTGTTATTGTTATTGCTATTATTAATAAATACAATTATTATTATACATACTAAGATTAATAATATAATTAGTATTATTATTAATATTATTATCATTATCATTACTAGATTAACAATAAATATTATTAGTATCATCATTAATATTAGTATTAGTATAAGTATGATTTATATAATTATTACTACTAATTTTATCACTTTAAGTATCGTTATTAATATTATGATTAATTATTATTATTGTTGATATTGTTAGTATTATTGTTATTATTAATAAAAACATATTTAAATTTATAAGTATTAGACATGTTATTAACATTAGTATTATTAAGATTATTATAAACTGTATCATTTAAGTATTATTATTTTTAGTACTATCAATGATATTGACATTAAGATTCTATTGAAAATAAAAATTAAGGATATTTATTAAGATCATATGTATGTATTAATCATATGACAAATTTTATATAAATATTCATAAATGACAAGTTAGATATTATCAAAATAATACTAATATGAGATAAATATAACTACATATATTTTAAACATTTTGAATATATACACAAACTAAATAAGTATAATATAAAAATTTAAGATATTATATTTGTTCGATCGCGATTATACGTTTTAATATATATACAAACGAATATAGTTAATAGATTATTAATATAAGAAGTATATTAACAATATAAATATATAAATTTATTTGATTACGAGTATATGTTTAATTGAATATACAAATGATATAGGTTCGTGAATCCAAGGCCAACCCTGCATTGTTCAATATAGTCATATGTATTTTTACTACAAAATACATTAGGTGAGTTCATTTGCTCCCTTTTACTCTTTACATTTTTGGGCTGAGAATACATGCAAATGCTTTATTAACTGTTTTACAATATTTATAGGCGTGAGTTTCATTTGCCTTTTTACCCTTTATATTTTTGGGCTGAGAATACATGCGCAATTTTATAAATGTTTTACGAAATAGACACAAGTAATCGAAACTACATTATATGGTTGAATTATCGAAATCGAATATGCCCCTTTTTATTAAGTCTGGTAATCTAAGAATTAGGGAACAGACCCCCTAATTGACGCGAATCCTAAAGATAGATCTATCGGGCCCAACAAGCCCCATCCAAAGTACCGAATGCTTTAGTACTTTGAAATTTATATCATGTCCGAAGGAGGATCCCGGAATGATGGGGATATTCTTATATGCATATTGTGAATGTCGGTTACCAGGTGTTCAATCCATATGAATGATATTTTTGTCTCTATGCATGGGACGTATGTTTATGAGAAATGGAAATATGAAATCTTGTGGTCTATTAAAATTATGAAATGATTATTTATGTTAAACTAATGAACTCATCAACCTTTTGGTTGACACTTGAAAGCATGTTTATTCTCAGGTACGAAAAAAATCTTCCGCTATGCATTTGCTCATTTTATAGATATTACTTGGAGTCATTCCGGGCATATTTCAAAAGACGTTGCATTCGAGTCGTCGAGTTCATCAAGATTATTGTTAAGTCAATTTATAGTTAGATATATTATGAAATGGTATGCATGCCTATCAACTTTCGATGAAATGAAAGATTGTCTTTTCAAAAACGAATGCAATGTTTGTAAAATGTATCATATAGAGGTCAAGTACCTCGCGATGTAATCAACTGTTATGAATCGTTTATAATCGATATGGACTTCATCCGGATGGATTAGGACGGGTCTTCACAGTTGGTATCAGAGCGGTGGTCGTAGCGAACCAGGTCTTGCATTAGTGTGTCTAACTAATAGTCGTTAGGATGCATTAGTGAGTCTGGACTTCGACCTGGTCTGCATGTCAAAAAGTTTTGCTTATCATTTTGTGTCGAAAATTATCTGCTTATCATTCTTAGTCTAGACACGTTTGGCTGCATTGATTGCATGAATAGTGTATTTAACAAAAATTCATATCTTAGCGTATCTGTTACTGTAAACCTTACCTGGCGTATCCCGTAAATTCCTCCGTAATCTACGAAACCTTTTGTTCTATATATATGGATATTCTATGTAATTAGAATACCATCCGTTAACCAGAAAATCATTTCATATCTAAAAATTCTTTATACAATCGTACGAAATGGAATTCGTCATTAGTTCAAGTTACTCGGATTCCGAAATGGAATCCCACTCAAGCTCCGAAAATAGTGTGACCGGAATGGATCAACCAGTCAGTCATCATCTATTCTGGATGAATTGGGGATGGGTTCGTAGCCTCCTCAATCATTGGAGACAAGAAGAAGGCGATCCTTTCCATCCACCACATTACCCTCTTGATGAAGAACCTGAAGCACTTACCGGCGAACCTGTCCGAAACACCATTTCTCTTTCATTTCCAGGGTATCTCGTCACGATTATATACTATACCAAATTCTAGATCATATTTATCCGCTCGTCCGAACCGACAATCACCCCGGTGTAATAGAAGAAGCCAACGAGCTTCGCGCTCGGGTTGTGGCTTTGGAGAATATGGTGCAAGGATTACAAACACCAGAAGCCGCACCAGCAGCATAAACGGTACCACCATCAACAACATCAACAGTACCATCACCACTACCAACAACATCCGCATCCCACACCTCAACATTACAATCTTTATCTCGAACATCAATATCATACGCACCATAGATACCAAGGAGTATCAACAACAATTAACAATGACGTATTGATCCATAACTTCATTAATGTTCTGCGAAGAATATATGGTTTCTAATAGCTTTAGAGATTACTCATTCTGGCTCAAACCGAAAAAGCAAATGAGATTAATATCATATTGACTCATTAAATTCATAATTACATCTGAAGAAAATATATATGTATATATATTTTCATAATAATTGTAATTGAAAAATTCTTTCGTACAAACTGTTAATGGTGAAAATATTTTAACGGGTAGGTAACACCCGAGGAAATATTTAACTTTCATATTAACATGTTATACTGTACATTCTTCGAATCTGATTCAACAGTCATTTACTATCTTACTTACAACCACCGATATACGTATCCGTTCACCGCAGAATAACCATTTTTATTCAATTTCATATTTGGATTTTGATTTATCAGAATCCAACAAGTGGCATAATGAAGAAAACATTGGACAAAAATAAAAATTTGTTAGAAACAAACAAATTAACCATAAGAAAATTTTGTTAAGAATCCACGCTAACTGTTCCTAGCTAACTGATTACATTTTTTTATTTATCGCAGTTTATTTATCGCAATTTAATTATCGCAATTTACATTCTCGCAATTTTATTTATCGTCATTTAATTTCTGTTATTTACTTTACGTACTTTATTTATCATCATTTATTTTCTGTTATTTATTTTACGCACTTTAAATATCGGGACACGTATACAAGGTTTTGACATATCATATCGGCGCATCTATATATATTATTTGGAATCACCATAGACACTCTATATGCAGTAATGATCGAGTTCTCTATACAAGATTGAGGTTGATTCTACAATAATATATATACTTTGAGTTGTGATCGAGTATGAGGCATGTACACGGGTCACGATACATATTAATTAATTCGAATATTATATAATTATTGAACTGCTAACTGTGGACTATCAACTGTGGACTACCATTATTGGACAATTAAAATGAATTAAAATATTGATTATAACATATGAAACTAAACAATTCTTCAAGTTTGCCACTTGATTTCATCTTAAACCTCATTTGTATTTTGACGATTTCAATCTACGTTCAAACTTTTCATGATTCTTGAAAACATCTCAATCGAGATGATGAACCAACCGCACATCATTTACGGAAGGGAAGAGTGATGCATATAGCTATGCACCTGAAAACACTCGGAACCTGAGTAAACATTTAACATGTATCTGTGTTAGATCCTTTAGCATTATTATTACCCAAAATAACTTTACAATCCCTTTTCAAGGTAGTAAATTTTGTCACAGCTCCAACAAGTCAACTTCGACTTTTCACTCGGATTAGCTTATTATAATCCTGATATAAAAGTTGCCTTTCGTCATCAATACCGAAAAACCGTTTATATCTTACTACATTAGCAGTAAATTTATCAACAACATCATTGATCTTTGATCTTATGAAAAGTTATTATATTCATTGAAATCCTATCATCTACACATCTGCATCTGATAACGAGAATTGTCGTACCAAATACCGAGAATCAGCAATCAGTATTTCGAATCTCGTAGCATTTCTACATCAATAGTTATATGTATACATATAATAATTATCTCCTAGAATTACGATCTTCAAATCTGAAATTTTGAAAAGGCACCCAGTTTATGAATCGATACTCTGAATGTTGAAAAAAAAAAAAACTGAATGAAGCAGCAGAAACTGTAGGCAACCGTAAACGACCTTAGTCGTCGAAATTTTGATGATAAAGAATAATATGTTGGACAAGCTCAGAAACGTTGGAACTGAAAAACGGATAAAGTTAACCATGAAGGAGACCAAGTACAAATACAAGGACCATACCCTATATTCAAAGAATCCAGATAATTCTGGATCCGTTGAAATCTTTAGAGAATATCTTGCTCCGAAGTCATGTTAAAATCTTGCGGAAAAATCTTTCTCCATCAACCATCGAACTTAGAAATTCCAAAATATCATCATCAATATCTTCGATATTTCTGAGGATATTTTCATAAATGTTCTCGTCCGAAATTATATACCTCTTCGTGCTTTATGTGTATCTTTATATTGGAAACATTCAAAAAAAAAAAATTTTTTTTAGCGGATTATGCAAAAGTAAGAAGGAAACCGTGGACAGATCACAAAGAATAAGTTTGATTTCAAAGAATTCAAATGAATCAATGCCTGCTGAAGTCTTTAGCGAATATCTTGCTCCTTACTCTAGACCCTTGCGGACAATAGTCTCCATCATCCTCTGATCTTAGATATTCAAAAATATTATCGTATCATTCATTATAAATATCCTCCATATTTCTGAAGATATGTTCATAACTATTCTTATCAGAAATCATTAATCTCTTCGTGCTATCAGTGTTACATCATATAGAAACTGTTAGTTTCTATATTATGTAAACTTTCGAGCCTAAAATATGAATGTTATTGAAGTAATGTTGGGAACTGATGCATGAGTTAGTATAATATAATGACACTTGATCAACGTGATTATACTACAGTAAGTCATGCTGAGTTCTAATGAGACGTGATGATTTATAGATCATAACGTCATCACGTGCCATGTTATATAACTCTTTCATTCTGCGTAACTTCTGAACATATCAAGAATATATATTCTTGATAGTTCTATACTCAGTGATTCTGATAATTTGACAAATTAAATCGTGCTAATACCTTCTTTCTTATTTAGAACATGATGTTTTAGAACATGATGTTTATCCGAAATTCCATACTTACGAATTCTGGGCCATTACTCGCTTTACTAGAGGTCGGGAGGATAATAAAAAGGCAAAGAGATCCAAAATATAAGAGAAAATATAAAGCCCAATGACAACACTGAAATTACAAACCGTGGATATCAGTACGTATAGCAATATAAAGATACGGGAGGATTATAAGTACAATAATCCCTAGAGCATAATAGAAATAAACAGATTCTTTAGGTGATAGTTGGAAAAGAAGAACGATCATTGCGATAGTTAGAATAAGAGCAAGGATCAGAACAGGGTTAAGCATTTTCATAAATCTTTTGAATTTGGAAATTGAGTATAGAAGTGGTGAAAACAAATGGAACGGAAAAGGTAAATTTATAAAGGAAATATCAGACGTAGTAATCGGGGTAGATCACCATATTTAATTAAAGAGATCTTAATTTCCAAAAATCCCTAAGAATCAGATCTTATAGATCTTCAAGATTTTCTTTTAAATCCCTTGAATTCTGGAATTCAAACCTGACTACGTCAAAAGTTAAAAACAAATATTTGTTTCTCATTTCATTCTTTTGTGAATAGCTTCACTCGTGCTCTTCGAATAATCA
Organism: Rutidosis leptorrhynchoides; assembly: GCF_046630445.1. Taxonomy (NCBI): domain Eukaryota; kingdom Viridiplantae; phylum Streptophyta; class Magnoliopsida; order Asterales; family Asteraceae; genus Rutidosis; species Rutidosis leptorrhynchoides. The sequence goes on along the minus strand of NC_092340.1, from coordinate 343,323,845 downwards.
AATTGTTTTATCCATATTACTCAATGATGATAAAACTCTATTTATCAACTCATATTCGTCATGAAAACATTTTTATAGTTGGCCATGACGACCTCACTCAAATTTCGAGACGAAATTTCTTTAACGGGTAGGTACTGTAGTGACCCGGAAATTTTCGACCAAATTTAAACTTGATCTTTATATGATTGCGACACATTAAGCAAAATCTATAATGTTGAGTCTCGAAAACTTTGAACTGTGTTCGTGTATGCATTTAACCTTTGACTACTCCCGACGATTCACGAACTATTGGTTGCAAAATTAATGAATACGTATATATAGATATATAAACGTAAGTATATATATATTAATTTAAAATAATAACAAATAAGTGAAATAATATGCAAGGTAATAAGTTGGTTAAAATGAAGATATATATATATATATATATATATATAGGAATGTAGATAAGCATAAATGGTTATATTAGTATTGTTAATATTATTATCAGTAAAGTTAACTAATAATATTATCAGTACCATTAATAATAAAATTATTTTTATTAACATTATTAACATCAGTGTTAGATATATTATTATAGATAATATATAAATATAGAAATGGATACATGTATATAAATTATTCGTATTATTGTTATTAATAATATTATTGTTATACATAGTATTGTAGTTAACATCATTACCATTAGTAAAAATATTATTATTATTACTATTATATTTGTATTACTATTAGTTATAAAATTAAGAGTATCATTATTATATTTATATTTATTAATAAAATTAATTAAAATATGTAAATATAAATATATAAATATAAGAGATATACAATTATGAGATTTGATATAAATTGTTATATTATTATTATTTATATATATGAAAATTTATATATAGAAATTTATATATTATTATTATTATTATTAATATTATTATTATTATTATCATATTTATCATTAATATCATTATTATTAATATAATAATTATTATTAGGATTATATTTTTTTATATACTTATTAATATTTAATACTAATTTAATTATGAAAAACTAATCAGAAAGTTCCAAATTCAGTTACGAATCACTCTCAATTTTTTTTTTTGTGTTCCATAAAATTCTAACCAACTACCAATTATTGTGGAATCAAATTCTATCAGAATAATTACAAAAATATGCTGTTTAAAGTCGTTGTATTTTGGGTACTGGATCAAGAATCTATCGACACTAAATCCTTATTTAATTCACTCCATTCCAGTAGATAAACGAAACCAAAGTTACTTATAATATCAATTATCATTTGCACACACCTTTTACAGCTTTTATTTTATTGGAAAAAAAGAAGAAGAAGAATACTGACATGCTCTGTACAGGTTTTAAATTTTGATAAACTCGAATTTGAAATCAATTTTAAATTCTATAAATGCAGTTATGTTAGGATTACTTTAGTCGATCTTTCTGTAAATTTTCAACATCCAATTCCTCTTAATGATTTCTAATTTCTGAGTCAAAGATCTAAATTGAAAAAGTCAACCAATGTTCTTCATTAAAATTCGAAATCAGTTTTATGTTATAAGTTCAATTAAGGTTACAGAGAGTTTCAAATGATGATTTAAAACCTTTTTCGTCTTATGACTATAGTCTAAAACGTGCTAAAAATTCGAAAGTGAATTTGAGTTCTTAATCGAGTATAAAAAGGGTCTGTGTAGTTTTTAATTTTTTTTATTTTTTTTACAGATTCAAATGATAAATATGGATCATTTCTACTTGATTTAAAGATTTTAAAAACAACAATTAATTTAGTGTTTAGTAGAGATTTGGTCTGTGGTCGAAGTAATTGGTGAAGAAGAAGGAAAATAGAAACAGAAAAGGATAACGGGTTAAATAAAAATGAGTTTGTAATTCAATCAGGAAAGACAGCGTAGCAGAATGGTTTAGTGGTGTATCGGGTTTGCGAGGGGTCTCGGATTCGAGCCCGGGCGTGGTCTTTTTTTTTGAGGAAACTATTAAAGGTAGCCTTTTATTATTTGCATTATTATTATTATTATTATCATTTTACCGTTATTATTATTATTATTATTATTATTATTATTATTATTATTATTATTATTATTATTATTATTGTCATATTGTTATTGTTATTGCTATTATTAATAAATACAATTATTATTATACATACTAAGATTAATAATATAATTAGTATTATTATTAATATTATTATCATTATCATTACTAGATTAACAATAAATATTATTAGTATCATCATTAATATTAGTATTAGTATAAGTATGATTTATATAATTATTACTACTAATTTTATCACTTTAAGTATCGTTATTAATATTATGATTAATTATTATTATTGTTGATATTGTTAGTATTATTGTTATTATTAATAAAAACATATTTAAATTTATAAGTATTAGACATGTTATTAACATTAGTATTATTAAGATTATTATAAACTGTATCATTTAAGTATTATTATTTTTAGTACTATCAATGATATTGGCATTAAGATTCTATTGAAAATAAAAATTAAGGATATTTATTAAGATCATATGTATGTATTAATCATATGACAAATTTTATATAAATATTCATAAATGACAAGTTAGATATTATCAAAATAATACTAATATGAGATAAATATAACTACATATATTTTAAACATTTTGAATATATACACAAACTAAATAAGTATAATATAAAAATTTAAGATATTATATTTGTTCGATCGCGATTATACGTTTTAATATATATACAAACGAATATAGTTAATAGATTATTAATATAAGAAGTATATTAACAATATAAATATATAAATTTATTTGATTACGAGTATATGTTTTAATGAATATACAAATGATATAGGTTCGTGAATCCAAGGCCAACCCTGCATTGTTCAATATAGTCATATGTATTTTTACTAACAAAATACATTAGGTGAGTTCATTTGCTCCCTTTTACTCTTTACATTTTTGGGCTGAGAATACATGCAAATGCTTTATTAACTGTTTTACAATATTTATATGCGTGAGTTTCATTTGCCTTTTTACCCTTTATATTTTTGGGCTGAGAATACATGCGCAATTTTTATAAATGTTTTACGAAATAGACACAAGTAATCGAAACTACATTATATGGTTGAATTATCGAAATCGAATATGCCCCTTTTTATTAAGTCTGGTAATCTAAGAATTAGGGAACATACCCCCTAATTGACGCGAATCCTAAAGATAGATCTATCGGGCCCAACAAGCCCCATCCAAAGTACCGGATGATTTAGTACTTCGAAATTTATATCATGTCCGAAGGAGGATCCCGGAATGATGGGGATATTCTTATATGCATATTGTGAATGTCAGTTACCAGGTGTTCAATCCATATGAATGATATTTTTGTCTCTATGCATGGGACGTATGTTTATGAGAAATGGAAATATGAAATCTTGTGGTATATTAAAATTATGAAATGATTATTTATGTTAAACTAATGAACTCACCAACCTTTTGGTTGACACTTGAAAGCATGTTTATTCTCAGGTACGAAAGAAATCTTCCGCTGTGCATTTGCTCATTTTATAGATATTACTTGGAGTCATTCCGGGCATATTTCAAAATACGTTGCATTCGAGTCGTCGAGTTTATCAAGATTATTGTTAAGTCAATTTATAGTTAGATATATTATGAAATGGTATGCATGCCTATCAACTTTCGATGAAATGAAAGATTGTCTTTTCAAAAACGAATGCAATGTTTGTAAAATGTATCATATAGAGGTCAAGTACCTCGCGATGTAATCAACTGTTTTGAATCGTTTATAATCGATATGGACTTCGTCCGGATGGATTAGGA